>NC_090265.1:1350056879-1350673546 GCF_040414725.1 Anabrus simplex
CATCGCACATTTTAACTTTGGAATATCTTTCCTTGGAAGCCATCCCTTCCTTTAGTATTGAAATTCTCCGTAACTCCCTGTTTAAATCATATTTTTCAGGAGCAGGCTGACTTATATGTCCATGTCCACATTGTGGAGGGAATGTGACAGAATAGAACTGGTCCTGGGTATTATTTTCCACATCTGTAATTAAACAAACTTGTTTCGTAGTAATTTTGTTCCTAGATATGACTGTTAGTAATCCCATTAATTTGAAGGAAACTGACGGAATTCCGTTTCGTGCAATAAACACTGCTATCTGTCATAGAATGTGAATATACCGACAGAAGTTGAAAAAAGGATATCTTGAATGAATGAGTTGTAGTTAAACTGCACAACTGGTTCCAATATATCTGTTCATGATTTACAGATAATACGTTGAATTTCTCGGCGGTATCTGGGGACGAGTGAGATATTGCTCCACCCAATTTCGCACACGTTCTATTAAGGAGAGATCTGGGGTTCGAGAGGATCACGAAAGTCCATTTAATACTTCAGAGCACGTTGTGCTATTTGTTCTGGCTTAGGAAGGTCGTTGTCCTACTGAAAGTCACCTTGCGTTTGAGCATGCACAGATGACATGCGGTCAGGCTCCCGTTGATGATACCTCGACATGTTTGACATAGCTCCTACGGTCCCAGATAGATATTAGATACCAGAAACACTTATACAGATGAAAGTAGCTTACGCCACTGAATATTACGGAAAAGCATAACTCTATCAACCTGGTCACATACTTGCTCTGCTCTAATGAGTGAGGGACAGGTCACTCATGATAATACGTGACAAAATTACCGCAACATGTAGACGATTTCAGGTGATTCAACAAAACATTCTTGGCATCGCAATTGTGTTTCGATCTACAATTTCAGTAAATCTCGTATACGCATTTACACTTGTGGTCATAAATTGATTCTAAACTTAATTTCCATATATGTACTCATTTGCCTTGACGTCGCACTAATCTTCAGTACACTATTCTAATATCTCGACCCAGTATTTGGGCAACTTGAGTACGCGACCAGCCTGCATCTCACAAACACACTCTCTTAGAGCTCCCAATGTTATTCTAATGTACGAAATTCCCAGGTTCGGGCCTTGTGGCATGATATATTGCACAATAGGTTTTCAATGACATCTGATAGCAATTAATAAACTATTTCCATGAGCTCTGCTGTACATTTCAGTTTGAATTCCTTCCTTCAGTTCCATGAAGTACCCTCATCACATAAAATTTTCGCCTTAGAGATAATATCTACTTATCATATTTATCATTAACACGTTCGAACAAGATTCATGTTCGTATAATTTCTGTGATAAATTTTATCTAAAGGCACTTTCTGCTTGCCTATCTGGAGGACTTCGCAGGTTTCCATCCAGTAACTCGAGATAGAAAGAGCTCCGAAACAAAATACCACATGGATATTTTTAACTCAATCATTACTAAATAAAAAAATCAAAAGCTAGGAAGTCGCGCATTTTACTTGTAAGACCACTCCTGCCCAGCCGGAGTGGTTGTGGATATTACTCAGTGTGACGACATTCTCAACTGTCTTACAATTCGTATAAACGTAAATTAATTCCAAAATTAATGCGCTCTGGATGATTCCAAATGCGTTGATGATAATGTACCTAAAGTGACATCAACCAAGTCTATGAAGTGGATTGAATTGTCTAGTAAAAAGTATGCTTCCATTAATTTTCAAAAAACTTCCCAGTAAGAAAAGTATGGATTCCACTAAACTCTTTCAGTTTATTACATTTTCGTATATTCTTGAATGCAAAGATTACTGAGCTCTGTATAACTGTTAAACGTAATACAAAGTTCAGGCGGAAATTCTTGGTCTTGGAAGGAGCAAATATCACCTATAATGTACAATGTACAATTTAGTAGAACCGTAATGATCCTGAAAACTTTATATTGGAAGATTTCGACGGATGGGAGGTAAATGCAGGAAAGGCATGCCTTAAGTGCAGTGTAACTTATCTGTAAAATAAAACAGTTATTCTTACTTAATATTAGTAGTGTAATTCATTGGACCAGATTTATGAAAAAACTAGACATATCAGTAATCTATATAAATAAGAGATTTTGTACAATGCTCAGAATTTAAAAAGAATGGTATTTCTGTATAGGCCGTGTCCGCAGTAACAAGGAAATGCACTTTTTAATCTTCTGTAATTTCAGTCTGTCTGTCTCTCTCTGTTTGCCTGTCTTTCTGCCTGTCTGTCTGTCTTTCTATCTCTCTGTATCTACGGATATCACGAGAAAATGGATGAAAATAATGCAAAGTCGGGGAATGATGTACTACAATATAGGCTATAGATAATTTTAATTCACGCTGAGTGAAATGGTAGTTTATGGGAAGGCCTAAAATTTAATTCTCAGTTATTTATACAGGGTGAAGCGAAATTCGCGCACTCGGGAGTCGCAGCGCGACTCCTCACATCCCAGCAATAAAAAAAATGTCTATCAGAATAGTTCGTCCTGCGAGTATATCCGACCAAAAAAGAACGTTGAAGAGCGGCAATTGGCAACACTGTAACCACATGTTCAGTAACTACCTCTGTCAGCACACAGCAGACGTGATGTACTGTTGGTGCAGTGGATATAGTTTTGGGTTAGCATGAAGGAGGTCGAGGGTTCGATCCTGGGTTGAGGCGCACTTTTTTATTTGCAAATTTCCTTCGGACATTACATACTGTAATACAGTAAGACACCGTATCTTAGGTCACATGTATCCTACATTGATAAACATGTTGTAACGCATCTAGTAGATGAAGTGCGAATATATTCACGCCCACGAAATGGAAAAGGCGTCTTTTAAAGCTGACCAATGAAAACGAATGTTCGTGCATTTCTAGGATCGTAGTATGTAAGAGCAAATGGTTTCTAGACGCACTGCAATTGCTGTTGACGATTAAGATGCCAGATACCATACCACCTGGACTACATTTCATCATCATCATCATCTATTTACCCTCCAGGGTCGGCTTTTCCCTCGGAAACAGCGAGGGATCCCACCTCTACCGCCTCAAGGGCAGTGTCCTGGAGCTTCAGACTCTTGGTCGGGGATACAACTAGGGAGAATGATCAGTACCTCGCCCAGGCGGCCTCACCTGCTATGCTGAACAGGGGCCTTGAGGGGAGATGGGAAGATTGGAAGGGATAGGCAAGGAAGAGGGAAGGAAGCGGCCATGGCCTTATGTGAGGTACCATCCCGGCACTCGCCTGGAGGAGAAGTGGGAAACCACAGAAAACCATTTCGAGGATGGCTGAGGTGGGAATCGAACCCACTTCTACTCAGTTGACCTCTCGAGGCTGAGTGGACCCCGTTCCAGCCCTCATACCACTTTTCAAATTTCGTGGCAGAGCCAGGAATCGAACCCGGGCCTCCGGGCGTGGCAGCTAATCACGCTAACCACTACACCACAGAGGCGGACCGTAACAAAAGGTAAAGAGATAAATGTATAAATGTTCCAGTCTTTTATGTCTTATGCGCTTTTACCGTACCGACTATGACTTTTGTTACTTAGTCAGTATCAACGCCAAGCATTGTTAACGTGGTAATATTGTCCAATCGTGGTAACTGGCGATGGTTTTTGTCATGATTTTCTTACGGTGTAAAGCAGCGTGGTCTGTATCGACAAGAAAAAATGTGAAGATGATTTTGAAAAGGGAAAAATCGTAAAGGAACGATCACTTGAAGAATAAAACTAGACGGAGTCATGAAAGAAGAACGGACTGGTTTAATATTCGATCCTCTAATACCTCACAGTCGGATGAAAACTAAATTTGAATGCCTACAATATCGAAAGCTCATGAAAATGATCAACAATAAAATGATAACACTAAACATTGCTGTGAAGTGATTTGTCCCTTCTGCTGGAACTCATCTCCTATGGATTGAACTACTGCTGCGTCCCGTGTAAAACAGCATGCCTTAATATTGGCGGAAAGTAGGTAGGGTGTAAGATAACTTTGTACATTCTATATGCAATGACAGGTACTACAGCTAGTTACAACTATAATTGAATCACATTTTATGTTCATTAATTTCACAACTGGAAGTACTAAGGTAATAAACAAGGGATCGTTATAGCTCTGATGAATCATCGAATAATTATTTTATGATACCGTAGAGCTTAAGTCATTAACAAGAGAAGCAGTTGTTGACACCACCATTAACAATTCGTTTATAACCTGTCTAAACAGCCTTTTGTTAACCTAGTAATACGATTTGGTTCAGCAGAGCTGTTAATTTGCGACGTATTTGAAAAGGATCGTTAACGTACATTCCTGACAAACAATGTCATAATAACATAGTTATTCACTGAGTAATCCTCAAGCATGTAAATGCAGAACATGATGTAATTATCGGATATAATCAGACTTCCCACACGTTATTTAGCCCTCTTTGGGTAAATTTTATTCGCAGTCGCAGAATGATCGATTTCATAATGCGAACTAATAAAATGACTGCCAAATTTGGAACTAGAAAATAAATGTAAGAAAGAAATCTAGACGAGTGTTGGATAACATTATCGTACATTACTGTCACGAAATTATGGTTATGTAAAATAGTTCAGTGTCTCATCCGGCCTTGAAGATGACAGCATAGTCATCGTCCAAAACAAACCTCACTAGCTTGCTGCTCTCCACTCCAAAGCCAGTGATCGTTTCTAGCGTGGTCGTAAGTTTTATTAAAACTCATCCTCAGCGAAGGACGAAGGCAGATCTACTGGAATTATCCTACGTATTGAATCACACCTATGTCACTGCTCGGTTTTACGGCATTATTTGATGTGAAACAGACAAAATATAGCCCACAAAATGAATTTACATAGTTTAATTTTCTTACTGATTCATTTTGGGAACACATTTTCATTAGTGAATAAGTACACATTCTTGTTCAAATGAGTCAATACCAGTTTCGTAGACACCAAGGACGAACCACGAATTTGCATAGAAGAGGACTGAAGTCCAACGCTATTTATGCGTGAAATGCTACTGTATTTCCTCCGTTGAGTGCAAAATTTCTGACAACTTGAGTACGTGCTTCCTTCAAACTGATAAATTAAGTTATTTCACACGGTTTATGATATTCTAGGATACAAAAGTACATTAGGATTGATAGACTGAGTCGGCGTCAGTGAAGGATGTGTTACAAGGTCGACCAAATAACTTTGGAAAGAAGTAATATCTCACATAAGGATGGTGCAATAGGTTGAATGAAACATATTGTTCAATTTACGTAATAAAGGAACTTGTTACTGCCTTTCTTATAATTAAAAATATCCATAGGTCGCCAATTTAAGAAACTATTACGGTGGATGTTAATGATTTAGGGAGGTAAAAATGAAATGGCGTATGGCTTTTAGTGCCGGGAGATCCCAGGACGGGTTCATGAAAATGGGATGCGGGAGAACCCACCATAACAAATAAATTGGAACATACTATATTGTCGGAAAATTACCCAACACGAAATCACAATTAATAATCTTTATAAAAAGGAAAACCTCAACAATTGAACACTTCAACTTCAATAAAGAATATTACAGAGAGATACTTACACGTAATTGATACTAACAAATTCCTTTCAAGGAATATTAGGTTCTTGAGAAAGGAAGAAAACCGTCAGGTTGCAATACATTCTTGAATTAAAAGGGAGAAATCTTGTATAAGATTCAATTTTGCAAATACTTGGTAACCTATTTTTTCCCAACCATCAAGAGAGTTTAAATAATTTACAATTGAGAAAATGTGCTAACAAATTACCAACTCCAGACTAAGTCAGGTTCTGTAATTTCAGAGCGAGTTATCGTAAGCAATAAAAAAAAGCATTACATATAATTTCCTCACATAAGGATTGTGAAATAGGTTGAATGAAGCATATGGCGTGGGAATGTGGCGAACCCATGGCCCAGTGGGAAACTACTGCCATCATCCACCCGAGTATGGGCGGGAAAATCATAATTATTCGGGTGAGGAGGAAATGCCTGCCCGTAGCCTGAGATCATCTTGAGGCCCTCATGGGCTAACAACCTTGGTTGTATTCAGAATGAGCAATTTGCTCCAAGCTACGCAATAGCTTCTCAAGCACGATGGTAAAACAAAGACATGAAGTTAATAACCCAGTAGGCAAATTTTCAAAGAAATCCACCGTCGCCGACAAGTGAAGCATGCATCTCGTTCGTATTCTCGGGGGATGCAACATCATGCTAAAGATGAGTCGGAGCGTCTTGGAAATCCTGAATAGTCACAAAAGCTGAAACCCATATCTAAGACATTTTTGGCAACGTTCAATATAAACAGTCTAACACAAACTGGTAAGATGAAAGATCTGACCAATGCCCTCCACGAAAATAAGAGCGAAGTAATGGCTCTGCAAGAAACTCGCTTCACTGACGAAGATACCTTTGAGTCTGAAGGGTATCGGTTCTTCAAGAACAAATCCCATAAGAGAGTAATGAAAAACACCCCTATCATCGGTACAGCTTTTGCTGTCAACACTAGAATCCTTAGGTTAGTCTTAAATTTTGAAGCTGTTAATGGTATTTTATGCCTGCTATCCCTGCGTTGTGCAAATAAAACATATACGCTAGTCAATGCAAATGCTCCAACTAATGAAAAAAGCAAAAAATTTCTGGAAGACACAGATAGATTCTGGAACGTCGTGGATGCCAGATTAGCAAAATTCCAGAAACACCACGTCAAGGTCCTAATGGGTGATTATAATGCACAGGTAGGACGTGAAAGGAAACACAGGAAAGTTGTTGGGCTCTACCCAGCACACAAAAGAACCAATAAGTGATAACCATAACCTCCAACTGATGTCAACACACGTTCGTCACTTACCAAGGAAAGAGACGACATGGAGATGCCCTAGAAAAACAATAGGAGAATTCCAATACACAATGTTGCTATATCTCGAAGATACAGTCCGTAAATCATGAACGTTATCGTAGAAAAGTGAATTAACATAGACTCAGATCACTGCGTATCAATAATCAAGTTTTGGCCAACCCCTCTCAACAAAAATAAGAACGAAGCTACCATAATTCGCTTTGACACAAAAAGCTCAGAGATATTGGGAATAGATTCAAACACCTCGCCCAACCAGTGGTAAAAGACTTCAACTGCACGATAAAGCAGATGATACAAGCTGCAAAAGAAGTGGCCGAAATAAAAAAGAGGAAGAAGCACACGTGGTGGGACGATTACTGCGAGAAGACCTTAGGGGATCGTCTGAATTCATGGAAACAGTATTACACCTCAAAAAAGATTTGAAGATATACAAAACACAACAAGCGCAAAAAGCAAAAATAATACGCAGTGAGAAACGCAAATATGAAAAGGAACTACTGGAGAAGATCGTACAAAACTTTCATAGAGGCGAGACCCGTGAATACTTCAGAAATTTTGAAAAGAAGGTAGGAGGATACAAGACACCTTCCCTTTGCTTTCTAGGAAAAGATAAAACTCTTGCAACATCAAATGAAGAAAACTGCGAAACTTAGCTAAGTATTTTAACGATCTTCTAAACTGTGAAAAACCAGCCAACCCCATCACAACAAACAAACTAGTGAGCCAGAACCTGCCATCTTCTCCACCAAATCGCGATGAAATCAAACACCACACAAAGAGCCTGAAAAGTAAGATGGATTTGCATGAGTAGACATTAAGGCGGCGTGGTGGACAATGGCTGTTGAACCAGCCCATGATTTGGTAATAATGGTAGTTATGAAGGTTGTTATGGTGGTTGGAGAGGAAACAACTGGAGTATATGGTACATATGGGTACATGGTGATCTGGGTGCCGGGAACTGATTAGCTGTGTTGACTGAAAAGAGTAAGAGGGTGGGGGAGATGATCTCAGGTGTCCATGGGGAAACCCAAAGAGTGAATCCAATCCTGCCTCTGTAAGATAGCGGCACACAGGCAACCAACCCGAAATATTCAGCGGTTGGTGTGAAAACCCGAAGCGAGTCGAATAGAAGAGTCCGCTGGTAACACGTCACGATACACTACCTTCAGGTGGCAATAAACCACCGTGCCAGATTTGGATGTAGGAGTGATCGTTGGACTCTATGCAAGCCGCTGGAGCGATCTGTCGACTAAGGATCTCAACTTTAACAAACTTTGAGTATAAAAGTTTTCAATCCATACTCAAAAGAGGCCTATCTCTCAGACCAAGGATATCTGGAGCAGTAAATGTGATGTGTGGACAAGGTTAAGGTATTATCGGCCTTGACCTATACTAGGAACTGTGCAGGAATTCACCTTAGTGCAGGAGAATGGAAAAAAAGGGAAGACCACCCTCGGAACAGACGACGCCAGGGTCCAGGCCCTCTCCGTCTCCCATACAGAAGCGTAGAGCCAGGATAGAGTCGGGACGACCGTTCGTCTGCTCGGTTGTCTGTTGGAATGCAGAGCTCTCGGAATACTGGCCAGCCGTTGCCACTTGCAGACCGATACCTCATCTGCATCTACTGACGGCATTGTTCCAATCGTTGTTTCACTCTTCCCGTGAGGATTGGGCCACCAGTCCAACTAAACGGCTCTGGTTCAAGCAGACGTACGGACGAAGGGCCACCCATCCAATGAGTGACCACGCCCGATATTGCTTAACTGGCAGTAGCAGCTTTTGTTCCAGTGCTTTCAAGGAGAAGAAAGCTTTGTGTCGTTTGCTTTAAAGAAGAAATGGTGAGTGTTGTTTGTAAGAAAAATGCATGGCGGGAGGGTGGGGGTGGGGGGAGGGTGACTGGATTGTACTTAGTTTAGTATATGGTGGGTGGGGCTGGGGCTGGCCAATTCTGGGTTGTGAGGAGTAGCAATAGTAATTGGAGGTGATTGTTAGGGTTTTGAGTTAGGTTCGGCGGGGAAGGTAGCGATTGTACTCGGTTCGAGGGGGTGGGATATTGAGTTTTAGGAGGGAGGCAGGGTGTGTGTTCGTGTGGGTAAGGTGGCGCTGGTTTTGTAGTGCCTTTTAATTGCCCGTTTAAGATAAGGGCAGTCAGGGAATGAAGCGGCGTGATTGCCTTGGCAATTGGCGCACTTCGGCTGGTCTCTTGGTACCTTACAGACAGAGTGGTGGTTGGGGCCAGCGGGTAGCTTGTGTGCAGTTAGCTGTAGAATGATATAATTTGAGGCAATTGTAGCACTGTGTGACTAATGAGGGTTGTGTTGGTGTGTGGGTTCGTGTCTCTGTGAGTGTGTTATATATTGGGCGTGGCAGCGACTGAGGGGCAGGTTTGTTACGCCTTCTCCTAATCTTTGTACTTGTGTCTAGTGTAGTCGGATGTTGGGCCGCTTTCGGAGGTAGTTAGGCCTCAGTCCGGGTTTCTGTTCGAGTGGAATTGGTAGTGGGCGATGAGGGGCTAGGGGGAGGTGGTGTGGAAACAGGTGGGGTCGGTGGCAGTGGGGGTGGAAGTCGGATAGTTTGAGATGCTGAATCTGTGGTTTGGGTGCCGGTTTCTGCGGTAGAGGCTGTGGAGGTGCGTGTGGACGAGGGATTTCGTTCGTCGGAGGAATCTATTATAGGGCTGATTTGAAATGAGCAGTTGATACTGGTCAGGACGAATCTGAAAATGGACTTATTTTTGATGGGGGTGATGATTAAGTAATTATTGCGGGTCTCCTCGATGACTGCTATGTGCTGTCTCATTATGTGCTAGGGGGGCTTCAATGACTTCTTTGCGGATGAGGAGGAAGGTGCATTTCTGAGCTATGAGCAAGATGGTGTTCCTCTTTGTGTAGAAGAACGGATGTTCGTAGTTGTGTTGTTCTTCTTTTTGCTGTTCTTCTATTCCTTCTTGTCCGTCCGCTTCTTTGGAGGTGTTTGGGGAAATAGTGGTAGACAGTTGGAAGGGGGGTGGTTGTGGTCGGGTGGGGGTTGCTGTAGCTTGTGAGTTAGGTTATTGTTTGTTAAGAGTTGTGGGAATGCAGTGTTGTCGGGAGGCCTATTGGGAATGATGCAGCAGTGGCGGTCGCGTCTTCTGCGATGGTGTGGATGAGGAGGGTTATAGGCTGTAGGATTGTGGCGAGTCGCCGTCTGAAGCGGTTGAGAGGTTTGGGGGCGTGGGAGGTTATGGCCGTCAGACTTGGTCAACCAGAAACTTGGCGAAGAGTGAACCTCCCCACATGTTCCCGTGCTGTCCATCATCTGGACGAATGCCCCACAAATCTGGATATTGCACGATTCGACCAGCCGAACAAAATGGAGACCCAAAATAAGGCCGCTTTCAAAATTTGTCACGTACTGATAACGCTGTCTTACAAGAGTGCGCGGCATCTCCGTATCCTTCACAGTGATCACTGGATATCTTACGCTTTTTTTTTTTTTTTCGGGGGGTGGCCCCTGAAGCCCGCTCCCCCCGCGTGACCAACGACTCAATCTACATGGCCTCCGACATGCTATTATTTCTAAGAAGAAGAAAGAGATAGCAGGGAAGAGTGGGAAGTGATACAAGGAGTATCTGCCTGTTTCCATGTCAGACACGCTACCAGGCGAGATTGTATTAGGTATATGGTGTTGAAGTATGGTATTGACGGGTCAGGGAAAAACCACATAGGCAGAAAGATGAAAGAGCCTACATGTAAAACCTGACATCTTGTGATAGCACATGCAAGGATATGGGCTGGAAAAAGACCAGAGGTTGTGTTAGTTAGGAACAGGTAACATGCACAATACATAAACCAGTTCCTTGCCATTCCATCACCTGGGGATCAGTCCGTCTGGGCACTGCTGTGACTAGCACGGTCCTTGCCGGCTGCGGAGCCATGCGTCGAGTACCACTAGGGCCTGTCGCACGACTCCACCTCCTTGGGGTACCTCGTACCCAGTCTCCGATCCCGGAGAATGAGGCCAAGCCCGCCGAGGCGGGGGCCTCCTGGAATGGGGTTGGTCATGGCGCCGGGCCTCCTTCCTCTCTGCCCGCGCCATGGCCCGGTAGACTGGGCAACTGCGATGGGAGGCCGGGTGGCCCCCCGCGCAGTTGGCGCACACCGGCGCGTCTCTAAGTGTTGCGCAGGCCGTGCAGTAGTGATCACCACCACAGCGGTTGCACCTCACCTCGAGCCCACAGCTGACCTGACGGTGGCCCCACCTCAGACAGCGGAAACACTGCAAGAGCTGCTGAGGGGGACGTTTCACTCTCACCTGACTGCCGCTACCCGCTGAGGTCCTCTCCTGATTGGCTCCTCGGTTGACTGCACTCCTGGGAGCAGTCCTGGGTTGCGGCTTGGCGGTCCTCTCCTGGTAAGCCAGCGTCGCCTTCTGTTTCCTGGTGCGTCGTCGTCTTCTTCTTCTTCCCGGGGGTTGCTTCTCGGCGGGGGAAGAGGCCTCGTCCTGGTGACCCTCCTCCCGGCCTGGTGACCCCAGGGTAGCTGATGGCTCCGCTGCGTCGCCACCTTCTTCTTTCCCCTGGCTGGCGGCGGCGGTGGCGTCGGTCGGTCCCAAGGGTTGCTTCTCGGCTGGGGAAGAGGCCTCGCCCTGGTGGCCCTCCTCCCGGCCTGGTGACCCCGGGGTAGCTGCCGGCTCCTCTGCGTCGCCATCTTCTTCTTTCTCCTGGCTGGCGGCGGCGGTGGCGTCGGTCGGTGATAACACTCAACTGCGTTCCCAGTCCTGGGGGGCGCATATCGAGGTCTGCAACTCGACAGACGTGCAGGCAGGCTGGACCTGGGCAGCAGTCTCAGTACGCCAGGGGGCGTCCTTCTCGACCGCTGTGCTGCTTTCCACCATCACGGGCGCGTTCCTGGTTTGCGCCCGGGTAACAGGCCCTTCCTGGTAGGCCTGCGTCTGCGACCACTTCGCCCTGGTTGTCGCCTTGTTGGTCTGCGTGTACTTAGTGGAGTACAGCTTTCCAACTGGAGTCGCGCCGTCGCGGCGCTCGGGAGCGCCGCCGTCGTCCTCGGTCGTTGGCTCCGTCTGCGAGGCTGCCTCCTGGTAGCCCGAGACGTCCAGGTGCTCCCTGAGTCCTGGTAGCCGGGCAACCTGGAACTGCTGGGACGCGCGCTCCTCGTAGACCCTGAAGCTGGCTGCGTCGTTAGGGCGGATGATGATCGCCCAGGAAGCAACCATAATGCCGATGATCGGCAGGAGTGGCTCTCCGATGAACTCCGCAGTCGCATTCAGGTGGTCGAAGACGCGCAGCGTCCCCTGGTAGTCGCTTTCCCCCGGCCGGTTGAACACCACCAGTCCCGGGCGTTCATAGCTGGGGACATCCGCCGTGTCGAGCGCGTCCAGCAGCTTCTCGACGGCTCCCTGGTAGTCGTAGTCGACCAGTCTCACTGGTAGGGTCGGCTTCTCCATCTTGGTCCTCCTGTAAAATAACCTGAAACAGAAGAAAGAGCGAGCACTGAGAAGTGCTACAGCTCAGACAATGCTCCTTCGAAAATGTACTAATAAGTACAAGTGCCTGGCTGATACTTGAAAAGTACAGAGCGCCTGGCAAGGAGAGAGAGAGCGCAGCGAGAGGCACGTATGTCCTTTCACTACGGCAGTCAGCTCGTCCTTATATCTTACGCTGTTTATGCCGCTTATATAACCTCCCAGGCCTGAAAACAGCACTAAACACGAGCAACACTAATGCACTCTCGTGGCCGTTCTCCCTGTCATATAGAAAGGCATTTTAATCAATTTTAATCATTTACATACCCACCAATTGCGTGTACGTGTGCGAAGTCACACTGACATCCGACCATGAATCTGGGTGCTTGAAACGTTTTGTCCGGCAGTGTACAAAATTGCACTGAATATATGAATTGAATTAATAAAACGTGTCTATGACAGGGGCGACTGCACCCATGATCAGCATAAATTGCAAACAATACTTTCCTTTTCTGCATAATGCCACAGTAAGAATAGCATGCATTTCCAACACCGAGCTCTGGAAGAGAACACGAGATAAAAGATATGTTCGGGCGGTCGATGCTAGCTCAGCACCGCAATCAGATCTGAATTGTGCGGGAGAGAAGGAAAAAATATGGTGGGTTGTTCCTCGTCTGTTTGCAGCTTTATGGTCAGCTGGTTGATGGGCAAGCTTTGCTGCACAGGCATGGATTATGTACCCACGACATCCGTATTTGCTAGTGTATTCTCTCTCTACCACCCTTTCTCCCTCTCACACACTCTGTGTGCGTGCGTGCGTGCGTGCGTGCGTGCGTGCGTATGTACAGTATAGGGAAGGAAATAGAATATATTCTATATATTACAAAAGTTTTGACATTATAGCTACAAAGAATGGTCATTTCCAGCTTCAGCGTTACGGTACACTTTCAGGTAAATCGGACAATTCGATTTCTTCTCTAAGTTAAACTTCATGGGTTTTTGCTTTTTATCTTCGTTTTTTACGATTTGCTTTACCACGACCGACGCACGCAGTTTTTATGGCGACGGGGTGAAAAGAAAGGCCGAGGAAAGCGACCGTAGTCTTAGTTAAAGTACATTTGCCTTGTGTAAGAATGGAAAACCATCTTCGAGGCTGCTGACAGTGGGGTTTGAACCCACTATCTCCAGAATGCAAGCTGATATTTTACAATATGCTTTACGTCACACCGACACAGATATGTCTTTTGGCGACCATGGAATAGTAATGGCCTAGGAGTGGGAAGAAAGCGACCTTGAACTTAAATAAGGTACGGTCTTGGCATTTGCTTGGTGTGAAAATGGGAAACCACGGAAAAGAATCTTTAGGGCTGACGAAAGGGGTTCGATACCACGATCTCCCGAAGGCATAATGATAGCTACGTGACCCAAACCACACAGCCATTTGCTCTGTAATTACATGTTTAATAACGAGTATAGGTTTTCTGAACCGGCCCCGCGGTGTAGTGGTCGCGTTCCTGCCTCTTTCCCGGAGGCACCGAGTTCAATTTCGGGCCAGGTCAGTGATTTAAACCTGCATCTAAGGGCTGGTTCGAAGTCCACTCTCAGCCTACGTGATTACAATTGAGGAGCTATCTGACGGTAAGATGCCGGCCCGGGTCTATAAAGCCGTGAATAGCGGTCGAGAGGATTCGTCGTGCTGACCACACGACACCTCATAATCTTCAGGCTTTCGCGATGAGCAGCGGTCGCTTGATAGGGCATGGCCCTTCGGGCTATTGCACCATGGGGTTTGGTTTGGTACAGGTTTTCTGATTATTCTGACAACCGATACCTTATTCCTTCCTGGACTGATAAATTATAAATTTGTCCTGAATTTGGGAACAATTAAGACAAGTATTAACTAAAGGAAATACAAAATTGACCAAGGAAAATATCAGCTAGATTTTAATACAATGATGATAGTATGTATACGCTAGCATACAGGTCATGCCTATTTATTATTGGTATTCCTTAAAAAATGCGAGGTAAATTGAACATTTATACGGTTATTACATCAGTTGGATAAATTATTAATACTAGAAAGTATATTATCCTCTAAAATTATTGATATACACACGATTTCAAGAAAATTCTCATTTTCTTTGCGGGTAATTGTATATATAGTCCATACAAAGTTTAAGCCGTTTAATGAGAGCTGTGTAGTGGTACTGTTTTCTCATAATCCATTCCGGTTGAGATTAATCTGCAAAGCAAGAGTGTCTCGAAGTTATTCGAGTGTGCAACCATGCCACTGGAAAATCAACAATGCTGATAGCCTTAAGGTGTACAATTGGTGGATATATACTGATCAACTTCGATAAAATTCTCTTATTTGTCCGACAAATCTTTGCAGCTTACCTCACATACAGGTAGTAAGATATTTAACTTCGTGTAAAAAGAAAAATGCCTGTATTCCTGATCAGTGACGAAAAATATCATATCCCTCGTAATACGTAATAGAACATTTTGTGAACTAGAAAGTAGAATTTCGTCGCCATAAGACCTATCTGTGTCGGTACGACGTAAAGCCGCTAGCTAAAAAAGTAGAATTATAATTTAAAACCCTTAATAAGAGTAGGGTACAGATTTTGAAGTAGGAAACGTAAGGGTGTGCTTTAAAAATAAGCAATTTCTTGTCATTTTTTAATTCCATGAAGCTATAGTATATCGTGACGTTGTACGCCATTTTAAAGTTGCGGCCTTGGGAGTAGCAAATCATCCTGGCTTCCACCAGCGGGCAATATCACCGAGTTAAGGCCACGTCCTCTGCTTTCTGCAGGCGACCTATCATAGACGAGTCAAGCACGCATTTATCAGCCCTCTGCGCTCCCAGACAGCGCTAGAGGAAAGAAGATCCTTCAGGTTCCAGAGATTTCCAGGGATTTCTACACTCGCAAAGTATCTGGAAGGGCTGGCTGGCCACCATATACAAAGCAGCACGAATGAGCTTGAGGTCGTACAGTTTGGGCTCGCTTCTGCTAGTGATCCAGCTCGAGAGGCAGTGTGTGAAGTATGTGTACTTCCGTGGGATATTGGGTTAGCGTGCCACAGTGTCGACGGAGATTTGTCTGTGAATTGACGGCGCAGGCAAAATGGTGTAGCTGAACGACGTGGGACTACGAAGAACGAATACTGTCGTTTCTTTGAATGTTATACTGTAATTGCGCCCACACATACTCTGAACAATGCGCCCGCTATCGTTGTAGAGTGCATGTCATAGTGAACTGCCCTAGAGTCCAAGTGAGAGTTGCAGAAGTGTGCGTGTAGTGTATTTTTTTAGCTCATGTTAGACTGCCTAGTGTTTTTCTTTTTATTTCCTGCTAGTAGCTTTACGTCACACTGACAGAGATAGGTGTTATGGCGACGATGTGATAGGAAAGCCCTAGGAGTTGGAAGAAAGCGGCCGTGGCCTTAATTAAGGTACAGCCGCAGGGTTTGTCTGGTGCGAAAATGGCAAACCATGCCAAAGCCATCTTCAGGGCTGACGACAGTGGGATTCGAATCCATTATCTCTCGGATGCAAGCTCATAGCCGAGCAACCTTAACCGCACCGTCAACTCGCCCGGTACCTACTGTTACTGAACAGTGAGGCCACAGAGAGGGAGCGCGAACTTGAGATTGTGTGTCTGTGTGGTTGTGTAAGTTATTAGAGTTAGCTAATATATGCATCTATTCAAATACAATCGTAATGACATACATTCTCTATTTTGGCGAAACTTTCATTCAGTTATCAGTTCCAGGTGTAATTATGACCATCTGCATACATTATAGCTTTGGTGTCTCTTTGTCTGTTTGTTTGTCAGGGTACTCATAACTCGAAAACTACTCGACATATTTCTACCAAACTTCATATTTAGAATCAACCTGTCTTGGGGTAGGTTTTAGAATTAATATTGTTTCTAAATCCCTGAACGTACTGGCGGTTTATACGAAACCGAAATCGTAGTTTAGCACTGTCAAAAAATATGCACAGCCAAACTTAATGGAAATCCACCTGACTTAATTCAAAAGTAATTTCTAAACATATTTTGTCATTTTCATAATTTTGATACGAAGATTTATAAGAGATTTATCAATAACGAACCGTTTTCGGTACAAGTCCCACCGGAGTTAAGTCAAGAGCTGGTGCGTGTAAATCGAATATCTTATAATTTGAAAACTACTGGAGATATTTCAACCAAACTTCATATATAGCAGCCACCTATCCAAAGGTACGGTAAGTTTTTGGTCCGTACACTATCAAATTTCCGGAGTGGACTGGGGGTTTATAGGCAAAAGAGACAGTGATTTTTCTCCCCAAAAATATGTAAAAGACCAGCCTGAGGAAAAGTCGGCTATCCTCGATGGAAATTCAGTTATAAAACTTTTCCCTCATGTGCATATTTTAGATAGGAGGATTTGTAAGGGAAATGTCGTGAACGCTCGGTTTTGCAGGCTAAGTACAGCGGACAGAGCCCAAAACGTGTGCGTGGAGCAAATTCCTTATCTATTCAAATATAATCGTAACAACCATGTGCGGCGAAAATGTCGTGCAGTTACCCGTTTCAGGTGTGATTATGACCATCTGCATATTTGTTAGCTTTAGTTTCCTGAAAGTCCTCAATTCTATCCGCCATCCCAAAAGCAAGATTGCGGCACAATCTGCCAGACGAGCTAGAATATAGAAATTTGGCAAAATTGTATGTCTTACCCTATAACCGACGGAAAGCTTCAAAGATCTTGAAATATTTCACTTTATACCCCCGAAATATACCGAAATATTAAAGCAATTTTAATGTCGGTGCAGACTTTCGTTTCGAGGTATTTCGCGGCTAAACTGTAAGTCGTATCACAAAACGGATGGCACAATCTCCGTTCAATTTGGAGTGATCTACAACTTTGGTCGCATAATATTTTGTCGTATCTCTATTCTTTATACTTTATATTTGTCCCTATTTCTCGATTGTACGTATATTTTGCACTTTATACATGTATATGCAAGTTTGAATCACTTACGAAAGTTAGAATCTTCTAATTCTACACGAACATTGGCCCACCCAATATCCATATGTGAGACAAATTCTATGTTTTTAGCTGTCACATAATTATCCAAAAGTGAGAATACCTTACCCAAATTTCACCCTATTCAACGTCTATAACTCAATATAACCCATAAATAGATGAGATGGGAGTATCGTAAGACCAGCCATTTAGACCGCTAAATGCGGCGTCTTGTGGTACAATCTGTTTGAAGATATGACATATCGTTTAGCAGCGGTTCATCTGTAAATGAATGCAACATAATAAACATGCGTATTCTTCGTATATCTACCTATACATATTCATAGAAGTCGATTTTCAGCATTGTAGAAAGGGTGTGTCTGCCATTATAATTAATAATTTACAAATCGATACTGACTCTCAGCAGAAGGGCGTCTGCCTTTGTAATCATTACTTTCGACATTGACTTTGACTGACGGTAGGAATGGGATCCTTCTCAAACTCTTGTGTAACTGGCATTAGTAAGGAGGGACTACCATTGTCATGAAATATTCCCTTCTCGATTCGACTGGTCGAAGTCAAGGGAGCATGCAATTTTGTTCAAAATTCCTCTAGCCGAATGTGTTTGGGAGTAGGCAAGTGTTGCCCCACCATTATAAACAAATTTACCCATCTAAATTGTGACTGGCATTATGATGGAAACTCACCAATTCGGTGTAGCTGACATTAAGTAAAGGGACCTGCCATTATAATTGTCAGAGCACAACTCAATTTCGACTTTCAGTAGGGAAAGTACCTGTAGCAGAGGTGTTCCCCGGAAAGGACAATGTAGTACGAGTAGTGAAGGTGAAAACTGCTGCTGGAGAATTTATCCGGCCAATACTACACATCTATCCCTTAGAGATGTGTTTCTCTCCCATTAGCCCAGGTAAAGGCGCAACACTATACGTTACCACAAAAAAAAATAACAAGGTACTTGTTCCAAGGTCTCCAGATCCTGGTATCCACGTGAAAGGTGCCAAAGTTATCAGGACAGGCAGGAAAGTGAACATCCCTTCACGTTATCTTGAGTGAAAGAACTTAAACTGTGTTTGAAATTTTATTTAATATATCTTGTTAATGTGTAAATTAATTTGACTTGACAGTGTAAAATCAAAGGAAAGAAGAATGATCCTTTTGTTGTGCTATGTGATTGCTGTGAGTTTGGCTTAATCTCTAAATATACGGTTTGAGAATTTGGGGAAGGAATGAAACGGGTAGTTTCATTGCTGTTCTAACATCTGGATCTCCTCTCAGAAGTCGAAGAGCCTCCTCAAACATCTTTCCAAAGGCCTCTTCATCTCTCTCCTTCATTTGCGTTCTAATGATTTTATAAATGTCGGCCTGCTTTCACGCCCTTAAATCTTGCAAAGATTTTTCCCATGAGCATAATAGTCGATGTTGAGGTGGTTTCATAACTTTCAGCCAGGTATTATGAAATACTTCCGCCATATGAGACATAGGTACATTTGGTTGAAGTGGAGCACGGAATGTATCAAGAACGACTGCTAGGAAGATCTCCATAATCGGAAGATCTCTGTTGGAAAACATGGACGAGCAAGGAAAGCCTTGAAATAACTCGTCTAACACAAGAAGAGTCGTTACTTCAAATCGGTAAACTCTTAATCTCCTGTGTGATGTCCATGCAAATACAATTATTTCCATAATCGCGTAACATTTCAATCTGCACCTCATTCGTTATAATTGAGAAAAAGTCTTCTTCGCGCAGCTGTGGATGGGCTTCCAAATTAAACCTCTGATGTGTGTAGAACCGGACCACAGAGTCTTCTTCTTGCATTTCCTTCACCCAAGAGCCTACACTCGTGCTGTCATCCCCATGTCTAACTGTCTCGGCTTTTAAGTTATATTCTCCTCCTATGTTGTGAAGCTCTTCCTTTAAGATTAAATCGCGGCACTCCAAATCGTTGCTTTTAATTGAAGACCTGGCAGAGTCTAAAATGCAGTCAAAGGGAATATGCAGTGATATTTTCCTTGCTGTTTCGTCCTTTTCTAATTCTGAAAGTCTTAACCGGCCTAGCTCAGACCGATACTAGGTGCGTTTTACAGAAAGAAACCTCAATTTTACCAGAAGGATGACATGTGACATCCATACTGGCTGGGCAGTATCCATCAATTTTTTCACTTCCCAATATTTTCTGGCGGCGCTCGTTTTGCCTTCTGGATACAGAAACACCATTACAATGACAGTGGAATGACATTTTGAGCAGTTATCTGTAGCTCTAACCCAACGTCCCCTGCTGCATACAAACTCGAATGGATGATCTTTCTCGACTTTAGTTTTCCAGTTATAACAATTACTCTTACTGGAAAATTCTACAGTTCCATTAACTACGTCTATATCATGTTGCGACGAGCAATGCTGAAGCATCTCGCTTCGTGACCCACACTCATATTCACATAATGGACAAAGTATTTTTGGCTCAACATTTCCGGAGACCTTTTCATATATCGTCGTTGCCGGGACGAAACCTCCTATGTGATAATATTTTTGGAGATTTACTGACCCGCAGCACATAAATTATGAAGAGCGAGAATGCCTTGACAATATTCACACAATATTGCACCTTAGATGACAGAACCTTAACGGCCAAAATTCTAAGTTAAAATATTTCACATAGGAGGTTTTGTCCCGGCAGCGACGATATGCTGAATATATGCCGCTTAAGAGAGTCACGTCTTACAGAGGATAAATAACATAAGTTGCACCCTAACGAATATAAGGCCAAGTGTGAGGACTCAGATATTATAGCATGGTAGTTTGTGGTCCTGCCACTGCAGGCACTGCAAGCGATTATATCCAACACGTGTTCCAGTAGTTCCGGAAAGCCGTGTATAGAAAAGTGCAGGAGACGTTACTCTAAAGACATTCCAGTGAATAAGTTGAACTTTCTTTGCTTTTGGTTCCTAAACTCAGTTCATTGTACGTTGTGTACTTCAGGTATGTATCCCATGTGGCTTGATTGTTTTAGTAGTTCACCATGCTGTACTGTTTTGTGTCTGACTGTAAATCAGGCTATGGTAGGCGGCTTTTTTCACCCCCGAAGGGTAGAAATCAATTTGAAAATTGGGCCAGAACTATTCCACGGATGGATACTAAGTTAAGTACGTCTATATCATGTTGCGACAAGTAATGCCGAAGCATCTCGCTTCGTGACGCACAGTCATATTTACATAATGGACAAAGTATTTTTGACTCAACTTTTGCGGAGACCTTTTCCTGTATGCTGAATGTATGCCGCTTAAGGAAGTCACGTCTTACAGTGGATAAATCGCATAAGTTGCACCATAACGAATATAATACCAAGTATCATTTGTCATGTTCATTTTTCTGATGATTTGAGAGTAAAATCAGATAATTTTACATTGAATGGTGAAAAATTGGATATCTCTTGTGTGAGACCGAAATTACGTCCAGGAGAAGTGCCTCAGTCCGCCTCTGTGGTGTAGTGGTTAGCGTGATTAGCTGCCACCCCCGGAGGTCCGGGTTCGATTCCCGGCTCTGCCACGAAATTTGAAAAGTGGTACGAGGGCTGGAACGTGGTCCACTCAGCCTCGGGAGGTCAACTGAGTAGAGGTGGGTTCGATTCCCACCTCAGCCATCCTCGAAGTGGTTTTCCGTGGTTTCCCACTTCTCCTCCAGGCGAATGCCGGGATGGTACCTAACTTAAGGCCACGGCCGCTTCCTTCCCTCTTACTTGCCTATCCCATCCGATCTTCCCACCCCTCCACAAGGTCCCTGTTCAGCATATCAGGTGAGGTCGCCTGGGCGAGGTACTGGTCATTCTCCCCAGTTGTACCCCCACCAAGAGTCTGAAGCTCCAGGACACTGCCCTTGAGGCGGTAGAGGTGGGATCCCTCGCTGACTTCGAGGAAAAAACCGAACCTGGAGAGTAAACAGATGATGAGGATGATGATGATGATGATGATCATGATGATCATGATCATGATGATGATGAGAAGTGCCTCAAATTTTCAGTTCTCACCGAAATAAAATACTATGGTTCAAGCAACAATGAAGTGATTCTTACAACCTTCGAAAAGTGTATGTGACATATTTTCACAGGCCGAGGAAACAATTAATGGAAAACTGAACTCAAAATCGTTGCGGGGCGAAATATCTTTTGATTATATCCATTCCATAGAAAAAATCAGTTGATCCTTCAGGAGCTGGCTGTTGTCTTTCATGTTATGGATATAATCGCCAGACTTGTTTATCATTATCTTAAGTGCCGATTTATTTTCAGAACGAAGAAAATACGCTGAGATCTCGAACACCCGCCAAATCTTCACGCGAGCTTTCAAAAAACCAGTAACCGGTAAAATGAGTTGGTATGTACAGTATTACTCCTAAACAGTTCATGGGTGTTTGTTTCAATATGCTGCGAGTAATGTGTTATTTATCTGTAACCTGTGCTTTCCGCAACATGTCATGAAGGCAGTAGCTCTTATTTCCATGTATGATTTTTTCGATTGTACCCTCCGGTGGTATTGTAATCTCTCATTGATTCTTAAATAACAGTGTATATACTTATCAGTTACGCAGTAATACGTTTCCTCTGGCATCATACCTAAGACCAGCTGATCGGTACTGTGGAGCTTGCCCACTCGAGCTGTATGGCTAAATGGTTAGCGCGCTGGTCTTTGACCACAGGGGTCCCGGGTTCGATTCCCGGCAAGGTCGGGAATTTTAACCTTAATTGGTTAATTTATCTGGCACGGGGGCTGGGTGAATATGTCGTCTTTATCATCATTTCATCCTCATCATGACGTGCAGGTCGCCTATGGATGTCAAATCGAAAGACCTGCACTGGCGAGTCGAACGTGTCCTCGGACACTCCCAGCACTAAAAGCCATACGCAATTTCATTTCCTTTTACTCGAGCTCTGCCTGGCGGGACCCGCTTGAACTCGAGGAGTCGTCACACTTGTTTTTTATTCGTCATGGCTGCACTTTAAAACTCTGATTTTGGTTGCCACGATGTTTGGTACTGATTTTATTTACATTAAATCAGTCAGTACAGAAATTACATTTATACCTATACATAATTACAAGATAAATTACGCCTATCCACCCCTTCAGTAATAATATCTTCAACTCATGACGACGCTGTTATCAATCACAGGAAAACTTTTAAATGTCTACAGAACCTGAAGACAAACACAATATAATTACGCCTATCCACCCATTCAGTAATAATACCTTCAACTCTGTACGGCACACTTAAGCAGAAGAAAGCTGTAAAAAGACTAGAAAAATTAGACACAAACACATCAAAACAGAACATGCACAAAACCGTGACAATTCTACCCCACCGTACTTCCCAAGGGCGCCTTATGCTAGCCAAGTCTAGCCTAGTTCGCAAAACCGAAGAGAGCCGAAACAATCCGAGTGACTCCACGCGCTGCACTCCCGAGACACAAGTTTGGAAGGAATGGCACATTTAACTACGGATATGCTGGACACGATCCCACGCTCTCAGGGTGAGTGTCCCTGGCGATATGGCGGCGGTGGTGATTATTGTTTTAAGAGGCAGTGCAACTAGCCAATCATCCTCTGTATAACACTTCATACATACATTACAGGCATTACCATCATAGACCGGTATGCATTTCAGCGTTCAGTCTGCAGGCCTCTGTGAATTTACTAAACGTCGCCACAATCCTCTATTAGTGACTAGTGCTTTAGCCTCATTTAGTTTTTTAACTCTTATTTTTAAACATCGTCGCCTTTGTCTCCATCTACGTCTCTTACCCTCCATAACAGAGTCCATTATCCTTAGGTAACCTACCCTCCTCCATTCGCCCCACATGACCCCACCACTGAAGCCGGTTTATGCGTACAGATTCATCCATCTACTTCATTCCTAAATTAGCCTTTATCTCCTCGTTCCGAGTTCCATCTTGCCATTGTTCCCACCTTTATACCAGCTATCATTCTCGCTACTTTCTTGTCTGTTACTTCTAAATTTTGAATAAGATATCCTGAGTCCACGCAGCTTTAGCTCCCGTAATGCAAAGTTGGTATGAAGACAGACCGATGTAAAGAGAGTTTCGCTCGGGAGCTGACGTCCTTCTTACAGAATATTGTTGATCGCAACTGCGAGCTCACTGCATTTGCTTTACTACACCTTGATACAATCTCACTTACTATATTGCATAACCTTCCCTAATACCACCCTGGGAGAACACACAAACTAAATAATTCGAATTATCGACCGGTTCTTGCTTTGTATCACCAATCTGAAAGCCAGTTCTGTTGAATTTCTTACCTACTGACATCAATTTAGTATTCGAAAGGCTAATTTTCATACCATACTCATTGCACCTATTTTCAAGTTCCAAGATATTAGACTGCAGGCTTTCGGTACAATCTACCATTAAGACCAAGTCACCAGCATAGGTCAGACTGTTTACTATATCTCCACGTAACTGAATCCCTCCCTGCCATTTTATACCTAGG
The DNA here is from genome assembly GCF_040414725.1 of Anabrus simplex. NCBI lineage: Eukaryota > Metazoa > Arthropoda > Insecta > Orthoptera > Tettigoniidae > Anabrus > Anabrus simplex. The sequence continues at coordinate 1,350,080,788 of NC_090265.1, forward strand.
AACAGCAAAGGTGAATGATTACAACATTGTCTAACCCCTGTAAGTACCCTGAACCATGAACCAAGAACCAAGAACTCTCACTGCAGCCCAATTGTCAACATAAATGCTTTTTATTGCTTTTAATAATCTACGTTTTATTCAATAGTCCCCCAGTATTGCGAACATCTTTTCCCTCGGTACCCTGTTATATGCGTTCTCTACATCTACAAAACCTAAACACATTTGCCTATTCCTCTCGTAGCATTGTCACAGTGGGGACACGTTTTTAGCCTTTCCCCCCAACATGTTAGGCCTGGGTGACTTGCCTTTGAAATTTGTATCACTTTGGAATTTTTCCAACTAGCTTTCAATTTATTTTCCTGTACGACTTATATCGCTTACTGTAACTGTATTCCATCCGTCCGCAGAGTAACTTCAAATATTTATATATGTTGCCATGCCCCAAGTCTCAGACGGAGACCAAAGTTTTGTTCCGTTGAGGACTTTAGCCTATCGACCGATTAGGTCTTGAGAGCTATCTCCTTAACTGAGTGTTACTAGACTGAATGGAGGAAGAGGAGGGGAATCCTGTTTCACGAGTCATAGCTGGTCAAAATATGACCTGCGCCCCTTTTAGAGGGGGGCGACGCACTTTGGAGACCCTGGGTTGGTACCAGGGTTTCATGAGTTCATTGCTGGTGAGTGGTAATTTGCTCGTGGCTTAGTTGAAGAAGTAAGCAGATGTGACGTGGGTCACCCATCCAGGTGGACGCCACGCCCAATGTTGCTTAACTGTCAGTGACAATTAGTTGATTCAGTGCTAAGAAGAAGAAGGTGAAGGAAGGGAGTCAGTAACTGATTCGTGGGGGCGGGGGGGCTGATTAGGGCTACTTGGCAGGGGATAACCGAGGAAACTTGGTGGGGATAGTTGTTACGTGGGCTAATATACGTTTAGCTGTCTGTAGGGCATGAAGGGGAGTACTGGAGTAGCTTGGGGGGAGAGTATGTTGATCAGCAGACGGAGGAGATTGTTGGTTTCTTGGCTGGGCTGAGGTGGAGGGAGGATGGTACCATGGTAGGAGGGAGGAATTGGGAGGTTTAGAAGAGGTGGAGGTTTGGTAGTGTGTGTGTGTCGTGAGTGTTTGTAGTGCGCTTTAACTGCTCGCTTGATGAAGGGGCATCCAGGAAATGAGGCGGCGTGACTGCCTTCACAGTTGGCACACCTCGCCTGGTCCCTTGGTATTGTGCAATCGGTGTGGCGGTGGGGACCTCCACATCTATTGCAGCGAGTGCCTTCCGTGCAGGATGCAGCAGTGTGGTTTAGCTTTATGCAGTTACAGCATTGTGTGACAAGGGAGGAGGAAGGTGTATTGTGTGACTTGGAGAGTGTAGGTGGATTGGTGTGTGAAGTGAGCCTGGGAGCAGGTTTTCTACGCCTCCTCCCAGTCTGATTGTTTTGTTGAGTGTGCTTGGGATAGGGTCATTAGGCCCAGTTCCCGTGTCTGTTAGTGTTGGTGGGGGGATGGTTTGGGTTGGGGTGGACTGGGTAGGTGGGAGAGTGGGTGTTATGGTGGAGGTTTCAGTAGGAGGGTGAGTGGAGAGGATTGGGGGGTAGTTGCAGAGTTGTCGGTGAGGTTGATGACTATTGGGGGAGGAATGTCTGCAAGTTTGAGCTTACTGAGGATGGTTTGCATGGATTTGTTGTATGTGGGGGTGATGATCATATGGTTATTATGGGCCTCCTCAATGACAGCGATATGGTGGGCGATGATTGGTTCTATTGCTTGAATGACGGATTGCATGGTGAGTGGGATAGGACCATGGTTAGGGGTATAATGATGAAATTGCATTTAGCAGAGATATGAAATGCGGTATTTTTCCTGGTATAGTGGAAGGGACGTTCGAAGGGGTGTTCTTCTTCAGCTTTATCGTTGACAGGAGAATCTTCATTATCTTGAAGCTCTTCTTGTTCTTCTTACACTTGTTGCTGGTCAGAGGTAGAGGAGAAAATGGTGTAGGAGAGATTATTTTCGGTGAGGGCATCGGTGATGGCAGGGTGGTGAGAGGGGCTGGTTGTGTAGATGAAGATGAATTTGTCCTTGTCTTCAGCGAGACCATAGATTAAGTGAGATAGAGGATGGAGGGAGGCTGCAATATGGATCTTGTGACGTCGGAGTGAGGATTTGATTTTGTTCTAGGTGCATGTACAACAATGTAGGGATCATTGTCATTGAGGAGGTGTGATTCGTTTAATATGGTATCTAGCGGGAGGTTGAAGTTACAATTTGGAACCCCAGCTACTCAATCCACCGGGGGAATCCATATTACGGGGTGAGGTGGGCATGGTAGGTGGGGAGAGGGACTGGGTCTTGGCGAGGAGCTAGCACTAGCTTGGTCAAACTCAAAGGAGGACCGGGCCTGGGGTGCTCACAGTGGGTACCAGTCGTGCCAGGTGTAGTTTCAACGGATCGCGCCGGGACAAGGCACGAACAGGTGACCACACTGAGAGCCTGACAAATTGCTTTGCGTAGATATCAGCCCAAGCTGGCTGGCTGGTGGGAGAAATACTGGCTGGAGTATGTCCGAATGGTCGGACTGCGCAGGGAACCGCGCACTGGACCGCGATGTGGCAGGAGTGATGCTGCAAGGCAGACTGCCGTAGGCCGCCCTAGGTATCTGTATGTGCACCTATCTCCGAAGAGATAGGTGGTAGGTGAGGTACCGATACCGGTGCGCTCCTGGCGCTCCTCTGTCGGTCGTATTATGTGTGTTTTCTTAATTTAGATGTTTTAAGTTTGTGTTTTTAGAACGTTTGCGTGTTTTGTTTCAGTTTGATGTTTAAAAAATCGTGTGTTAATTGGCTCTAGCGTGAAGTGTACCTGGGTAGCTTGACATTCTGTGACATGACTAGCACAGCGATTTTAGTGTGTGCGATGTGATATGGTTGACCACGCCTTATGTTGCGTATGTGAGTTAGCAACGGCTGCATCGCGAAAAATTGCGTCTCATTATTCAATTAAATTAAATACAAATAAATTTGACGGGTGTAATTTCTAAGCATCGTTAATGGTAGCATGTTTGTTTATAGTGCCCCCGCCTCGGGTTCCGAGTGTTCCAGTCTGTTATTAGAGCTTTAGGGAGTGAGGTGCTTTTAATGCAGTTTTGGAAGTGAGGGCATGTTCTTTTGTTGTCTGGGCGGGGGTCGGGGTTGGTTGCTTGGTGACTTTAGGATATTATGAGTTGACTGCTTGGCATGGAGGGTGGGGGGTTCTGGTTTTGGGTCGATAGGAGGTTGAGTAGAAGTAAATTTAGGATGGTGGTGGCGTCTTGGCTGAGTTGGTTACCGGGCTGGTAGGTGCGGGGTCCGGGGTTCGAGTGAGGTTGGGTGTTGAGGCTTAGATGTGGAGGGGGTTTAGGGTTTGATTGTAAGTGTTTTGCACGTCTGTAGTGGTCCTTCACTGCCTTTTTAATGAAGGGGCAACCAGGGAATGAGGCGACATGACTGCCTTGGCAGTTTGCACACCTCGGCTGGTCCCGCGGTACCGTGCAATCAGTGTGACGGTGCGAACCGACACATCTGTTACAACGAGTAGCTGCTGAGCATGTAGCTGCAAAGTGATGTAGTAAAAGGCAGTTGAAGTATTGTGTGACAAGGGTGGGGCGGGGTGGGTCGAGGGTTCGAGTCGCTGTTGTATTGGTTTTGTGTGTTGGCGGTCTGGCAGTCCTGGGAGCAGATTTATTACGTCTGCTCCTAGTCTGCGCCTGTTTGACTAGGTCAAAAAGTACGGACAGCGCTGAGAACAGGATGGAAGTCAAGCTGCGGCAGTAGTCGGGCTTGGCGGGCAGCGATGGCGAGTTAGCCGTTAGCTGAGCGTTCGCTCGGTAACCAGGCAGACTGCGGCGAATGAACCGGCTGGCGGGCGACGGAGGCGAGCTGGCCGTATACTGGGTGCACGCTCGAAGTCTTGGCTCTCTGAGGCGTGTCTCCCTCAGGATGGCTGAATAATGGCTGTATGTTGTAAGTCACGATAATTTCCTGTTATCTATTGGTCCGCCTCGGAGCAGCTTGAGAGCGAGCCTCTGTTTGGTTCGTTCACTGACCTACCCGCTCCTGCTGCAGCTTGCCTTATAGCGTGATCTTAGTCGATTGTCGAGCTCCAAGATGGCTAGAACCTTAGCGGGTGAGCTCTCTGAAAGAGCTTCTCCTCATCGGAACAAACCTGGATAAAATGTAAAGAAGATGGGGCTAAGGCCCCGAAGTGTCTTTTCCTTTATAATTTATTATTATATCTTTTTCGGAATGGACGTCCGTTATTTTTCCTGCTTAATTTGTGTACTACAAGAATGTAAGTAAGCTGCATCTCACATTGACACCATGCGTTTGTTTTCTTCTCATGGATGAAAAGTAAGTCAACTACATTTTTTTACCATGGAGCTAGTGAAAATGAAAATGTGTAGGTTCTACAATCGTCATTTCTAAAAGACCTTCGTTTCGAAAGAATTTCACTACTTGAAAGAAAAGTTTCGGTCTACTGACTGCACTGTTTAACCGATTTATTGTGGGAGTAATACTTTTCCGGGAAATGTTAAAGTGTCTAAATGAATTTTCTGTTTCAATTGGTGTTAAAGAAGTCAGGAGTTATGTAGTTTAAAAAAGGTACAGGCACCTTTAGATGGTATGAGATCGCGAGATTACCTACGTCGATCGGAATCTAGTTCTGTTTTAATTTTTTTTTTCTGAGTTTCCCTTTGGTATATTCTTCCTGTTGCTTCGGTAACGCTGACACTTGTTGACGTTTCTATGGCAGCCGTTGCCGATGGGAACGATTGTTTCGAATTATTAATGATGTTTGGGGAATGTTCTTGACGATTGATTGGTTTTGCGAAGTGCTTGGCATTATGTGCGAAGTTACTGGCTCTTTACGATCTCCTTAATTGATTCGTGATTTAATTGTGGGTGTTTCCCTTGGCGAATTGTGTTGCCCGGTGCTTTATGCCTCCGAGTTTTATGTGCGCACGCTCTGTTTTGTTCTAGGCTGCTTGCTATGACTAAATATGATTGTACTCTAAATTTGGTTGGCTGGGGCGTTAAGTTACTTTGTGTTATCGCGTTTGCCATTTCTGTGTGTGCTGAATTTATGGGGTTGTTTGTTCCCCGTTTGTGTTAATTTATTTGGAGAGTGCCTTCGGTTTTGGTGTATGCATTCCGTGCAAGTTTTTATTTCTGGTTGCGCTTACCCTGATCCGGTTCAGGGGTGAATCTCACGCTCTCACTTTAATACATTTTCGCATAATGTACCAAATTTATTCCTGAAGGAAAAACCTGTTTTTAAACAATAATATAAAAGTTAAACCATGCAAGTTTAAGGTAATTACTCGAGTCTCTCTGACGAACAATAAAATCAGTCCATGGGCATTTCTCGAAATTATTATTATACTGTATTTGATCTGGTTTCAAGTTTATCTTTTAAGTGATTTTCTTAGTGTAGAGGGCGTCCCTCGTTTCAAGGTATCGTTTTTTCAACTAAGTTTAATTTAGTTATTCAATTTATTAACTGTTATTTAATTTCAAATCTTATTTTGTTAACCACTTACCACTTAGGTAATTCATCTGATGATTTTGTGTTGTTGCACCTTTTAATCTTTATCTAATGGTTTTCTTAACTACCGTATGTAATCTTTGGTCGCAGTAATTAAATAATTTGTTCTCTTTAAAGCAACTAACAGAGTTTTTCTTTCATGTTTTCCGCTATTTAATACCGTAAAAATCTTAAGGTTGCGATCTAAGTTGCCTCTGAGTTTGGGCCGTTACTGAACTTTGGCAAGTATTCGCTAGTTCCTTTTAAAGTTTCTCTTGGTTTCTTGCTACCTGTTGTTATTGTTTACTTGTACCAGTAATCGGCGGTACGACTGGTACAGCATTCTTCAATTACCTGGTATATACTGAAAATCTGATACTGACAGCCTCTCTGTGGTCTGGAATCACACTGGTTTTCACCTAACTTCCTCTCAACGACTGATCGCACCCTCCCTTCCAAGAAGCCAGTGAAAAATTTGCTTGGTCTACTAAATCAATGAGATACTTTGATAGTTGTTGCAAATCTTCCTGTTCCCTTGCTAATAGATAGGTGCAATTACTGCTTTTGTACAATCTGAAGGTACCTTATCAACACTCCATGCTAATCTTACTACTCTATGAAGCCATTTCATCTCTGCCTTCCCACTATGCTTCACCATTTCAGGTCTAATTTTATCTATTCCTGCTGCTTTATAACAATAAAGTTTATTCACCATCCTTTCCAATCTTCACGCGTAATTTCACCAACATTGTTTTCCTCCTCCCCACGAGCTTTGCTGTTCGCAACACCACCAGGAAGATTTCCATTTACGTTGAGAAGATATTCAAACTATTCCCTCCACCTCTCCAGTGATTCCCTGGGTTCTATTACGAGTTCACCCGAATTACCCAAAACACTGTTCATTTCCTTTTTCCCTCCCTTCCTAAGATTCTTCATTACTGTCCAGAAAGGTTTCCCTGCTGCTTGACCTAGCCTTTCCTGGTTAATGCCAAGATCTTCTATGACTTCTTTTTAGATTCGACAACTATTTGTTTCGCTCTGTTTCTTTTATCTACGCACAATTCCCTGTCTGCATCGGCCCTTGCTTGGAATCATTTCTGATAAGCCTTCTTTTAGCGTTTACAAGTTGCTCCCCACTGCATAATTCCACCAAGATGTTCGCCTTTTCCCATCTTTAGACATAGTTGTTCCTAGGCATTCCCCTGCTGTTTCTACTACAGCATCCCTGTATGCCACCCATTCTCCTTCTATATCCTGAACCTGATTACTCTCTACTGTCCTAATCTTCTCACTAATCATATCCATGTACTTCTATCTAATTTCCTCTTCCTGGAGATTTTCTACTGTTATTCGTTTGCAGACAGATTTCACTTTCTCTATCCTAGGCCTGGAGATACTTAGTTCACTACAGATCAGATAGTGGTCTGTATCATCGTAGAATCCCCAGAAAACTCGTATATTCCTAACATATTTCCAGAATTCGAAGTCGGTTAAGATATAGTGTATTATGGATCTGGTACCCCTAGCCTCCCAAGCGTAGCGGTGAATAGCCTTATGTATGAAGAATGTATTCGTAACTGCTAAACGCATACTAGTACAGAAGTCCAGCAAACGCTTCCCACTTCCATTAGCTTCCATATCTTCCCCACGTTTTCCAATCACCCTTTTTTATCATTCAGCTTTATTTTCATCTCTCGCATTGAAATCGCCCATTCGCACTATCCTACCTTTGCTGTTGACTCTGACTACGGTGTCACTCAATGCTTCATAAAACTTGTCAGCTTCGACCTCATCTGCACCCTCACTTGGTGAATACACTGAGCCAATTCTCGTCCTAATTCCTACAACTGACAAATCTATCCACATCATTCGCTCATTTACGTGGCTAACAGAAACTAGGTTGCGTGCAATGGTATTCCTGGTAAACAGACCTACACCGTACTCTTCCTTTCCCTTTCTAATACACGTCAATCTCCTATATCTTCCTCGTTATCTCCCCTTACCCGAATATCATTTACTCCTAGCCCACTAATGTGAAGGAAAAATGAAGGGATCCGACACCTCGAAAAATGAAGGTATCAGCCAAAGAAAACCAGGTCCTCGAAGGAAGTGAAAACGAAAGATTTCCTACGCTTCCACATTTAATACCGTTGGGATCTGGACAGAACAAGAGTTTACTCAACAAATGGCCCCGCGGGCGCCAACCAACGCTCCCAAGTTAACAGCACTGGGGCCCCATTTAGTCACCTCTTACGACAGGCATGGGATACTGTGTGTGTGTGTGTCATTATACCGTCTCCACCCATAGCAGGTTCCCTGGGGAGTGGAAGGGTGTCATACAATACGGCAAATCCATATTGTATTGGCCTATATCAGATCTTACCTCTCTTAAACGGGAAATCTGTGAATGTTACGATGAAACAGATCAATATTTCATTTGCTACGAAATAACTATCACTATACCTGGCATAGATGTATATTGTACACCTTCATTAAAACCCCTGGATCATTCTTAGACAGAAAATAACTTATTAGCAAACACTCCACAAAATTTGTCTCTCTAGCTGTAGAGTTTTCATCATATTCTTCTACTCATTGGAACACTTTTCGTTATGATTTACTACTTTCTCCTGAATTATGGCTTTCTGCATCCCTGTGATTGTTTGATTTTATCATTATATCGATATTTGCCCCAAGATGTAGTTGTTCGTTATCCATTACGAATAGTGAAATGATTTTCTAGAAAAGACTTTCATCTGTGTTCCCCACCCAGGAAGTTAATCAGGTGGCGCATAGCTATGAGACACAAAATTGGATAATTATGATTTTTCAAGGTCAAAGAAGACAGTTGAAAAACTTTTTATTAAAATAAACTGACACTGTATTGTAGTTACTTATGTCGGTAAAAGAGCACTAAGTAACTAAGTAACTTTATCCTCATGTTTGTTCATGAATGTAACTATAGTTGCTAATATAAAATTAACAGTTCACTAGAACTGTACGTTCCCTAAAAAATGCACACTAAATGTCTATAATTTTCTGCGCATAAGACTCTTTGTAAAAATATAATATATCATCTTACACAAATTTAGTCTACAGTATGTTAAGTATAACCTGTGCCTACTTACCGTATCAAGACGTTGCATGAGGAGAAACTTCATCTGAGCCATTTCAAGAATTATCTCACCGACAAGTACAAGTCCATACAATGAAAGGCACTGGTGCTTCTCAATTATGAATGCTATTTTTTAAAATAATATAAATCAGTACCATGATAATAGAACAGATAAGTGTACAGTATATCTAACAGGAATTGGTTCTGAAATTACATTTTAAGGATTTGTATTAATTTACAAATTTATTCGTCAGATCATTCAATGCGTATGTCAAACCTTGTAGCATTCCTCTACGGGATTGGGTTGAAGTGAGAGGAATCTTCGTAGAGAACGTTTTAATCGGATGCCCACCCTGACGTCAACCTGATCAGAGGAGTTACGTCATATCATTCAACAAGACGTTTCTACACTCGCGACGAATCCCAGTACCCACAAATGTAGCTAGCCTCGTTCAACAGCCTACACTTTCAATTGTTCTTGCTATTCAAGAATTTTTGGATAACTGTAACATTAAACTCTAACTTCGTTTGACTAGTGAGTTTGTATGTGGTTCTTCACTTGCATTCTCCTCTACACAACTGCAATCTATGACGTCGTTACGTTCTCGTTCGATAACCTCAGTGTTTATATAAGTGTTGAACAGCTCCATACATCACCAGTAAAACTCAAAATTTGGTTCTCTTGAAAATTCACGACGGCATGTGTTGTGACTGGGTAATGGCTTTTCAGCAGAAATTCCTAAGAATAAGAACAAGAACAAGACGTTTGCAATACTTAGAAATGTTTAATTCCTATACTTAAATCAGGCATGATCAAGGCCACGTCCAGACACATTTTTCGGACGGGGTTAAGATTCGGAGGAGGGAAAGGGGCTTCTTAAAAGAAAAATTTACATTTAATAACACATATCTTTTTATTTCAAGCAGATTTTACAGAAAGAAAGGTTTGAAATTGTTTTTGAGTAGTGCCTTTTACAACTGAATGGGTGAAATAGAAAGTTATATCCACAGCCTTCTGGTGGGCAGAACACGCTTTAACACCTGCGTACAGTGCGACACAACAATTTCTGTCATGTGTTATAAAAATGAAGGTAACAATATATTTCACTATAATTATTAAACATATTTAGAAGTTTGATTCATTTTGTTAAATCTTCTAGCGGCTCGATAACATGAAAATATTTCTATGTGTTTATTGATATTGATTTTTTGTGGAAAATGTATTAATGACATAAACAAGCAAACAATCCCTATTTCTTACCAAAATTGTTATGTTTTCAGTACATTTATTTATTCATAGTAAAACATATAAGAGAGGTACAGATTTCATAGGTTAAATTGTTTATTTTTGCAAATTCCTGTTTTTATAATATTTCAAATGTATTTTGGGCTACTTAAAACCTCGTATATTCTGTTTACATTTGTTAAGTTGATTTTTATTTCGGAGGGGGTTTGAAACCCCCTAACCATCCCTCTGGGTACGGCCTTGTGTATGATGTTTGATATCGTCAGAGAAATGTCGCAAAACCTAGATTCACTGTACAATGTGGATATAACGGGAACACTAATTTCATCGCCATTCTTGGATACCTACTGAAGACCAAGGACCAAGGGGGAAGTTTTCAATCCCCTTCCCGAAGGGAAGGGGCGGGCCACCTAGAAGGTTACGCCTTCTCTCTGGCCAGGAGATTTGGCGGAGTTCAGGGATTTGGATTGGTTTGAAGTTAAAAGGAAGGAGCTTTAGATTTAGTGAAGTGGGGGTGTTTGGCCTCTTGGCTAAGGGTGCAGCATCTGTTCCTGTGCTTTTTATTGAGATTTTACTTACAATTGGTTACATGATGTTCACAAAACAGGTTTACAATACATATTGGTTTTACATTGGTTGCATACATGTTACATAGAGTTGCTTATCTGGTGCTAGTGAGTAGGAGGGGAAGGATTTGGTGGTAGAATGATGTGATGTTGACTAGGGATGTGAGTAGAAGGTGGAGGAGATTGGTATTGTGATGTGGATTCGGGAGATGGTGTTGAGGACGGGACTGGTTGTGAGGTGAGTTTGAGTGATTTTGAGTTTTGGGAGGGGAGCGAGAAGGTTCAACTCGGTGTTGCTTCCCGAAGAGCTGGATTCCGTGTTCGATGAGGCGCTGGGTCTCTTCGGGAAGCTGGAGTTGGAGCCGCACCATATAGGTCGGCCCGGCTGCGTTCTGGATTCTAGTTGCTGTCTTGGGTTGGAGTCCTATTCTTCGGATTTCCTGTAGTATGAGCTCTGGTGGGATGGCTGGGTTGATGCCTCGGATGACGCAGCTGGTGGTGCTTTCTTGTGTTGATGGCGGCTGAGTTGTTCTGTGGGGTTCGGACTCGGACTCGGGAGCTGGTGGCGGTGGTATCGGTCGTTCGGTTTCCATTGTGCTGTTCGAGGGCTTCTTCTTCTGTCGGTGGCCGGGTTGGACTGGGGAGGGTTGATGTAGTGGGAGACATCATGATGGGAGTGGAATGGGCCATGGTGGTAGTAGTTATAGGGGTATGGGGAGCGGTTCGGGCGGGGGTAGTAGCAAGGGTAGTGGTGATGGTAGTTACTGGGGTGGTGAAAGAATGGGTTGACGGCTGGGGTGGTGGGGTGTATGGTGGTGGGCTATATGGTGGTGGAGGTATCCTTGTTGCTGTTCGTGGTGACTGGGGTGGCTTGGTTCCCGGGTCCGGTCCGAGATCATTTGCCATGAGGGGTGGGCATGGCTCTGCGAAGTGTGGTTTGCCGTTGATGTAGATTCCATATCTTATGGCCGCATGTATTGCACGTTCTGTAGCTAGCTGGATTAGAACTCTGTCGGTGGACATGAAGTCTGACTGAATTCTGCATAAATTTACTATGGTACTCCTTCGTTCTTCAGGTATGCGAGTAGAGCTGCATCTATGAAGGAGAAATCTACACCTGATAGTATGACGTTGGGCATTGTAGGGGAGGCCGGCTTCCTGTTTGGTGCCTGGCCTGATTTTGTTTTATTGGCACGGCTAGGGCACGAAGGTAGAGATGTGGCGTTCCCTAGCCGTAATAAAAACGGTGTAGATCGTTTCTCGGGTGATGCAGAGGATCGCATACTTAGTTTCACATAACAATGCTAAACTTTACTACTGTGCCCATTGCATTTTCAGACTATTACAAAATGGCGTCAAGTAAAGGTATGGATCACACAGGCCAAGATTGTATACAAGAGAATCTCAAGATATAAGTATATTAGGAGGCCATGACTAACTTGGGACGTACACTTTTAAAAGGCTGTGAAGAACAGAGCAATATCAGATGAATTGTTTCAAAAAACAAGTAAAATATTATATATTATTAATATACTTACAAAATTGAGCTGAAGGCGAAAGGAAGCAAGTCGCTACTACTACGTAGGAAAGGAGGAATAGTTACGATTTTATTGGAATTTCAGAAGTATTACTTCTTCTAAATAAAAAAATTCAGCGAGATACTTGCTATAGTACAGTAAAAAAGTATAAGGACGGCGTAAAATACGAGTATTTTATTTAAATACATTCGCTAGTAGAGCCGATACGCAATATAGCAACACATCGGAGCTCATTATCTAGAAGTGTTCAGAGAAGAGAAAGATACGCGATAATCATTCCTTGAGAAGAAGAATTAAGGAATAATTAAGTTTTTAGAAGATAAATAATTTAAAATAAGAAGATGCTTCGAAGACAAAACCGTAGATACAAAGCAGATAACTGATTGACCATAGCACAAAGAAAAATAATAGAATACTTTAGAGGAAAATATTATTTTAAGAAATCTTCAAAAATTAACGGTTACTTGTCGAATTTGTTGATGATATTGACAGCTGCAGTGTGAAGAATATGATGTCGTGCTAAACTCTAGATGGACCGACCTGGAGAGAGATATGATCCAGCCAGTAGAGTAGAGCAGACCTGATGTGAGAGAAGGACTCCAGCCGAACGGCAGACCGTGGCCAGTTGTGACCAGCGATGTAACCGAGAAAGACAGCTACAGTCGGCTTACTTGATGAATGACGAGCTGAGTATTACTAAAAACATATTAGTTCTTAATTTAGCTCGGCATATGCATATATTATAGATTACTATAAGTGTGAGATACTTTGAAGTGCAAGTGATACAGTGAAGTGATATGTGAATACATATAGTTTGTTGATATTATATTAAGTTAGCATGTATCTAGATCGATATCTCGAAGGAAATGGCTATGCATAAATCAAGTTGATGATCATAGTAATTGAGATTACGAGAAGGAAGGTAGACTATCGAACATCTAAATGTGAGTATTTGCGAAGGTTAAATATTATTTACGGAAATCGTGAAGCCTTTCAGGTTAAGATTACGTCACAAATGGGTGATATGAGAAGAAGTGATATATATACACGAGTTATTCCTTATCAAATAACGTTACTAGATGCATGAATGAAATATTAAGGTTAAGCATCGATATACGAGAAGAGAATTGATCCATATAAGGAAGTATGAATGCAAAGAGGAACAATACGTCTTAATTTAGGAGGTAATAAGACGTAAATATAGTCGGTAAATGTTGAGATATTCATAGAAGGATCAAATAAGCGATGCAGGCACAATGAAGGATACACGTCGTGGGAATAATATAATGCAAGGTATGAATGGTGGATATATGTGTTTAGTTAAGAATAAAGCGTTAACATAATGTCAAATACAGCTGTTGATGTTAGAATATTTGTAAAATATGACATATTCTCGTAATATGTATGCAGTGAAAGATATAATAAGTCGATATAGCCATCATGAACAACGTTGATAAAGTATATCGGGATATCATGATGAAAATATTAGCGGAGTTACTTGGACAAGCTTGATATAATAAATATGAGCCTAGTGAGTGAGTGTATGCATATTGAGCCATATAGAGGCGAATTAAGAATATTATTTAGTTAGAAATGTGTTGTAGGTTATTTCTATATTTTTGAGTGGAGATTGATAATTTACTTAATATTTTAGATGTTAGGCTAGGATGTTGGGATAGTAATCTTATCCCGTCAATCGTCAGAAAAAAATTCTACGCCAGTGAATGAATTAAATAACAAATTCAGATTGCAATGATCAAAAATTTATCAATTTTTAAGGAAATATTTGAGTTTTAAACTTCAATGTTATTGGGTTATTGATATGAATCATGAATTTTCTTTCAAGTCAATTATTTATTTACACGGAAACTGAATAATTGAATTAATTCTCAGACATGAGTTAGAAGACACAAGTTCATTTCAGAACCAATTAATTCATTTTATTATTAAATAAGATATTGTGAATAGTGATTGATTTCAAACGTCGATAATGGAATCTATAATAATTCGAGTTCTCTATTCTTTAATTCATGATCAATTCAATAAATGTTTTCCTTTAATTTTTTTTAATGAAGTGAGTTATAATTTGTAGAGTTTGGTTGTAGATAGACTTAGTTGGTAAGATATTGTCATACGATTTTCTTCCAATTTTTGCGGTGAATGAATGATTTATTCGAGAATGCTATAGGATGGAGACGTTCATCGATAATTGTCGCGTGCAGTCCCTATCTTCTTTTTGGAGCTCACGTTAATCTAAGCCTAAAAAGAAAAAATAGATATTTTTCTTCTAAGAAGAAATGCCCTGAGATTACATCTGACAGTCGGGAAATTCTACTGAGTCGTACCTGGACGCGGGAAGGGTGCACTACTTATAATATTAAGAAAGATATACAATATAATACTTCTGTATAACGTACTCAATACAATGCCCATCCTCCATTTCAAAAACTCTTGAGGGGCAAATTTAAAAAATATATATTATTGCCATTGCGATTTGAAGGACGCACTACGATCACACATCTGGCACATGGTAAAATTGCTACATGCAACTCATCTCCTCTGAGGGTGTGCCTGGAAAAGAGTACACCACTCGAAAAGAGGATGTGGGTTTATTTTACTTTACGTAATTGAGTTCCTCCTTTTGAGGCACTGTACTTCAATATTTAACAGTCCTTGCGCGTGTAATTCTTGAATATTAATAAACTTCTTGAGATTTATATCAGACAGGACAAATAATAGTCATGTCGAAATCAGTTTAATTACCGGGCCATCTCTCTGTCTATTACAACATCATGGGGAAATAGATTGGTGGACTTTTATAAACGTGGTGTTTGTGTTTAGGATAAGGCAGGGTACGATATAAACTATATTTCTTAAACACCATTCAGTAATAAAAGGGCTTGAGTGGGGGGGGGGGGTGGCATAAAAATTTCAGATCTGAAGAGCTCCATCGTGTTGAGACTATAAATTCCTTTGCATTATTTTGTACTTACTAAATTCGCATACATAGATTCACTTAACAATAGTAAACGTTAGTACTATATTTAAAAAAAAGCAATCTAATAATTCTGTATAATCTAGACATACACAATGAATTTCTTGTTCTCCATTTCAAAATATATTCCCCGCCATCTGAAACATAACGGATGGTACTCTGAAAGTCAAAGTCCCTAAAGTAAATTATTAACTGCATAGATATTTGTTATGGAAATCGTCGTGGAAAACTTAAAGGCTTTATACATCTGGCCGTGGTCTACTTTTTAGATAGTAACCTAGGTAATAATGGGTGTTTTTACTGGAAGAAAGAAATCAAATCAAAACCAGAAATAAAAATTAAACTGCACAGCGCCACACAGAGTCAGGAGGCGATTACGTCCCAACAAGATTCTCACAGACACATATCTTCCTACACTCCTCAGAATCTCAGGAACAATTTCAGGTGTTTACGGAAATGTAATCATACACATGCTAGTGATTGTCCCGTCCATGTCGGGTAAATGAGCTTGTATCTAAAAGTAATTTTATTAATTTATCCCTAAAATAAGAAGACGTTAAGATATTTCTACATTCATTAAAATCCCACAATATTACATAAACAGTGAGTAAATGTAATAAAAAACACACCACTGAATTTGCACCTCTAGTTATAGGGACTTTCTTTGCATGTTCTACCTCCTTCACTCACACATCATGCGTAACGTTTTACCATGTCCTCTCAAAGACTGTGTTTATGAAAATTATTGTAGATAAATATAGGCCAAGAAAATTCCATGATTCCACTGAAAAGCCTTAAAACATATATTGTTACCTGACACCATACTAATCTGGAATATAATTTGTTATTTATCTTGAACCTGCATGACACCGATTTTAAAGTGAAACTATTCACTTTAATTAGATGTTTATCTCACATTTCGCTACCCAGCATGGACTTTCCGGACATAAAATAATCTCACAAAAACCACCCAATGAAACAATAGAAAAAGCATCTGGTAAAGAAGTTGCTTCTCATATGATGTTCACACTAATTTTCAGTAAAACCTGCTTGTGAAGAAGAAACATCAACAATTTATAAATATAAAATTGATTAACACAACCTATGTTTCGAACAGAACAATGTTACTTCATTGAGAGTCAAGGCGCAAGTAGCTTTCCACCGATTGCCATACAGTCATATAAGTCAGACTTTACGGACCCTACAAGTAATTAATGATGAGCATTACGGTAATATTGTGTTGTATATCTGAAACAATGCACAATTACAGAGAAAACAATCTCCTAGCATTAATGGACAGTACGTGTGATAAGAGAACTGTAATTAAAGCTGAATTATACAGGGTAATAGAGCATTACTCATATCTTAAAGGAATGATCCAGAGTTGGCCAGTGACATTTACAGTCAGTACAATAATGACTGAGTGAGATGATAAAGAATATCTCCAACATAATTTTTTGGTATAGGCAATTGATGCATGAAGAGGGACGAACTCAGGAAACTGGTAAAAATGCCTTTCCGTGCTCCTGCATTCCTCCACAGTGTGCAATATTGGCCGAAGAATTTCTTAAGTCCCTGAATCATGTTAATTAACACATATCGCAAATCTTTTAGCCTATATCATTCTGCCACAACATATGAGACAGGATATATTTACGAAACACAATCAGTGTTATAGATGTTCGACTCGTTGGCTGAATGGTTAGCGTACTGACCTTCGGTTCAGAGGGTCCCGGATTAGATTCCCGGCTGGGACGGGCATTTTAACCATATTGGTTAATTCCAATGGCTCGGGGGCTGGGTATGTGTGGCGTATTCGCCATTAGAAATCATCTTCATCTTCACAGACATGCAGGTCGCCTAATAGGCCGTCTACTAGAAAAAGACCTGCACCAGGCCTCTCCGGAGGCCATACGCCATTATTATTATTATTATTATTATTATTATTATTATTATTATTATTATTATTATTATTATTATTATTATTATTATTATTATTATTATTATTATTATTATTATTGTGTTATAGATTGAATGAATCAACTAACGCAGTATGAAAGTGAAATACAACTTAAAATTCAATGTGAAATGCCGATGTACTGAGAGAATATGACGAGTTCGGTATTTTTAATTGTGATATTAAATTAACAATATTGGTTCTCATGGTATATGAAAACTATGTATGAAGTTCAACCGGCTAATATTTTCATGTACTTAGATATTACGTTTTAGGTTATTGAATATTGTTGTCATTCTCAATTTAGCGTTTCTTTTCGCTCAGAGCTTAATTTCTCGTTCATATATCTAATTATGTTAAATTTATTAGTTAATATCTTAGAAATTATAATAACTTTTGACATAAAAAAGAGATATATTCTGGAAATATACACTACACGAAATATTGTAAGTTTTGCCCTAAATTAGTTGTACATTGTTGTACGATACGTAGAAACATTTGATGAGATTTGCATTGGTTTGAATAATGGAGTTGAAGACATATCTCCACCCGCGTTTCACAATGACTGAGTTAAATTCATATAATCATGCCTTAGAAAATAATTAAGTAATGAAGTAATCATGTGCTCAAGGAAAATTTAGGATACAATAAAAAGTATGTTATAATAAATTGATACTTCATTCAGAAGTGGTAGTATTGTACCAAATCCTGCGCTAAAAAGCCAATAATAACTGCCGAGAGGATTCGTCGTACTGACCACACGACACCTCGTAATCTGTAGGCCTTCGGACTGAGCAGCGTTCGCTTGGTACGCCAAGGCCCTTCAGTGCTCTAGTACAATGGGTTTAGTTAGGTTAGTATTGTATTGAATGCATGAACCAAGAGCCTGTTCACTTTAGAGATAAAATGTATAACAAGCCCACACAACTCTAGTTCATAAAGGTGGTGATATAAATGATCCCAGTAACTGGAGTACAATTGCTACAGGCTCAAGATGAGTCATATACAAAGTTCTTGATAAACAGCCTCTGTTTCATGAAAATCAACGGGGTTTTAACAAAATACCAGGTACTTACATAAACATCTCGATTTTGGAAGCCGTTTTTCAGCTCGCTAGGCAAGCAAAAGATTATCGATGACTTTCTTTTAAAACCTCGTATGTCCGAATTCTCTTCCTACTCATTATATTCCTTAAGACTGGTCACGCCTCCCAGCCACATATTTATATCCTGTCCATCAGAATAAATTTCGTTATGTTCATTTTCCTATGCCGATGTGTAAAGGAAATTAGACCTTACTATACCGCACTGTGGGGATGCTGTTTGCATGGCTAACTTACGCACTCCTACAGTATAATATGCTTAAGGTTCAGTTTCCTTTACATTAGTTCATTAGTTGGGATTTATGAACGAATAATCTAATCTCTATGTAATGTGTTTCGCGGATGCTTCAGTAATATTTGGGAAAAACACCGAATCTGCCGCCAAATTAGCCAGGATCACCATAAAAAGGTTTATGGAAAGTGATTTGGACATCAGCGCTTCAAAATCAGTTCGTCTTTCTATCAAGAAAGGTCTGACGACGGAGGATAAAATGGATAAGATATCAACGAGGCTTATCCTGTGCGGAAAGGAGAGAGGCCATCAAGATGACGGCGAATTTGTGCGCCGTTCGCTCCGTGCCGGAAAAGCTCCATGACAGCACCGTCGATCGGCATCGCCACAAAGAGCACGAAACCGCTGCCCATGCCCTAGGTGCCAGTCCTCACGGGGTGGTATTGATAAATTCCACCCATCATGCGATAAGTAGAAACCTGCACGGCTTCGGATATCCGTGGCATCATGGGGGATGCAAGCTGCATGGCAGTGAGGATAATTTTGCTGATAATGAAGTCTAATGATTTTCACTCAGATATACTTTTATTTTTGCTTGTGGTTAGGCGACCCTTGACATTGGTATGGGAGAATGGTGATATGTAAAGATTTTGAGACTATAAAGCCGTAAATCTGAGGTAAGGCTAACTGGCTCCTGCCCGCAATTGGTGGAAGGAAGGAACAAACGTCAATACGTCGGTATTAACCTGTGACTGTAGGGGGTTCTGGTGCCAGGTGTCAGGCCTATTGTATAATTTTAACAGATCTGTCCGTTTCAATACATAGTTGTAATATACCGTATTTAAATATTATTTTACAATATCCACGGATAATATTTTTATATCCGCGCAGGGTTCTATCGATAAGACACATGATCGTAAACTGGCTCAGAGATCACTGTTTCATAGCGCACGAAGAGGTTTCTGGCCTGGCTACCGATAGACGTATTGATGTGAGAGCCTTTTAGCCAGCTAGCAAGAGAGGACAGATCTTAGATCGAGTCGCACGTTTGCCAGTCTATAGAGGTGGTCGCCGAGTCAAACTACCAGCCACTCCTGAATTTTCCATTTAAGTAGGCCATTGAGAAAGAGTCTAGAAAAATTAATTCTCGCATGCTTTTCAGTATTGGAATGTGCAGTGTCCACAGGAATATATGAGTGTCCTGATAGTAGATAGTTGATTGTTAGGTTTATAACACAAACAACAGTGTATAGGGAATGCTTGATCATATATAGACCAAATTAATGCTTATTCTGGCCTGGGCAGTTGTCACAATACAAAAGCTAATGCAACTACATCCGCTCTTTCTCCGAATTTTAACAGATAATCATATAGGCGGTTGCTATTCCATTTTCCAATTTCGTAGTACCTGGGTCACCCCAAGTGTAACAAAAACGCATTTCGTGTGCTTTCCTCGTAGATAGCGAAATTATAAAACTGCGTATTTTCTGGCAGAGTGGAATAATTGATTGTTTCCATAAGTAGTATTAACATTTCTGCAGGTCAAACGAGCAGCACAGAAAGCTATCTTTCCCACTAGGTTTCTAATTTCTTAAAAATGTGTCCATAATATATAGTTTTTTTGTATTATGACGTACAGTTTCACAGATATCCCTTTTACCTCTCTCAGTCATAGTTTTCTGCTCATAAGTTTTACAAAAGTGTACTTGTCCTCTTTGGCACAAAGTTACGAGTATGATCATTCCTAAAAAATTTTTGTATACATTTCTCAATACAAAATGATCGTTATTTTCTTAGCATTAAAGTCTATAATATCCGTAAATGTTCTCATGTGATTTCAATTCATATGGTACATACTTTATTATGGGTGAATTTCTGAAGTAGTATGACGGAACGGCTGGCAACATTTTAATGAAATTTTCCACTTAACGTCACAAATTTTCAGATGTTTTATTAGCAGCAGTTTTCTACCCCTCTCATCAATTTTAACATTTCATTGGATGAATTGTCATCCCACGCGTCTCGGACAACGTTTCAGATATATTGGAAGCTTTCATTGAAAATGTTAGACAAAATGTAATTTTATTTTCAGTAACCATCACGAAGTACTCCTTAGAATTCCTTTGTTGTTGGGTGATGTTGGAAGATGTAAAACAAACTTGGTTAATATTTTACTTAAAGCAGCATCTGGTGTCTATGTCTTGTAGGATTTCCTAAAGACCAATAATAGTTAAATAATGATAATCTGTCATTTTTCTGATAGTTTGTTACAAGTGTTTGTGCAAAGCTTAACTACATAGTGGTTTGGCTGTACACGTTTCTAACTTCTTGATTTTCTTTGTGTCCTACATAACGTATTCCGCAGTCCTTTAGTTGCTCTCTGATCGGATAATGGGTGCTTTCTTCCAGTCCATTCCACTCTTCCCTACTTTCCCTTTGACGTTAATTTATTAATTTGGTTGTACATCTTTGTTTGTTTCAGACCTTCCATCAAAACCATCGCCTTTCAGCTCAAAGTCAGAATCATTACCACCATCAATAGAATAGTCAACAAGACTTCTGGAAACTTACAAATAATTGCCTGATATTTCAGCTTGAGCCAGCTGTACAAATAACATCATCAATTGAACAGTCCCAAATAACCAGAGCATCATTGACCCTGACTGCGCTGGTATTGCCACCAATATCAGGATGATGAGTGTCTATTTCTTCCTCAAACACAGTATTGCTATTTAAATTTGAAGAGCTTCCAGTATTTACAGAGTTTTTGAAAGCCGCACTATGTTTATAACAATAAGTAGCACCTCTTTCTAAAATTGCTTTGAACACTGTACCAATTATTGTCTCAGGTTCTGTTGTTAAAAAATTCAAGTAATTCTTCTCACATTTCGAACAATGAAATTCTACATCCGAAGTTGCCGGGCGAAAGTCTACGTGATGGCTTTCAGTTCTACTACGGTTTAACGTTTCTCTTCATCTTCGCATATTTCTGTAATTATTTGACCTCTAGATGATTATAGCGGTAAAACCGTAATTCTGAGAAGTAGTCAATTTTAAATGAAAATTACAATCAATTATATAACATAACACTGAGTTACAGGGAACACTCAATGAAAGCTGTCAACAGTCAATAATATACATTATTTCTTATTGTAAGAATTAAATTAAAACATTCCTGCTCAGTCTCACAGTGTCAACAAGAATAAACTTTCTCGTCAGGAACAGCAATGACTTGCAAGGAATACGAGATTAAGTGTAAGAAAACAGTAGAAGAGTTGACACATTACTCCAACTTAATTGCTATTATGAATACAACGCCCTTTTTACACTTCACGAATTATGTTCACACATTGATAACGCCCCGTTTTAAAACATTATCTTCAGTTCTATGGTAACATGAAACTGCCCTTTACACTAATTTATTGCCGAAAATACTCTGTGAGTTCTGATGTAATAAACTTATAGTAGCAAATATTTTTGATATCGCCCTTTTTGCAATAAATCAGCGATAATTTATGAAATATATTACAATTTTATAGCATTCAGCTGGAGACATTGGATTAAGATTATATGTAAATAACTACACATAACGCAAGTACTGGGAAAATACAATCTAGTCTTGACGGACACTGAAATCTGATTTCGGGCACTGTCTGGCAGGTATCAGAGTAGGATCAACGAACGGTCTTATTGTCTGAGAGCGATTACAATTCTTGCTTTTTCTGAGATACTGCTGAGCTCATAGGTAATCTGTAAGAGTTTCAGATTTACAAGTCTAGGAGGAGTTAGTACGGTTACAAAGAAAGTAGCTGTCACCACTCTTGAAACAACATTAATCTCACACTGTACAGTATACATTACAAGAATCTAAATTTAAAAAGTCTTATCTACGTAACATATAATTAATTCTAGACTTCTGTTTAAGAAGTTGTATGAGCGAAAGGAGTGTATTATCTAGGAATTCGTTTTAGATTGGTATGTGTCCTAAATAATTTAGAGGTAACATGAGTGAATGTAAGAAAAATACACTGACTGACAGAGCAAATGCAACACCAAGAAGGAGTGGTTCGAAAGGGATGAAAGTTGGGGAAAAAACAGAGACGGCACGGACGAATAATTGATGTTTATTTCAAACCGATATGCAGGTTACACAATGCGCACGGCATCGACTCAGTAGGATGTAGGACCACCGCGAGCGGCGATGCACGCAGAAACACGTCGAGGTACAGAGTCAATAAGAGTGCGGATGGTGTCCTGAGGGATGGTTCTCCATTCACTGTCAACCATTTGCCACAGTTGGTCGTCCGTACGAGGCTGGGGCAGAGTTTGCAAACGGTGTCCAATGAGATCCCACACGTGTTCGATTGGTGAGAGATCCGGAGAGTACGCTGGCCACGGAAGCATCTGTACACCTCGTAGAGCCTGTTGGGAGACGCGAGCAGTGTGTGGGCGGGCATTATCCTGCTGAAACAGAGCATTGGGCAGCCCCTGAAGGTACGGGAGTGCCACCGGCCGCAGCACATGCTGCACGTAGCGGTGGGCATTTAACGTGCCTTGAATACGCACTAGAGGTGACGTGGAATCATACGCAATAGCGCCCCAAACCATGATGCCGCGTTGTCTAGCGGTAGGGCGCTCCACAGTTACTGCCGGATTTGACCTTTCTCCACGCCGACGCCACACTCGTCTGTGGTGACTATCACTGACAGAACAGAAGTGTGACTCATCGGAGAACACGACGTTCCGCCATTCCCTCATCCAAGTCGCTCTAGCCCAGCACCATGCCAGGCGTGCACGTCTATGCTGTGGAGTCAATGGTAGTCTTCTGAGCGGAAGCCGGGAGTGCAGGCCTCCTTCAACCAATCGACGGGAAATTGTTCTGGTCGATATTGGAACAGCCAGGGTGTCTTGCACATGCTGAAGAATGGCGGTTGACGTGGCGTGCGGGGCTGCCACCGCTTGGCGGCGGATGCGCCGATCCTCGCGTGCTGACGTCACTCGGGCTGCGCCTGGACCCCTCGCACGTGCCACATGTCCCTGCGCCAACCATCTTCGCCACAGGCGCTGCACCGTGGACACATCCCTATGGGTATCGGCTGCGATTTGACGAAGCGACCAACCTGCCCTTCTCAGCCCGATCACCATACCCCTCGTAAAGTCGTCTGTCTGCTGGAAATGCCTCCGTTGACGGCGGCCTGGCATTCTTAGCTATACACGTGTCCTGTGGCACACGACAACACGTTCTACAATGACTGTCGGCTGAGAAATCACGGTACGAAGTGGGCCATTCGCCAACGCCGTGTCCCATTTATCGTTCGCTACGTGCGCAGCACAGCGGCGCATTTCACATCATGAGCATACCTCAGTGACGTCAGTCTACCCTGCAATTGGCATAAAGCTCTGACCACTCCTTCTTGGTGTTGCATTTGCTCTGTCAGTCAGTGTATTTCTTTCGCTGGTATCAGCTTCAGCGGGTTCAAAATATGGTGAGTATAGTGTACCAATCTTCGTGACACGTGCTGCACTGAAGTTTAAGTATAGTTTAACACTTGACCAATTTTTGAATGAGTAACTCTCTTGAGTGTAGGATATACAATTTTAAATAGCAAATCATCATTGATAACACTGCACGTTGTAAATAATTAAGGGCACAAATACGTTTTCACCGACTATGGTACAGTTAGAGAGTAAAAAGAAAAAGAAAATATGAAATCGAGATAAATTTACTTCAACAAAATATTGAACAGGCTCCACCGTAATTCTGTTTACTGTGCGGGTTTTGTGATGGAAACATGCCAAAGAAGGATTCAAATGTGTTAAAGTTGGTCTTTTTTAGAACTAGCACTTCGCTACGGTACTCTACATTGTATACGGATATCGAAGTAAATTAGTGCACATTAAGTGAATAACATTTTTGAATTGGGTTTGTCTTGGCTTTATGCGAGAATCAGTATTGTGAAATCCACAGACGTTGTTTCCAATGAAAGTGTGATTAGCGGAATTGCGTTGATAACGGCAAGTCCACTTGTTTACTGCAATTCAGAACGAAGAAAGTAATTTTCATTTAACGGCAGACCCCATTGCCTAGTGCGCGGCCAAAATCGATTTGGGGAGGTTTCATTAGAATGGCAGACCCCAATTCTTACTTTCAGATAGATTACAGTTGAGGAACTTTTATTATATTTGCAAGGTCCTTCCTTACTGCCAGTCAAAAGTGAGTTGCGTTCTTATCTTTATAATGGTAGACGCATTTTCTAACGCCAGTCAGCTTCCTGCCAGTCACACCGAGTTGGTGAGATTCCATTATAATAGCAGGCCACTATGTCTATCGTCAGTCACATTTTAGATGGGTCAGTTTGTTTATAATGGAAGACACGCTCCCTAGAGTTCTGCTAGTCGAATCGAGAAGGGAATTATGCACTAAAATAGTGCACAAGAGATGGAGGACGACCCCATTCTTATTGCCTGTCAAAGTCGATGTGGGGAGGACTGAAAACAATAGCAGAAGCCCTCCTTCTGACAGTCACTAACGATTTGCAATGTATTTAATACCAATGGCAGACAACCCCTTTCTAGATTGCTACAAATCGACGTCAATGAAAGAATATAGTCGTCATACGGAAGTATAAGGATGTTAACCATCATTTACAGAATACCTGCTGCTAAACGGTACATCAAATCGAAAAACGGATTGTACGATAAGACGCACTTTCTGGCCATATCTTGGGGTCATCAGCTTCTCCCGTACCAAGTTTCAAATTTCTGAGATTTCTGGAAGTGCCTCATTAATTCACGTCTTTTTTAATTTTTAAATATTTATATATACATCGCTCCAGCCCGACTTGCTTTTATATGTATAGATGACGGATAAGCATGATCACGTTGAAAAGTGCAGACTTCCACTTCGAGATCCATATCTCCTAAACGGTTTATGATATTAAGAAACGGTTTGCGCCATCAGACGCCTCATGTATCTCTCTATATGTTGGTTTCTAAACCATATCCTCGTATCTCCCATATTAAGGGGGTAAATTGAGTTCCAATTTTGAATAGGGTGAAATTTGGGTACATTTGTAACATTTTACATTACTTTTTGCCTACTTATGTATAAGCTAGAATCATGAAATTTATTCCACATATGTCACTTAATCATGCCAATGTGTGTACCGAACGTGATGATCCTATCAGTCTTATAAGTGCGTCAAACAATGAAATATACTTGTAAAAATCACCAAATTTACGAACAATAGAGAAATACGGCCAAATTTAACGTATAAGCGAGAGAGATACGACAAAATGTCACAGGACCAAAGCTGTAGATCACTCCGAATCGAAGAGACATTGTGCCATCGGTTTTGTGATATGACTTACCGTTTAGCCAAAAAATAGCTCAAAAGGAATGTCTGCACAGTCATTAAAATTGCCTCCATATTTCGATATCTTTGGGGGTAAAAAGTGAAAATTTTGAACATCTTGGAATTTTCCCGTCAGTTAGGGACCAAAAGCTATAATTTCACCAAATTTCAATTGTCTACCTAGTCTGGCAGGTTGTGCTGCCATCTTGATTTGGGGGGATGGGGGATAAAAATGAGGAAATTCCCGAAAATTTTTAAGCCCACGAAACCTATAGGTTATCGTTTTGGATATACTATACGACTGTGTTCTTATGCTGAGCCCAAAATTTGATCCCCCACCCCAGCGTGCCCCCTTCAGGGAATTTTGAGAATTTCCGATTTTTTTAGGGATCCTGGGGTCATCAGTTTTTCCCGTACCAAGTTTCAAATTTCTGAGATTTCTGGAAGTGCCTCATTAATTCACGTCTTTTTTCATTTTTAAATATTTATATATACATCGCTCCAGCCCGACTTGCTTTTATATTTATTGTGCCCTACAGGACCCTATGGTTCCGGCCAGGCGAAAGCCGGTCTCGAACCCAGAGTACAGTTGTGAAAGAACTCTCACAAACGTGACCTTGTGCACATAGTCTTACCTGAACACATATCCATGCTCGGCCGCACAATAGCGCACTTCTCAGGGATAACATGGGTGTACAAAAGGCAATATTAAGATAAAACACTAGGATATGTGACTAATCAGGTAAGAATCAGCTAAAATAAAAAAAATCAGAAAACATCGCTGCATTCTAAGTTTTACAATCAGGGATTTATTACATAAAAATATACTATTTACAAATATAAGAACTTTCAAATATGATTGGGGTAAAGATAATGTTGAGCCGACGACAACCAGTTCACTGCCTTCACGAAACAGCTCTGCTGTAACAAGCATGTTACAATTGTGTAAGTAATGAAATCTAGAAAAATGGATATCTGCTGAAACACACATCTCACAGTAATTTCCATAAACTTTACTATGCCTCGTACCATCGAACCCCGGTGCAAACAAATATAAACACATAATGTACAGTGTCCTGACTCGGTCTCGAACCCTGGCCCCATGAAGAGTAAGGCGTAGAATATTCATATACAAACAATATAAAAAACCACAACCCACATGTCCAAGGGGTCAATATCAAACGGACCAGTGTTAAAATTAAAGTAGAACAAACAGAACAAAAATCTCTCCCTGCGTTCAAAACATCAAGGTCGTCTTCTCCCCCTTACACACTCGACAAGCTGCAGACAGCCAAATAACCAAGTTTCAAGACTGTGACGTCAAGCACAACAACCCTCACCAGTCGAACACTTGACAAGCGGCAGCCCACATAATTTAAGAGTCCAGCTGACTACGTGCTAAAAAACCTCGCCTTACAAAACACCTCACGTAATCTGGCTGCTAAAAGCACTCTTTTAAATACACCTGGGCTATCCGCCCTCATCTCAATATCACCAGCAATATAACAAATCTTATTTCCGCCCCCCATGGGCTCAACCTTGATAATACAAAGGCACAAATCAGTAAGCTATAGTCACATGGCCATAATAAGGTATCTCAAATGCATCCAATACACTCTCAAACTGTGCTGGGGCTTTCTCATATCAATTCATACAGTCAGCTATATGCATAATGCTCACATCTCTCAAACATTCGGACTTGCTCGCCCTGTCAGTAAAGCTAGGTGAATTACGGGGTAAATCGTGGTCTCAACTATACAGCCTACGTCTGCAGAGACAAATGCCTAAACGCGACACAATAAATAGTGCCTGCCTGTCTGACTAATCTACCATGACCAAGGGAGTTCGACCTGACCCATGAAGATAACACGTACGCTAATATAATACTATCGAAATGAAATATAAACACACCAACAAGGAATCTACAGACTATCATCTACCCTAATGTACGGGGTTCGAGCTTGAGGACTAGCTCTTTATTACCAAGAATTTTCCTACCATAAACTAACCTGTTGGCTGACGGCCCCCCTATTCCTATCTAAATTTAAATGACATGCTTGAAACAGAATTGGAAAGCTCTGACCTTATATGATTGATGACATGACGGAGCGGCCCTTCCTGTGGACCACTGGATTTACCACATCATGACAAACTGCGACGCTTGCAGCAGATACTGGTGAACACTTGGAGACATTCTATCTTGCGTGAGTCCTTCGTACAGCTCCTTAGATGGTTGGAAGATGTCCCCTTCGACGTCGCGCTGATCAGGTACGCCCAACGTTCCTGGATCGATTCCCGATGTCGTGCCGGCTTCAGCTCCCGTTGTGGCTTCCTCGCAATGATGATGTAGAAGCTCGTTCTGTCTTGATGCAGGGGTAACTGAAAATAAATTTCCTTATTACAGACTGTCCAGACTCCATGCCTGTTTCCACTGCTATAGTGCCTCACACGTTACATTGACCAAGTCTTGTTCGGAATTTTAAACCTGGTACACCATAGTTTCTTCACCACTCTTAGTAACACTGTTATTCCATCCTTTCACTCGGACAACATGTAGAGCTATAAGAACTCCCCTGAGCCTACATTTATTCTAGCATTACGTCAGTTACAACTTGACCTCACAGAAATATGAAGCTACTAGTTCATCAGTCTATTACAGGCATGTACCTCATCTCACCATAGCATATCAACACAGGTAATATCAAGACTTTAGCTGAATATGCAAGTTGATTACTTACTTCCTCGCAGATTCGGTAGTACTAGTTTTATGTGCAGCTCGAAGATAAAACGTTGTTCCCAGTACCGACACGCAGCATGACGACTTCGTTCAAGCAGCCTTACGGTCAAAGAATGAGCTGATGTGCCAGGCGGCCTTGCATTTATAATCAGGTTAGCGTAGCCACGCCGCTTGATCGAGTGCAGGATACGCGCGCCCGCGACCCGAAGTTTTCCCGCACAAAGCACGTCAAGTACCCTACTTAACGAATTCATTTATGATTACAGCCCTAATGCATATCAAAATTAAGCAGAAATTATGCAGGTTGCAATTCTTGTATCAGATCCAATGCAACTCTTCCGTAACCAAAGATATTAATTTAATTCTTTCTTCCCTCCGAAGGTTAATTTTGCCGGGATCCGGGAAGCGCCCCATTCTTCATTAAGAGTCTTGGCTTGGGACATAACTCCCTTTAATGAGGTTCTGGAGATTTTCATAATGACGCTCTAGCTCTTTTCACACGAGAACGCTTCTTCTGGAATCTTTTATGAAATAGACTATAAGACAATGACTTCATGGGTGGTCTCATGTAATCCCAATATCCAATACTAAAATCTATACTATTGGTCCATGAACAGAATGATTCACAGCCCTCCGTGAACGACAAAATAAAATTTTGTCAAAAATTTTATTTTCCTCAATGTCGAGATCATCTTCTCATCGCAATCATTTATGCTGTAAATTTTCAGAACTTCATGGCACGGGACTATCTTCGGCTACAGACATAATAGCCTCCCTATCCTTCCTAACTTGGTAATAGGCATCTAGCAGGGCTAGAAATCTCCGGTGGTTACTTTCGCAGCCTTGACATTCCGTTTCTTCTCGTTGCTCAGATAGCTGTTTATGACGGTTTCCTGAAGAAATCATATTTACTTCTTCTTCTTCTTCTTGTCCTTCACCACTGGGTTCCTCTGGTTGAACTTCTCCGCCGTCATGTTCATCTTCTTCCGGAATGACAACCTCCTCTCCTGCAAAATCTTCGGTGTCTTCCTCCCCAAGTTCTTCTTCCTATCTTCGTCTCCTTCTTCAAGTTTAGTAGGTTACAGAATCCAATATGTGGGAGTAACGAATTTATGTGGGTAACTGTTATGATATCTTTCTTCCCCATATCACATTTTGTTACATATGCCAATCCCTACTAACTTCATCTTAAATTTCTTTATTCATAATATTTCATTAATACAATTCACAAAAAAATATATCTACTGGTTATACCATAAGTTTTCTATTTAATATTCTATTTATATACAGTGGTCATCATTTATATGGTTCTCCTACTTGTCAAGCTTACAGAAGTTCCCTGTATTACGGCCGTTCCGCAACTTTCCTTACACCCTGTTTCATTCAGTCTGACTTCTAGTATGCGGAGGTTCACGCCACTTCCTGTTTGTTTACTTCTGTTGTTAGAGAGGTTCCCTCTCTCTGATCCGCCGTCTACTTTGTGGAGTAAGGGATATTCCTTTCTCTCGGTTTCCCAATCAATTTTCTTCCATCTTATTTCACGACACGCGGAAAGCCACCTCTTCGTAACAGTACGTTTTCTTCTCAACTGTTCCACGTAGCTTCTTGGTTTAAGCATTCGTCCCTCTTTCTTATCTTCCCTTCGCCGCTTCTTCTTTCTCCTGCCGATTCCAGTCTTCCACCTACGGCGTATTCTTACTTGTCTTGCGAACCAACCAAACTGGTATCGGTATTTTTGGTTCTTCTTGCGTCTCTTGTATGACCTAGTTCTCTTTCCTTTATTTTGCTTCGAATACTGGTTATACCATTGATCGTCCCTTTCATTTCCGTCTGCTATCTCTTGGAGATTCTTTCCAACCGTTTCCTTTTGACTATTTTGTGCGTCCCCGGTCGGGTCTCCTATTTCTATTTGTACAGAAATCCCAGTAACGTCGTTTGCGATTTCCTTTCCTATATCATCTGCCTCGACCTTGGGTACTGTTACACATTCCAGACTCTCTTCTTCCACAGCAGAATTTACGACGTCTTTGCCCTCAGACGTCGTCGCGTAGCACTTCAGCTCGTCCCCGTCTGACAGGACTATGGCTATGTTGCCGGATCTCCGCATACTGAGATACTTTAGCTGTTTTTCTTCTCCTTCCTGTAGTTAAACCAAAGTTGCCGTTTCCCCAGCTTCCGTGCTATGGTCTGTCTCCACTTCCGTGCTTGCCGTGTCATTCACTACTTCTTCTAAGGCTACTGTAATCTTCTCGTTTCCTGGTGTGTCTTCCTTTTCTGCTTCTGCCTCCAGAACCATCGGACTGTTTGTAGCTGATTGCTCCACTCGCGCCACACCGATTTCTGGCGGTTCAACCGGTGAATCCGACTGCTGAAATTCTTCGACAATTTCATCCTCGGATACCTTATCGTCAATTTTACCTTCCTTATTATCGATCGGTTCGTTCTCAGAGCCCTCTTGTTTAGGTACATCCGTGACCTCTTCTTCCTGAGGAGCACCAATTTCTCCCTGCCTTTGCTCAACTATCTGTCTCTCTACAAATTCCTTCGATTCCTTCCGGGTCTGCCATCGATTAAGCTCCGACTCGGCAATCTTCTCCTTATTCCCTTCCGTGGTTTGCTCTTTCATTCCAACTCCTTCTCGAGTCCTAGCCTCCATACTCTCTTCTACTTTCTGCTCTACTTTTTCTAGCCTCTCTTGCGTATAATCTATGCGATCTATTGCTGCTACCAGGTCTTCTTTAACGGTTCTCAGTTCCGTCTGAGCCTCCTTGTCCTTTTCTTCTATAAGCTGTTTTATTCCCACGATACTGCCCTTAACATCACGAATCTGTTCATGTACTGTCCTGTGCGACTCTTCAACCCGTCTACTCAACTCCTTTGTAGTGGTTACACGTTGTCTACTAACGGTCTCTATCTTCGTTTCTAACTTGGCTACGGTTCGCCTAGTCGCTTCATTTCCAGAGGCCAATTGCTCCGAACGAATGCTAGTGTGCTCCTTTAGCTCAGTTACCTGGTTCGCTACCCGTGTCTCTGTGAGTACTAATTGTTCTGTCATTGTTTGTGTAACCTTTTCTTCGCACTCCGCGAATTTTTCTGTGAGTTGCTCGGTTAAGTGTTCTTTAAGTCCTTTTATCTGATCGCTCAGGTGCCTCAGCACCTCTCCCATGTCTACCGACATTCGGCACTCACTCGTCATAAGGTCCGGCGGAAAAACCGCTCCGTATGTCACCGATTAAATTTCAAGTACTATCAATTTCCCTCAATTCTAATTTATCAAAAATGTTCCTAACTGCCAAACTCTCGAACTTCCAAAGCCTAAGTAGGCTACCTCAATATATCATCATGTCATTCCAACACAGGGTAACCGTCAGCACATTACTATGATACAAAATATATACAACACAAACACATAATTCTCCAACAAATGTCATAAAAACAACAAAAAACTTCAACATGCAAAAATCAAAGCTATATGATTATACACCTGTTAAACACAACACCCTACAGGTCAAATCCCCAAACGAATCTCATCCAAGATTCCACGGTAACCACTAAATCAGCACATCCTCGCTAATCAACATCCACTGCAATATCCATATTCTAATGGTAAGACCAAAGGACATATAAGTCACGAAATACCTCTCTGAACTGGCAGTCATATAAACATCACAAGTCTCAACAAGATACTCCTAATATATCACGAAGCTAACCGTACAGATCAAAGACCAAACTTGCTATACCTGCACTACACATAATTGAATGCAGCTGCCATAAAATATGCCTGAAATCAAGCCTTGTATGACCTTTACCGAAATATTAGGTCCTGCTTTTATAGACACAAGTTATGACCTATAGCCCTATTTACGGAGAACATCAACAAAATACAACTTGGCTGTGTGAGCTCGTTTACACAAATATCAAGCACCACCTGACGGCATAATAAAACAAGCTGTATGACCCTCATTACTGCAATATCGGGTCCTCAGCCGCACCAAGTTCATTATTTTTGGGTAACCCTCATTTACGGATATATCAGGCCCCACAATTGCCTTGACATGTTTACTATGGCGCTATGGTACCCCTTTACGGAGTTTTGGGCCAACACGTTGCTCGGCGCCATAAATACTATGGCGCTATGGTTAGCCCTCATTTACGGACATATCGAGCCCCAGAGTTGGCTTGCGCCATAAATACTATGTGCCCTACAGGACCCTATGGTTCCGGCCAGGCGAAAGCCGGTCTCGAACTCAGAGTACAGTAGTGAAAGAACTCTCACAAACGTGACATTGTACACATAGTCTTACCTGAACACATATCCATGCTCGGCCGCACAATAGCGCACTTCTCAGGGATAACATGGGTGAACAAAAGGCAATATTAAGATAAAACACTAGGATATGTGACTAATCAGGTAAGAATCAGCTAAAATTAAAAAAATCAGAAAACATAGCTGCATTCAAAGTTTTACAATCAGGGATTTATTACATAAAATATACTATTTACAAATATAAGAACTTTCAAATATGATTGGGGTAAAGATAATGTTGAGTCGATGACAACCAGTTCACTGCCTTTACGAAACAGCTCTGCTGTAACAAGCATGTTACAATTGTGTAAGTAATGAAATCTAGAAAAATGGATATCTGCTGAAACACACATCTCACTGTAATTTCCATAAACTTTATTATGCCTCGTACCATCGAACCCCGGTGCAAACAAATATAAACACATAATGTACAGTGTCCTGACTCGGTCTCGAACCCTGGCCCCATGAAGAGTAAGGCGTAGAATATTCATATACAAACAATATAAAAAACCACAACCCACATGTCCAAGGGGTCAATATCAAACGGACCAGTGTTAAAATTAAAGTAGAACAAACAGAACAAAAATCTCTCCCTGCGTTCAAAACATCAAGGTCGTCTTCTCCCCCTTACACACTCGACAAGCTGCAGACAGCCAAATAACCAAGTTTCAAGACTGTGACGTCAAGCACAACAACCCTCACCAGTCGAACACTTGACAAGCGGCAGCCCACATAATTTAAGAGTCCAGCTGACTACGTGCTAAAACACCTCGCCTTTCAAAACACCTCACGTAATCTGGCTGCTAAAAGCACTTTTAAATACACCTGGGCTATCCGCCCTCATCTCAATATCACCAGCAATATAACAAATCTTATTTCCGCCTCCCATGGGCTCAACCTTGATAATACAAAGGCACAAATCAGTAAGCTATAGTCACATGGCCATAATAAGGCATCTCAAATGCATCCAATACACTCTCAAACTGTGCTGGGGCTTTCTCATATTAATTCATACAGTCAGCTATATGCATAATGCTCACATCTCTCAAACATTCGGACTTGCTCGCCCTGTCAGTAAAGCTAGGTGAATTACGGGGTAAATCCTGGTCTCAACTATACAGCCTACGTCTGCAGAGACAAATGCCTAAACGCGACACAATAAATAGTGCCTGCCTGTCTGACTAATCTACCATGACCAAGGGAGTTCGACCTGACCCATGAAGATAACACGTACGCTAATATAATACTATCGAAATGAAATATAAACACACCAACAAGGAATCTACAGACTATCATCTACCCTAATGTACGGGGTTCGAGCTTGAGGACTAGCTCTTTATTACCAAGAATTTTCCTACCATAAACTAACCTGTTGGCTGACGGCCCCCCTATTCCTATCTAAATTTAAATGACATGCTTGAAACAGAATTGGAAAGCTCTGACCTTATATGATTGATGACATGACGGAGCGGCCCTTCCTGTGGACCACTGGATTTACCACATCATGACAAACTGCGACGCTTGCAGCAGATACTGGTGAACACTTGGAGACATTCTATCTTGCGTGAGTCCTTCGTACAGCTCCTTAGATGGTTGGAAGATGTCCCCATCGACGTCGCGCTGATCAAGTACGCCCAACGTTCCTGGATCGATTCCCGATGTCGTGCCGGCTTCAGCTCCCGTTGTGGCTTCCTCGCAATGATGATGTAGAAGCTCGTTCTGGCTTGATGCAGGGGTAACTGAAAATAAATTTCCTTATTACAGACTGTCCAGACTCCATGCCTGTTTCCACTGCTATAGTGCCTCACACGTTACATTGACCAAGTCTTGTTCGGAATTTTAAACCTGGTACACCATAGTTTCTTCACCACTCTTAGTAACACTGTTATTCCATCCTTTCACTCGGACAACATGTAGAGCTATAAGAACTCCCCTGAGCCTACATTTATTCTAGCATTACGTCAGTTACAACTTGACCTCACAGAAATATGAAGCTACTAGTTCATCAGTCTATTACAGGCATGTACCTCATCTCACCATAGCATATCAACACAGGTAATATCAAGACTTTAGCTGAATATGCAAGTTGATTACTTACTTCCTCGCAGATTCGGTAGTACTAGTTGTATGTGCAGCTCGAAGATAAAACGTTGTTCCCAGTACCGACACGCAGCATGACGACTTCGTTCAAGCAGCCTTACGGTCAAAGAATGAGCTGATGTGCCAGGCGGCCTTGCATTTATAATCAGGTTAGCGTAGCCACGCCGCTTGATCGCGTGCAGGATACGCGCGCCCGCGACTCGAATTTTTCCCGCACAAAGCACGTCAAGTACCCTACATAACGAATGCATTTATGATTGCAGCCCTAATGCATATCAAAATTAAGCAGAAATTATGCAGGTTGCAATTCTTGTATCAGATCCAATGCAACTCTTCCGTAACCAAAGATATTAATTTAATTCTTTCTTCCCTCCGAAGGTTAATTTTGCCGGGATCCGGGAAGCGTCCCCAATCTTCATTAAGAGGCTTGGCTTGGGACATAACTCCCTTTAATGAGGTTCTGGAGATTTTCATAATGACACTCTAGCTCTCTTCACACGAGAACGCTTCTTCTGGAATCTTTTATGAAATAGACTATAAGACAATGACTTCATGGGTGGTCTCATGTAATCCCAATATCCAATACTAAAGTCTATACTATTGGTCCATGAACAGATTGGTTGAATATAGATATCAAAATCGAAAGCTTCCTCCTAGGATAGATTTGAAAATAGAAATAATTATAATATTTCAATAGCTTTCAGATTCAGTACTATGTAGTAAAACCTGGCATATTCTTAGGTTTCACATATTCACTCAGAGAACGTTGGTAAATATTAACTGTTTCTTAATGAAATGTGCTGGCCCCGTGGTGTAGGGGAAGCGTGCTTGCCCCTTACCCGGAGGCCCCGTGATTTGTACCTGTACCTGAGGGCTGGTTCGAGTTCCACTCAGCCTACGTGATTGTAATTGAGGTGCTATCTGATGGTGAGATAGCGGTCCCGCTCTAGAAAGCCAAGAATAATGGCCGACAGGATTCGTCGTGCTGACCTCACGACACCTGATAATCCGCGGGCCTTCGGGCTGAGCAGTCGTCGCTCGGTAGTCCAAGGCCCTTCAAGGGCTATAGTGTTCTGGGGTTTAGTTTGGTTTGGTTTGGTTTTAATTAAATGTATACAAAACATTGAAAATACACTCGCATACAAATACGTTAAACATCAGGAATTCTGGAAATTTAGCCAGTCGTTGTATACTGTGTATAGATACCTTTAAGAATACAACATATCACCTATTTTAAACCCTACTAGGACTGAATTTTGATAAGCAAATAAATATTTCCTTTATTTCTTTTTATCGAGTTTTTATACGGAATTTCACCCCAGAAACTTGAAATAATCGTTAGGTATGTGTACATTTTTAAAGGATATAAATCCATTTTTTACTCGAATACCTAAAAATCCATTCTGATCCCTAGGCTACGGTTTAAGGGAAGTGCACTTTGCAAACATTACGTCCTGGTAGAACAGGTTTGGCTGGGCGTTGATGAGTGGATCGGTTACCGGGGCCTTTTTATATTCGCAGGGAGAACTTCTATAAAACACACCAGAAGGATAGTGTATCATGTTACCCTCACTATCTCGTGAAGATTCAAGTATTCCTAAGGATCAGGATTTTCGGTGTCTTTAATTTTGTCTATTTAAATCGGAAGATGCGTTCCTTCAGTTAGAGTACTAAATGGACGTGAGGCAGTAATCGCATATGCCACACTCTACAGTAAATATACGGCAATTAACTGGACTGGAAAGATTAAATTTTGTGAGAAGATTGATAATTAAAGAATTTGAAACGAAAATCTCGAGTTAGAACCCGAATATCTCAAAATCCATTCTGATTCGTTGCCTACGCCTTAAGAGGTGTATCAGATTTCGTGGTCATCCCATTGCGCTGGACGCTGATAAGCGAGTCAGTCGCCAGATATTTGTGTATAAAAGGAGACCGGTGGAAAAATATTGCAACACCGTGGCTATCAGTTTATTCACGAATCAACCTAGAAGTAATAGAGGTTCGCGTCATTACGTGATCAACTAAACGGAGCAAACAATTCAATAGGCGCCAATATTGAAGGTGCTTAGTGCAACGTCAATATACGCAGACTTGCATTCTTTCATGTAGCAGATAGCACAGACGATTAGTATCATCCTGTTGTATAGTGTTGCAAGTTTCTTGCACCTGATTTCGCAATTGTCCAATGTAAGTAAAAGACTGTACAGGCAGGGGACAGACGTCATCCCATCATGCCAGAAACATGTTCAAAGAGAGAGATAGCTGGGAATAGTACAAGCCAGAATCATTGTTGAACACTATGAAGAGTACAACGCGTATTACGAATAATATATGATGAATTAGAGATCTGTGAATAAATGTTTATTGTTTGATCTATTCAATACCGTACGATTTTTGGTTCAATTTATTCTTCTACGACGGACGAATGGTAGGTAATTGCCATGGCACTTAGCCTTTAGGCGAGTTGAACTTATTTCTGAAATTTTCTCTTATCTGAAAAGTCTTATGTGTAGGATTTCTCCGGATCATTTGCAAATGCAATTTCATCCTTGATGAGATTATGTAAGTAGTTGAATTCATCGTTACTCAGCCTGAAGTACATCTGAAATCTTTCTGGATGCTCATTTAGTTAACGTTACTAAATTGTGGTATTTCCGCTTTTCATCCCTGCGCAAAAAAATAGTTTTATCTATCCATTGTCGTTTGCGACAGACAGAACTCATGGCAACAGAAACAGCACAGGCAATTGAAAGATCATCAGAATCCGATGAACTGGATATAAATCGGACGAAGTACAGTGACTCGCATAATTATTCGGACATGATTTATTACATTTTCCTTTGTAATAGTGATTTCAGTAATAATAAATCACTGATATAAATTAAATACAAGTTTCTGGAAGGAATATAAAAGCTTCTAATGAACACTGTCAATGAAAATATAATAATTTAAAAAAAACGAACATTGCACAAAATTATTCGTACACTATCATTTTTACTTATGATCCTAAAGGTTCAGCGCCTGGTTGTCTTTCCTTTCATTTTAATTACTTCCATGAGTCGACTTGGCATGCTCTCCACTAATATCCGGGTGTAATCGGGAGATAGCTCCTTGAAGTCTGTTTTTCAGCTCTTCTCTAGATGTGATTGTTTTTTTTATTTCTTTATCAAGTTTGTCCCAAAGGTTCTCAATCAAATTCAGGTCTAGTGATTAAGGGGGAGGATGAAACACCTTTGGGAAACTAAACAATAACCACATCCTTACATTCCAGGCCATATGCTTTGGGTCGTTATTTTGATAAAACTTAAAATGTTCACCAATCTCCATATTTCGGCACTCTTTTTCATATTACCCTCAGTATTCTAAGGTATTGAAAATGGTCAATTTTAATTTCAACAAAAACCATTTCCCCAACTTCATTCCTCGACATGCACCCCCACTCTATTACATATCCACGCCATGCTTCACAGTTGCTTTCAGATTTTTATAATGAAGCTCAGTATTAGGACGCCGCCAAAGTGTTATCCTCTCATCAGACTGAAATATGCTAAATTTACTCTTATCATCAAATATAACGCCATTCCACCATTCATTGTGCTCTCTAACATGCTCTTTGGCAAACAGCATTCCCTTTTTTTCGATTTATTTGATTTATTTGATTTCTTGCAATACGGCCGTGAAAGCTACCTCTTCTAAGCATTCTCCGTATTGTTTCGGGATGCACCTGCTTTTCGGTGTCTGCGGAAATCTCCGTAACGATTTTTGGAGCACTTGGGTTCCTTTTTTTTCTTCCTGGTAATATAACTCTGTTTTCTCGCAGAAAAATTCCTTGGATGTCCCTTATGTGGTAGATGTTCAATTGTATCTTCCTCCCGGAGTCTTGTAATAATATCAGAGGCTGTATTTTTTTTCATCTGTAACATTTCAGCAATTTGACGACAACTTTTACATTTGGCATGGTGGAAAAATTACTAGCTGCCGCGGTTCGATTGTACTCTCTCTTCCTCTGCGGACCATTTTCTCTTAAGTTGTACACAGTACTCACTGAATGTTTACGTTCACACTGTCCGTGGCTCTTCTACACACGACCACTGCATGGCAACTGAGTTGTGTCCGAATAATTTTGTTGAAGCACGTTAACTGAGTTCTGAGATTCCAGCGTCGCTGGTTCTCTCCTGTTTACTAAAAGTACACATTTCAACGCCGTGTTGAATCTGTCAAACTGGGTTCTATCAGAAACTAGTTTGCGTGTACAATATTTTCTTCAGACCATAGGGCCTGTGTGTAGCAAAGGCTATAATTAACGTGTGAGTCACTGTATACTGTGATCTGTGAACATGAGGACAGTGTGTTTCCTGCCTTCACGCCACATGTAGTGACATCATCAACCTCCCCTCCACGCTGACTCAGCTCAGCGATTCACATGAAATGACTGCAGTTTGTTTCCACCTTTAATGTAACGTTGGAAAGTGTATGGGAGATTTATCAGTGTTGTTCAACTGAATTTAGTTTTTCTTTCAGATATTTATTTTTTCACAGTAATGTAGAAAATCTCGTGCTAGAAAATCTATAATTGTAGTCAGTTTATTTTCGACAGTGTTTGTTGGAGTTCGGTGTAGAAATTCGAAATTGATTTGAAAATGTATAATTGTAGTCAGTTTGTTTCCGACAGTGTTTGTT
Organism: Anabrus simplex; assembly: GCF_040414725.1. Classification (NCBI taxonomy): domain Eukaryota; kingdom Metazoa; phylum Arthropoda; class Insecta; order Orthoptera; family Tettigoniidae; genus Anabrus; species Anabrus simplex. The sequence goes on from NC_090265.1 coordinate 1,350,120,278, forward strand.
GCAGTTCGGTGTAGAAATCAAAGGCGAATGTGGGAAGGGAATCACGATCCGAGTAAAGTAAGTCAAAAGAGTGAGATTTCCTGATGATATTGTAATTTTGTCCGAGACTGCAGAAGATCTGGAGAAATTCCTGAATGGTATGGACAGAATCTTGGGTAAGGAGAACAAGGTGAAAATAAAGAAGTCCAAAATGAAAGTAATGGAGTGCAGTCGAACAAAGTCAGATGAAGCAGGAAATATTATATTAGGAAATGAAGTCTTAAAAGGAAGTGGACGAATATTGTTACTTGGGTAGTAAAATAATTAGCGATGATGGAAGTAAGGAGGATATAAAACTCTTATTAGCACAAGCAAGGAAGGTCTTTCTTAAGAAAGGAAGTTTGCTAACTTCGAATATTGATATAGGAAATGAAAGGTTTCTTTGAAGACTTTCGTATGGAATGTGACATTGTATGGAAGTGAAACATGGACGATAACCGGCTTAGAAAGGAAGAGGACAGAAGCGTTTGAAATTTGGCGTTATAGAAGAAAGCTGAAGGTGAGATGGATAGATCGAGTCACGAATGAACTGAATCGAATCGGTGAGAGGAGATCGATTTGGCTAATTTTGAAGAGAAGAAGGGATAGAATGATAGCACACATCTTAAGGCACCCAGAACTTGTTCAGTTGGTTTTTGAAGGAAGTGTAGGTGGTAAGAACGGTAGGCGTAGACCAAGATGCGAATACGAGAATCAGATTAGACCAGATAAAGGATGCACTAGTTACGTAGAAATGAAAAGTTTTGCACAGTGCATGGTGGCATGGAAAGCTACATCAAATCACTCAATGGACTGATTACTCAAACAAAACAAAAACATAGTTTTAAACCTGTTTAATTAATCAACTAATTCAAGAATAATTCATACAGAACTTTAGTTCTTATCTTACACTCAGAACGACCCCGATTCAGAGTCCTGCAGCCAGACTCACCGCGCAGCACTTCAAACCCACGGGCTCCGGCAGCCCAGCCCGTGTAATGCCGTTCTCTTCTGACGCGACAGCGTACTGGCCCACAGCACTGGGCTCAAACGGCCCACCGCAGTCCACCACACTGGGCGGGCTCAGTAGAATAACCTTGAGTACTTCTCCACAATAACATGTGCGCCGTGCACAACGAAATGTTCACGTCACACTACGATTCGGATCATTCACTCTACGAATTCCCGTGCGCTAATAACATATTTTTAAGTAGGCTAATCGCACTTGGAAATTAAACGGTAGAGATTTCTCCTGCACTGTAATAATAATAATAATAATAATAATAATAATAATAATAATAATAATAATAATAATAATAATAACAATAATAATCATAATAATAATAATAATTGAAAAAACAGAAACGTTATTATAAATTAACATTCGTTTGCAATTGACACCAAGTTAGCTGAAAATGAATCTAAATAACACGAAGCATATTCATAGGACTTCATTCGCGTTTACTTCAAAATAAAATACAAACAGAAATGACTTGCAATATGCCAACAATAAAAACAAATCTGAACATATCTTTTACTTAGTGTGCGTAGTTTATTGGTCATTGTTAATGGTGGTGGAATGGAATTACCGTGAATGAAAAGAAGGGAATCAGCAATTGTCTGGTTGTAGAAGAGAATGAAGCCCGATGAACTGAAATTTCTCTCTGAAGCTGAACTTGATGCTTACATACATATTACTTTCTTACCGATCTGGTGAAATTTTGAATAGTTTTGTCCGTTTGTTCTCCTATAGGACGCTATATCCATCTTCTTCCATTCCACAATTTTTCTTTAAATACTGTATCTTTCCAGATCATCTGTTGGAATAGGAGCATCATGAACGTCAATCCACGAAGAAAACTTCATTACTTTGGCAGGTCGTGGCATAGTCGTGGAGTCTAATGACACAGAAACATTAGAATGCTCGTCATTCAAGCACACCTCGTTCATCGTAAGTTTTATATCTAATCATAAAAAGACAAAATCAGTTCCACTCCTTTAATCTATACTAATATATTAAAGAGAGAGCACGAATTGTGTTAGTTTTTGTATATCTGGAGGGTAATCACAGAAAATACTGGAACGATTCTAAAAATCATTTTGCTAATATAAATATACATTATCCCTGAGAGGCAAGGGCTGTATTTTATTTTCAAAACAATTCGAGGTGGGGGGAGACGTGGAAGATATAAAAATAATAGGCTAATATAGGCGAAATATCGAATTTGTCGTACAAGGACGAGACTAAGCTCATTTTAACCCCTTGACCCAAAGAACAAATCTCGGTAAGCTCTACGGGCCCGAAAACCATATTTTAAGGCCCTAAAACCGACCGCTATGGAGATATTGGCGCCACACTACCCCTGCTCTCGGAATCGGATAAGGAAATGAACTGCCGTAACCGTGGCAACGCCAGCTCCAGGATTCTACAGCAACGAGATTATGCGTGTATGCTTGGGCATAGCTGCCAACCAAAATTTGTACACATAATCCCTGAGCATATGTACAATATATCTCGAAAACTTAACATGTCACAGACATGAAGTGGTATTTATAAGGGAAGGGTCATGTTGATGATATTGTTGGGAAAGCATACAGATCGTTACATGTCATAATGAGACTACTTAAAGGATGCAACAAAGAATTAAAAGAAAAAAAGTTACTTAAGTATGGTTCGTCCTTTATTGGAATATGCAAACAGTGTTTGGGATCCTCACCAAGAATACCTAATAAAAGAACTAGATGGTGTGCAGAGGAAAGCAGCAAGGTTTGTAACAGGGGATTTCAGGAGAAAGAGTAGTGTATCAGAAATGTTAAAGGAACTTGGGTGGGAAACTTTAAGTAAGAGAAGGGAGAAAAGTAGACTTATAGGATTATATAGAGCCTATACAGGAGAAGAAGCATGGGGAGATATCCGTGAGAGGCTTCGGTTGGAAAATAATTATATTGGTAGAACTGACCACAAGTACAAAATTAGAAGGAATTTTAGCAGAAGCGATTGGGGAAAATTTTCTTTCATTGGGAAGGGTGTGAATGAGTGGAACAGTTTACCAGGGGTAGTGTTTGATCCTTTTCCAAAATCTGTACAGATATTCAAGAAGAGAATAAACAACAACAGAGATAATAAATTAAATGTTAGAGGGCATTCGACCAGTGCAGGATATTGTAAATAATAAATGTGTGTGATTAAATTAATTCCATCCCCTGGTCTAAGGAGTTTGGACAGCCCAAGTAGGGGACTGCCTGTAGGGGTGAAGTACAGTGGGGACTTCGAGGGCCCTGGGACCGCTACGGTAGCTGTGAAGGCCCTTCAGGAACTCTGAAAAGTGGTGGCAAAAGGGGCTCTGGTTAAGACGCAGTAGGTCGTTATGCTACTTAGGTTCCAAAATGGGTAAAATATAAATATGTAAATAAATTCAGTGTTAATTTTAATCTTATACCAGTTGTATAGTATTATTAGAAGTAATTTCACATACCGTACTGTATATGAGTTGACTATGTTTGTAAGATATTATAAGTAGAATTTTGTAAACAATATAAATTTATTAAGGATGATGTGTGTGTTTAATAGAAAAAATTATTAGCGTAAATTGTATAATATTGTATTCTAGGAAAATTTTCTTCGTCTCCTGTTAATTTAAAATTTAGTGCTTGACAATAATGTATTTTAGTGTACCATTTGCCACCGAGGTAGACACCTCATTTGCAAATAAAGAGATTTTGATTTGATTTGATCTCTTTTGAATCTAAAGAGACATGTATTATTTTGTTTTCCGAAAAGACGCTAAGGAAGGGGGGGGGGTACTGAAATGTGAGCTGGCGATAATTCTTAAGATGAGCATATCTACAGTATATCTCAAACACTTAACACGTTACAGATGTGAAAATTGATATTTTTAATATTTTAAAAATTACAAAAACAGGTATTCTTTTGTTTTTTGAAAAACCACTTAACGTGAGGGGGACTGAAAAGGGGATTGAATTAATTTTATTAGGGTACTGATATCTCAAAAACTGAAGTTGTTACAGACGTAAACATTGGTATTTAGAGTCTACTGTAAGAAGAAAGTAATACGTATTCTTCTGGTTTTGGAAAATCCAGTTTAGGGGGATGAAAGTACTGAAATATTAGTTGAATTATTTGTATGAGGATACTTTTATCTCAAAACCTAAAGATGTTGCAGACGTGAAAGCGGGTATTTGAAATCACCTTAAAAAAACATTCATTTTGGGGGTAAGATTAACTTCGGTGGGGGGGATCGTTGAAATAGGTTTTGAATTCTTTTCATGAGGATGCAAATATCTCAAGAACTGAAGATGTTACAGTCGTGATAATTGGTATTTGGGCAGCTCCTTTATCAATAAACACGTATTTTTTGGTTTTCGGAAAAACCACTTAAGGGACTGAAAAGAATTGAAAAAGCAGGTGAATTTTTAAAATGAGTACCGGTATATCTACAGTGTATGATAAAAGCTTTACATATTACAGACATGGAACTTGGTACATAGAATGCCCTTTAAAAGTAAATAAACATCTCACTCTTTTTTGTTTTCGGAAAATCCACGTAGGTGGGGGTGGAGAAAGTGCTGATAAAGGGGTTGAATTCTTTTTATGCGGATACTTATATCTCAAAACCTGAAGATGTTAGAGACGTGGAAATATGTAATTGTAAACTCCTTTAAAAATAAAGAAACCATTTTTTTTTACTTGAGAGAAGACGTTCTCACGTGTACAGTTCTATGTCACATGGTCATCTCAGCCCCAAAGGGCAATACACACACTTGGTTCACAAAGAGTTTCTGGGGTAAATGAAACTCAGTTTTTCAGTGAGGTTTTATAATTCAGGGATTTTCAGATAATTATCTTAGTAGAGTACCGAGGAACGATTACTTTTATCAAATTACCAAATCCACGCGAGAAGCGGCGGTTAACTGCTAGTGTGTACATAAAGTTCACTGCAGATCGTACAGCACACAAAATTGACGTCTTTCCCATCACCGTCAACTGCAGGCTTGAATACAAACCAAATACGACTTTTTAGTGTAGGATCCGGTTCAGAAGTCTTGTATTGTGCGGATTTTAGTTCGTTTGTTCCTTCCTTTATTTTACTTCACGGGATAGACAGAGAAGTCAAACTGAAAACCACAGAAAATTTAATCGGCTCCACTCGACCTAATGCAACGCCCTCCGCTGACACGCAGTACACTGTACACACTGAAGCAGTCAGCCCATAGAACTACCACAGCTCTGTCCTTGGCTCACCGCGTACGAATGACATAGCGCTGGCCCAGACCGGCCCGTGCGATGACGTCACGGGCTTCTTATGTTCGAGCCTTGCAAAGCTTAAGAATGGTGCATTAAAAGAAATTTATGAGAAATTTGAGTGAGTCATTGGGAATTCAACTTTCACTCAATAATTGAAGGTAATTCAATTTCTCGACAATGTGAATCGTAATTGTACATCTCTTGTATTTCTTCTGTTATACAAGTTAATAATGTTCCATATTTCGTTATATCTGTAGAGTTATAAACGAATAAAACTTTTCTTGAATATATGCCGCCTGATGGCCATGATCGTTAAGATGTTATCTTATGTCTATAGGGTCTGGCACCATGGTTATCCGGTTCTAGCCGGTTGGTCGAAAAAGTTTCACCATCAAAATGTTGGCCGGCAGGGTAGGAGCGGTGGTTGTATACAAATTATAATCACTCGATTGCAGGTCAAAAGCCTGTATTTAATTCCAAACCTCTTCGCAGTGTTCTCTCTACCTCATTATTATCATAATCCTAAATCAAGGCACGCTGTTTGCCCATGGGCGTCAAATGGGGAGACCTGCAAAAGTGATCTGAACATGTCCTTCTGAAATCCCGGCATTAAAAGCCGTACGAAATGTAAACACCTTGCATGTAATATTAATTCTATGTATTGCATTGGGTCCTATTGTGCCCGTTCGCATCTCGTAGACCAGTTACAAAATGGCGGCGTAGGAAGGTATGGCCCATGCGATCTACTAAGGCAATGAACTTCTTATTGATACAGCATATAGGAGGCTATGTACGTCACGATACGGACTGATTTGGAAGACACTGCAGAACAGTAGAGGCTCATTTTGAATTGTTTAAAAAAATATAGCAACGGAAGGATTATTTAAGAATATACTCAAAAAATTACATTCGCAGAAGCAAGACGCAGATACGAGCGAAGCTACACATTTGAAGAATATTCTTAACTACTGAGGAGAATATTAACTATTTACAATCGGCGATAGCATACGATTAAATTATTCACCGGTGTATGCTAAGAAAAGAGGCGAAAAATTATATAAATAAATAATTTGTGGTAAGATACGTCGGACTTGGATTCGTGAGCACCCACTCTACGACTGAAGGAAAAGGAATTCTCCATATTACTGAACTGATAAGTTCATACGAGAAGATAGTTACTACTGTGGCAGTAAACTTAATATCTATTTACGGAGAAATTTTTCCAATCAAAGAAAACTTCGTCGTTTACTATAAATAATAGAAATATGGAATATATCATGACTGATTGCTCCGCAAAAGGAATTTTCTTCGTTGTCTACAGATTCGAAATGATGACTGTCTGCTAAATTTACATGATGGACTGAACTGGAGATATGCACCATCGAGCCAGAGGACCAGCTGATGATGATTGGACCGGCCAACCAGTGGACATGATGACGTGGATGAGCACCGTCCAGCCAAAAGACCGGACGATAAGGAGTGGACCAGCGAGCCATGTGACCAACTGATGACCATGAACATGCAATCCAACCAGAGATCCAGATCCGATCGGAGGGTCTAACTACAACCGAGGAATGGAGCAACAACCAGACCAAACGTAGCAACTGACGAGCTAAGTCCATACATATCTTTAGTAGAGTAGTTTCTTGTAATCTGCACCCTCAATCTAACTCGGCATGTGCTGAATATTTGGTGATATTTATGAATTGTTTAAGAACGCGTGTGTAATATAGAGTGAAGTGTGAGATATTTAAGGCTATAAGATAAGACAGAAGTGTAGAATTAGAATGCTATTATGACATATACAGGCTACCGCACTTGCATACATAGAGTGGAAACTAGTTTGGATAAAAGAAAGAAGTGTTACTTGTGAAGACCTAGTAGCAATGAGTCTATTTAATTAATGAAATTTCGATTAATCTCGCTTACCTGTACATAGATTACGTCACGAATTACCTGCGCGATATGGATGAATATTGTCAAGTTAAGTATTCCTTTCTTCATAGAAAGAGGGCATTGAACTCGTACTACTGTTTTTAAGATAAAGGTTATTAACTGCGAATTTTACAAGGCAATTCTGGAATGTTTAGCATATAGTTTTGGGTGTAATGGCTATATGCATACGGCAGTATGTATGCCGGTGTTATGTTAATGTATGTTGGAATGGCGTTGAAATGTGATTATGTATTGGAGTATATTGATGAATAGTGAAGCATAGAGGTTTGTTTATGTTCTACGGAAAGTGTAAGAATTGCCATTCGACGAGATAACGTTGTATTAGAATTACAACGTGAGTTTCTGTGCCATATTGGGAAGAATATGTCAAAGTGTGAACATCGCGCAGATGACCATTTTAAGGTAAGATTGACATGTATTATGGTAGAATTGTGTATCGTGAGAGTTGTATTTATGTCTGACATTGGTGAATAACAGGTACTGAGTATAAGAGAGTACTTTAATATACGGTTCACTAGATTCATGACTTAGTATACATCGGATATTCTTTGGTGCGGTGACGTTACAGTATAATACGAAATAATTTCATTCTATACTACCCATACGAGTTGAGTAGCTTGTATACATATGAGATATTGAGAAAGAGCAGATTGCTATAGCAAATTGAGCCGTTGATAGAGGAGTGTGTGGATTGGAAACTACTTGAATAGTTAGATAGATGTTTATTTTTTTCATGCAGTAATGATTTCAATTGGAGTATTTTAAAAATATGAAGAATATGATAATGGTTAGTTAGGAGCCATATGTCGTAGGCTTTAGGGAGGTATTGTCTTAGCCCGTAAGTTGTTATTTGTGCGTACTCGAAATATGTGACCAAATAATCAGAGTTCAGATTTATGAATGATTATAAATTATGAATGGAAAAGTTGGAGGACACTTTTACGATTTTATACTCACGCAAGAGTTTGTTTGGGAAATAATTACGTGAAAATATGAGCAGATTTACGTTTACAATCAAACTTTTTCCCATGTAATTTTATTACGTTTCAAGTTAACAAACCATTCATTTTATCTCAGCGAGATGACTTAAATGTGAGAATAATTTAAATAATTAACGTGACAGTATTCACAATGTGTATTTTTTATTGATACCGTGATTGCTCAGTGATCTCTTGAATATATTTGGAGAAAATGAAATACTTTTCGGAACATGGCTACGAATTTTGAGGTATATATTAATATGAACTTGAACATTAAAGAAGAAAGAATGTAAACATTTTAAGCTTTAATTATTTATTTTATTTGAGCCAGCGCTGACTCTAATCCTTCATGTTTAAATATTACTCAAATAATACTACCCAGATTTCACTTTATCTTACATCGAACATTATTTATTCAATAAATAATCTTATATTTTTCTTTTAGTAAGTGACTGTGTCTTAATTTCTGTTTGGGTAACGGCTTGTTTGTAAGTTAGTTAATAAGTTTTGTAGATATAAGCAATTGATTAGTTTCACAAGCGGAAAGAGATTCCTTTGAAGTTATCGGCCACAGGTTCGTACTTGTGCGTGTAGGTACTCCCGTGATGCGTATCCCAGCGGACTGATTCTCATCCTAAACCACGTAAAATAACTATATATAAAATCACAGATTTTATGGGCGGAAAATTGAATACCCTGAGAAGAAATCAAGAGCTACCGGGATAACTTGGCACTGACCGCTACATGGGCGGGTGCACTATTTTTAGTAATGTTCTTCCATTCAAAAGAACTCAATTCATCACTAACCTGATGAGTGATTGTAAGATCTTTGTACCTGGACGAAAATAATGATGTTTGGAATTTATGTACGTGTCGTATGTACTTTGAAGGAGAAGACTTTAACGACAATTTACGATGAAAATTAACTAATATTGTTCTATTACGTTATTCTGTTCCAATAAACATATTGTGTACTTGTTATGACGTTATTCATTGAGAACAGCAGCACGCAGTTTCACTACAGTTCTTGCAGTTATTCAACACCATGAATCAAGTTCACATGATGAGGAAACATAGCAAAAGTGAATGCACATATAAATACACTTAGTTGCACTTTCCAACGTACACGTATCCCTAATTATCTCTCTCACGGGATTACTTTCTGCTACACACACTCTCGGAGGTCCTCACTAAAAGCTTGCTGCATTCCAGCTTTCTGGGTACTCTGAATTAGAATTATCGTATTTGAACACATGTATCATATTGTACTTCATATTAATAGTAAATGAGTTCTGTAAATATGACATGCAGTACAAAAATCATTCTCCCTAACATTATCTACATTGAGAAGTCCACGAGAGTTCAGTTATTTGAGAGCATGCCAGTAATCAACATGTCAAATGGTAAAAGAAAAGGATGTACTTTATGTTGTTTGTACGCATTAAGTGTACTGTAAAAAAAAGGACGCAGCTTTTGATGTTTCACTTAAATTAAAATTCATCTACGTGAAGCTTCAAGTATTTCTGTTGCAGTGTTTCCACAAATAGCTCCACATGAAGTTATTCCTTCAATAGTTTGTTAGAATGGATATATGTTAAATATCTGTCAGATTTATAAATAATCATGTAATTGGGAAAATAGTTAATAATTTGCAATGAAAGGGAAGTTGAATATATCAGAGACTCAAAATCCTAATTCAGGGATTGATTGCGACTATTCTGAGTATAGGTCACCTGTACGATTTTTTCTCATCTTTAACCGACAACACGTTTTGCAATATTCTAGTAAATTCTCTGGGTATGTGAATACACGTAGTTTCAAATCATTACAGTCTACGGTTACTACCGATCGATTTAATACAATGATGTGAGCAACATCCACACATGAAGTACATATTAATGATGACTACATACGTAGTACAGTATGGTTCTGGGACTCTCCAAATGAGGGCGCTGTGGTGCACTATAGCACATAGGTAGCGCCGGTATGGTCCAATGTCAGTCTCTCTTCCCTGCAAGAGACAGTTGAGTGCATGCACTGGAAGCACACGAACGGTCGTTGTTGGGACGGTGATTTGAATGCGCCAGTCGGACCTTAACATGTCACAGTTTGAGCAACGGGCAAACGTCACGTTCTGACAGAAACTAGGCAAAACCGCTGCCGAAAATTTGGAATGATGCAGCAGGTTTACGGTTTCCTTTACGGCCCGCAAGAGAAACGACAATCCGCCACCTGGAAAACGCCATCATCACGACAGAAAAAAACCACGACAAGATACGTCAAAAGGCAAGGTGTTGCTGGGACTGTTTTTTAATTCTAATTGAATAGTTCACATGGAATTCCTCCCAGACGGTGCAAAGGTAAACAAAACCCGCTATAAGGAGTTCCTTGGCTGTTTAAGCGATGCAGTTCACCGTAAGCGACCTGGGCTTTGGCGTACAAAGTATTGGCTGTTGCTACACGACAACGCCCCTGTGCATCGCTCTGTCCTTGCCCGAGAGGAACGTGTAAGGCATCAGGAGACAGTTTTGCCACACCATCCGTACTCACATTATCTCGCACCATGCGATTTTTTCTCTTTCCTTCCCTGAAAGCACTCCTATGTGGGCACATATTTCACTCGTCCGAAGAGGTCATGACGGTCACAAGAGAAGCCATGAGGGACCTTCCTGCCAACTGCTTTCAGCGGTGCTTCGAGGAGCTATATCAACGTTGGCAAACGCGCATTACGGCCAACGTTGGCTATCTTGAGGGTGTTTGTGGTTCTGTGTAGTTGTACGCCGTGTAACGCAGCATCCTGTACAACATACGGATTCGCTTGGGTGGCTATACTACAGGCATCGTCACAGAACTTAACGACTCTACTAGGTATTTCCCTACATCATCTTTCTGAATAAAACATTAAAACACTGATGAAGAATTGAGCATTTGCATTTCCATTCCAATTCAGGCATGTCAAATTTTTATGAGCAATATAAAATTTATTATGCCTGGTATTTCAGTATTACTGCAGCCACATGGACCCATTTGATTTCGGCCAAGAGTTTAATCCAAATTTCACCACGTGATTTTTCAGTAGAAACCAAGAATGGACAAGGATTCGAAACTTGACCATTTTAGTGACAATCACACAGATATAGAATTTGATCAGTGATATTTATATCTGAGTCATCCAGTAGCAAAACTGGCAAGTACTGGGCATGACAATCACACTGAGTTTCAGATGTCAGTAAATATCACAACAGGAAAAAGTACAGTATTTTGATGCCCACTTGATTTTAACCGAGATAACTATCCTGTATATTTATCACCGGGGACACTATGGGAAGGGGGCGGGTGCATTACGTATATAATTCTGAAGAGTATCCGTTATTTCATCTATACTTTACCAGGAATGCCTAAGGACGTGTATTTTTTTCCTGGAACATAGTTCATTATGGCGCCAAGTATTTGCAACAGGACGGCACGGAACAGCTGATTACAGCGTGAAAGCTAACGAGAGGGCGTGGAAGCTCAGAGCGAGTGAGAGGGTACGTCATCGGCTGTGACGTAATCGCCATGTGTAGCTGACTCGCTATCATCTGGAACATTCCAGAAACCTTTTTATATCTCGGGAACCCATTGAGGTATAAGAAATGAAGCATATCGCCGTAAAGCCAAATACGTGGATGTCACCGTGTCAACATTTCAAGCCAATAGCCCCACAGGTTACAGAGATATTTTAGTGGAAAAGAACACATTTTTCTGTGAGCGAACAGCAGTGACGTCGACTGCGAATATAAAAGAGAGCTTTCAGGGAGGTTGAATTAGTTATGCATCGTAACTCAACTGCGACGATGTGTCGTGCTGAGAATGTGCGTGTCGCGAACTTGGAGCTTTGTCGTTCATAATAATGTACTCTTCGCCGGATTTATAAAATTTTTCAACAGTGCGTCGATACTTTGAAAGTATCCACCGTGTGTCAAGATTAACATATCTCCGAGATTAACTTGGAACTTATAAAATTTTCAGCCTATATTAATGTGAAATTTAACTTTCGGCAGTGATAACTCGGGACTTATAAAATTTACCGCATGTGATAATGTGACATAACATTCGACGAGAGCTACTCGAGACTTATAAAATTCGTATCAATGATACTTAGGACTTAGAAAAATTATTGAGATGAGTATTTTCAGTGATTTAATTTATCGGATGTTGTCATATTTGTGAACAGTAATACAAAACGTTAACGTGAATCTTAAGGTTATTTTATAATAAATTAAGGAAATATCAACTCTGTTGAAGGAAATTAATAAACATTATTAGCTTAAAATTGGTGCAGTGAACAACTAGGAACATTCAATCAAAATTATGTTCGTGTGTGGTTAGGGAACGTAACTTTCACTTAACTCTTTCAATTCATTTTGAATCCAATACCGTGAACCCAGAGAGATTGTGGTATTATTTTTCGTGTAAATAGAATGAGTCGTGCTGTAAACTATGTAAATAGAATGAGCTATGCTTTGAACTGTGTTATACGGATAGAATTTCGAATCGTGGACTGTGTTTCGAAACTTCGAACTGTGCTTTCATTTCAAAGTGAATTCTTTGCAAGTCAAGTATCTTTACTTAGAACTATGTTTCTAATTTCAACTAAAAGTGATAGACTGAGACATGAACTATTATACTTAGTGCTCTTTTACTGACTTCCAAATAAGTAGAATCGTGCTAGTTCAACACTCTTATAAGTTAATCTATCAATAATTGAACTTTCTCGTCTCAATAGACATAGAAATCTTGACCGAGTGTTGCCATTATCATATCAACCTGAACGAGATACGACGTGGTACTACGTAGGAGATCGTGCGACGTGGGAGATGGTGAATGGTACGACGTGGGAGATCGTACGTGGTACAACAAGGGACTGAACGTGGTATGTACTTCGTGGGAGATGGTGAATGGTACGACGTGGGAGATCGTACGTGGTACAACAAGGGACTGAACGTGGTATGTACTTCGTGGGAGCTGGTACATCACAATATCAATGGAGCTCATCAGTGCTGTTTTCTGTACTACATTTCACCAGTAGCTGATCAAATAATAATTCAGCCGATATGAGTGCTTTTAATTTCAAAACTTAAACTGCAGAGACAGGGATACAATTTTGAAGTAATTTCAAAGTGATCAATAATCCAGTTCAGTCACTAATTCGTAATAGACTTCATGAAATAATAACTTTATTTTTATTCTAGTGATAATTCAAAGAATTCAGAAATTTCAAAGTATTCCAGAAATTTTCAGTGATATTTTTTCAAGTGACAAAATCTTAGAAAGACTGTAGGCATTTTCTTAGAAATAATGTAGGCATTTTCTTAGAAAGACTGTAGGCGTTTTCTTAAAAAGACTCTAAGTTCCAAGAGTTAACATCTTGAAGAAAACTTTCAGTTTTATTTGATATTGAATTTTCAAGGAATCTTTTTGAGCAACATTTATTTCATGACGAGTGATTCTTTTTGACTTTCGTTTGCTACGAACATTTATTGAGCATTTTCTACAGTGCAATAATAATTATCACATAAAGGAAGTAAAATTAGTTTGGTTTCACATGCAAAATAATAAAGTTTTCTACGCATCATATTAATTGAATAAAGCTAGCCTTAGGAACAGAACATATATTTATTCGCACTGCGAGTACTTTTCTCTGTACCGGCTCCTAAGGACCGAACACTACCTAGGACCCATCTCATGCTCCTTTTCCAGCAAATTTTCCTGGTATAATACTATCCAGGATGTCATATAACAATCACCGCCTTCCTATGAGCGTGAACTCGCATTGGGATTTTCACTCGCGATTTTTTAAGGAACAGAAAAGTTGCAATCCGAATACTAGAGACGACATTAGAATCATGATGCGCTGCTGTTTTCTGTACGACAATGTGAATGGAAGAATGTTTACAAAAGAGGTTGGCAGGCTGTCGCTCTATATAAACACTATAATAATATTACTCTGTATATCAATTTACCCTCTCTCCACCTCTGTCAACAAATATTATATAAATAAAGATAATATATATTTTCACATATTAAAACACTGATATATAGGATACATGAAACATCCTGAGATGTCTGCTTCAAAAAGTAGCTTCAAAAGGAAAAAGTGGAAAATAAACAACATTTCAGTCGTCCAGTGGTTTAGAATCCACGAGTTTATGCTAGAGAGGAATGCGTCTTAGCGCTGAGCTGCAGAAACGTGTGAAATCCAGCCGCTTGCAGAACGTCATGTAGAGACAGGTAAGCGCCACCAATTAGGAACATTTGTGTTTATGACTGTAGTGCCTTTTGAAGCAAATATTTGCACTTACCTTATTATAACTATTAAACATATCTCAGTGACACCTAATACAGCATTAAAAAATTTCCCACTGGAATAACCTTAAATAATATAACACAAACACATATTTCAGAGTCCTTGGGTTCAAATCAAACCCCCACTCGTATATACACGAACCCATCGCACCAATAGTAGACACCATTGTTGACCCTAAATTACATCACAACACAATTAAACACATAAACACTGAAGAGAACCAGTCCCCATAATGTGTCGCACAGTCAAGGCCAAAGACCGGGATCTACGACGCATCAGAGAACCTGAAATCTCTGCTAATGGTTTTATATTCATGAAAACAATTAAGAAACCGGGTCATTCATTCCTGACATTTATCATAGTCGACTGGGGAAATGTATCAATTAGCACTACATGCTGAAACAAATACGAGAAAGCTTTTACATGTCACAAATACGGACCACAATTTCTAGGTGTGGGGTCGAAGGCACAAAAAATGCAAGAGGCTCACTTAAATACAAGCCCCAGTCATCATCTCGTCCGTAGGCGTGGCAACGGCACATAACTACTCGCTCTCAAGGGAAAAACAATATCGTCCCTTTAAATATCACACAAACACATTTATTCGATTCCTAAAATAAACTCCCTCAATACAGCGAGGTGATTCATGATTCATTTATTTCTCAATTCAAAATCCCTCACATGTGTCCATCCACAAACTGACTTCGAAAACTCATACCGTGAGTCATGACTTCAAATCTACTCTAACATCGTTGCCTGACGCTTTTTCAGCAGACAATTTCCTTTCTCTTCGCACACAATCCTTCACACAGCTGGTTCGATGGTAACACTGCAGACACTGAAATATTATTATTATTATTATTATTATTATTATTATTATTATTATTATTATTATTATTAATTTTTAAAATGGGTTTAATCTTTATTTGGTGGGTCTAGGTGACTTACATGGTCATTAATTCCTTACTTTACACTTATATCACGTCGAGAAAAACTCACACGTAATTATAAACAAGCACAATTGTAACTTTACACATTTCAAAGTGTAATTAGTGTCCTATTGTTATCGAAAACACACGCTGTAGTCGTTCACAATTAAAAATGGGAACTAGCTATATATTTCATTGGAGGTCATCGCTTTGGTTCTCTGGGTGATTTCCCAGCAACATTTCTTCTCTCACACAGGATAATATACACTAAGATTATTTGGCATTCATGATAGATCAGCCGGTTGAGAACCAGCCCCTTTTACACAAAAAATCCCAGGAAATAATGATACCATTAATTTCAAATCAACTACACAGAAAAGTAATTCCAAGGCTACTAGCAGTATTCCGCAAATAAAATGGAAAAGGGAAACCTCCCCACAAACAAATTTACCCACGTATACAAGTTAAGTCACTCAGACTTGTTACTAAATAAATTCTGTGCTATGCCTTTGCATATTTAGATTTAACAAACTAAGAATCCCTATTAATTTATAGCTACAGCATATTAAAATAAATTCTCCGGATCCCTCACGTCGTGCATAATAGAATGGTATTACTCAGCCTTATTTTCCCTCGATGACGCCTCGGTTAGCTACGGGACGTCCAGTGTTGACTCATGTCCACGTTGATAGTTGTTAATTCTATATACTGGCGGCTACTGCAACGGAAAAACTCCATGGTCCTAGACTCTGGAAATCTTCAGTATCTGTGGCACAGGTACACACACGTCCCGTTCGTCTGCGTCTCCACGCACTAATCGACCCTAAATTTGATTCAATGTCCCGGAAACAAATATATTTATACTGGATATTTCTAATCGTGTCACCCAACTTTATGAAAGCACTACTTCGAATTAACACTTATATCACTGCTCATAGTGATGATTATAATATTACCCGTCTCCCTTCTTCGTCCCAGGCCACGGAAGTAATGACAATAATTCTATGAGTTCAATTTAAGTGTTGAAAAGTCGTCGTATAATTCTACCATGCACTTCATTATATCCCTCTTCTTAGTTCTGTTAATGCACCACTCGAATTAAGTCGTTTTGACTTAAAAGGAATCTAGTGCCCGATACCGACACACATCTGTCCCTCTCGAGATAAAAACACTGACTACCCAGGGGTGACGCTTCCTAAGCTGAGAAGGTTCCTCTTCTCTAATTTCCTATACACACTGTTCTCGGTGTATTTGAGGCGCAATAGTACGGTAATCAGATTACCAGTGATCTTGTAGTATGGTTAAGCCTCACCCGTACAAAATATGATCGCAGAATCTCATGTAATAAATAAATAACTCTCTCCAAATTTCCGCTCGCTCACAGGATTCCCCTTGTCAAGTGGGTGTAAAGCCATTTAACACATTGCCTCTCTAAATTTCCACTGTTATGAAAACATCTATGCCTTCTTCTAACGGAAGTTATCTCCACAGAGGACATCACACAGTCTAAATAAATTCACAAATCACGAACAGTTTTTTTGAATCGTTGTACAATGCAGTAATATTAAAATCACTAAATCCTTTATTATGGAAGACGACGTTGGTCATGCTGTTTTAAAGATGCTTCCCAGAATAGGATGCTAAAAATTGTAGCTCTCCCATTCCCCAACAGCATGCGGTGGGGGGGTACATCCCTCTTATTTTCATCCATGGATTCCCTAGCTCAGCTTTGGGGAAATATATTCTAGCCACATCCGCGGCGTTGCAAGCTTCGAGTTCCCGAGAGCTCGCTACCAGACGAAGAAATGCGCGTCCATTTGATCACCAGTCCTTGATTCATGTCCCTGTCGGGTACAATGTGTTACGTAATTTTAGTCGAATTTGAAGAAAAATTAAGCAAAATTCCTACTGAAATATCCATTCATTTATGCTTTCAACCTGTATGACTATATAAACAATTTATTGTGAACATTAAGAATTATACGAACGGGATGAAGAAAACTTAGTTTTAATTATTGTTAAAATTAAGTATTGTATGAACTGGATGAAGAAAAATAGCGTTGCCTATTATGAGAATAAAATTATCGGTAGTTAAGTTAGATGGATGAAAACTTGTGGTATTATTACTAACAATAGTGCTCTGCCACCATTCTTCAAGGTATCTTCTCTAAAAACGTTCATTGACGTAAATTATCCATCACCTAAACACAGAAAATATGGTACGGTGCCTCTAAATGCAAAAACAAAAACAGTAAACCTTGAGAAACGATCCTAATTGTAGTATAAAAACATTACCAAAACAGAGTGGGATTTTCTTGAAATGAAAATGATAATTAAAGGCGTGAAATAATAATACTAAAATAGCAGAATACAAGCAGACACTTCGGAGACCATTAATAAATCGACATTAAACGATTTTACGGAAGCAAGTAATCATTAAATTCTAGTAACACGTACACTTTTCCAATTATGGGGGTTTAGCAGCAGCTTCACAGTATCAATCATCTGAATTTATTTATGGTGCAGATGTATGGGTTAAATCTTTCACAATATCCCATGAAATGAAATGAAATGGTTATGGTTTTTAGTGCCGAGAATGACCGAGGACATGTTCGGCTCGCCGGGTGCACGTCTTTATATTTGACACGCGTAGGCGTTGTTTGACAATATGATCCTTGCAACCAACATCAACAATCGATTTCTCAAGAGACTTCTGCATGATAGAATTAACTATTTTAGAACCTTTCCGAGATGAGCAACCGAAGTTGGTATTGGAATTGTCTGAATAAAGTCCAACTACTTTACTTTCTAGATAGAAAATCATTTACCGTTTTCAGGACAAATGAGGTTATAACGTCAGCAGGTTTTCTCTACCTGTCCTTCAAAACCTAAAAATGTTACCTGTCCCCCATTTTCTATATAAATAATGTTGTAGGGGGTCCGCTGCATGTAATATCGTTTGTTTTCCACTTTTTCAGATATTTATCCGTTTTAGATCAACTCAAGACCGTATCAGTGGTTTTTATTTTTCATTTCTGTCTGTTTGTTCAACCATCACGGTGAAACGTCTGGATTGATCTCGACCAAACATCACATTTTTAGTATATTTCTCGCGGGGAAGGTTTTGATATACATATTATAACTTTCCAATGCAACTACTAAGCTTCCACTGAATGGCAGAAGAGACAATGCCTTCTGTGAAGAAGGCCACCTGGTTTCAACCTCCCTCGTAGACTATGGTCAGTACTGAACAGCATCCGAACAAACCACGGGAACTCTGCGGCTTTCCACTACAAGTGGAACAGAATCCCAACGCCTGAGTGTGACTGTTCGCTACACAACAGACAGTAAAGAACATCTTCAAAGAATGCAGGACTATAAAATACAAAGGCAGTGCTAGTGACTTTGCTTTTGGGACTCCAGAGGCTATAGACTATATAAACAATTTGGACATACGTATGTAGTGTAGATATTAGGACAATATACGCTGTATCTCTAGCCATACGCTATTAGTAGACGAATAGGTTTGAATGGCGTCTATAAATGTAGGAAAGATCACAATATGAAGATAAAGTTGGAATTCAAGAGGACAAACTGGGGCAAATGTTCATTTATAGGAAGGGGAGTTAGGGATTGGAATAACTTACCAAGGGAGATGTTCAATAAATTTCCAATTTCTTTCAAATCATTTCTGAAAAGGCTAGGAAAGCAACAGATAGGGAATCTGCCACCTGGGCGACTGCCCTAAATGCAGATCAGTATTGATTGATTGATTGATTGATTGATTGATTGATTGATTGATTGATTGATTGATTGATTGATTGATTGATTGATTGATTGATTGATTGATTGAAGAAATAAATATAACCTTCCAATGGATTCCGGATCGAAGATAAAGGAAACATTGAACTTTATTATAATAAGAAAACAAACGGAAATCATGTGAAGGTATACGCCCAAACACATTAATAATTCGAGATAACTCGCACAATTGAATGATAAGTTTAACGGAAATTGGATGTATATACAAATTCATAAGCTCAGAACCCCGTGCTATTCAAATAATTTGAGTTTAGGGATGTAATATTTGAGTACAAGCAAATACTATTAAATGAAAATGTTATATTTCGACGTAGGAATAAAATGATCTCCATGTGTCACGCTTAGCTCCAATAACGATATATACGATGGAGGCCATGGACTGGATTGAATGATTATAGCCGACTACAGGTAAAAGCCTGAGTCATGTAAGTTTGGCAACGTGCAGCGCAGGCCAAGGTGAGAGCACGGGAGCTATACGTGTATGTTGATGTGTAGTGAACTCCGTCTTGAGTTTTACAATTCCTCTGAGAACTTTTCTAATGTAATATTAGCGCGCGAGACGTCAAATGACGTAGCTACGTAGGTTTTTAATGGCAATCATAAACGTGGTAAATCATTTCTAATTTATGCATAGCTCGTCCATATTCATGCTTCATTTTACTATCAATTGATTTGTTTTCTTTTTGCTTATCCGTTTTATTTGTTTCACCGGTTGTAATCACATCCAATTGAACAACATAGTTGTAGACTGCCCGTTTAGTGCAGTTTCTGTATCATTCCAACAAAAAGGCCAGATATGATTAATTTCAGAGTATGATCTAAAGATTTTTAATTTCCGGATCGTCAAATAATGAACGGATACCAATCTTGACGTACAGTATCTTGAACTAGTTAACTGGAAGAGGATTTGAAGATGTTGAACTAAATCATAGCGGAGGGTTGGATATTCAACGTTACTGACGAGAAGCTAAAGCTTAATTCATACGGGAATAGATTACTAGAGTCGAGTTCTTGAAACCCTAAACTTGAAGCCAATACTCTTAAATAGAAGGGGAAAGCGCATGTTTACTGCCTTTAGAAGAACGCGGAAACTTCAGTGGTTTAATATTGCAATTCACTAGTGACTGTCTGTGAATTTGCATTCAGTTTTTGAAGTGGAGATGCCACGTGCACAAATACAAGCTTGCGTACAGCTAATTTGCGCGTTATTATTGCATGAATTACAAAACTATCTTCAAAAGAAGAAGAATAGGGAAACTTGGGTTAAAGGATGGATTAGTAAAAAGGCTTTGCACGGTGCATCTAACAAATCATTGAAAGAACTAGCAGGAAAGAATTTGTTAGCTTATAGGAACCATAACGCTCCGTATTTTTCAAAAAATAGCGTCGAGAAACTGCTGTATTTTGTTTGCATTCCACTTATTTTTAGGAGTATTCATTATCATATACCAAGGGAAATATTAAAAATCTCGAGAAGAATGCACGTGCTATGTTTTTCAAGTTGATTTGCCTATAAGTCGGAGTTCAGACGGAGCAACTAATGCAGTCAAGTCAGTCACGTGATGGGAAAGTGGACGCAAAAGTTAACGGCCCGGCAACTCAAATTTACTTGCGAGGAAAATTAAAACTTGACTCTCCCGACTTAATCATACGTGGCATGTTTAAGGAAAATCGACTTGCTTCACGTGCTTTACTCCAGTAATCTATCCCCGTGTGAATTAGGCTTAAAGGTGTCCCTTATGTTATTATGCCTCCAGGTAAGGTTATCGTTGCTTATCTGTCGTAAAACCAATCACGTCTAGTGACTTAAAGGTATATGAATCATTTATGAACCCATTTATAAATCTTTATAATTATAAAAGGAAGTGGTTGTCTGTGTGTCTGTGCGTGATGCCCGGCAAAATCTACAGCAGGCAGAGATCTGAAATTTTGAACATAGGTAGATTACTTTTAAGTCAAAACGACTTAATTCGAGAGGTGCATTAACATTATACGACGACTTTTCAACACTTAAATTGAACTCATAGAATTATTGTCATTACTTCCGTGGCCTGGGACAAAGAAGGTGACGGGTAGTATTATAATCATCACTATGAGCAGTGACATAAGTGTTAATTCGAAGTAGTGCTATCATAAAGTTGGGTGATACGATTAAAATTATCCAGTATAAATATATTTGTTTACGGGACATTGAATCAAATTTTTGGTCGATTAGTGCGTGGAGACGCAGACGAACGGGACGTGTGCGTACCTGTGCCACAGATACTGAAGATTTCCAGAGTCTAGGACCATGGAGTTTTTCCGTTGCAGTAGCCGCCAGCATATAGAATCAACAGCTATCAACGTGGACATGAGTCAACACTGGACGTACCGTAGCTAACCGAGGCATCATCGAGGGAAAATAAGGCTGAGTAATACCATTCTATTATGCACGACGTGAGGGATCCGGAGAATTTATTTAAATATGCTGTAGCTATAAATTAATAGGGATTCTTAGTTTGTTAAGTGTAAATATGCAAAGGCATAGCACAGAATTTATTTAGTAACAAGGACGTAGGAAGCCGTTTTTGGTCTTATATAGTGTGATGGCATATGACGGTGTTGATGGTGAATCGTCCGTCGGATAGGGACGTAAAGTCTTGAGCTATTCGAGAGGAGTGGGCGATGTGCCGGCGCCGGGTTTCATTCTCTTCATTCTTATTATCATATAAAAACTCGCTACGAAGATTCATCTCACTTCATACCCAAACCCTGTAGAGAAAGGGGACAAGGGTTGGACACGTATACATTTACAGGAAACATATATATTCACAAGATAGACGACAATAATAAGCAAGGAATAATACATACATCAGTTAAGATGCAATTTTAAGTCCGTGGAATAGGAAGCCATTTTCCTTCAGTCCATGATGTCTGTCTGTCTGTCTGTCTGTCTGTCTGTCTGTCTGTCTGTCTGTCTGTCTGTCTGTCTGTCTGTCTGTCTGTCTGTCTGTCTGTCTGTCTGTCTGTCTGTCTGTCTGTCTGTCTGTCCGTGTTCATGTGTGCGATGCCCAGCCAAATCCACGGCAAACGAAGATCTAAAATGTTTGTCATTGTTGGGCACAGGTTTTCACCTAAGACGCATGGTTGTGTCTAAGAGCAATTCTTGCACCAAGACATGAAGCTGCCAACGTCATCAACAAGCAACACTCACAAGAATTATCCGGTTTTCAATAAATTGAAAAGTCTATCGACACGACATGTCATACAGATGAGGCTGTCAACTACACGATAGAGATTTTGAACAATTTGGAGTCACCTGGAGTACCCTCAAACATCTTGGAGTGGACGATTGTGATACCAATTATCCTTCTCAGGAATATGAATCCTTCCTTCTGCAATGAACACGGTTCTGAATTTTTTTTTTTTTTTTTTTTTTGCCAGTTGCTTTATGTCGCGCCGACACAGATAGGTCTTATGGCGACGATGGGACAGGGAAGGGCTGGGAGTAGGAAGGAAGCGGCCGTGGCCTTAATTAAGGTACAGCCTCAGCATTTGCCTGGTGTGAAAATGGGAAACCACGGAAAACCATTTTCAGGGCTGCCGACAGTGGGGTTCCAACCTACTATCTCCCGAATACTGGATACTGGCCGCACTTAAGCGACTGCAGCTATCGAGCTCGGTACACGGCTCTGAAACTGATGACGATTATTATTGAAGCCACCATCATGACTGAGCATGCCGCGGGCGAATTAGTATTCCTCGGACTGTAAGTCCATTGAGTAGGAAGCCATTTTCGGTCCACGACACGAGGAGCCATCAGCCCGTAATATTCGGAAGTGTTTGTGTGTATGTATGCGAAGCCCAGTCAAATCTACGACACACAGAGATCTGAAATTTTGACATTGGACAATCGCTTAAAGTTGTAGGACTCCATCTTCGAAAACGGTGCTTTTGCCATTGTCAGCTGTACGTGGATTGTTCAAGAGTTCGAAAGCCAAACACAATACAGTTTACATCTTACCTCGAAATGTAAGGACATTAATATAGTTTATTCCGAAGCTCTAGGGAAACAATATATTTTGTATTATATAACATGGTATTTTACATGGTTTTAATATTATTTGTACCATCCATCAACCTGGTAACTTAAGCATTGAAAGTAACAATATAATAAAAATAAAATAATGTATTTCTTGCAATTTATGTTAAAAAGATGTGAGTTAATAAGTATAATGTTTCAATTAGATTTTAAATAAAGAGTTTAGAACATCTAACGGTTGAATTAATAAACGCGGGCACATGCTAGTACATTTATAAATAAATAAATAAAATAATTTTTAAATATACCTCTTGAATAATGCCGGTTATTTAAAAATAATATATGGAAATACAGGAAATTATCGTATACATGTTGATGATAATACTGGTAGGTACATACACCGTTCTATTATAATTAATATTCTCAGATATGCGAGACAAGGCATAATTGTATAGTTATTATGTAGGCTTTGTAAATGATTTCATTTTCTTGAATTTAAACTTAATCTGTAATACGCGTTTGATTAAATCAGTTTGGTTAA
Source organism: Anabrus simplex (assembly GCF_040414725.1). Lineage (NCBI taxonomy): Eukaryota > Metazoa > Arthropoda > Insecta > Orthoptera > Tettigoniidae > Anabrus > Anabrus simplex. The sequence goes on from NC_090265.1 coordinate 1,350,144,160, forward strand.
TTACAGCCCTGTTAGACATTCTGTGATTTGAATGACCTGGACAAAATAACGAAGAGGGAACGGTATGGATAAAATACGATAGTGCTTATTTCCGTTACCCACGAAACAAAGGAGCCCGAAGAATGAAATGTAATTTCTTTGAAATTAAGCAAAATATTTATTACAAGTTTTTTATATAGTGTATATTTCGGTATTTGTCCATGACTTTATAAATTCCTGAAATGTTAAACGTGTACAATAAGAGTAGAAGTGGTGAATTATGTACGACTTATCACAACCAAATTCAAAATATTGCCACATATTAATAAGATATAAAACCACAAAAATTATTATTCGATTACTTAATTTGTTTGTAAAGTTGAATTGATTAATTATCTCGCGCAGTGACGTATGCCTAAACTAGTACTTATTTAGAACAATAGTGAGGAATATGGTGAAAGGAAATGCATGTGTGTGTACCTTAAAATGTGCCTGTTTCTTCGTCCAATTCTAACTTGCATTTTGTAGAATTTATTGAGGTCGTCACTTGATGTTGATTTGGCTCACATTTACCGCCCGATGCCCTTCCTGGCACATACACTATTCAGAGATATGTAATCTATATCGCAAATTTTATGTGGTGGTTTGATGACCTGTTGTTTGTATCTCAAGATCAGTGTATTAAGACGAACATAAACACTCTACACTCGATCCAGACGAATTCAATATACGGAGTTAAAACCCACGGAATAAGCAGAAATTAAACCTGGGTCTCTGAACCTAAGGCCAGAATTCTCCTGATTCAGTTAAGTAGCCGAATTATATCGAAACTTTATATGACAAGGAAGAATATGTATTAAGGATAAAAGGACCTGAACAACAGACAAAGTTATGTAGTGTCTATCTGACATGTGTACCAGAGATTTTTCACATGATTATATACGGATAACGTCTTCAGTCACCAGAAAAGTTAATCTCGTGAATATTCCACTACATTTTCTTTCTTAGTGAGAGTTGGAAAGCCTTATCTCATGTATGTCAAAAGTGCCAAGTTTTAATCCCTGTACAGAGGAGTCCCGGGAACTCGTCACTGGGGTTACTCGAGATCCCCTTTAATCCTTCACCCAGCGGCGATATTTCAGTACGTCCTTGTTCCATTTTTACTTTTATTTCATTCTGCTTTGCTTTAGCAGGTGAATAACGAAACTTACGTAAACAGTATGTACGGTATTCATTTTCCATGTAAAACACGTGGTAATGGATAATGCTTGGGGACGAAGATTCTGCATAATAAGATTTACTGTTTTTCAGTGTATTTTAGGCCTTCCTAGGATTTAAAAAACATGTACTATTCCTGAAAGATATAAAGAAATATAAACATTATCTGTCAGAGTGAATTCGCACTGCCTTATATTTCCAAAAACATCGAGTTTGATTATTCTATAACAGATTAGTTTAAAGGACAACTGAAATGAAATGAAATGAAATGGCGTATGGCTTTTAGTGCCGGGAGTGTCCGAGGATAAGTTCGGCTCGCCAAATGAAGATCTTCTGACTTGACTCCCGTAGGCGACCTGCGCGTCGTGATGAGGATGAAATGATGATGAAGACGTCACATGCACCCAGCCCCCGTGCCAGCGAAATTAACCAATTATGATTAAAATTCCCGACCCTGCCGGGAATCGAACCCGGGACCCCTGTGACCAAAGGCCAGCACGCTAACCAGTTAGCCATGGAGCCGCACAAATGACAACTGACAACTTAGAAATGTAATTTTCTTTAAGTCTTCACTCCCTCAGTTCACATTTCACCGAGTTTCCTGAATTCCATTGCATCTCTGGAATCCCTTAAGCTTTAATTTTTAAATATTTACATGTCAACCAGAATGTAGGCTACAGAGGGGCTGTCATGATCTGACTTACGTATGAGCAAAGTAACCGAAAAGTGCTAAGAAAGGAATACACATTAGGCAGTTATTCTTGTATATATATGACAGAATACCGAGGGAAAATATTATATCCGTAATGTGGTTTGTGGGATTAAGTGTTGATTATTAGAAACAAAGCATTTATGTTGCCAATTTGGTTGCATTGAGAACTGATGGTAGAATTAGTTCTTGGTTTTAAGTACTTGCAGGGGTGTTCATAGTTTAAATGGATCATCTACTGAAAAATATAAAGCGGCAGGGATGGATTCGGTTAAATGGAAATAGGCCTATACACTCATGTTCATAAAAACCAGAACCCCTTGAAAGACTAGAGATAGGAAGTTCATATTCAGAGGACATGTGCATTAGTATGCTTTGAAGAACTGACTAGCATTTGAACCATGCCGGCCCTCAGGTTCAAGGTCAACATCGATAATTGAGCGCACTACCAACGACTGGAAAAATGTGCCTGAGGATCTCGTTGTCGCTATAAACCGAAGGTAATAGATCATTGTGACTTGAGCGGACGTGCAGGATGCCTCGCAGGCGTATGCGAAACCGTACCGTAAAATGAGTGAATTTGAAAGAGGGCGCGTTATTGGCTTGAGAGAACGTGAAGCATCCATCCGGCAAATTGCTGCTCGTGTGGAACGAAGTGTGTCGGCAGTGAAATTGGTGTGTACAAAATTGTTCACAGAAGGCCGTAATACACGACGAGATGGATCTAGTTTCACCACACAGATCACCCACGGAGAAGATAGACACCTCAACCGAATGGCATTGCAGGACAGATCTGCGTCCTCCTCGGCTCTGGCGTGGAACAGTATAATACATTGCACACTATCAGAAGTGACATTCCGTCACCGTTTTTACGGTCAGGGTTACTGGCGCGTCGTCCACTTCTCCGCCTACCTTTGACTAATGTGCGTAAACATGCTAGAATACTATGGTGTATGAAACGACGTCACTGGTGACTGAAGTGGCAGCAGATAGTGTTTTCGGACGAATCCAGTTTCTGTTTGTTTGAAAATGATGGCCGCATTTCGGTTCGCCGCAGACACGGGAGGGGCATCACATTGACTGCATTAGCACAAAAAGTACAGCGCCAACTCAGGGCCTTGTTGTATGGGGTGCTATTGGGTACAACCACAAATCACAGCTGGTGGGTGTCCAGGGCACCGTGACCAGTGTGAACTACGTAAATGACATACTGCGATCCGTAGCTATACTAATTCTCCACGACACACCAGAAGCCATAATACAGCAGGACAATGCCCGACCACATGTTGCTGCACAAACACGTGCCTTCTTGTTGTCACAGGATGTCGGACTGTTGCCCTGGCCTGCCCGATCATCGGACTTTCGCCAATCGGAAATGTGGGATAGGGTTGTACGACGGGTGTGGCGCTGTGACCCATTGCCAACCACAAAAGATGAACTGTGAATCCAGGTAAATGCAACATGGATGGCGAAACCCCAGGACGCCATTTGCAACTTATACGCTTCGATGCCATCACGCATGGAAAATTCACTTAACAAAGTCATAATATTCCAGTCATAATATGACGTTCTGTGTAGAAATATCATGTGTTATAAACTAGCTGTTGTACCTGCTGCAAGATTCAGTTTGTTTAAAAGAAAACTAAGTCTAGTTATGACAGATTTAAATGTGCATCGCTGGAAGTTGAAATTTCGGGGTTCCAGTTAATCAGTTTTTAGTGGATATAGGCAGTCTGGAGGTAAAGTATAATTTCGGGAAGCGTTTAATCATTTTAACATAGTTTTAGGAACAGCATGTCTACATGAGTGGAACTTTACTGTTCATTGGTTTCGGTGATCTTCCATATGGAACGAAGGGAAAAAGTCCACTCCGTGCCCTGACCGACGAGGAAGTCACAAAAATCTCTAACAGCTGAGTTACATCCCAGTAATAGACAACATCTGTGCCCTGGGACGTGCTGACAGTCGACGTGCAATCGACACTGGCCTGGATTGAAGCCGTTTGGACTCAAATAAGCACCTGCTCGGCATCAACGGGATACTTGGCGTAAGTACACATTTCCCCTGGTGAAAATCACTTCCTCCATTACAAACATGTGTTGAGCCGGCAGTCAGAGCAACGTGCCACTGCACAGCTTAGGGACAGCATAATGGGATAACGTACCTTGAGCAATAAACTCATGAGCAGGCAGTCCAAGAACAGTCACGAATCAAAAACTCTGCCGTAGGATGAATGGCAGTGCTCACGGGCCTGTAGCACTTTTCCTGTTGGATGAATCCTCACGAGGATCTCTGAGAACCCTGGAAATCTTAACTTGATTCCGAGATGGAATCTAAAGCTGAGTGTGAGGGAGAGAACTCCAAATTGCAGTTCAGAAACGACATCTTCGAGAGGCGTTGATTTCGCTTTCTCCTTTCGCTCTAGCGACCGCGGACACTGCTTGTTGGCATTCATTGAAAAATTTGCTTCCTGATTCCTCCTATAATCCTAGTATTGCACTGGATGTCCTTCAAATCCTGGTCTAGAAAGCCAAGAATAACGGCAGAGGGGATTCGTCGTGCTGACCACACGACCCCTCGTAATCTGCAGGTATTAGGGCTGAGCAGCTCGCTGTTTAGGCCGAGACCCTTCAGGGCTGTAGTGCAATAGGGTTAGGTTAGCTTAGGTCCTTCAAATAGTGATCAGATCTCCCAATATTCCCTTTCGAGAGGCACCGTGCACTACACTCTCATGAAACGCTGCGCACCACCTAGGTCCTCTGGCCAGGTCTTCCACTTCATTGGCCTTCGCTGACGTCCCTTGTTCCTAACCGTCAATCTCATGATCAGTCGATATCGATCATCATGATCTCCTGACCATTCTAGAAACTCAGCTCAAATTACACCTTTTATGAGAGAGCATGTCGGACTATTAATTCGATACGATGTTATTCACTTCATAGGCATAATGAGTCTATTTATTCGTAATTTCCATGAGTTGACTCACTAAATGGTGATGAGATATCTTGGAAAAATGGTTCTTATTTGATCATTTCCTTTTCGTATCTTTGAGTAGTCGATCAATAAATGTACTGAGATTTTTGCATAACTTCAAATTAAATATCCACTTAAGCTGTAAAAGTAAGGCTACCCTGTTCTCATTTGCCAGGGAATCAAACCCATTAAAATATATGAACAAGTAATTGAAAGAAGAGGGGAGTTCTGGAAAGTACATACATTTATAAATTGCATTCAGCAAATTTAATTACATGGTGGTGAGGAAAATTTCGTGTTAGGAGAATTACTCGAAAGTACATGGAGGGGGAGCATTAATAAACATTTTAATAGGAGGGGTGATGTACTGTGCTTAGCAGTCCCCGAGGATATGAAGCTTATGGGAAATTAAATATATCATCTAAGATTGTTAGTAAGGTATCCAATGCGTTAGTTTCAGGAGCTAATTGACTTCTCTAGGATTCCGAATATGTGTCGATAACTGATGATTGAATTGAGGAGTAAAATAAGGTAACATTATCGATCTTAAATAATGTCAAATTCTTCATTCAGGATTATCTCCATGCTTGAAATATTTTAAAATTTGTTTTTTAAAGAAACATGAGAATCACAATTAACGCAAGAAAAATACGTGTGTGTATTTCTTTATTTATATACGCTGTACACTTAGGTAGTTAGGCATGTCATTATTGAAATCCATGTCATGTGTGGTAGCCACTTGGCATCTTTACTAAATTTTTACAGAAGTGTTAGCTTTCTGAACTCTGGACAAAGCATGTGGGATTCTTAAAAAATGTGTCATGACTGCATCTTTCGGCTCCCAGAACGATAGTAACTGGCATAAAAATTTCGATCTCGATATATCAATACATACATACATACATACATACACACGTACATGGACATCCATTATATACTGCTGTGCCTTTCATCGTTCAGTTTGTAAGTCTCTGATAATTTACTGAACACCGCCATGATAATTTACTTTTAAACAGCTCTGTGGCCTCGTTTAGTTGCACACCTCTTATCTTCGAATCATTTGAAACTGAGTATAACCATCGTCGTCTTGGTCACCCTATATTTCTCTTACCCTCCATGGCCCAGTCCATTAATTTTTTATATAACCCATCCTCCTCCATTCACCTAAAATAGGTAGGGAGTATGATGAAACTTAGCATTCCTAAAACTAAAGTGATGTTAATGAGGAAGAAACCTACTAGCAGTGTATGTCAGGTAGGGTGTACAGAATTGGAATATTGTATGTTGATCATTTCAAGCACATACCATTTTGTTTCCTCTGGACGGTAGTATGTTAAGTGAAAATTAATCAAGATCCAGAAATGCTAATGCAGTGGGCACACAGTTGCGATCAATGTCATTCTGTAATAAAGAAGTCAGTTCCCGGACAAAACTATCCTTACATCGGCCTGTTTTCAGGCGACCTGGCTTACGAGAGTGAAATGTGGGTGGAATGTGGACATCTATTTCATAATCTAGAAGTGACAGAGATATAATTAGAGGGAAAGCTTGATAATTCAAACAGGTAGGAAAAATAAGAGTAGGGTACTCGGAATGAAGTTAGTAAGTCTCCTTGAATGAAGTTTTACGTACAAAATAGCTTCGGTGGTGGGTTCGTGTGAGGTTAATGGAGGCAGATGGCTACCGAGACTCGCTCATGGAGGGTAAGACTAATTCAACCGATAGGTGTTTTTAAATAATTTATTTAAAAGCAAAATAAAAACATATTTATTAACACACATCGTTTTTACATAAACTGCATGAATTAAAATAGCCTATCTCTAAATGTTACATTCAATTCTTAAGATAGAGGTTGGGGGATGTTACAACTTATATTAACACAATATAAAAGACCATAGACCGAGCTCGATAGCTGCAGTCGCTTAAGTGCGGCCAACATCCAGTATTCGGTAGATAGTGGGTTCGAACCCCACGGTTTTTCGTGGTTTCCCATTATCAAAGGCTGGGGATGTACCTTAATTAACGCCACGGAAGCTTCCTTCCCTTTCCTAGCACTCTCCAGTCCATCGACGCCGTAAGACCTGTCTGTGTCGGTGCGACGTAAAGCAACTTGCAAAAAAGAGACCATATCGTATCAAACACAACGTAATTTCCCCTTATAAAGCTTTTGGACAAACTATATCAAGTGCCGTTTCATTTGCAGCTAAGACGTATATAGTGTTCGACTTTCCAACTTATGAAAAACCCAGTACAGTTGACCACGTGATAAGTATGGTTTCCGATGATTGAGTACTATAACTTTCAGCGATTGTCCTTGTGCCTTGTTAATGCACAGAGTGAAGCCCAAGCGAATGGGGACTGCAGACGTCTAAATTGAAACGGTGTATCCGAAGGGATGATTTCAATCCCAGGAATGAATACTACTTCGCCCGCGGCATGTCTATTCATGATGGTGGCTTCAGTCATCGGCATGAGTCTCTTGACTGAGAGAGATGTTCCATAACGGAGGGAAGAAGTATTCATATTACTGAGAAGTACAATTGGTGCCAAAATCTTCCGCCCTACGATGATCGAGGGTACCCCAGTTTACTCCATGTTGTTCAAAAGTTCTGTAATGTAGTTGACGGCCTCATCTGTATTACATGTCGAGTCGATAGACTTGTAAATATGTAGAACACTGGGAAATTCTAGTAACAGCTGCTTGTTGAAGACAATCACAGATTCGTTTCTCGGAGTAAGAATTGTTCCTTGAAAACGCCATCCGAGTATATTTTTATTGGGTGAAATGAATATCGGATAGATGTTGAGCTTTACCTTAAAATTTGAAGTATTTGTTTTCAGTTTAGTTGCAACTAAAAACTAACAATAAGTGAATGAAATGAATATCGGGCAAATATGAAAAAATAACTGAAACTACAAAAATTAATAAGATAATTAATGAGTGTATAAGTATTAATGTAAGAATACACCTCTGTCAACAATTTCAGTTCTCTACTATTGACATAGATTGTACACATACATACGTAAAGCTTATGTTGATGACGTTCACAGCTTCAGTTTTGGGAGTTAGAATCGCTCTTTGACAAAGCCAAAGGTCAAAAGTTTAAGTGAATGAAATTAATATCGGGCAATTTAGATGTATTTACATGCAATTCCAAGTGTTTATTTGCAGTTTAATTCAACTATAAGATAGTAAGAAGATAATGGAATATAAGAAAAATATATGTAAACAGTTGAAACGTAAAAAAAATAATGAATACAGTTTCATCGTGTATATTCATCTAAGAATAAACCTCTGCTAACAATTACAGATCTATTATTGCCGTAGGTTTGGCTGACCGTAGCAAATGATAAAAATAATAAATAATTAAAGAAGGCAGATTCATCTCAGACCACGCCTGCGATAACAATTTCACATCTCCGCTTGCCATAGATTTGGCTGGGTTTCGTACACTTATAGACAAATTGTTCTGGATATTGTAACCGTTCATCATCATGCCATAGGCATGTTAGGAGGTTTAGTCAATCATATATGCCGTTTTCCGCAACATTCTCCGACATAATGTCGTAATTAGAAGTCTACATACCGAACCGGGATGTGATTTGCGATACGCCAGCCCGAAGGGAGCAGTTTTCTGCGCTGTATCGGGGAAAGGATAGCGCATTACTGCTGGACCTTGAAATCGCGCTCTTTTCGTGTGCGAGCGAGGAGGAGAGATGACGCTACGCGTGGAAATGTAGGTTGTCGGAGAGTGGGCTGAATTAAGGTGTGTTAACCCCCAAGAAACAACCTTTACTAATTCAGCACCGCATTCATTGGTGCCACTTCACCATAATTTACTAAAAAGAGGGAGAAGAAGAACACCTTCATCTGAGGTAATTTCTTGAAATTTATGAGTCAGGTCTCATTCTAACCGATGTATTTAATGCTAATTCTTGATGCATATAAATGCAATACTTTAATAGTGGATCGGCAAATACCCCTGTCATATAGTAGTACGCAGATTAAAGATGGCAGTCGAAATCTGACAACGTGTGGAAGAAAGTGGGAGGTCTTGCGTGATGAACCATGATGCGTGAATTTCTAAAAGGACGCTTTTGAGATTGTGAATGACCCCCTGATCGTTTTGGTTTTTAATGAGATCAGTAGAAAGTAGGGGCCACGAGCTTAAATTTGATTGCTTTTTCGTCGCTGAAAGATTCCGTTTACCGGATCTTCATTTCGACCAGGGGCGTGGTTTACCTCCTCCCCGACCATTCAGTCCGGATGCTATAAATAGAACCTGGACTTAGATGTAGTATCCCATCGTAATTTGTGTAGCCGCAGTACTCGCACGTCAGGAGTGAACTTGGATATCAGTGTATGAAGTATTGTGTCGAGGAAGAAAAACACATCACTGCGATGTAAATATCGTGAAATAAGCCGTGTGGTACAAGATAATGTACAGTGGTGATGAATAGAAGTCTTATCTCAACATTTAATCTTTTAAATATCAACGACAGTCAGTTGCAGCTCATGATGCAATCATTAGTGAAAGGACTAACGCATCAGGTTGTTTAGAGGTAGTGAGACAGCTAATTACGTTCAGTAATTAATAGTGACCGATCTATAGCATTTTAAGAGTGAGTGACGATCAGGAAAATTAAAGAACTATTCCTGATAAAATTAACGTTTGCATACTCCATGGACACTTGTGGTGATAGTTAGACTGTGTGATTAATGGGGAAATGAACAGTGCTTTATAGAAACTTGCCACTATTTGCATTAATCTATTTAAAGTTATTAGTGGATCTTATCACAAGTAGATTCTTTGAAAGCACATAAACAGTGTTTAGTAACTGATTTCCCATTTTTGCCTGTATGTTCGTGAGTGATCGTCGAACCCCGAGGACTGGAGCCTACGAGAAACGCCCTAAGTGCCTGCAGTCATTTCTACAGGGGACGTCTAGAGACTCCACTAAGCAGACCACATTTCGAGACATGGGTCGTGTTAGGATGAAGAGGAACCAAGGACTATCAAATAGAAGAGCACTCATCATGGTGGTGTAAAATCTCAAGTGTACATCGAGATGACAGCAACCCATACCCAGAATTCGATAAGTACATTAATTTCAATATATTAAACCACGAGATTTGCATGCCAGTAGCAATTTTTATTTTGTAAGTATTAAAGTGTTATAATTAATAATATTAAATGTAGGGAACACTATACGCGTGTGACTGGGAAAATATTATTTATTTTAATTTGGATTTTTAGGTGATTCAAGAATAATAATTGATATTTACCAGGCTTATTTGCATGAATTAGTATATAAAAAAAACCAAACCAAACCCCATGGCACTACAGCCCTTGAAGGGCCTTGGCCGACCAAGCGACCGCTGCTCAGCCCGAAGGCCTGCAGATTACGAGGTGTCGTGTGGTCAGCACGACGAATCCTCTCGGCCGTTATTCTTGGCTTTCTAGACCGGGGCCGCCATCTCACCGTCAGATAGCTCCTCAATTCTAATCACGTAGGCTGAGTGGACCTCGAACCAGCCCTCAGGTCCAGGTAAAAATCCCTGACCTGGCCGGGAATCGAACCCGGGGCCTCCGGATAAGAGGCAGGCACGCTACCCCTACATGAATTAGTATATAGATCCCATAAATTCTTAGTGCATATGAAGCAAATATTGTGAGAAGAATAGCGCTTTAGCTAAATTTATAATTTCTTCGTAATGTTACTTTCTGGTAAAGATTTTCATAGTAATTTGAATATAGACTACATGTTTGCTTCAATGTGGTTCAGGTATATATAAAACCCATATAATAATAAATGATCATTGAAGATGTTCAGATTGAGGTAATATGTGAATTATATAGATATGCGTGTAAATTGAATTAGTTAAACAACCTGTGAGAATGGAGTCTTCTCTGTAAATTAATAGAACGGATTTGAGATGGGGTGGTATGATATGGGAAGGTGAAGCTTGTGAGATGTTTGAGATGTTGGACTGATAAATGATTATAATAATTATGGCTGTTGTGATATATTGAATTAGGCTGAATATATAGCCAGATAATAAATAATAAGAAGTGGTGGCTCTCAAATAAATGCGTACTGGAGAACGAGCCGAGATGATATAAAGGAAAAAGAAAGAAAAAAGAAATAAGGAGTACAATTTTTTTTGTAGCCGCAGAGCTGGACACTCAGCTGTTGTCATGATTGACGGATTTACGACGTAAGGAATTGTAGGGTCTGAGGGGAGATTGTGTTGTTTCCAGCGAGCTTAGCGTTTACCCGCAAGACTTCATTCATTTGCCAGTGCAGTATCGATCCCATTCTAATGTTACATTATGAATAACGTGGATAATTTTATGATTTTGCGAAGGATAAACTCCGCCCAATTTTATGCATTAAACTAGCTCGTGATAGGAGTTTCAGATTTTTTACCTCGGAAGCTGAAGGACTTGAGTTCGAGTCATGTTGGAACCATGGGTTTAACCTGATACTATGGCTTGATTAAGCCATATCTTCAAGATGTATTGTGTGATATATGTTTGATATTTTTCTGTGTAATGTGTTTACGTGTTATATTATTCCCAAGGTGTTTTATGGTGATGGGTTCGATACCAGCGTTAGTTGATTTTATTTTGAATACAGTTTGTTAGGTAAACCCAGGATACGCGTATGTGTTCAGTGTAATATGTAATTGTCGTGGTCAAATAGACTATGTGTTTGAAATACGGCGATCCAATCTCGTGTGTAAAAGTAAGTGTACTAATGGAATGCATACATTCCCCAACTATGATAGTTAATTCATGATATGATTCAACAAGAAGGTGCCATTTTGATTAGCTTATTAAAGTAATAGATGGCATTTAATATTACTGTTATAGATAAATAAATCCACGTATCAATGCGTATTAATCAAATGATTTAAGGTATGCCAAGCGACAACTACAACTGTGAATAAACTAAAAGAACGTTAAGGCATACTATATATAATTTTTGCTGCAGTCTTGATTATTTCTTTGTTTATGTGTTGTGATATGGCATCATCTCGTGTACTTACCGAGTGATTTTATCAGTATAATAAAATGTTTAGCAAATATTTTCAACGAAGACTCTTCTCATTTAATAATATTAGTGTAGGGGTGAAAGTCTTCCTAATTCAATACTGGGTGAAAGACTTCTATGAAAAAAAGCTCAGAAGAAGGAGATAAAGAAAAAATACTTCAGAGATAATAAATAAAATTATACCTCATCGTAATCCCTTACTTTTTAAATCAAACAAGTTTCTTTTTATAAACCGACCTGGGTTATTTTATGGTCAATGTTCAGAAATCTGTGGGGCCAACCATAGTTTTATACCCATTGTAACTGAAAGAATTAATATTAACTCATTTATTAAATTAATCAATAACATAGGTGTTAATTACTATAAAATGGTTTAAGAGACCAGTACTTACTCTCAGTCATCTGATGATAAATTTATTATGTTATTGATTCATTTAATAAATGAGTTAATATTAATTCTTTCATAGAGAACTCTACTTTCGTTATATTTTATGTAGTGCCTATTTTCTCTTACGAACATTCCACTGCCCGTATGCTTTGTGAGCTCCAGCCGTTGACGCAATGAAAGTAGGGAGTACGAAACTTCAAGCCCGGGAAATGACTTCCGAAGGTTCTCACCCAACAATTCCATTTATGCATCTGTTTGTGAAACCGAATTATGTAATAGTTGCCCTGATATGCCCGGGGTGGATACAATATTAACTACTGAATAATGCTCCTTGTGACGGGGACTTAAAATGGCTTTCTAAATCGTGGACATAAAATGGTTCTTTGACTTGTATTGCCTACCTTATGTACGTTGTCTAGCGGCAGTAAATGTACATATTTACTTGTATTTCTGATGACAGCACAGTGGATTCTCGTGTCCCAGCACAAACTTTCGCCGATTTTCCTTCATAACTCATCAACGAAAGCGAAAATTGAAAATCCGTTTTCGACGTACACTTGGACCCCCTTCCATGTAACTATGTTAAAAAATTCAGATCTCTGCGTGCCGTAGATTTGCCTCGGCATTGCACACAGGCAAACAAACTGTTAGACAGATATTTTCTGTTATTACATATATAAAACTAGCTGTAGTACCCGGCGTTCCCCGGTTGGTGCTTGAAGGTTTACATTTAAGATTAGTATCACCAGTTTGTTAAATGTGAAATTAATATTTATAGTGTTCCTATTTGGGATATTTGTTTCTACCATCTATTATTTAGTTTTATAGTTATTTAGATGTATTTGATTTCAAGCTTTAGATTATTAAATTTTCACGTAAAACTTCATCCTTATAGAAGCTCGATTTTCCTGGGAAGTATTTGATCCTTCCAAAAAATTAATAAGTGATAACTACATGTATTCATCCGTCACGCTATAGATATGACCTACACGAGTTCAACTGTCTTTGAGACTGTCACCAATCAGCCCTGAGACCCCAAAAGCAGCGGACCCAATACCAACCTCTGTCGTTTTGAATTATTTACTGTGGAGCCTCTTTCGGACTCCCGTCTCAATGAAGGCTGAACGTGGACTTAAACGATATTCAGAGCGTCAGAGTTCGTCTCAGCGACACGTAAACAATGGATTTGACATTAATATCGGTTATTTTCCAATATTTTTAAATGTCATTCCCTCCCACTCCCCACCCGCAGCGGGGTTTAGAAAAATTCTTCTCCATAATATAGTACATTTTTCGTATGGTAAGTCATATGTGTACCAAGTTTCGTTGACAGCCATTCTGAAACATACTAGCATACATCAATCCATATTCTCGATTTAAGTTCGCATTCATTTTCACCCCTTCTCAATCTCCATACTGATTGCGGTTAAGTATGACTTAACCATCCAGGGTGTCACAGTTCAACTCAGCGACCTATTAAACAATGTACTCGACATTAACATTGTCATTTTCGTTTATTTTTATAATTCACCACCTCCACTAGGAGTGCTAGGGGTGTTTTACCCAACATTATTATTTTCTACAGATAGTAAGTCATATGTGTACGAATTTTGTATGAGAGCTATGTTGGAAGAAACATACATACATCCGTAACTTCGGTCATTTTGGACAATTTCTTTTACACCCTTTCTCATCTCCATGCCGATGGGGCCTGAACATGGACTTCATGGACATCCAGAGTGTCACAATTCTTCTCGGCGACCACTATCGATTTGACATTATTTTCTATAACTTTAATATTTCAGCCCCTCCCACCCCACCCCTAGGGATACCATAACTCCTCGCAATTTGTCTCCTGATAGTAAGTCATAAGTGTACCAAGTTCGGTTGAAATATGTCTCGTAATGCAGTAAAGTATGGATCGTTTTTAGTTATAATTATACTTCGCCGCCCTTCCCTAGGGCATCTAGCGGTGTCTTTCCCTGAGGGAATTTTTTCCACATACTAGGTAGTATGTGTACAAAGTTTAGTCGACACATGTGCTGGATCATACATACAAAGATCCATAATCTCGGTCATTTGTACATTATCGTACCTCACCCCTTCTCATGCCCCAGCCGATTGGGGATCAACTTGGAGTAACACAACATCTGAAGTGTCACTATTCATTTCAGCGACTCCGAAAAGTATGCATTCGACACTATTTTCGATTACTTTTCTATTCCACACCTCCCACCCCAACCTCCAACCATGCAAGGGGTGTCTTGACCTCACGCGGTTAGTCTCGTGATAGTGAGATTTAAGAGTGCCAAGTTTGGTTTACAAAATTGTCCCAGTAGTTCTGAAAACTATGGATTCGACACCATTATTGGTCACTTTTATTTATATTTACATTTCACACCCTTCCCCTAAAGTTTCTTGGTGCCTCGCCCCACAGCATTTTTCACACATAGTAAGTAATATTTGCACCAAATTGTTATGCTGGAAAACACCCACATACATCCATAATCTCGATAATTTTGGTAATTTTATATTTTTACCCAACCTCACTCCCTATGCTAAAGGTGGATGACCCACGCCCCCTAAAGACGCTAGGGGTGTCTTATCCCCACGCAGTTAGTCTCCTGATAGTAAGTAATATGTGTACTAAGTTTGGTAGAATTTCCTCCAGTGATTTAGAAGGAGATGTAAAACATACATACATACCCACATACAATAATATATATACCTATAAATTGATTGTATAGACTCGCCTTTGCTGGTTGGTTCCAGAATAATATCTGGCAATTTTTGGTTAAATGTATATTTCACCCCCTCCCCTGGGTGTTCTAGGGGTGTCTTAACCAACAGCATTTTTCACAAATAGTTCACAAATAGTAAGTAATATTTGTAACAAATTTAGTTGTAAGTTATGCTCGAAGATACATGACATACATCCATACTTTCGGTCATTTTGGTCATTTAATTTTCTCACCCCTATGTCAGTGGAGACCGAGCTTGAACTGTAAAAATCTTGAGTGTCATTGTTCATCTCGGTGACCCCTAAAACTTTAGATTCGACACTGTTTTCGTTTACTTTATATCTCACTCCTTCTTAAACTTCCCACCACAAAGGGATTTGGATTTTTAAAAACACCGGAGTGTCGCAATTCATCCCAGTGACCACGAAAACTATGGATTTCGAGAATATAATTGATTATTTTTATGTCTAACTCCCCTCTCGCCTTCTACCGCAAAGAGAGATGAACTTCGACTTTAAAAAATTCCGGACTAATACTATTCATCTCAGTGATCCCGAAACGTATTTGGTATTATTATTGTATGTCACTCCCCTCCTCGTCCCCAACCCAGAGGGAGTTGAAATTGGACTTTTAAAAGTCCGAAGTGACACTGTTCATCTCAGCGATCCCGAAAACCATAGATTCAACACTATTTTCCATTATTTTGATATCTCTCACGCCTCGACCCCCATCCCTAAGGAAAAAAAAATCCGGAGTGATACTATACATCTCAGCGACCCCAAAAAGCATGGGTTAGACTCTATTTTCGATTACTTTTATATCCCACTCCCCATCGCCCCCAACACAAAGGGGGACTGAACACGGGATTAAAATTTCCGGAGTGTCACTATTTATCTTAGCAACCCCGAAAAGTATGGATTTGACACCATTTTCGATTATTTTTATGACTCAATCCTGTCGCCCCCACCTTAAAGGTGCTTGTGGTATTTCACCTCTACGAGGTTTGTCTCCTGACACCAGGCGAGTTGGCCTTGCGGTTAGAGGCGCGCGGCTGTGAGGTTGCATCCGGGAGATAGTGGGTGTGATTCCCACCGTCGGCAGCCCTGAAGATGGTTTTCCGTGGTTTCCAATTTTAACACCAGGCAAATATTGCGGCTGTACCTTAATTAAGGACATGACCACTTCCTTCCAACTCCCAGGCCTTTCATATCCCATCGTCGCCATAAGACCTATCTGTGTCGGTGCGACATAAAGCCACTAGCAAATGTCTCCTGACACTAAGCCATAAGTGCACAAAGTTCTGTTGAAATCTCTCTAGTGGTTCAGGAGGAGATGTAATATATACATACCCACATACAATGATATATCTGTCGTACTAAGGCAGAACCAGATATGACCAAAAACCTGATTTTCCAGGAGACGCATTTTAAAATTGGCAAGATTACCCCAAAACGGTTTTAATTCCGATTAACTCGTAATTGATGTGGTAAGGAGGTTAAAGGATTTTCAACCATTCTGTGTGGGCATTATTGTACAACTTTCAAAGTGAGCGAAGATATCCTCATTGGTCATATCGCGCTTTGCCTCCGTAGATACAATGCAAAATTTCATTGCGCTAGCGTCATATACATTGTTACCCACATAGGGTTTCGCCAACTAAAACCATTTTACTATATGTACATATTGGTATTAAAACTTTAAAAAAATACTTTTTTGGACATATCTGGTTCTGCCTTAGTACATCAGATATAGAACTATAGATTACATTGAATATCCTTTGCTTGTTGGGAATCCAAAGTTGCTCTTCTTTAGGATTGGTTGATAACTCGTGTCACTCCACAGTTGATATTCTGTATTTTTTAGAGTTTCTGAAATATTTTATACCTAATATACAGCTACATTCTTCAAACAGGGCAGACCTATCAAAGCTGGTCCTATGACATGAAAGTACATTTCGATCACGGCATGTTGGATTGCTATTTCTAAATAACAAGCAGAAGAATGAACCTCCTATCAAGAAAGATACTTTATAAACCATGGTGGCTTGTTCCTATCCTCCTATATACAGCACTTATTACCGGTCTACCATGATATAGCGTAAGATGCTGTCACCTAGCGACAATCTGTTCTCAATCGATCCAAACATGGCGCGGATTTGCTATTTAATAAAATTAGGTAAAATTGCTCATAATAATGTAACGACCTCTCCGTCTTCATTCAAACCACTTCATAAACACTCTCAGAAGTAATAAGAACAAATTGTGAAATTTTCAGCGAAATTGGTCCAGTAGATTTTGAGTCTGTCTATATAAATAAAGTTGGAAGGGGGCAGCGGTCTGTAATTTCGTTTCTTTTGACCATTTTCCAAATATTCACACGTTTAAGGCCAAGTCAATACCTTCTCTGTGGTTTTTATTTTTCGTGTCTCATTGTCAGTTTTTTCCACCATCACGGCGAAACGGCTGGATAGATCATTTAGAGTGAGCGACCGACAGACTGACAACGAACCTATAGGTTACCATGGCAACATCTCTGACTGCTTGCCAGTAGGGTAGGAACCTATTGCCATTTTCGTCATCTTTCCTGTAAACTCGTGGTTGTTCGTTGGGCAGAAAGCGAGGGAGGCGTCAAGCGGCCATTCTGCGGGATATTGACGGAATACCGTTGGAGGTTACAATCGTAACCGAATAGCACTAAAGGGCGTTGTAAATATTTTCAGTGGGCCGATGACCTAGATGTTAGGCCCCTTTGAACAAAAAGCATGGCCATAAAATATTTGCAATGTCCTGCGGAGTGTAGCGCAATATTTCACACCGTAAGGTGTCTTCAGGATTTTGTAATATTTTTCTGTATTTCTGTTATACTTCTATTTTCCACTTAATTTTCTTCCCTCTGCCTTGCGTCTTTAGGCTTAAAAAATAACACCATGAATCATATTCTTATTGTTTTACCTATGAATCCTTGCGCCTAACGTTTTCCTCTTTTACCGCCTTTTAATATCCGTAACTCATACCATCACTATTTATTGAGGGGCAATTTATTTTCCAATGTAAGCATTTGTCCAATACGGATATCCTCAGTTATAATCCCATTTTCTATTCATTTCAATCACGTTAACTATATTACTTTCTTCCTTAATTACTCCGTATGTATGCCAAAATGAATCATGATATCTGGACACTCTTTTCTTTGAGGGAAAATTCCAAGCTGTTGAAATACATAACTTTTGGCCCCGGAAAATATCGAAATATTAATGCAATTTTAATGGTGCTGTAGACCTGCGTTTCGGGATAATTGGTGGCTAAACGGTAAATCGTATCACAAAACAGATAGCACAACCTGTGTTCAATTCGGAGAGATCTACAACTTTGGTCCTATGACTTTTTGTCGTATCTCTATCCGTTATATGTTAAATAGAGCTGTATTTTTCGATTTCAAGTTAATTTTGTACTTTTTACATGCATGCGTTATCTTATGACACATTTACATAAAAGGTAGAATAATCGCACTTTTCACCCACATTTACACGGCCAGTGGTCATATGTTAGCCAAATTTTATCATGCCAGCTGCCACTTGAGTATCAAAAAATAAACATTATCTTACTCACTGCCTTAACTGCAATTTACGGAGAAATCCGTATACAATGTAGAATACCGTAGCGAAGCAGGGGTTCATTTGCTAGTCTCAAATAGACCAACATCCAATTTTATGTAGGCTGTATAGAAGATAACATGTCCTGACTGAGTGTTTCATCATCGCTGAGCCAAAACTTTTGGACATACAGAAATGAAATTTTAGAGATACATTTATATTAGAGTGTAGGTACTCACTTAAGGAGGAGTACTGGATATTCCTTCGCTAAGGGGATGAAGGTGGGGTGGATTGATTAAATTATATCTATATACAATCTTAAAAGTTTAGAATCGTAAAAATTGGTATTATGAATCTCCCCTGAAAATAAACATGTATATTTTTGTTTCCGGAAAATCCTATTAACGGGATGATAAAGTATGAAAAGAGGTAGAATACCTTAAATGAGAATAATATCTCAAAAACTGAAACGTTACAGACATGAAAATTGGTATTTGGAATCTCATGAAAAAATACCAAAAATCCACTTACGGAGAACTGGAAAAGGGGGGTAAATTTTAAAATGAGCATATGTACATTATATCTCAAAACCTGATATGTTACAGACGTGAAAATCGGCATTTTAATCCCTTTAAAAATATAAGTACGATTTTATTTTCTAAAAAACTACTTAAGAGGGTAAAAAAGACTGAAATGAATGTTGAGTTATTTTTATTAGAATAATGATATCTGTAAAACCGAAGATGTTACAGACGTGAAAATTAGTATTTGGAATCTCCTCAGAAAAGAAATACGTGAAAGAATTCAAATGTTAGTTGAATTCTTTGTATGAGGATACTTATATCTCAAAAACTAAAGATGTTGCAGACGCGAAAATTGTTATTTAGAATCTCCTTTAAACATACAGAGACACATATTCTTTCGTTTTCGGAAAATCCATTTAAGTAGGGAGGGAAGGTTAAAGGATTTGAAAAATTAGTTGAATGAGGATACTATCTAAAAAAAACCAAAAAAAAAACCGAAGACGCTATAGATGTGAAATCTGGTATTTGGGATCTCCTTCAAAATCAAGAAATGCTTTTTTGGGGGGGAATTACTTAACGTGATGGGAGGGTGAGAAAAGTGTTGAATACTTTTTATGAGGATACTAATTGTATATCTCAAAAACTGAATATGTTAGAGACATGAAAATTTATGTGTGCAATCTTCTTTCAAAGTAAAGAATCACGTCTTCTTTTGTTTTCAGAAAGTCCACCCAAGGAAGGAGCTGAATTTTGTTTACGAAGATATTTATATCTCAAAAACTGAAGATGTTACCGACGTGACCCCATCCTGGCAGGTTCTACCTTTCCTCAGTCTGTTGGTACTTGAAGGTGCTCAAATACGTCAGCCTCGTGTCAGTAGATTTACTGGCACGTAAGACATCTCCTGCGAGACCAAATTTCGGTACCTCGGCGTCTCAGAAAGCCGTAAAGTAGTAGAATATCTATTTGGACCCTCCTTTAGAAACAAAAGGAACACGTATTCTTTATTTTTGGAAAATTACTTAAGGGATGAAAAGAATTAAAAAGCACATGAATTTTTTAAATGAGTGCGGGTATATCTACAGTATATCGTCGTTGCCGGGACGAAACCTCCTATGTGATAATATTTTTGGAGGTATACTGTCCATCAGCACATACATTATGAAGAGCGAGATTGCCTTGACGATATGCACACAATATTGCACCTTAGCTGACAGAACGTTACCGGCCATAGTTCGAAGCTAAAATATTTCACATAGGAGGTTTTGTCCCGGCAGCGACGATATGTCAAAAATTTAACATGTTACCGACAAGAATCTTGATATTTGGCAAGTCCTTTAAAATACAGGAATATGTACTTTTTTTTGTCTTCGGAACAAGTACTTAACGGGGATGAAAGGAAGTGAAAATTAGTTGAATGGATTTTTATGAGGATACTTATGTCTCAAAAATGAAGGTTACAGGCGAGGAAATAGGTATTTGGAATCTCATTCTAAAATAAAGAAACGTGCTTTATTTCTTATTTGAGAGAAGACTGATTCTCAGACAGACAGTTCTTTTTCCCATGATCGTCTAGCCCCAAACGTCTATAAACAGTTCCTGAAGTAAACGAATCTCAATTTTTCGGTGAGTATTTATACTTTAGGGATTTTCAGATATGTCTTGTTACAGCAACAATGAAGGATTACTTTGATCAAATTACTAAATCCACGCGAGCGAAGCCGCGGGTAACTGCTAGTTATCGATAAACGTACAGATGTTCCACTCAACCAAAAATTTGGTTGTATGTGAAATGTGCCTTGACTGATCCATTAGCTCTTAATTGCAAATCTGTTCGGAGAAGGCAGGTGGCTATTTTGAATGTCTGCGAGCTTCGGCTGCATTCCGCCAAAATGCATTCAGAGCCATTATAATGAATTTCAACAGTATGTAACCACTGGTACACAATTTAATTTAAGTAACTGATTATGCAACTTGTCTTTAAACTTTCACGCCTGTATATATATATAATTGAATATTATGTTGTATAACTTATAGAAGTAATACACAATAATTGAAACTTTACATCAAAGAAAGTTGTATATCACATTTAGCGACTTTATAGGAATGGAAAAATTGGTAGTTATTTACATTATGGAGGTCTGAGCTTACGTCTCTCTGTAAATAAAACTTACGCTTTCTCCTTCTTTGTTAAATAATACATTTTCCTGTAAATATTATCATAGAAGGATTACAGTGAGAAAACAGCAAAACTTGCCTGAAGAATGTTGTATATCACCAGATAGCTGGAACGTTGTATATCACATCATGAGTTCTGTACTACTTTCACTTTTTGAATGGATAACAACTCGAAATATACATTGTTTTGTAAAATAATACAGTATCAAGATATTAACATGTGTACTGTTGTAAATTAAATGGCCTCGAAATGCACATAGAATACTGATTTTTAGAACAACCTTTGGGAATACACACGTGGTCCTAAAAGGAAACATACATTTCAGTGAGAAACTAGTTCGTTAAATAGTAAACGTATGATCTGACATATTGTTATGAAAAGGATATTACGCAAATATAGTCCTGAAACACCTGGCTACGTGATATAAAACGTTAATATTAATGCTATTGCCTTTACGTCCCAAAAACTACTACTTTTAAGGTTTTCTGAGAAGTTGGGTTGCTGTAATTTTGTCCCGCAGAAGATATCTTACGTGCCAGTAAACCTACTGACACGAGGCTGACGTATTTGAACACCTTCAAATACCACCAGACTGAGCCAGGATAGAACTTGCCAAGATGGGGTCACAAGACCAGTGTCTCAACCGTCTGAACCACGTAGCTTGGCGATATATAACGTTCATTTCTTACCTGTGTTTGACGTTGCTTTTCTTACACTACATGCTCTGATGTTCCAGCAGAGCTTCTTCCGCTATCCCTCATTCGTCTGCGTACGTTGTCTTTCCAGTTCAGTTGTTTAATGTTTATCTTGCTCCCCTTATTCAGCGTTAACATCGATCGACTGGCACACTGAAATTACTGACGTCGGGCATGATTTTGGTGTACAACGTTCTTGCATAGAAGCCAATTTTTAAACAAAAGTTTCTCTCTCATTTGTTTGTATACAGAAGAAAATTCTGGTACCTAGACATTCCTTAGATGATATACAATCGTATTCCATGAAAACCTCAACTTGACCAAATATTGATATACAACACTTTATGAGGACAGGCTTCAATTATAATAATCTAAATTAAAGTAAACCCCCACCCGTATACATAAACCCGCCGCACCAATGAGAGACACCATTGTGAACGCTGAATGACATCACAACACAAAACACAATAAACACCCACGAGAAATACAAATTCTACACACACAATTCGAGATAAACACTAGTCATCTGTTCCAAAATTGTGAGACTGCTCTTCTCAGGCCTAGAGCCAAACCTGAGTCCACGACGTCTCCAGGTTTCCTGAAAGCCTTAGTAATAGTTTTATATTAAAGAAAAGAGTAAAGGAAATGAAAACCGGGTCACAGATCTCCGAAATCTATCTAAATCACATGAGACAATAAAGCAATAGGACTCCCTCCCCACAGGGACACACACGTGATGGGTTACAATCTCACGGTGCGTGTTGAAAGTCACAAACAATAGGAGGCCCGCTCGTAAATACGGGTTCCCTGGCCCGCCACCCTCTCAGCTGGAAGTGGGTGCGTGACGGAAGGACAACCTACCGCTGTCAAGGGAGAACAATTTCATCCCTTTAAAATAAACTTTCAATCAAATCGCAACATAAAGTAACTCCCTCATTACAGGGAGGTGATTCATAATTCATCTCTCAATTCATATGCCTCTACAGGTGTATAAACACAATCTGACTTCAAATATTTCACACCGTGAGTCCTGACTTCAGATCCATCCTAGTTTCGTCGCCTGACGCATTTGTCAGCAAACTGTTTCCTTATCTATGCACACAAACTTACACATAGCTGGTCTGATAGTAATTAAGCAACGCAGAAATATGGATACTATAATTTATTATTATTGTTGTTATTATTGTTATCATTATCGCGAATATTTAAAATGGGCCTAATCTCTGCCTGATGGGCCTACGTGACTTACATGGTCATTAAATCGTCTCTTAACACTTACGTTATGATAGCAGAAACACACACGTTAATTAGAAAACAAACTTTAAACGAACACAATGAAATTAAAATGGGCCCTAGCTAAATATTTCATTGGAGGTCATAGTTCGGCTCTCTAGGTTATCACACAGCTACATTTCCCATTTCACACAGCTCAATGTACACTAACAATACTCGGCATGCATGATAGTTCCGTCGGTTGAATACCGGCTCCTCTATATCATCTATCCCAAAAACTAAAAAAAAAAAAAACTAACCATTATACTGAAAACAACTACAGGGAAACGTACTCCCGAATAAAATGAAAAGAGAAGGAAATCTCTCCACAAATAAATTTACCCATATTTATAAGCTAAGTCACTCAGACTTGTTTTTAAAATTAAATCTGTGCCATGCCTTGGCACATTTACTATTAAATAAATTAAAATCCCTATCAGTTAATAGCTACAGCATTTAAGAAGCATTATAAGTACCCCTTACGTCATGCATAAAATAATGGTATTACTCAGCCATATTATCCCTGGATAACACCATGGTCAGCTACAGGACGTCCGTCCTGTGGGTTTAGTGCTGGTTCATGTATACGATGATCACTGTCGATTCCATCTGTTGGCTGCGACGCCTAATTTACATCGTCGTTGGCACTGGAAATCTTCAGTATCTAGGCACAGATACACACATAGTTAGTACCCACTCGGTTCGAATGCGTCACCGCGCACTAATCGACCCGATCTTTGATTCTATTCTCCCAAATTAAAGAAAATGAATACAGGGTATTCCGACACGTACCGTACAACTTATTCATTGCTCGACTCTGAGTTAAACCCTATATCATAAACAGTAGTAATGCTTGTACTGTGACGTCTCACTCCTTTGTCTCGGGTGACAGGCGCAATAATACTAACAACTCTACGAGTTGAGATTTCTGTTCGATGCTCGTCAAAATTTTACTTCGCATTTAATTGTATCCCGCGTCTTAGTTCACTTGATATTCCACTTGAATTAAGCTGTTTTACCTATCAACATAATAGTACACATGACAAAAGAACTCGGAGCTCGACCTGGACATACATCCGTCCTTCGCGTTAAGACAACACCGACTGCCGTGGCGTGACGCTTCTACAGCCTTATATTAACTAAGAAGCCTCCGACCCTCAAAATTTCTATACACCCTGTTTCCGGTGTATTTATGGCACAATAGTGCGACAAATAGGTGACCAGTAATCTTATAATATAAACAAGGCATACCCGTGCGAAATCCGATCGTGGAATCTCCTGTAATCAATAAATATTTTCCTTCCACTTCCCCATCGCTCACGGTGCTCCCCTTGTCAAGAGAGTGTGAAGACATAATACATGGCCCCTGAAATTTTCAGCTCTTATGTAACTGTCTATTCCTTTTTTTAGTAGAGGATTATTACCAAAGAGGACGTCACACACTCTAAATAAATTCTCAAATCACGAACAGCTCTTTTGAATCATAGTGGAGTACAGTATTATAAATTTCGATAGTTCTTTCATTATAGAGGACGAAGTTGGTCATGGTGATTTAAAGATGGCTCCCATATTTCGATACTAAAATATGTACCTCTCTCCTTCGGCAACAACATGAGGTGATTCTCTAGCCCGGCCATACCCATGGCGTTCCAAGCTTCGTGTTCCCGCGAACTCGCTACCAGACCAAGAAATGTGCGTCCCCTTCATTGTCCTTGGTTCATGTCCCTGTCAGCTACAATATAAATAAACGTTTGTGTGTCTCGAATGGAATCAAAAACTACTGAGCCGATATTGCTGAAAATTTCACAATTTGTTCTTACTGCTCCTTGGAGGGTTCAGAATGTTGTTTGAGTGAAATCCGATGGGTAGTTTATTTATGGTAAGTGATATTGTATGTAATTAACTTAATCGCAAAGCCGCACCAAGACTGGATCGACTTGATGGACAAATTGTCGCTAGGCGACAGCAGCTTACATTATATTATGACAATCCGGTAAGAAATGATGTAATGAAGAGGATGGGAACACGCCTCCATATTTTATAAAGTACTTTTCTTGCTAAAAGCTTCATGACCGTGCCTGTTATTTGGAAATAGCAAATCAAAATTCAGTGATCAGGATGTACTTTTATGACATATGACCCTCTAGGTGTGCCAAGTTTGGACAATGTAGCTGTGTAATAAATGTAGAATATCAACAGAGGAATGAAAGTAGTTATCACCCACTCCTAAAGAAGAGCAATTGGGGATTCCCAAGGAGCAAAAGCGAGTCTATACCTGAATAATATATATGCGGGTTTGTACCACATCTCCTCCTAAACCACTGGAGCAATTTTAGTCAATCTTTGTACACTTCTGACTTAGTAACCGGAGACAAACCGCGTGGCGGCAAGACACGACAAGCACAATAATGGGCGGGGGCGGGGGGTGAGATATAAAAATAATAAAAATTAGTGTCGAATCCATACTTTTCGGGGTCGCTGAGATGAATAGTGACACTCCTGATTGTTGCAAGTCCAACTTCCGCCATGTTTGTGGTGGAGAGCGAGGGTGATTGAGATATTGAAATAGTCAAAAATAGTGTCGAATCCATATTTTTCGGGGTCGCTGAGATGAAGAGTGACACTCCGGTTGTTAAAGTCAGCCCCCTTTGGGGTGAGGCGCGTGCGATTGGGGTGAAATATAAAAATAAAAAAACAGAAAACATTGTCGAATCCACAGTTTTCGGGGTCGTTGTGATGAATAGTGACACTCCGATTGTTTTGCCCTTTGGAAGGGGGGGGGGGGCGAGTAGGGAATAAAATTACAAAAATTGAAAATTTTGTCGAATCCATAGTTTTCGTGGTCGCTGAGATGAATAGTAACACTTCCATTTTATTATAAGTCCAAGTTCAACGCCCCTTGTGGAGGGGAATGATATTTAATCGGAAATAGTGTCGAATCCGAAGTTTTAGGGGTCACCAAGATGAACAGTGGCACTCAAGAATATTTTTATGGCCCGAGTCATCCCTCTTTGGCATAGGGATGAGAAAGGCTGGAAAATAAGATGACCAAAGTGACCATGATTATGGATGCATGTGTGTATTTTCCAGCACAGCTGCCAAATAAATTTGGTGCAGATATTACGTAATATCCGTGAAAAATGCTGTGGGGGAAGGACACCTCTAGAAAGTCAAGGGGAAGGGGTAAAAATAAGAATTAAGTGTGGCTATTTCTAGGTGACAACAAAAACGGATGCAAGTATGACTTACTACATACATACGTACATTATCATTATAGACTGTTATGCCTTTCAGCGTTCAGTCTGCAAGCCTCTGTGAATTCACTAAACGTCGCCACAATCCCCGATTTTCAACTAGTATTATGGCCTCATTTATTTATATACCTCTTATCTTTAAATCTTTATAAACCGAGTCTAACCATCGTCGTCTTGGTATACCTCTACTGCTCTTACCCTCCATAGCAGAGTCCATTATTCTCCTAGGTAACCTATCCTCCTCCATTCGCCCCACATGACCTCACCCCCGAAGCCGGTTTATGCGTACAGCTTCATCCATCGAGTTCATTCCTAAATTAGCCTTTACCTCTTCATTCCGAGTACCATCCTGCAATTGTTCCCACCTGTTTGTACCAGCAATGTCTGTTACTTCTAACTTATGAATAAGATATCCTGAGTCCACCAAGCTTTCGCTCCCGTAAAGCAAAGTTGGTCTGAAAACAGACCGATGTAATGATAGTTTCGTCTGGGAGCTGACTTCCTTCTTACAGAATACTGTTGATCGCAACTGCGAGCTCACTGCATTAGCTTTACGACGACTTTATTCAATCTCACTTAGTATATTACTATCCTGGGAGAATGCACAACCTAAATACTTGAAATTATAGACCTGTTCTAGCTTTGTATCACCAATCTGACATTCATTCCTGTTGAATTTCTTACCTACGGACATCAATTTAGTATTCGTGAGGCTAATGTTCATACCAACTCATTGCACCTATTTTCAAGTTCCAAGATATTACACAGCAGTCTTTCGGCACAATCTGCCATTAAGACTAAGTCGTCAGCAGAGGCAAGACTACTTATTACATTTCCACCTAACTGAATCCCTCCCTGCCATTTTATACCTTTCAGAAGATGATCCATGTAAACTACGAACAGCAAAGGTGAAAGATTACAGCCTTGTCTAACCCCTGCAAGTACCCTGAACCAAGAACTCATTCTACCATCAATTCTAACTGAGGCCCAATTGTCAACATAAATACCTTTGATTGATTTTAATAATCTACCTTTAATTCCATAGTCCCCCAGTATAGCGAACATCTTCTCCCTCGGTACCTTGTCGTATGCTTTCTCTAGATCTACAAAACATAAACACAACTGCCTATTCCTCTCGTAGCATTTTTCAATTACCTGGCGCATACTGAAAATCTGATCCTCACAGCCTCTCTGTGGTCTGAAACCACACTGGGATTCATCCAACTTCCTCTCAACGACTGATCGCACCCTCCCTTCCAAGATGCCAGTGAATACCTTGCCTGGGATTCTAATCAATGAGATACCTCGATAGTTGTTGGAATCCTTCCTGTTCCCTTGCTTATAGATAGGTGCAATTACTGCTTTTGTCCAATCTGAAGGTACCTTACCAACACTCCATGCTAATTTTACTACTTTATGAAGCCATTTCATCCCTGCCTTCCCACTATACTTCACCGTTTCACGTCTAATTTCATCTATTCCTGCTGCTTTATGACAATGGAGTTTATTGACCATCCTTTCCACTTCCTCAAGCATAATTTCACCAACATCATTTTCCTCCTCCTCATGAGCTTGGCTGTTCGCAACACAACAAGGATGATTTCCTTTTATATTGAGAAGATGTTCAAAATATTCCCTCCACCTCTCCAGTGATTCCCTGGGATCTATTATGAATTCACCTGAATTACTCAAAACACTGTTCATTTCCTTTTTCCCTCCCTTCCTAAGATTCTTTATTACTGTCCAGAAAGGTTTCCCTGCTGCTTGACCTAGCCTTTGCGGGTTATTACCAAAATCTTCCCATGACTTCTTTTTGGATTCAACAACTATTTGTTTCGCTCTGTTTCTTTCATCTACGTACAAATCCCTGTCTGCCTCGGCCCTTGTTTGGAGCCATTTCTGATAATCCTTCTTTTTACGTTTATAAGCTGCTCTCACTTCATCATTCCACCAAGATGTTCGCCTTTTCCCATCTTTACACACAGTTGTTCCTAGGCATTCCCTTGCTGTTTCTACTACAGCATCCCTGTATGTCACCCATTCAGTTTCTATATCCTGAACCTGCTTACTGTCTACTGTTTGAAACTTCTCACTAATCATATCCATGTACTTCTCTCTAATTTCCTCGTCCTGGAGATTTTCTACCCTTATTCGTTTGCAGACAGATTTCACTTTCTCTACCCTAGGCCTAGAGATATTTAGTTCACTACAGATCAGATAGTGGTCTGTATCATCGAAAATCCGCGGAAAACTCGTACACTCCTAACAGACTTCCTGAATTCGAAGTCTGTTAAGATATAGTCTATTATAGATCTGGTACCCCTAGCCTCCCATTTGTAGCGGTGATTAGCCTTATGCTTGAAGAATGTATTCGTAACAGCTAAACCCATACTAGCACAGAAGTCCAGCAAACGCTTCCCATTCCCATTAGCTTCCATATCTTCCCCACATTTACCAATCACCCTTTCGTATCCTTCAGTTCTATTCCCAACTCTCGCATTGAAATCGCCCATTAGCACTATTCTATTGTTGCTGTTGACCCTGACCACGATGTCACTCAATGCTTCAAAAACTTGTCAACTTCATCCTCATCTGCACCCTCACATGTTGAATACACGGACACAATTCTAGTCCTAATTCCGCCACTGACAAATCTACCCACATCATTCGCTCATTTACGTGCCTAACAGAAACTATGTTGCGTGCAATGGTATTCCTGATAAAGAGCCCTACCCCAGACTCTGCCCTTCCCTTTCTAACGCCCGTCAGGTACACTTTATAATCTCCTATCTCTTCCACATTATCTCCCCTTACCCGAATGCATCCTCTTTGCTGACTCAGCCAGTTTTACTTTCTTTCTTCCATAAGCCCCATTAATATTGATAGCTCCCCATCGAATTCCTTTTCGTTCGCCACGTTGTTTCCAAGGAGTCCCTCACCTGTCAAATGGGAGTGGGACTCCGATACTTCCATAGGTCCGAGGCTTGCTTAAAGAGTCCTGAGCTCGCTAAATTCATGAAGCAGGATGCTACCCTACTTGCACATAGTCCAAGTGAGGGTCTCTCCTCTGACGGGTTATGGACCACCGGTGAATTGCATAGTCCTAACCGCCTGACCAAAAGGAGGGCCACGACTCAGAATATGTCCGAGATGCCCACTCCCATTCCATAGCAACTGGTATCCCGACTCTCAGGACCACTTACTAGGCCACTCAGCCGTAGCCCATGGTTCACGAACTAGGACGTGACTACAGTAATCCACAAACATGAACCATTATGACTTACTATCTGGAAAATAGTACCTTGGGGGTAAGAGACAGCTAGGCCACTACGATATTGGTGAAATGTTAAAATAAAGGAATATGACGGATATTTGTGTCGAATCCATAGTTTTCGGGTTCGCTGAGATGACCTGTTACACCCTGGATGCCGGATACGACAAAGTACAGTCCCAATCTGCAGCGGTATAAGAACGGGTGAAGAAAGGAAAATGCCCAAAGCGGCCGAGTTTAAGGACGTGTGGTACACACATGACTTATTATATGGAATAAATTTTCTAGGTGCAGGGATGAATTATAAAAACACAGAAAAAGGGGTGAAGTATAAACATAATAGACTACGACAAATATTAATGTACAATCCATAGTTTTCGGAGTTGTTGAGGTGAATAATGGCACTCCGGATATCGTCGAAGCCGAAGTTCAGCCGCCATTGGCATGGAGACAAGAAGCGTTAGAGAAGAAAATGTGCAAAATGACCAAAATTACGGATGAATGTGTGTTCATTCCAGCATAGCCCTCATACAAAATTGGCACACATATGACTTACTATCTGAAAAAAAAAAACACTGTAGGGGTAAAATATCCCCAGCACTGCTAGGGAAGGTGGTGAAATATAAAATTAAACGAAAATGACTGATATTAATGTAGAATACATTTTTAAAAGGTCACTGAGTTAAAATGTGACACTATGGATGGTTAGATCGTACTTCATCCGCAATCTGTATGCAGGCTTCGAAGGGGTGAAAATGAATTTAAAAATAACCGAGAATATGGATGAATGTGGGTATGTTCCAGAATACATATCAATGAAACTTGGTATACATATGACTTAGGTCCTACCATCAGCAAAAATAATACTGTGGAGATGAAACATCCCAACCACCACCCTGGGTGGGAAATAGGAGGGAATGACAGGTCAAAATAATGAAGAATAACCGATATTAATATCGAATGAATTGTTTATGTGCCGCTGAGGCGAATTGTGACGCACTGTATACCATTTATGTCCACGTTTAGCCTCTACTGAAACGAGGGGCTGAGAGGGGGTTAAAAGTCAATAGCCTAAAATGACCGAGATTAGTGTTAAAACCTCTGCTTTTGAGGTCACTAGGCTGATTGGTCACAGTCTCAATGACAGTTGAAATCGTGTATTTCATATCAGTAGCGGGGCGCTTAAATAGGCCTACATATAGTATAATATTTTATTAAACGATCAAATACTTCCCAGTCAATTCCAGCTCCCACAAAGTTTTACTCGAAAATTAAATTATCCAAAACTTGGAAACAAACACATCTAAATCTCTAAAAGTACATAATGGACCGTAAAATGCAGAACAGGTTCTAAACTTGAAAACTATAATACGAGACAGGGTTACAAAGAACAAGAACTATGTCATAGTTTTTGTGGACTTCAAAAAAGCGTACGATTCAGTAGACAGAATTTCGCTGCTGAACATTTTAGAGGAATTTGAACTTGACACAAAACTCTGACTGACACAAAGTCCAGAAATTTATGGGAGAGATCTCAGATGAATTTGAAATTAAAATCGGTGTCAGGCAGGGAGATGGGCTTTCCGCGATTCCTTTCAATATCGCCCTGAAAAGGTAATAAGAGTATGGAAAGAAAAAATTAAAGAAAGGGGACTTCATCATGAGATAAGATAAGGTTAAAAGCACAAAGGGGTTAGTGTAAACGGTCTGGCCTTTGCTGATGGCATAGCAATCCTCTCTGGAAGTATAGAGACTGCCGTAAAGCATATCAACCTTCTGAAAGAAAAAGCAGGAAAAGTTTGACTTCAAATATCTTTTAAGAAGACTAAATTCACGTTAAATAGTAGGGATTCACTCACAGCGCAAAAACAGATTACCGGAAAATCAACAAGGTTAATACATTTAAATACCTAGGTGAAATAATTCAGATTAATGGACTCGATAAGGAAGTAAACAGATCAAAACAAAAAAATTGGAAGTAGCATACCAACTCACTAAGGACACCCACGATTATAAGAATCTCTGAAGGAAAACTAAAGTCAATCACTACAACACAGTAACCAAACCAGAGATTCTGTATGCCACAGAATGCATTTTCTCTTTGAAAACTAGTTAAATAGAACAGAGAGAGGAAAAGAAAGGAAACTATTTTGGAAAATTTGGGGACCATTGAAAACGAAGGAAGGAGAATTTAGACGTAAGAGGAATAAAGAGCTATACAAGGATGAAGAAAATGAAAGGCTGCTAGGTACAGTCGAAAAGAGGAGAATTACATTTTTTGTCTCATAATAAGGATGGATGACAATAGATTAACAAAACGAGTGTTTAACCATGTTTAGAAGAGGAAGATTGAAAACCAGTGGATCCAAGGAGTAATAAAAGCTATGACAGAGATTAGAATAACAGGCGATATAATACAAGACCGAACAACTTTCAGAAGATTGATCCAAAATTTCAAGGGTTTTCAGAAGTAAAAGAGTAAAGGTAATAAAAACATCTGGACACAGGAGAGGAGGAAACAGCAGAGTGAAAGGATGAAAAACAATTGGAAGTCAAGAAAATAAGGATTAAAATGAATGCACAGGGTTACACTCCGTGGTCCTTAGATGGCCAAAATCAAAGAAATAAGAAGAAGACCGTAAAATGTCAATCTTCAAAATGAATTCTAGAAAAAATATACTTCACACATAATAAAAATCATGAAGTTAAATATTAAAAACTATCCGGGTAACGATTTCCGCTAGTTAATAAATAAATATGTAGGAAGTACGGCGATGACAGGCCACCTGGTATATATATAGACAACCGTCCTCAGAACTGTGTTAAAGTGAGTGGTACTCATTATGTTGGTAGGAAATCGTGCCAGAGTTGATCTACTGTCGTACAGGATGGCAATTCAATCCATAACGTTGCGTGATGGTACAAAATACTTGATACAAACACATTCATTCAGGTACCTCTCCTCAGTTCGTCGATGGACTGAGGTCCTGTGAACATTTTCGTCTAAACAGAAGCCTGATTCTTCCCCAAAGGTACAATTGTCGCATTCTTCATACCATTCACTTACAAGACGTTTCTGCTTCATTGTATCCTTGTAGCTATATGCTGTGTAATCAACGGTAGCTTGCGGTGGTTTCACACTTGGACGATATTAAGGATACGATTCACGTACTGTAACAGATAATGGGATGTGGAACAGTGTGCAACACTGATCTAACAATGTTATGGGTCCTATGGCCAATAACATCCTCCTGAGGTGACAGCCACCTCTCAAGTTCGTCAAGCTTATGATGAACTGATCCTTGTCATTCCTAACATATTCTGGCTGCGATGGAGACAAAATGACCTAGACATCAGTGTCACTTTACCTTTCTTAACGATAGTGCAGAAGTTATTCATATCACTGGGGCCAAAGGAGATTTTTACGTATGCGTAGGATGGAATTTTGACATAAATTTGTAAAATATTTTCGCCTATGCAATGCATAATATATTATTTTATGCTACGTTAAATTTATTTGTTTTTATTCAAATAACATTATTAAATACTAGGCCCTACCCGGATCCCACCACTGTAAAATATTGCTGAGTTCAGGGCCCACATCCAAATAACCATCCACCAAAGAAATAAACCCACATTATTCAAAAATCACTCGATAGGTGTATTGACTCGCCGGTACTTGCCCCCCAACGACGCAGTGGAGCCATATGATAACTTTTTGCAAGCATCGAAAACTGTTTCTGATGGAATGTTTGTATGTTGGTAGAAGCTGATTAGAGTAAGCAACTACGGTAATACCAAGTTCCACTTTCCATATTAACCTGTTTTCAAGAACGTAAACCTATGTAGTTCGACATAGTACATGTAATAAAATTCTTCCAAGGATTTTCACTCTTAAAATTTCCAGTCATGGCAGAACATTAAAATCATGCTAACAACAATCCTACGTATTGGGGATTCGGTTATCAATTATTGTGCTGTACATATTTTGAAATTGTTACTGTCTATGGCTTCTCTGAAAATAGTTCTTGGATATTACTAAATAAACTCTACTGAGCTTTGCGATATGGTATTAGAAAGTTATGCTCCAAGTTTCAAGGAGACTTTCGCCCTAACAACTATCTAACAATATCCTGCCCCCTCCTGTGACCTCCCACCGTCTCAAATATTTTTCCTGTGTAATATACCCCTTGTTGTGCTGGCTATGTTCCAGAAAGTTTGGTCCTGTGAAATAGCTCCAACATGTACATGATATATTGAACCTCCACTTGAAAACGGTTTCACAACCGCATCCATCTAGAAATAGAATTTTATCGGCCCTAATATATACCTGTTTATATTGTTTAAAATGACAGGAAGTATAAATACAATATCAACAAGGTTACACAATCATTCCGTTACCCTTGTGAATTATAAGTTGATTGAATCTTCGTATCAACGAAGTGTTATAAATTATCTAATTCATTGTTCTGATGTTAGTAAATCATCGTGGCTAGTAAAAATATCTGAGCCCTTCATTACACTCAACTTAGGATAGAACAGAATTGTTCCTTCCCACTACTTCAGAACGTTCAGTGACAGAAATGGAGTATTGTTTTACTGATTATATTATAAAATATATAACAATAGTGCTCTATTGACATTTTTTTCGTTATATTACTTTTCTGTTTTCTGGTTAAACAGCTTCTTCACAACTTAACCAGCCTACGTAATACCTTTTAATTATGCATGACCCCTTATAGTTTATGGAGGGGGTAGTATCTGATGTACGTCAAAAACAAATAAGGTGATACGGCCGGTGATAACCACCGGGCTAGGTTTTATAAGTGATAAGAAATGGATCAATGTGGGCTAGAAATTCTTAAAATACGCAGTAATATGCGAGTAAAATGTGGACTACATGCATGCCACACAATCATTTAAAGGAAAGTAATTAAACGAAAATGGTTTACAGATATAACTGTCATTTTATTTTGAGCTCCCGTGAGATCTCCGAAGTTAAGCAACATTGGGCGTGGTCAGGAGTTTGATGGGTTGCCACGCGCTGTTGGTGGGGGTAAGGGAATGGAGGAGCGGAAAGGAACTGGCCACCCTAGCGCACGTAAACTCCGGCTCAGGAGCACCTCTGCGGATGTTCGGACCTGCCTTCGGGCAGAGTAACCCTTACCTTACCTTAATTTGAGCTGTTGCTACAATTTATTCTCTTAATCAGAATTGCTTATATGCGAAGCAGTGAGTTATAAAACGTTTTATATTTTCAAAATGGCTTTGCACTTATTGAAATTCAGCTCAACATCGCAAGAAGTTATATGAACCATTCTAAATTTTGCAGCATCTTCAGGAAATAATTTCCTATCTATATCCATACTTGATTCACCACTTATAACTGCACCAGTCTGGAAAATATCACTGTACCCTGGGTTCTTGCTTAACTTCAATGTTGTGAGGTCTCCAACATTTCTACTGCAGCAGTCGGGAGGTTTAGTTATTTCCCTTAAAATGGCAACACTTTTGGGCAGAGGAGTTTCTTGTTTTTGCGGAGCGTTTAATGCTGTTGTGGCATCGGGAGTTTGCTTGGATATAATCTGTCATTTTCTCTGTGTTGTCACTATCAACTGACTTTGACGATCAAACTGAAGCAGCGCTGTGAGATTTCAAAACACGTTCTTGATGGATTCAGTGTTAACTACACAGTCTGCTACTGCCCCTAACCACGTACTCATTCGAGGTATGATTGGTTTTATGTGGCAGTGGCATATTGGATACATGCCACTCAGAATCTGAATCCTGCCAGGAGCCTTCAAAGTTCGTATGAATTTTCCATTTGGATAAGCAACTTAAAACTAGGTAGGTTACATCACGTCGAAGTTAGTGCATCATTTCTAGTGTAGCATTCTGTCTGGCCATACCGAGCAAACAAACAATCAGAAATAGAGCCATTTCAAATATAATAATAATAATAATAATAATAATAATAATAATAATAATAATAATAATAATAATAATAATAATAATAATAATAATAATTTGCTGAACACTTCCTTACTGAAGTTGGTGGTGATATTTGGTAGTGAATGGTGGGCGGATGTAAGACTTCCAAACCTGGAGCACCATCCACTCATGGAAAGATTCTAGGTGGAACTACACCTTCAGGCACGTGGGATTATTGACCACCTTACTGGAGAGTTCAATGCCAGATCTTCAGCAACCTGGGCTGTTCGTCATACCAGGGGCTGATAAAGAGGACATGCAAGAGTGGACGAGAAGAGCAACAGTCACTACATAGCACTATCAGGATTGAATTCAAGAAAAGAAGAAGAAATCTGGAAGTAGCTCTTAATTAGTCGGTAAAGTATCCA
Organism: Anabrus simplex; assembly: GCF_040414725.1. Taxonomy (NCBI): domain Eukaryota; kingdom Metazoa; phylum Arthropoda; class Insecta; order Orthoptera; family Tettigoniidae; genus Anabrus; species Anabrus simplex. Next base: position 1,350,180,373 of record NC_090265.1, read on the forward strand.
TGCATTTTAAAATCATCTCCGTTTCTGCGAATGACAAATTTCTAAAATTCTGTCAGTTTATCTCGTATATAACCGAGCTAGCTCAAAGGAACTGGCATTCACGGTCGCGATGGGTATGATGACTGTTGTTTGACTATAGCGAAGTTCATATATCCTTAAAGATTTTCTGAAGATTACTTGATCTTCCGTTAGTTTAAAATATACATCTTATATGTTAAAGAAATATGTGGTAGACTTGATCAAATGTATAAGTGTGGACATTGTTCGTCGAACGTTACCCTCTTAAAACGAACTCCCCAATACCAGACTTTAAGTGTCAGGATATTAATGTATCACCTACTTAACACCATCTGTTCCCATAGGCCAGTCCTGTAGATATTTACTTTCACAATTTTGGTGATTTACTTTAGCAAAACATGACGTTTTAATCTAGCCTCTATCATCATTTCAGGAAGTATATAATATCAAATCCACAGATTATGTTCGAATTAATGGAATCTCTGAAATAACATTTTCCTCTTCGTAAATATTCTATAAATGAAAGTGAATGCTATTTATTGATTTTTTTTAAATAAAATCTATAACTCGGCATTATAAATATATTTTAAGGTACAGAATTGCGGATAATGATATATTATCGAATTTCAATCCTCTGAAAATCGGGTACAGCTTGAGATTTATCCTTAAAGTCTGTAGGTAAATTGTATTTCAATATCCAGCTATCATTCCATTTATTAGAAAGATTCAACATCCTCGAAATTCACTAAATGTCTCAACAGACACGAATATATGCAGTGATTTTTCTGATCTTTGCAAATTCCATGAATAATGATGTATCAATGTGAGAGGAAGTTTCGTAGGATCTAATGGGATTTTCTCAGTAGTGTTTTATCATTTCTGAATGATAATATTAAGGCCTAGAATATATCGTCGGTGATGATAAACACTGTATTTTTTATTAATTCAGTATATAGTCGCTGCATGAGGAATACCACTTACCTGACAGTGCTATTCCTATCCATTATTTCCCTTAAGACTAGTCACAAGGCCCAGCTACATATGGATATGCATTCCATCAGAACAATTTTCGTAGTGTTCACTTTCCTGCAGCGATTTCTAAAAGAAAATGAACCTTACCGTAGCGAACTTTAGGAATGGATAATTGCATGATGTATTTCTGCACTCCTATGGTATAACATATTTAAGGTTCATTTTCCTTTACACATAAGCATTGTAAAATGAACACAACGAAACTGGTACTAACGGACTGTAGAGCCGTATGTGGCTGGGAGGCGTGACATGTCTTAACGAATATAATGTGTAGGAAGAGTACTGTCAAATACGTGATACGGCTTGCTCAGCGACGATGTACAATATAGGAAGGTGTATTTTCAATAGTGATGTCTGTTATCAAGACCTCAGCTCTACTCGACATATTGCAATCTCTTCAGACCTGATGACGTTTGTGAACAAATGATATTTATCCATTTTTACCCTCACTTGTGAAACCATGTGTTGTCTAATTGAACCTGATTCAATATATTTGTTCTATTTTTAAAACCTGTGTTTTGGGAATTCTCTTTTTGTTTTCCCTCTCCCTTTGTTTAACCTGTACTTACTACGGAAATTCCTCCTGGGAAAAGGCCCATGATCTATGTTGTTGAATGTTTTGAATGATTGTCGACATTTGAAGTATGACATTCGTATATCTTACTTTTCCCTGCGCACTGCTCTGCTGAGTTCTTTGCCTTGCACACTAGAACGTATTCGCAGGAGTGTTTCACTTCTTATGCATCTATCTCTTGTTGATATTTGCAATGATGTTCCTGCTAATACTTGGGAATATACTGGCATTGATTGATGATTCTTAAAGGGATTGGGAAACATAGCCATAAGTGTGAAGATTCGCAACAAATTACAGTAGCATGTCCTGCATTGATGGGTCCAGTACCCACCTAAAAGACTCTTCCACCCAAAGCTGTTGATCCACTAGGAACTCGGGTTATTTTCAGCCGCTCGAGACTCGGCGTTGAGAAGCTGGCTGTTCGGTGCACTCCATTCCGGTAGCAGGGTGAACCTGGCAACAGTAAATACATAATAATAATAATAATAATAATAATAATAATAATAATAATAATAATAATAATAATAATAATAATAATAATAATAATAATAATAATACATGTAAGTGTTGTAACCAAGGTTGAAGTTTACAGAACACGACTTTTATTTGCTTCACTTTATAATATTTACACAAATAACTGAAATTTATTTTGAAGCAAAAAGGAATATTGAATCTTGAGAATAGTCTGTCTTTATACAATATGTACAGGTTTGCAGTCTTTATATACACTTCTATCTTGAAAAGATAGTCTTTGTGAATTGACACGTTGATAGTCGAGAACTATCTGGCACACTAACATAAATGTTCATGAGAGTCCTTGTTTGTTGAAGTGCCTGAATTCCTAAATAGCAAGTTCAATTGATTGAAGAAATTCCACCTAGCGAAACTAAGGGAGCTTGCATAACTTAGGGAATGAAAATGGCTTGTAAAAGAATTACGGAACATAGGCAGCGGAAACAGGTAAGGGAGCGGTGACCAGAGGTGAAACCTCGTACTGCCAGAAATTCAGTCCACCTGGTCGAAGCACATTTTCAAGAGGAGTAGCCTCCGTGCTCGACGTAGGGTGTATTCTGGAGCTGGACACCGGGGTAAGTGGGCAGGTGAGCAGGCCGGGAGCTCCTATTTATAGTACACTCGATGGTCAGGCACGCGCACTGAGGGCTGCGCGTCGAAGCTAGCAGAATGATACACAGGCGCGCGTGCAGCTGGCTGGCTGAGCGAGAAGAGAGCGCCGGACATACAACACCCTCCCCTCCTAAATGCGCCGGTACGGCGTGAAGCGGCGGCGGCGCTGGCGGCGACTGCGATGCTGGGGCGGAGCTGCTGATATCTCTGTTGTATTGTCCGGAGCTGGAACTGGGCGGAGTGGCGCTATCTCGTCCTGAAAGGAACCCATTGTTATTAAATGATCTAAAGCTCTTTCAGCAATAGATTTATCAGGTTTAGCAATAGCATCAATAGCTGGACAGGGGCGGTAGCGCAGACGTATCTGATCTTGATGGCGGCAGATACGTTTCTCCGTAGTCTGTATCTCGTAGAGACGATGACCCAAAGATCTGCAGATGACTCCAGGTATCCAGAGTGGGTTGGATTTGAATGTCCTGGTGTATACCTTGTCGTTGAGGGAGAACTTCGTTGGTGAGGTCTTATGCTGGGCCGGAAGAGGCTGTAACAGAGAAAGTAAAGTTCTGTGAGGTCGTCCATGGAGCTTCTGTGCAGGAGTGATATTGTCAGCGCCGGGTAGAGTTCTGTAGTTGTTTAAGAGTTGGAGCAAGGCTTGGTCTTTAGTTAAGCCGGAAGAGACAGCTTTCTTCATACTTCTTTTAAATGTTTGTACGAAGCGTTCAGCTTCACCATTAGATTGAGGGTGAAAAGGTGGAGCTAGGATATGACGAATGCCATTATGTGTACAAAAGTGCTGAAAAGCAGTAGCTGTAAATTGAGGTCCGTTGTCTGAAATGAGTACTTGCGGTAAACCTTCTGTAGTAAAGATTTTCTGGAGAGCACGAATGGTAGCTTCGGTTGTAGTAGTCGAATGCATATCCACTACATATGGAAAGTTTGACAGTGAATCGATGACTATTAACCACATGGAATTGAGGAAAGGACCTGCGAAATCGATGTGAACTCGTTCCCATGGAGTAGTAGCAGGAGGCCATGAAGCAAGATCAGAAGACGGGGCGTTCTGATTCGTTTGACATTGCTCACAATGACGTATTAGCTTTTCGATGGCGGCATCAATACCGGGCCAGTAGCAGTGTTGACGGGCGAGTTGCTTTGTTCTGGAGATACCCCAATGGCTTTGGTGTAATAACTCGAGAACTTGTTTCTGTAGGCTAAGTGGGATAACCACTCGGAAGATGGTGCCTGCTTCTAGTAGTACAACTCCGGCACGAGTCGTGAGACGATGCTGCATACGATGATAAGGTGCCAGGTGGGCAGGAAGTTTGCTCTGAAGAGGCCAACCGTTGCGGATGTAAGTACGTACAGTAGCAAGTGTACTGTCCTTATCCGTAGCTTTAGCTATGCAGGTAGCATCAATAGGAAAACTGGATACAGTATCTTCAAGTTCTATGTCCAACTGAAGACATTCAGATTCTTGAGAATCGAAGGCAGTATCAGGACCAACGGGTAAGCGGGAGAGGGCATCAGCATTACAATGCTGGGATGTGGCTCGATATACAATCTGATAGGAATAATCAGAAAGGAACATGGACCATCTTTGAAGCTTTCTGAGGGAATTCTCTGGGATCTTATTACCAGGATGGAATAAGTGTACGAGAGGCTTATGATCGGTAATGATCAGGAAATGGTTGCCATAAAGATATTCATTGAAACGGCGAATACCAAAGATGATGGCTAAAGCTTCTTTCTCTATCTGTGAGTATCGACGTTGATGGTCATTAAGTGTTTTCGAAGCGAAGGCGATGGGGCGTTCTTGTCCATGACGATCCTTCTGGGAGAGAACGGCACCGACACCATAGTCTGAAGCGTCAGTAGCTAGCGTGATGATCTTGTCGGGCTGAAAATGAGTGAGTTGTATAGCTTGAATTAAGGCGTTGTTGATTGTTTTCCATGCCTGTTGGCATTGCGGAGTCCACTGAAACTTAACACCTTTTTTACGTAGAGCGTTTAATGGAGCTGCCACTGTAGCGAAGCGTGGAATGAACTTATTATAATAGTTCGCTTTGCCTATGAAGGACTGAAGCTGCTTGAGGTTCTGAGGTGCTGGCATGTTTACTATCGCGGAGACATTCTGTATACTAGGACGAATTCCATTCTTATCAAGTATATGTCCGAGGTAGTGAACTTGAGGCTGAAAGAAGGTACATTTAGCGAGATTCGCTCGTAAGCCATTGTCTTTCAATTTCTGGAGAAGAAGGCGGAGATTGGTTAGATGTTCCTGATGATCTTTTCCAGTAACAATAATATCATCCAGGTAGTTAGCACAACCGGGAATTGAGGCGGTGAGTTGAGCCAAATAGCGCTGAAAAATAGCCGCTGAGGATGAAACACCGAAGGGGAGCCGCTGGAGCTGGAGCAGTCCGAGAGGAGTGTTGAGTGTGAGAAATTTCTTAGATTCTTCGTCTAAAAGTAGCTGGAGATATGCTTCTTTAAGATCAACTCGAGAGAAGAATTGTCCACCAGAGAGACGACGGAATAAGTCTTCTGGACGTGGAATAGGAAAGATATCGGTTTCGAGTTGTGCGTTGACTGTAGATCGAAAATCGCCACAAAGTCGAACATTACCATCAGGTTTCTTGATTACCACGAGTGGAGTAGCCCATTGACTAGAAGTAACTGGTACTACAATTCCAGTTTGTATCCATCTTTCTAATTCTTTCGTGACCTGGTCTTGAAGTGCTAGGGGTACTGGACGTGCTTTGAGGAAGCGAGGCTTAGCTCCGGATTTCAGCTGTATGTGAGCTGTATAGTCTTTTGCTGTTCCGAGCTGAGAGTCGAAGACTTCAGGAAACTGCGCTAGGAGAGCGGTAACGTCAGAAGTAGGATGCAATGTAGATACGACGTTAATGTTGTCATGTATCTGGAAACCAAATAAGTTAAATAGATCCATGCCCATAATGTTTGATGCAGTGTAGTTGTTAACTACGAGAAGAGGAATGGCCTTCTGAATTCCTTTATAACTAGCCTGAAGCTTAATTTGACCTTTGATGTCAATTTTCTTCTTGTTAAATGTCACGAGCTGGATGTCAGCTGGAGAGCATGAAGGTGAACCTAAGTCGTGGTAGGTAGTCAGGTTAATAATAGAGACAGGTGATCCAGTGTCTAATTGAAAATCGACAGATCGATCAGAGAATGAGAGAGGAATGATGATTTTGTGAGAATCCTTTGTGGGAAGAATAAGATTGATCTGATCAACTTCCATGTCTTGGCGGGGCTGTATATGCTTCCGGCGCGCTGCAGTAGTCTTAGCAGGACGGGGCGAACTTTGACAGACAGTCTGAATGTGTCCAAGTTTATTACATCGTTCACAAGTAGCTTTGAAAAAACGACAGTCACGACGTTCATGATGCTTGAAACAACCTCGGCAGGAAGGCAGGAGTTTCGAGGTGCTTTTAGAATTGGGCTTCCGTGTAGCATTACGAGAGGGAACCTGGCGAGAATGCTTGGTGGAGAGCGCCTTATCCGTACGGTTCACTGTAGCAGAGGACTTGCGGGCCTGAGGCGAGACTTGTGCAACTTCGTGTGGAGAAGCTATGGCTGCGGCAGTCTTGGTAGTAAGCTCATAAACCGTAGCAATACGCTGGACGTCTTCTAAAGAAGGGTTACTCTGCTTGACAGCGTCAAAACGTATTTTGTCTTCAGGAGTATGTAAAATTATCATGTCCCGAATGAGAGAATCAGTGTAGGATGAACCACAACCGTCCTTGGAGCAGATGAACTGGCAGGGTTTAGCTAGACCACGCAATTCAGTTATCCATTCAGTATGCGTCTGATGGGGTTGCTTTCTGCTCTGAAAAAATTTATAGCGAGCAGCCACTATGTGAGGGGCTTTGGCATAGTGTTCCGTGAGACGGGCCAAGAGCTGCGTGAAGGGTACCTCAGATAAGTGTTCTTCTGGACTTAATTTACGTAGTAATTCACACGTAGCATTGCCAACCGAACTAAGAAATAGTGCGCGGCGGCGTTGATCATCTGGGACAGAATGGCAGATGAAATGCTGGTGCAAGCGGGCTAAATAAACTGACCATTCTTCCTTAGCCGGATCAAAAGCAGAGAACGGAGGAATAGCTGATGGCTGTGTAGAGACAGAAATAGCTTGAATAGCCTGAATTAATGCTGCCTGTTGTTGTTGCATAAACTGTTGTTGTTGCTGCTGTAAGGCTTGGAAAACCGTAGCGAGTTGTTCCGCAGTAGCCATTGCGAGATGCGTGGAAGAAAGAGTAAGGTAAGCTGTGTGTCAGAACTGGTTGGAGTGTCGTTGTGGTGAAGCACGTCGCCGTAGAGTTGACAACTGGGCCCGTTGAATTGTAGTGTTGATTTCGTGTGTACCTCGTCGCTATAGAGTTGGCAACTGGGACCGAAGAATTGTAGTTTGTTGCTTGTTTACCTCGTCGCCATAGAGTTGGCGACTGGGGCCGAAGAATTGTAGTGTCGCTTTTTTACCTCGTCGCCATAGAGTTGTGTTGTAACCAAGGTTGAAGTTTACAGAACACGACTTTTATTTGCTTCACTTTATAATATTTACACAAATAACTGAAATTTATTTTGAAGCAAAAAGGAATATTGAATCTTGAGAAAAGTCTGTCTTTATACAATATGTACAGGTTTGCAGTCTTTATATACACTTCTATCTTGAAAAGATAGTCTTTGTGAATTGACACGTTGATAGTCGAGAACTATCTGGCACACTAACATAAATGTTCATGAGAGTCCTTGTTTGTTGAAGTGCCTGAATTCCTAAATAGCAAGTTCAATTGATTGAAGAAATTCCACCTAGCGAAACTAAGGGAGCTTGCATAACTTAGGGAATGAAAATGGCTTGTAAAAGAATTACGGAACATAGGCAGCGGAAACAGGTAAGGGAGCGGTGACCAGAGGTGAAACCTCGTACTGCCAGAAATTCAGTCCACCTGGTCGAAGCACATTTTCAAGAGGAGTAGCCTCCGTGCTCGACGTAGGGTGTATTCTGGAGCTGGACACCGGGGTAAGTGGGCAGGTGAGCAGGCCGGGAGCTCCTATTTATAGTACACTCGATGGTCAGGCACGCGCACTGAGGGCTGCGCGTCGAAGCTAGCAGAATGATACACAGGCGCGCGTGCAGCTGGCTGGCTGAGCGAGAAGAGAGCGCCGGACATACAACAGTAAGTCTTACTGTTTGTTTTATATCGCAGAAATTTATTTTATGGTTTTCTGGGACGTCGACGTCGCCGGGGACTTTGTTCCATAAGATCTCCCTTTTAATTAATAATTCTACCGAATCCTGACTGGACCATTTGAGCAAAGGACAGAGCCATCATCGAACTTTTGAATTTGGGCTCAGACATTTGTTTTCTTCTTTCAGTTTCCTTTACGTGGCACTGAAACAGATAGGTCTTATAACAATGATGGAATAGGAAAGGGCTGGGAACGGGAAGGAACGGACCATGGTCATAAATGAGGTACAGCCTCAGTATTTACGTGATGTGAAAACGGGAATCCACGGAAAACCAACTTCAGGAGGTTGGAGGGGGGGTGGTGAGTTATTCAGGCAATAACCGTTGTTCCATCTCGATGGCCTAATTCTAAAACCATTTTCCTTTATGACTGAGCGTAGGAAAATGAACACAACGAAAATTGTTCTGATGGACTGCATATTCGTCTACGGCTGGGAGGTGTGACCAGTCTTATGAAAAATAATTAGTAGGAGGAGCATTGTTTACGTGGTGTTAGAAGTGGGTCATCGATATGACTATTCAAGGAGTAGTTATATTGAACAGCTGGCATAATCACATCACAATATGTGGACAGTTAATCCTTATATTATTCACATATTTGGGCTGCTGACCACTACTTCCACAACGGTAAATAAAATGCCTTCCTGGAGCGCTTTCGTAAGCTGTTGCATGGTCATCCTAAATAATTACCTTACGGCATGGTAATATTTGATTGCATCTGTTACCAATACTGTCATTAGAAATACAATTTTGTTTCTTGAGGAAGTGTGGTGTACGTTTCTCTTCTCCCTGTTAATCGAGAACGTTGGCGCCTTAAGCTGTAGTGTGTGATAACCGACTGACAAATGTTACAAACATGTTACCCAGTTGCTGATGACAGGCATTCAGCAAGCATTTCAAAGCTCTTCAGCGTAATATTGTAACTGGCTTACCGTTACAAATAGAGAGAATGCCGCTCCGATATCATAAATTTGTGTTGCTTCTTGGTCGTCTACGTCAAGAATGAAGAATCGATAATCTTATTACCAGTATTATGTCAGCCACCATAGAGTGACAGTTAACTCTATTAGCTGCCGTCCTCAGAAGCCTGGGTTAGATTCCCGGTACTGCCAGAAATTTACGAATGGCAGAATGACAGAACGGCTGGTATGTGGTGAAAATGATACATGCTGCTTACTTTACCTGAAAAGAGCTGTACCACCTCGGGATGAGGACACGAGTTTACTTCTTTTATTATTAATAATATTCAATATCATAAGATCAGGACTAAATCCTTCAAAAGAAATTACATCATGAAGTCTTCATGTGCATTTGTACATTAAGTCGCTTACCATTCCAAGGATAGAGATAAAGTGAAAGCTCTTCTTTCGAGGTACTACGGGTGTAGTTAAAGCGTAAAGAAATGAAGCTGAGACGCTTGAGTCAATGAAGTTCCTAACGTGAGCTCTCCCCGGTAGTGGATCAGCTGACCAAGTGGGGTCGGAAGGCTAGAACCCTTGGGACCCACTTGCGTCTAACAAATGGCTGGGCCGGCATCGACCCGCGCTAACCGGCTTTAGTAAATCACGCGTCCGAAGAAACACGTTCGTAAACAGGAATTAGGCAGTTATCGTTAGAACTTGGAGAAATAAAGACACTCCTCTATATCAACATTTACATACGGTGATGGTTCAAAAGCGGAATATATATATATTTGCATCCCGATGTATACAATTAGAGAAATAGTGGTCAGATGTGGTAACGATAATTGAGATGCTCGCAAATTCTCGCCTGAGAGAATGGAATCCACTAACATGACATAGAAAGTCAGCACATTATCATCTGATCATTCAGAGTATTGCTTTACTGAATAGTTGGTATTAATTGAAGTGCAATGAACCGGTCACGAAGATTAAATAATAAAGATGGGAATATATTCACACTAGCACTCTTATATCTGCAGGCCTTCTGTCTCAGCAGCTATCTAATGCCCTAATGGAGTCATTATTCATTTCGTCGGTGAAGGTCCAGTACCTCGTATGTCACAATTCGCTATCTATCCATTATTTCCCTTGACTTAACACGCCTGCCAGCAATATATCGCCATGCAGTCCATCAGAACAATGTTTGTTGTGTTTATTCTCCTATATTAGATGTAAAGAAAAATTAACCTTAAACATATTGTACTCTACGTGTGCGTAAATACGTTACACAACCACATATTCCTACAAATCGGTACGGTAAGGTTCATTTTCCTTTACACAAATTCATAGGAAAATGAAGACTACAAATATTGTTCTGTTGAATTGCGCATCCGTATGTGGCTGCGAGGCTTGACAAGTCTTAGGGAATGTAACGGATACGAAAAGTATTTTTACACACGAGTTTTGGTTTATTCAATGACCATTTACTCTTATTGCTATATGACCAGGAGTGTTCGTACCGCCTTCAGGAGATATCGTAATAATTATATCACTGACATACATGTCGATAAATAGTTATGTTTGTTGCTGTTCATTCAAATGGTTATCGAATATTCAGTGATAAATTTATTCCTGAGAAATACTGCCTCGTAGCATAGAAGTAGATCTGGACTGGAGAGATCAAGGGAAGTTACTTCTAAATTACTTTTGAACACATCAATTTTATAATTACATAGATCTCAGCTAGAGATAAGTGCTTTAATTTACCTAATCACCCTCATAAATTACTTTCTTTTATGAATATCCGTGTGTTAAACAGCTAAAATGATTTAAAAAATCGTAAGAATGGATGCGATTCAATCCATCAATGTGTAAAGCTACAGACACGGAAATAATCGTGTTATATTGAGATATATGTACTTTCTGTGTATATTCTATAATCAATATATTGCCAATTTTATGTACTTCACGTCCCAAAAATTTCAAATCTTAACAATACAGGTTTCTTTAGGAAAACCGAAAGAAAAATCCCTTATTTAATTACGTGACATTTCACATAAATATGGCGTATTATGCCATGTTATTTGGAGCCATGAATAAAATTTTGCGTTTTTTGACCAAAAATAGATTTTTCAATAATCCTTCAAATCCTTTTTTTTCAAATCCATTTTTCAGTTTTTCCCTAACGCAAATGTTAAAGCTCTAAATTCTGAATTCAAAGGATGTCGCTTCGGCATACATAGAGCAAGTCCACGCCAGTAGTCATTATTTCAGAGCTCAGCGACCACCGCCACCGTTGGCGTCTGGGAAAATTCAGTCTCACGTAATGTGCCGAATAAGACTGTATGCTTGATATATGATTTGAAAAGTAGAGCGGCTGGCTACGTGTGCAGGCTTAACCTCACAGGCCCGCCTTCGACCTCAGGCTTAAATGTACAAGGACAATAACTTACAGACGAAAGTTCAATGCTCAAGAATACACGCTTAACCTAGTAGACTCAAAGTTCAAGCAACGGGCAAACAGCATAAGATTGCAAGCTTAACTTAACAGACTCCAAGTTCGATACCAGCGCTAACCTGTTAAGGATGCAGGGTTAACATCACGTTGACAAAGCGTTGACCTAACTTACACGCTGACTAAGAGTGCATGCGTAAAATCATGCTGACAACGCATTAATCTTACATGGATTAGAGTGCAAATTTAACGTCACGCTGACCACGTGTTATCCTTACATGGCTAAGAGTGCAGGCTTAACGTCACGCTGACCATTACATCACTAAGTGTGCAGTCTTAAGTGAAATTCTAGAGAGCGACCTCAGGGACTTTTAGCTGAGCTTGAAATAACGCATAAGATGGCGGTTACACATTGTTTCAGTGGGACTAGGGAAGTGATGAAAAGCCTAATACGTATGCTTTATTGAGAGGGGCATAACGTTACAAGGCGGATTCAGGGACTTGGAGCTGATCTTGAAATTCCGAAGAAGGTGACAACTACACATTGTTTATTGGGACTTGGGAGGTGGCATAAAGAATAGTACATATGCTTAACGATTTACATTATTCTAGACTAAGGACTGAAACTGGGTGTGCTCAACCTCAATAGTTCAACTGAGACATTGTCTGCCATATGAAGCATGCTCATAAGCCAAGATATATTGCGGATATTATTCGTATTTATACTTCTGTATCTCTATTAAACACAATTCTTCCCGAATTCAGCAGCGAGGCCAACTCTTGTATTAACAGCCCACAAATCACCTTGGGACCATGACTGATTAATGTATGAGCAGGCTAATACATATTCCTGCTTTTGACTGTTTTCACACTCACGATGCATGAAAGAATCTCCACTTCAATATGTTATCCTTACATCTTGATACACCAACACGTAAACGGTTAGGTAACCCCCAAATAGTGTATGGCAAGTCATATCCCAGTGGCAGCTCTTCCTTTATGTCAGTCGGTAGCAGATAGAGTTTCTCCTTCCACTTTGTAAACCTTACTCTTTCTGGAGAGGGAGGCAATGGAGTTGATCTGAGGAAGCTGTTACAAGAATGAAGTCGCCGAGGAGCAAGTTAGTGCTCGTGAAGCGGGTGACGGGAGCCGCCGTGCTCTTTCAATATTATTAATTCGGCAGCAACACATTCTCACGGATGCAAGTTGGAGCTATGCTTAACAGTAGGTAGAGTTTGGTTACGGGAGTTGGTTACAGATATCCAGTTACTATTTTGCCTCTTTTGTTGAAGGCAGTAACTACATGCTTGGCATGAAGAGCTCCATTCCACACAGGTGCTGTAAATTGTCCCATTGAAAAGCATAGTTCAAGAGGCGATAACCTGAACGTAGATGGCTTGCACCCTGTCCACTACCTGCCACCTTGCAAATATTTTACGACCGCTCTTGAAACAGCGCATTGGGACACTCCGATATCAACCCGAGAAACAAACGTCTTCGTAGGCCAAGTCCAAAGCAAATAAATTATAATTCGCCGTAACAGACGTTGCATTCTCCCATTCGTCGATGTCCGTATAGCACTTCCTTATATTAGACTAGCACGTATTGGTATCGCGGTTACTGTTTTCCTTGATTGCATTGCCCATCACTCAACTTAAAATACATAGACTAATTCACTTTGGAGGACGTGTACTAGACATGGCAGTGACGTGGCCGTGGGGATTTGACAATCACTGCCTGGGTGCTGATTGTATAGCATTGTATATCATTCTGGCTGGATATCATACTCAATTGAAATTCCAGGAGCACAGTCTTGGGAATTACCACCTGGAACGGTACATTGTGTCTCATGCGCAGCTCGAAATCTTTTAAATACTATTTCATTTATTATTTTCCGAGATTCATTTTGATGCATTTTTCTTCCTTCTTACAATTCTTACTTCATTTATAAATCGGTATTTCACACTGATCAATGTTAAGCGTTTTACCTCATCGTCATTTCACAAACCTTCCACAGCCTTGAAACTATGTCCTGAAACGTATTTTTTCTTTGGGCTAGGAAAGTATTCTTGTTACGGACTGTTATTGGCACAAATTTGTTCACTCAACTCACGCAATGCTAGATTGTCAGTGTTGTTTCCTATATATTCCAATGTTTCTGGGTTTTATAATTAAAAAGTCGACATCGTTCAAATCATTGTCCAAGACATTAACCAGTATATCACACACATATATATATATTTGGAGAATTAGACGATTTCGGTTTCGGTTTCACACCAAGATTTTCATATTTTCGACTTGAAAGATACAAAGAGTTAATAGGATTCCATGTTAATGTGGAGAGTGGAACTCTTGAACCTGTGTAAATACATTGTAATGAAATATTGTACCTTGAAATCTACTGGTGAGAGTAGGATGGGATCTTGTGGTGTTACCTCCATACCGCTGTGCTGCAAGCCAGGACCATGAGTGCTCTCAACCTGCCAGGAGTAGGCACTTCTACAATAGCTCAGCAGCCAATTTTGGTGGTATAATTTCAGCATTAAAACGAATACTCCCATTTTACATTAGCAACTGAAATTGTCACAATGCATTTCGGTTAACATATTCTAGCAAGTTTCGATGTATAGGATCTGACCATTTCTTTCTTTTTATTTTTTTTATTTTTTTTTTGCTAGTTGCTTTACGTCGCACCGACACAGATAGGTCTTATGGCGACGATGGGACAGGGATGGGCTAGGAGTGGGAAGGAAGCGGCCGTGGCCTTGTTGAAGGTACAGCCCCAGCATTTGCCTGGTGTGAAAATGGGAAACCACGGAAAACCATTTGCAGGGCTGCCGACAGTGGGGTTCGAACCTACTATCTCCCGAATACTGGATACTGGCCGCACTTAAAAGACTGCAGCTATCGAGCTCGGTGACCATTTCTTTATCAATGGGAGAGAGTGGCTAATAGCAAATCTAATCCTCTTAGTTCCATAAATTCTGAACCAATCTGAAATTTTTGGCATATTATTACGAGTAAATTTCGGGATGTTGTGCTACTCCAAAAGGGGTAGATTTGTTTCTAAATGTGTTCCTTTTGGACGAAGATGTACACCCATCAATGATAGAATAAAGAAGGAATGAACCTACTGAACTACATATTAACGTCTAAAGCTAAGTACTGTATAGAAAATTGCAAAAAGATTTAAATCATATTTAGGGAATTGATTGGTTCATTAACCATTACCTTACTTGAAGTGCTTTATCCTCCTCCCGCAGGTGTGATGGAATATGAGGCGCTTAGATTATACCTCAATGAAGGTAAGTAGAATATTTCTCAGCTTAGCCTTCGCGCCCGAAACAATTTGCTGCCGGCATCTCTACACCAATAAAGGCAATTAGCTATTTCCTTCCATTAAGGTAAGCACTTGGCTCACTCGACGATGGTTAAGAATCCAATTAGCTCTGAGTACCGGCTATCACGACCCTAGTTATTCCCAAACGGAAGTTCTAAAATGAGGATATCATTTCGACAGTTCTCTAGTATGGAACACACTTTATCCAGCACATGTTATTGTTTCGAATTATGTAATAACAATGACAATATATGTATGATTATGTGACCCTTTCGTCTTAATAAGATGCGACATGTTCTTAACTATAAACATGAAACACAGTGAAATAAATTATTACTTCATCATTTTTATCGTAAAATTCCCATGGTAATTATTTTTGCAGCCGGGATATATGAAAACTGGGTGATATTGGTTTGAATCCCGGCCAAAGTAAACGGGTTTCGTGAGTTGAAAATAACATATCTCGGTTCGTTTTCACACTAGGCTGCAGATTCAGTGGTTTATATCTTGATGCCAACGGCTACATAAATTACCCAGAATGCTCCATTTTGGGCCTAAAATTCTCAAGTTTTTTTCAGATCTGGAAATCCCTTAATTTTATCACATCCATCAGTTTTAAAGACCATTTTATGTTTCTCTTCCGTTAATTGCCTGAAAAACTTATTTTTGTCTTGCAAATCATTATAGTTTGACTTCATTCAGTTTAATTCTGTACTGATGACCCTTCTATACATTTACATTCGGCTTTCTTGTCGAAGTCTCCATGTATTTTTCACATTATCAACCTCTACTACCAAATAGTGGCATAGTTGAAACGAGGGACCTCGTATAAAGAATATATTTAAATTGCATAATAGCCATGGTCCTTCAAACTAATGAATACTTCTCCTCTCTCATAAGCAAGTGTTATATTATTCAGTCGAAGTCTTGGTCCTCGTTTTTTCTAACTTCCTGAACGCTCTTGTCCAATATTTATTCTCTCCGTTGAAATATTGGTCTGCCCAACGGTATTCTTACAATAAGGTTGTCTGTCGGAGCTTGGCGTATTAGGCTATATTTAGAGACAAAGGATTCACACCGTCTCCGCTTCAACTAAGGATTTTATACCATATTTGGGTCTCAAATACACTGGCGGAAACCTATCAGAAACTCAGAAGGGATTGTGCTAGATTAACGAATGTTGGAAGGCGTGTTTATGCATCTCAAAAATGGCGTAGATTCAAATCTCCTGCAAATCGTATTAGCGCGGTGCTGGTAGCGGCCCCACGACTTTGCATATCAGGTTTGCTTTAAGTACTGTACTGTACTATATTGTGCGAAAGAGTTATATACCTGTAAGATTGGACGGAGTGACTGTGAGTGGGTCAAGAACGCCTTTACGACGACGAAAGGCCAGTATAAATCGCTCACTGTGGTTAAACGAGGCCGTATAATAAGGCTACGCGAAGGTGGATTTTCCTTCCGCGCTATATGCAGAACGACTTGGCAAGAATGTCTCCATTATACATGCCTGCTGGCAGAAGTGGTCACGGGAATGTACGCCAACAAAAAGACCGCGATCTGAGCGTCCTCCTGACACCACCAAGCGGGAGAACCGCCGTATTCGGCGTATTGCTGTGGCGCAGCGTACTGCGCCCGCAGCAGCAATTCGAGTGGCAGTTGGCACCACAGTGACGGAACAAACTGCTCGAAATCGGTTACTTGAAGGACAGCTCCGAGTCAGACACCCTGCGACGTGGATTCCACTTACCCCAAATCACCGCCGGCTGCGACTCCAATGGTGTCAAGCGAGAGCTCATTGGAGGATGAAGTCGAGGTCCGTTGTGTTTTCCGACGAAATCCCGTTCTGCCTTGGTGCCAGTGATGGCCGTGTGGGGGTTAGAACGAGGCCAGGTGAGCGCCTGCATTCCACCAATCTGCGTCGTCGGCACACATGGCCTACACCGCGAGTTCCGTTCTGGGGAGCAATTTTCTATGACAGCAGGAGCACTCTCGTGGTTATCCCACACAGGCTGACTGCAGATGTGTACGCACGGTTACTAGACTAGACGGTAGGGTTCACGCGCAGGCTCGCTTTGGCTGGTGACGTCATGTGGCCTCCACTGCCGAGCTTGCAGTGAAGACGACCCATTGTAATTGTGCGATTCTGTTAATGATTTTATTGTTTTTATTTTACCACTTGATTAATATGTTTCAATTTTGTCAAATATAATTGCCAGTTGTTATGTGTAGATAATTATGTTGATATTTATTACAGTATTTTTCAGAGCATTACAAGTAATATAATAACACTGCTTAACACGAACAATTCTAGTAGCATTCTTAGTACTAAATTATCTTTCGCCACGTAAATAAAGTATTTACGTTTCGGTTTTCGTATTTTCTATTCATCCAGTGATTATAGAACAATTTTATACGCAGTTTCATTTCTAAAACTATTTACTAAAAATAGAGAAACATGACCAATCGCACGGGATGCTTTTTATAGTTGTTTTGGCGAGTTGTTGGTATTAAGTAGTATTGTAAAAACCTAACATTATATTTTTGTATAAGTAATTATTTATAAATGTGTACTGGCCGGTGGAATGTTGGTGAAAAGCCCCTGAAGAACCTCTTCCACCATCTCAGTCACTCGTTTTTAGGGGAAAGAGGCTTCCCATGGTGGACATTAATTCGAATAATTTGTCAAGAACATGATTTTGTTGCACTATATAGAATTCCCATAGGCCCTTTTTAAGCTGTTTGTACCACACAATTGGACATGGGAGTTCAGGACGTCAAATCCATTATTAATAGTGATTACAGTCTCTCCTACATAGCTGAGCTCTGGAAAGTTGTGGCATATTGCTTTACCCACAGTCAGTGATAACAGTTCAGCGGTTTTCCACAAGGTAGGTAGAGTATATTAGGTAGGCCATTCCCGCTCACAGCGCTCTCATTGGTTGATCGCGCGTGACGTAGCCGGGAGGGCTAGAAGCGCGCGCCAGCATTGCCCGCATGCAGCATAAACCTCGATATTAGGTAAAATAAGTTCAATTTCTTACAAATAATTAAAGGTTGGCATTATTATAATAAAGTGGTACTTTACATACCACCTGCAATCAGTGATATAATACTGTTGATAGAAAAATAGAAGAAACTCTGAGTAATTACATCTTAAAAGCCGGCGGTAAGAACAATACATACATAGAAACACTGGAATAGTTATAGGTTTAATTGTATTTAAAACTCACGTTTTGATGTCTTAGGAAGTTGTTGAAGAAGCTGAAGCTGCCCACAGTCGACTCTTTTTCGCTGAATACTTCTTCATAGCTTCTATATGATGTTTTTTGTTGAGGTGACATATCCTAATAAAAGTTCTAGTTCTGACGTACAGTGATATAATATTCTCGTCCAAGTTCTGGAAATTTTGATTTAATTATAGAAATCAAAGTCTTCATTACTCTTTCACATTTAGAAATATAAATCCCGTGAAAACTTCCAAACAGTACCTCAAACTGGATAACTTTTTGATACCATTCTTCGGTTGGACGTGTAAGGCCTCCTTTTGAAATGATTGATAACCAGTCGTGAGGCACTTCCTGTGGCAAGGCAAACATTTCACCTTTATCACCCAAGCTGTCATCAACAGAGCGACATTTGAATGCCAAGTAGCCTTCAAGGTATTTAATTGCATCCTGGTTTACGTCTTCAGTTTCGAAGTCCTGGCTCAAGTCTTCCATCCTTAACAATTCCGACGTTTCTTCCTGTTCATCTACGGGTACAGGTGTTACCGGCCCCTCAAAAACATCTACACATAGTTCATTGCTTACGAAGCTCAAGAAATCTTCCTCATTATCAGCAGCAGGGTAAAAAATACCCGTATCACTCGGCGATGAATTATTTTCAGCTTCCACTGACACACTACAGGAGAGAGGAATTTCATTACTCCCTGTGAGTAACAGAAGTCGAATTCTATTACGAACTTCAAAAGGGGATGGATTGCTGTAAAAAAACTCGTAGGCCACGGACACGTGAAAAAAATCTCCAAGCAGTCTTGATTTAATCTGGCAGTTAAAATGTAAGACATATTTGCATGTTTCATGTCTTCAAAAAGCCCTAAGAGAGAATTTATAGATATTATGAACCCCTTCTGAAACGGAAGTAAAGTTTTCCGTTTACCAAATCTAACTTGTGTAATCACCTCCAGAAAGCGCTTCAGAGTATTTTCCTGGTTCCTTAAGTTTAAGCCGTATCCACTCCTAAGGGGAGTCTTTTCATCCTTAGGCGCCCTGGAGTTCAACACGTCGAAGGTGTCATTGACTAGCTCGATGAAGTTGCTTTCAGCGTCCTTGTTTAAAGAATACCGCACTGCCAGAGCTGTGCGCCTGAAAAATAACTGCGCAGCCATTTTCACATTCTGACGGGATCTGCCTTTACACTCAGATGAACCTCATTAATATGATGTGTAGTTGATAGGTCCCCTGTTTGAGTTTGTAATAGGTGTTCTGTTGTCTTCTTCTGAAATTTTGAACCATCAGCTAACGTCAAACTTTCATCTAATTTCAAGAGGTGGGGTACATCACAGAACACCCACACCTTCCGCTTATCATCCACTGGATTGGTAAAAAAGCTCTTGTCCTTGTGTACGTTTAGTTCCTTCCACACTTTAGCATTTTTGACCCCATGTCACAAGTTACTGCGACAATATGAATGTCACAAGCCTCAAGTTTACAAATTATGTTTCTTAACAACTCTGACGTCATTGTCACGTCGAAATCATAAAAAATAGGTTGTTTCCATGCAGCAAAGAGCCCTCGAACCATCGCTACCTGGACATTGCTGTGAGGCCCTAGTATGCGGTCATCAGATGAATCGTATGAAATACGTCTGTTTATATTCATTTCATCAAATGTCAAAACCGGGATCTTTTCAGACTCCTTGTAATTTACTGCGCTGGTTTTCAACATATATAGCACCTCTGTTAAAATTCAGGGCCTACATTTAAAGCGCCGAATCCATTATTGTAAGGTTGACCGACATGGTAAAGGAATGTTCCGGTTCCTCAAATAATCATATGCTTTTCTTCAAAGCGATCTCAAAGAAAAAGCATTTGCTATGCTCTCCGAGGACCATTTCACTCGTTTATTGTCTCCCAAGGGACATCGAATCTGCCCTGGCGTAAAACATTCGGACAGAATTAACTACTCCCTCTCTGTGTGCACTCTTCTTCACTTTCGGAGGAGAAGGTTGTTGTCGTCTTTTTGAGACTAGATACCTAGGCCCCTTGAGCTTCTTTAGAGCAGCCTCCCTTCGTCGTAAAATCGCGTTTTCCTTTGAACTACCCGCTTACGGAGTTTTAAGATCTCCTCATTTTGAAGCGATTCAGTGCTAGTCACCTGGTCAACTTTCCTTTTCTTTGGTGACAAAGTCTCTAATGTTGACTGCGCCCGCTTCTTCACGCTCCTAACTTCATGACGCAAATATCTTTCACTGGAAATCTGTAAAATGAAGATAAAAATTTATGAGCGATCACGTTTTAAACATATATAAAATCGAAACTACGATCGTTAAGTATAATAAGCCTAACTACTTAACGTTCGAAGTATATGAATAGTTGTAAGTTAATATACTGTCGTAACTCGATGTTCTCACATAAAACGTTTTGCTGGCAAACAACAGAACAAAGTAGAAAGATTCAAAAATGGTTCCAGTTCCAGGAATCGAACCCAAGCGTTCTAAACGAAAGTCAGCTACCCTAGTCAGTATACAATACCGTAGCATTACAGAATTAGTTTATTCATACATCCACGTAGCTGGTCAAATTTATTACGATTTATTAAATATTGTATTTATTAAATATTAAATATTGTATGAAAAGTAGTAGACAGATAGGCCTACGTGCTCTACTGTTTTGCTGGGAACGGTGCTAGTGGTTGAACACGAAGGTTTATCGCCATGCCAATTTGCAATGGACAGAGACGGAACAGTATCTGCCCGCAAGATTTTTCTCTGCGGTAATCCCAGTAGTTCATTTCTCAAATCTCGCTCATAATCCTCTTGACGAAATGTATGGAACACACCCTGGCATTATCAGGATTAAGTTTGTCACTTCGCTTACAGCGCAACACCCACACTCGCCTAATCTCCTCACGTTTTGGAAATCTGTGGTAAAAGACACTAGTTGTTTTCGATCCCCAATTAGTACATTGTGCCATAGCACAATTAACTTTATATTTAGAAACCTTACTCATCTTTAACACAACAATCAGCACAATACGGAAAATGTTACAAGACTGTGTACCGCAAAATAGATCTATACTGAAAGCGAGTTCCTCATCGTTCACTGCAAGAGCTGCCGACAGGAGACCTCCACGTGACGTCAGCGTGAGGCGATGCTACGCCGGAAGCAAAGCGCGGGAGTCGGGAATGAGCCCCCCTGGGTTTTCCATACATTTTGCCTCTCCGTTCCAGTCACAAGAATACGCTTCATTGAAAGAGTATGCGCATATTGCAGGTCTTCGCCGTCACTTTGCATTTCATTTAATTTTTTAAATGCTTCTTTTGTAACAGATTGCCCACATTTCAGTTGATATCCTTCCGCAGTAATTCAAGTGCATGAGGCACATCGCAAGAAAACCACATGTTGCGTTCTGCACTTGATGGGTTTTCCAGTGAGGGTTTGTCCAACGAAACACTCAGATCAGTCATACATTTCCTATTTGAAGGTCCCATGTCACATACAACTTCTCTAAATAAATGCACTGGTTTCTACGACTTGAATTACTTCTACTAACAGTTCTCTTGAATCGCTGTATAAAAGTTGTAGTAGATAGGTTGTGTCCACTTTTGAGCTAAATTTCTCATTACAACAAGCAACCAGCGACAGAACAACACACCATGGCACAGCAGAGAAAAATTAAACTCTTACACTGTTACGTAGGTAAACACCATCAGTAGACTAATGAAGCTCTGCTTGGTTTAGCGAACTTGAGGACCGCGTGACGTCAGGAGGCGTGGCCTGCTACTGCGCACCCAACTGATGACCTCTACCGTCTAGTCTAGTAACCGTGTGTGTACATCCGTCTGGTGATTCGACTTTTTGTGTTACCATTCCTGAACAGCATTCCCGGGGGTGATTTACAACAGGATAATTAAAGCACGTCCCCATGCCGCTGTGTTAACCCAACCTGCTTTACAGAGTGTCGACATGTTGCCTTGGCCTGCTAGATACCCGACCTTTCCTAAATCGTGCACGTATGCGACATCAGTGGACGACAAATCCAGCGACATCCACAACCGGCATTAACGGCTCCTGTATTGACTGACACAGTGCAACAGGCATGGAACTCCATCCCACAACCTGACATTCTGTACTTCAACGACACAAACCATGAATGTTTGCAAGCCTGTATGCAACAGTCAGGCGATTACACCGGTTAAATGGACCAGCATGGCACATAGCCTTTCACATTTAATCAATTAAATATGTCACATCGACAAATATATTGACAACATTTCCGTGTTCTGAATTCGTTATTTCATGGTGTTTGGATTTTTTCCATCAGTACATATATTACTTTTATTTATTTTCAAACGATATTTTTAGCAGACAGTTTCACTTCTTTAGGTTATGTTACAGGAAGGAGGTCACTTCATGTCCTTGTTCTACGACCGATTAGGCCTACTGCTTCCCTCATAAGGATAGGTTGACACCCGATGTTGGCACATAGTCCGTGTCGTCCCAAAACTCACGAGTTTCAAAACTCACGAATTCCAGGAAAAGGATTTATAAGAGCAAGTTTCTCTACCTTGGCCAGTCTCAAAACTCACGAATTCCAGGAAGAGGATTAGTAAGAACAGGTTTCTCTACCTGGGCCAGTCTCAAAACTCACGAGCAGGGCCAGTTCTTCTTTGAATGGATAAATGTCCACCCTATTAGTGATGGGATAATGGACTACTTTTAATAATCCAATAACTTCTATCCGATTATTTAAATAATCTAATGAATAATCAAATCAAATAATGGAATGAGTTTCAAATATCATTCAGTTATATGCGCACTGAATAAATTTTTCTCTTTAAGTGTGTCGGGTAGATAATCGACTGAAATAAGCGAATAGATGAACTCTTACGAAAAATAGAAACACGCTTTTTTTCCAAATGAATCTCCAAATGTTGAAACTAAATGAGTGAATTAACTGTCACCTTAGGTAGGGCCTCGTCCTCACAGACGTGCAGATCGCCTGTACGGCGTCAACTCTAAAGACCTGCAGCAGACCTCCACGGAGGCCACACGCCATTATTATAAATTTTTGTGAAAGGGAAAAAATATATTATATTAGCTTTAAGACAACAGCAAAATATCTTTTTTTAAAATAATAATTATACACCTCTGTCTCTTTCTTTCACCACCCATTATTTTACCCCTGTGGGTTGGGGAGGCAGAATAACATCCACAGTACCCCCTGTTTGTCGTAAAAGGCGACTAAAGAGGGGCCCCAGGATCTCTTAAATTATTTAAGAGAAGACTAGATAAACAACTGATAGGCAATCTGCTACCTGGGTGACTGCTCTAAATGCATATCAGTAGTGATTGGTTGATTGATTGACTGATTGAGCAAGAAAACGTGGGTTGGCGACCTCGGGGCCCTTTGCTGAATCCGGGCATTGCTTCCACCCACTTGTGGCAGTCTACTTGTTTTCATCTATCCTTAGTCAACTCTTGTTCTTTTCCGAACCCCGACGGTATTAGGTTTCCCGTTAAAACAGTAATAACCACCACCAAGTCCGGCTCCATGGCTAAATGGTTACCGTGCTGGCCTTTGGTCACAGAGGTCCCGGGTTCGATTCCCGAAATGGTCAAGAATTTTAACCATCATTGGTTAATTCCGCTGGCATAGGGACTGGGTGTATGTGTTGTATTCATCATTTGTTCATCCTCATTACGACGCGCAGGTCGCATACGGGCGTTGAATCAAAAGACCTGCACCTGGCGAGCCGAACACTCCCGGCACTAAAAGCCATACACCATTTCATTTTACAGTACCACCACCAACATTCATTGTTTTCAACCCTTGCTGATTTCCATTGACCATTTACACTTTTTCTTGGCGTGGGAAAGAACCAAAATCACTAAATATCACCATCATCATCGATCTTGAGTCTCTTTGGAGTCATTTAGCGAAATCATTTCAAAGATAGCGACCAACCACTTCGCCATATTTTATAGAAAATTCTGACGCATTTTAATTTACGACTTGAGAAATTTGGTGAGCCAAGTAGCCAGTACTATAGCATTGCACTTCACGTAACCACGTGGGCGCGTGATGCAATATATTAATCTTTGTATTTTAGGTAATGGCATCTGAGTGCACGACTCATTCATACGTGAGCAGCATGAGTTCGCTTTATTCTCGGAAAGCTTATCAGAGACCGTTCGTCCTACCCGTGCACTTCCTGTAAGGGGGTGGAGATAGGTGATTTTAATTTCCCTGTGATGAGATTGATGAGTTGATGACGTTAGGATTACTTTTCGTGCCATTATTTCGAAAGCGTTCACTATCTATTTGCCCCAGTCATTCGAATGGAATTTCAAATGAATAATCGAAAAAATAATCGAATCGAAGAAATACTGTAACTGAATAAACGAAAAATTAAGCATATGGATTAATGAAATAAAATTAAATAATCGAATAAGCGAATAATTTGCATTCGATTTTTCAATCACTACAACCTACCCGCATAACGACTGTAGATATTTGAAAGTTTAATCGGAATAGTGTGACAAGGTCCATTGTTAGCGCCAGCCGGAACTGCGTGCCCTCTTGTAATTGGCACCTCTCTCATCAAGAGGTGGGCCTGTCGTGTAGCCTCATACAAAGTATACGCGACAGGGGGTTTAGAAACCCACGGACGCCATGGACCCGCGCGGATAACCGCACTCGCCCTTTCAAATGAAGGCCTAGTTCCATAAGCCGCTGTAAATCTTTGTCTTTTTCAATGCATATTATTTTTATGTATTTTTATATATATATTTTTACTATTTATATATTTCTGTCAATTGGTTTAGTATGCTTAATTTAGTTCAATTGGTCTTTTTTCACTATTTCCATTACTTTTATCTACATATTTACATGATTAATTTAACAAGAAAAGATTCTTTCTGTCTAACCCATCTTAAGGATGAAGGAAGTGACTCTCAGAAATGCACCTACATCTCTTGTCTCCTCATAATTTTTTGTGTTTCATTCGATCCTCTTATCAAGTTGGTAGTATTTCTTTCTTCTTTTTAAACCCTCTAGGTTCGACTCAATCCTCATAATCTTCTTATCTGATTTCTCAGCTTCTTGCTTAAGCCCTTTTATTAAGTCTTTTATTCGAGGGTGAGGTCTTCCCAGAACATTGTTTATTTGGTGATTCCACCCCTCCACAGAATTGTGTGTTCTGTGTCTTCTGTTATAGCAGTTCCACGTTTCCACTAGAACTAGTGGATTTTGTAGCCAATGATCGACAAAATATTCAAAAAATATCGTCAACATTTGGTCTTCGGGGGCGTTACTATGAATGTAGATCCACCCCTCGTCCACATTCTCAGGCGGCAGGAAGGCAAGTGCCGCACACATTGTAATTGTTTGTCGGACTTCCTGATTCGTTTTGTAGGCTTCAGTGGGGGCGACTTCCTGAACCTTTCGCCAGAGACTTTGACATAAATGGAAGAAGCATCCTTGCACTTTGATAGAAGGAAATACTTCCTTTAGTGCTTTGATAGCGGCTGCCTCAAAGTCGACGTTTATTTCATTTGGGTTCCATTCTGGGATCTCATGTTTTATGATATTAAATAATCTAGCGTATTGCACCTGTCCAGGGCTCCAGTGCATAACAATTTATATTAATTGGCTTATAAAGTGGCTGTAAGGATTTATTCGACGAGACCCTTGGACATTCCCTGGAATCGAAAGCCATCACCCCTACTTGAGTTTCCTTCGGCTTGCTCAAGAGCTTGGGTTCGTGGTATGTCCGGAAGGGGGCTTAAACTATTTAATTCTAAGTAAGTCGAAAGAGTCTCAGATATCAGAGGAATACGAACACATTACTAATGAGAAGGAATACCGTCTATTTTGCGAAAACACTTTTAATTAACTAAGGAAAACACTTGAAATTTCATTACATACAGATATGCCGAAATATTTATTAACACACTACACTAATTCATAATCAGGTCTGAGCTTGAATGTCCTTTTCTCTCTTTTTCTCAGACCGGCATTTGTCATTTCCTAACCTTCAAATCATTAACACACTGAAAAGGGCGTCCCCTTTGAATTATCTAACACACGAAAATATTATTATATTAAGCATTTTACACATATGTTATTTACAAGGGCATATCTTCTTACGGCGCGAGTTGTATCGCCCAATTTATTCGTATCATGTTAATTGAGGTTTGTTGACATTATTGAGTATACCCTTCGAAACACATGATAGCTATGTCACATTCTCTATGCTAATGACCTCGTCTGATTTATCACACGGAGTATTTACCCCTCATAACGCCTGTTTCATAGGGATTTACCTAGGCGTTAATATAACAAGTGACATTTCATTTCAACGGTGTTCCTAAAAAAACAACAGGCATATCAACCGACAACCAATAAATTGCATCACCTAACATATAATACACACACTGGAAGAAATAGCATAACACCTTGCATTTGCTTCTCCATGCCAGAGCAGGAGAGGAAAAAAAAACAACAACACAGGATCTTGGTACAGCTCCGCTTAGTTACCACATGTAGGCAACAGTCTCCTTCGAACCCTGGAGCCTCGAGCTCAGGACTTCCATATGTGGGCAACAGTCTCCTTCGAACCCTGGAGCCTCGAGCTCAGGACTTCCATATGTGGGCAACAGTCTCCTTCGAACCCTGGAGCCTCGAGCTCAGGACTTCCATATGTGGGGTGTACAGAAAAAAACCCTGAAACCCTATCCCGGTTTTTATTTTAATAATAATAACAAAGGCGGAAGGAGTTCATTCACTTGTCATACCTAAGATATGTGCGACGGTGTCTTTATCTTGAATTGTGCATGTTTTCGTTCTACTATGGAAAGAAAGGAGGACTGAAAGCATCCCTTTTTACACAGTGGCCAGCGAGCTCCTTTCGTTCTCCCCCCTAGGCCATAAACTTGTCAAATGGTTCGGCTCGCCTGTCTTTTATTTTCTTTTTTCTTCACCCACAGAGCAAGGCTATCCACTTACTTGCTATATTTAAATACTCGTATTATCGCAACACAACTTTCTCTCTGCGATTCATTGGCGCTATCAGCGTGCCACCCTACATATGACCTCAGCCATCTTATCCATGTGACGGCATTTTTTTACCGTCCCAAATATCTCTTCTACCGGAGAATACACATATGTAAACACCACTGTACTTTCAAACTTACGAACTCACAAATCACGTACCGCCCCTTTCATCCTTATACCCCGAAAACAATGCACATTTAACCAGAAGACTCTAGCCTTCAGAATAAAAATAAAATACAATAAAATATTTCATGGTTAATCGCGTCTATGAAATTCAAGTACACCCCACACTTTGTTTATTGTCGTCTTGTAGTATGCAGCCTTAAATATATACAGGAGGAAATTCTATCATCAGGTGACGTATCATCCTAAATAACTAATCGGGAGATTTGTGAGGATTCGTAGCATTTAAACTCAGCGTTGGACGACCGGATCATATTATGAAACCTTATTCCACGTTATTTACATTACGTCACCTGTAAATTATACTAGGGCCTTATTAATTACCATGCATTATATCCCCTAATTAATGAAATGAGTGGCTCCAGCCACGAAAAAAATCTCACAGGAAAATCTTATCAACTATAATTCCTGAAACCTGCGTTATACTCAAATAATATTCAAAGTATTTACATGCAAATGATTTTACTTCCCTACACGTGACTAGCTATCAAGATAAATGAAAGAGTACTCAACAATTCTGCGACTCGCTACCCTCAGGGAGTACATCCATCAGCTTAGGCGGTCATCGGGGCGTTGATATCTGCAGGGTTGTCCAGGGTCCTCATCTGCCGGTTCGTCCGCATACCGATTGGATCCTCAGATTTTGTTGGAAGGTCCAGAGTATACCTGATATGTTGAAGTGACTATACAGCGGACCGCTCACCAGCCCTGAAGTTCTCGGAGGTCAACATGCAATGAGGAAGGATTAATGTGTTATACATGCACTAAGTGTGTCATGCATTTTACATCTGTCACGGCTAAAGGTACTCATATATTCAAGTATCCTAGCCCTAGATTGTTAGTCTGTCCTGCAGCTCGACACCATTGCCTTCCCTTGCCCACACTAGTTCTCCATAAATACTGTAGTTGACTCTAGGAGCACCACGCACTAGACGGACGCACTCACAGGGTTTGAACATACGTGTTAATATATCTTTTTATATCGGTCATCAATCGACCCACCCCGCTTCAATAATCTTTAATCCAATGTGCAACTCACTGCGTTAGAGCGAATACGGCGGACACTGCCCGGTCTACAAACCGATGACTGAATGCCAATCACTGATGTCGTCGGTTCGAACCTCACTGCAACACTATGATCGAACTATATCTTGAACACCCCGCGCCTCTCTGATACATAAAACGAATAATAAAAAAAATTCACATCCAGATCATTACAGACTGCATTAGAAGCATGATCAATATCTGGCTTGCCACGCACTGTCACTCACTATATGTTGTCATTGACTATTACATATCACTGTTCGATGAGGA
Organism: Anabrus simplex; assembly: GCF_040414725.1. NCBI lineage: Eukaryota > Metazoa > Arthropoda > Insecta > Orthoptera > Tettigoniidae > Anabrus > Anabrus simplex. The sequence goes on from NC_090265.1 coordinate 1,350,208,870, forward strand.
ATTTCCACAATGTAAAACACTGAGTATTCATATTAACTGTTCACTCACGAATAGACCTGTTGATTACACCGAAGGCACAGAATATACTGGGGACACTGGTCTCTTGCCTCTCGCCTATATGGTGGAAAGAATTATTTCTGGAGGGGGAATCAGCCCACGCCCCCTTGTCACACATCACTCCGCTGGCAGGTGTATTTACACTTTGAATTTAGTATCAAATTAAAGCCTGTACATCCCGTTTTCCGTTGATCATTTTTCATTGCGAATCTTTCACGGGCTCGCCTGTAATTATTAAAGCGTCAGTACCAATTTAAAGTAGGTGGAGCTTGACTCCGGGGATTTTTTAGTTTTCCTGGTCCTATCAGGGCCGGGCATCTGGTCTTCCTCACTTCAAGATCTTCGCTACCTGCGCACTTCCCATTATTCTTATTATGTAGAATGGTTCTCTACATGATAAATCCACATAAACTCCCCTCATTTATTGAAGCTGTAACTCGAAATTATCTATCAAGCATTTCCGAGTTATTAATATTGATAGCCTCGAAACAGTTGAAAGCGATACATTGGTACCACCAGATATTTAGGGGAATACATGGGGTGATATCGTCTCGAATGTTGGGAAGACTTCCTTGAGGCTGTTTCGTGACCTCACCTCTCAGTCATGTGACATCTCGCTTGCCCCAGCTCTCTCGCTCAGAGAGAGAAAAAATTCCACTTACGGGCGCCTGCACTCCCTGTTTTCTCAATTACGCGCAACGAGAGGAGAGGCGCGTGACTCTACGGGGGGCGGCTCGCATCCCGGAACCGTCAAGATTATCCCCGTTCGGCGGCTATTTAACGTAGAACCGCGCGGAAAACGGCATATTTTTTCTACAGGATGTCTCCATATACGTATGGCGAGGTCATGAACGGTCACAGTATGTTCCCGTAGTCTTATTAGGGAGAAGAGCAAATATGACAGGTGTTATGTTTGTTTCCTCGCTGGTGCTTCCAAGATCAGCATGTATTGTATATAGCTGTGAAAACTGGCTGCTGCAAATTTTGAAAGTACCATCCATTAGAAATGCCCTATGCGCTTTGAGACATTCTCTTCCCTTTGCGCTTGAAAATACTAATATTCTTTCTCCATCCCTGTTGTCTGCAAGAAGAAATGTACTGCCATCGGTCACGCGTAGAGTGTCTTCATCTAAATTAATGTCGTTTCGATGTTTTGGCTCCTTTTGGACTCCCTGGGCTTTATTTCGGTGCCTGTAGAGTGATGATTTTACACTGGAAAATTGAGGTACCCTGGTGATAAATTCGTATCCTCTTTGCTGTATGGATTCAAATTCTTCTGTGTAGACCTGTAACAAAAAATATTATCCTTACCTTCTTGTACCTAACTTATAGTAATAACCAATAGTACCAATATGTCTTAAGTACTCACTTACTCGGAAAAAAATATAATTTATAAACCATTTCTATTAATGCTTGTTGTTTGAAAGAGCCTAACACTTAGGTCATCGGCTCAATTTCTATTGAAACGACACAGATAATAGGCTGTTAGCTACAATGCACGAGCAGACACGCGCGCGATTTTTAACGGTCTTTAATTTCGTCTGCGGACTCTTCAAAAATAAAAACGAGTGAGTTGGCCGCGAGTTCAGGGGCAAGCAACTGGGATCGAACCCCTCTGTCGGCAGCTCTGAAGATGGTTTTCTGTGGTTTCCCATTTTCAAACCAGGCAAATGCTGGGGCTTTACCCTAATTAAGGCCACAGCCGCTTCCTTCCCACTCCTAGTCCTTCCCTATTCTATCGTCGCCATAAGACCTATCTGTGTCGGTGCGACGTAACCAACTTGTAAAACAAAAAATGTTTAACTTACCTGTGTAACTGATGTTCCATGCTCTTCGCGAACTCGTTTCTTGGCCTGGCTGACTGCTTTGTACACATCGAGGCTTGCTTCATCAGGTACACACTGGTGGACTGTTGCACTAAAAACACTATTGTCACTTGCAGTTATCACTTTACCGGCACACGTGGATGACAACCTTTTATAGCAAAACCATACTGTTTCGCCCGACTTGTTCTCTCCTTGCTTGTAAAACCTATAACCATTGTACGCTAAATTTATTTTACCCTTTTGTGAAGAAATGAATTGCATGTTGTGCACTGTTCGATGGCACCAAGCAAAATAACTGAATAAAGATCGGTGTTACACTTGGGGAATTTGATCTTTGGTAGGATGATAATTCCTGTTAATTGTACATGGGAAATACCATTCTAAAAGTCGGTGGAAAAACATGGGTTGAAGGGAAGCGTGATTCATCGCGCAGCTCGTCCCTCCTGCGGTCATCGCAAGCACCTGCTGTCCGGAGTCGTGAATTTTGAGACTCATTAGAATGTTTACTTTAGTGACCGGTTTGTATTCGTGAGTTTTGGGACTCATTAGAATGTTTACTTTAGCGACCAGTTTGTGTTCGTGAGTTTTGAGACTATTTGTTACTAATTTTAGCCCGTGAGTTTTGGGACTCGTGAGTTCAAAACTCCCGTTCAAAACACAAAGGCTTACCGTTCCTATCCAAAGGACGAATTACCATCAACAGCTTCATATGCTCTCACTCCTTGTGAGCACTCTCTTATCCTGCCGGCTGTCATTCTGATTGGACCGAGCTCGATAGCTGCCGGAGCTTAAGTGCGGCCAGTATCCAGTATTCGGGAGATACTCATTCGAACTTAGCATACTTTTAACAACAAAGAAACACTGATTTGCTTTTCAGAGTTGAAACTTAATATTTTTCTTCTTTGCAGTTGTACCCAAAAATTTTCACTCCTAGGTCTCTGGAATAGGAAATACCAACATAGAGAGGTTGTCTACTTACAGGGTATAAGTTAATATTCTTTAACGCCTAGTAATATTCATGAACTGTGGTTACAAGTCCTTATAACTTTCTTTTGGTTCCATTGAATTAGTGTAGTATCTCCCAGGCGTACGCGATTCATTTCAACATCGGTGGGCAAAGTTACGTTATCGCTATAATATTAAAAAAATATATTTGTTAAAATATCAGGTGTCTCAATTTCCCTTACTATATTGTCGAGGATATTATCAAACAATATTAAAGATAGACCGCCACAATGCTTTGCTACAATACTGTAAGCGAAAACATTGTTGAAATCGGTTGCACTGTTAGTGTTACATTTAGTACTGTCCAAGCAGAGTTTGTGCAAAGGTATCGATTTACTTCGCATGCTGAAATGTTTCGTAAAGTTCAATATTTCTTTTCTATCAACGCTGTCGTACGGTTCAGTGAAGTAAACAAAAATTAAATAGTAGTCCTTCTCTAAATCTCAACATATTGAGGTGAGTTTTTTATTCCCAATAAGTCTTTTACTCTCTTCAGTAATAAACACGAGAGGAAAAAGATGAATCTAGGGATATTATAACTGATAGTTATTACAGCCACATATTTCACGAGATTTAATTTTTAGCACAGTAAAACATCCCTTCTTATCAAATTGCACAAGATCATTTTCTTATTTCTTACAGAAAATATTTCATTCTGTGGGGACTCAACTGATTCACCATGGTTTCGAAAATACTAATCGTCTTCCTGAATCATTTTATCGTAATTTACGGGTGACAGGTAAGCTCGCTTTACCTAATACTGATACTTAGCATCGTATTTGCCTATTTGGCATTCGCTTCATTATACATAATTTAGAGTGCTTTATAGAGGACAGCTTACAAGATTCTTGTCTCTATAATAAAAAATATTTCCCTTCCTCTGGTTCTTGATGTGGCCATAGAAACATATTATACAATCTAGCAAGATACCCGTGCTTCGTTAAGGTATTATACTGATATATATAATTGAATGCTTAACATTTTATATATAATCCGCCAAAATTCTCGATCTGACTCCTTTTCTAACAGTTTACGGCAACTTCCCATTTTTCAATCTTTCTTTCCAGCAATCAACTTATTACTTTCCGGGCTAGCTCCAGGTATTCGCCCGGTCATTTGGGTCCCTAAATATTTGCCCTTTTTCCTATGATCATTTTAAATATGGATCTAATCCTTGAGAAGATCCGACGTAACCAACTTGTAAAAAAAAAAAAAAAAAAAAAAAAATGTTTAACTTACCTGTGTAACTGATGTTCCATGCTCTTCGCGAACTCGTTTCTTGGCCTGGCTGACTGCTTTGTACACATCGAGGCTTGCTTCATCAGGTACACACTGGTGGACTGTTTCACTAAAAACACTATTGTCACTTGCAGTTATCACTTTACCGGCACACGTGGATGACAGTCTTGGTGCCTTGGAGGTACTGAACCCACGACCGGACTGCATTCGCAGTCATTACCCGGCCACGAGCCGTTTAAAGCGCGGTCCGCGCATTTTGAGGACGGTCCAGAACATTGTTATTATTATTATTATTATTATTATTGTTGTTGTTGTTGTTCTGGACCCCGCAGCAAAAGCAATACCGCTATTTGGCAGTAAATGACATTTGCTTCCATTGTAATTGCTGACAATGTGACCAACACCATTGTCGTCGTTGGCAAGTACGCGGGATTTCTGGCGATAAGATTAATATACCTCCAAGCTTTATTGACCTTATTATAGAGGTGAACATTTTCAGGTCAATATCATTCGTTTCGTTTATTTCAAATGTGCTTAAATTTTTATTTATATGGCAGGATAATCTACAGTAATCTAAGTTCTCCAAAGGAAAAATGGCTCTTGATAACGAACCCAGGAAGGATTAAAATTATCGGTTTATGATCAGAATAAGTACATTATGAACAGTAAAAGCAATTGGTCTCTACTCCTTTTTCACCCGACCGCCGTTAAGTTGATTTACCCCCCCCCCCCACCGAAAAAGAAGGCGTGTTCCTTTATTTTTAAAGGAGATTACAAATAACAATGTTCACGTGTTACCTTCAGTTTTGAGATATAAGTATCCCCATTAAAAGAATTCACTTTCTTCACTTCCTTTCACACTCACCCCTTAAGTGAAATTTCCGGAAAAAATACGTGTTTCTTTATTAGTAAAGGTTCTTCTAAATACCAATTATCACGACTGTATCATCTTCAGTTTTTAATATGTGTGTCCTCATAAAATGAATTCAATTCCTTTTCACCCCCTGCCCCCTAAGATTATTTTCCTCCTAAAATGCGTTTTTTTTTTAAAGGAGATCCGAATACCAATTTTACGTCTGTAACAACTTTAGATTTTATTAGATGTAAGTATCCTCATATAATTAATTCAATTAATTCTTCAATTCTTTCACATCACCCTTAATTGGATTTTCTGAAATCAACGGAATACGCGTTTCTTTACTTTTAAAGCAGATTCAAAATACCAATTTTCACGTCTTCAACATCTTTCGTTTTTGAGATAATAGTATCTTCATAGAAATAATTCTACTAATTTTTCAAGTCTCCCCGCCCCCTCCCCACATCTTTTAATTGGATCTCCGAAAAAATACGTACTTATTTATTTTTAAAGGCAATCCCAAACACCAATTTTCACGTCTGTAACATCTTCAGTTTTTGAGATATCAGTATCCCAATCAAAAGTATTCAACCACATATTCAGTAAAACCCAAGTGGTTTTTCCGTAAACAAAAAATCCATGCTATTTTATTTTAAAATTGAGATTAAATATACCATTTTTCACTTCTGTAACATGTTAAGTTTTTGAGATATACTGAAGACATGCTCATTTTAAAATTTCACCACCTTTCTAGTTCCCCTTAAGTGGAGTTTCCGAAAACAAATCAGCTATGTTTCTTTAAATTTACAGGAGATTCCAATCACCGAGTTTTACGTCAGTAACATTTTACGTTTCTGAGGTATACTATAGACATTGTCGTTCTAAAATTTCACCCCATTTGTCACTCCTGTTTAACTACCATTAATTGGATTTTCCAAAAACAAAAAAATAAGTGTTTCTTTATTTTTAAAAGAGATTCCAAATACCAATTTTCAGGTCTGTAATACGTTCAGTTTCTGAGGTATAAATATCCGTATTAAAGATATTCAACCCCTTTTCACCCTTTTTCACCCCTCTTAGTGGGATTTTACGAAAGCAAAGTAATACGTGTCTCATTTTTTCTAAAGGAGATTATAAATACCAATTTTTACATCTGCAAAATGTAAAGTTTTGAGATATAGATACATTCATTTTAAAAATCAGCGCCTTTTCACCCCTTTAGCGACGGAATATCCAAAAAATCTCCCTTAGCAAGCACCTACATTTTAATATAAATGTATCCTAAAAATTTCATTTCTTTATGTTGAGTAGTTTAGGTTCGGCGATGGTGAATGTGTCAATCGAAACTTTCAATATTCATTCACTATTAAAACAAAACAAACCACATGGCACTACAGCGCTTGAAGGGCATTGGCCTGCCAAGCCACCTCTGCTCAGGCCGAAGGCCTGCAGATTACGAGGTGTCGTGTGGTCAGCACGACCGTTATTCTTGGCTTCCTAGACAGAGGCCGCTATCTTACCGTCAGATAGCTCCTCAATTCTAATCACGTAGGCTAAGTGGAACCTAACCAGCCTTCAGGTCCAGGTAAAAATCCCCGACCTGGCCCTGAATCGAATGCGGGGCCTCCGGGTAAGAGGCAAGCACGCTACCCCTACACCACGGGGCCGGCTCATTCACTATTACTGTCTTCAAATTTTATTACGGATTTCAGAAGTATATTAATAATGGCAAAACCCCCTAACAATCCATATAGAATAACTCTGAATATAGAATAATAGGAAGAAGTCTAAGTGAATTGTGTCTTGCGAAATAATTGCTTACATTTGCAATAACATTGGATATGTAACGGACTATCGTGTCACTTAAAGCAATATCAGTTCCAAATTTAACAGGGAATCTACAATTTCAGGTTCCATGAGTCAAATTTATTGGAGGAATGTTGTGCTACTTCAGATTTGATCACCGTACTGTGTTCCAGCTCCATGGCTAAATGGTTGGCGTGCTGATCTTTGGTCACAGCGATCCCTAGTTTGATTTCCGGAAGGATCGGGAATTTTAACCATCATTGGTTAATGTCGCTGGCACGGAGGCTGGGTGTATGTGTCGTCTCCATCAACATTTTATGGTGATCAGGATGCGAAGGTCGCCTATGGGTGTCAATTTAAAAGACCTGCACCTGGCGAGCCTAACATGTCCTCGGACACTCTCGGCACTAAAAGCCATACGCCATTTCATTTTTTACCGTACTGTACTGTTTCATAACGATGAATACAACTTCCAATTTGATGGATCAGGGTTTTGTATTTGGGGGACATTAAATAGAGTCGACTAAACCTCTCTACGCGATACCTCGGGTGATTATTTGGTAATGCTTTATTCACAAGTGTTCAGTATAATCCAGGAGACTTCAAACTAGTTCAGAGATTTCTCCTTCAGTTTAAGGCCCGGAGAAGTTAATGTGCCTCATCAGTGAAACGCACTGCACCAAAGTTATCTTTCCTGCCAATGCTCCCATCAATCGTCATACCATTGTATTCAACATGTAATATTCTAACCTCATCGTAGGTTTAGATTTATTAAAGAGTATCTTAAATGGTAATACCGTGTTAATATCATAAGAGTGTCCCCTAAGCCATCTCGTTATAGGCTATAAATGTGATGGTGACTGAAGTACATATCCGGGCACGGAGATACCCTTGTAAATAATAACGAATTACAGGAATTTTATCCTGAAAATTCAGTAAAGGTATTCTGATACTGAGGGTGGGAATCGGATATTTTCGTAATGTCCAGCTCAGTACATTATTTAATTTACTTATATAGTCATCATATCCTATACGACTGAGCGTGCATGAAACCTCACTATACTATTGACTACGGTACATAATTCTGAGCTGCCGTTGTCCTCAATAAATTCAGCTCTAGTTTGCAGGCACTCAATATCCATGGCTTACTTCTAAAACGTCCGACTCGTTGGCTGAACGGTCAGCGTACTGGCCTTCGGTTCAGAGGGTCCCGGGTTCGATTCCCGGCCGGGTCGGGGATTTTAACCTTAATTGGTTAATTCCAGTGGCTCGGGGGCTGGGTGTTTGTGCTGTCCCCAACATCCCTGCAACTCACACACCACACATAACACTATCCTCCACCACAATAACACGCAGTTACCTACACATGGCAGATGCCGCCCACCCTCATCGGAGGGTCTGCCTTACAAGGGCTGCACCCGGCTAGAAATAGCCACACGAAATTATTATTATTATTACTTCTAAAACCTCGTATCTCCCAATGCACTTCCTATCCATTTTCTTCCTTAAGACTGGTCACGCCTCCCAGTCACATATGGATGTACAGTCCATCAGAGCAATTTTCATTGTGTTCATTTTCCTATGGTAATGTGTACAGGAAAATGAACCTTGAATACATTAAACTGTAGGAGTGCATAAATTCGCCATGAAAAAAACATCCCTACAATACGGTGTTGTAAGATCCATTTTCCTTTACACGCTAGCATAGGAAAATGAACACTATGAAAAATGTTCAGATGGATTGCATATAAATATGTGGCTGGGAGGCGTGACTAGTCTTAAGGAATATAATGGGTAGGAAGAACGTTGTAACATACGAGGTTTTAGAAGTAAGCCGACGATATATTGTCTACGATACAGCGTTGATCCATTTAAATTTCTCAGATAAGTATACCGAAGTGACAATGTATCAAATATTAAAACATGTCTTTTTAATAACTCTCAGCTAAGCTATAAAGAAAGCATGTCGTATTGATTTCCTGTATTCAAATTGAAAGCCGATATCAGTGTTGCAGTTGGTTAATTGGTTGTTTATATAGGAAGTTTATGAAATGAAAAGTCACGTTCCTGTGATTCGAATTTCACGTAGAACTCGATGTCCTGACACTATCTTAATATGTATATTATTGCTCATTCGTTTAGCTACTAAGTATCACGGAACAACACACGAGGGATCACGTCATAAATAAGTCCTAAAGAACATTTGTACCAGGAAGTCAGCCTCTGCTATAGAAGGTAATAAAATTGTACTTTCTGCTATTAACCCACTCATTCATTACCCTTTTAGCATTAATTAATATTCTAGAAAGTAGGTGAAATGCACAGCTTCCATCCTCTCGTATACAAGGAAGGCTTTCTGAGTAAATTGTGGAAAAAATAATGATGGCTAAGAAAGAGGTTCTTCGTTCTACCACGCGGCTTCATTACCTCTCATGACTACGATAATGAGAGCACGAGGATGTCTCGTTATGTGAAGTGCATCTATTATTCACATGTCATTTAACCGTTATAACAACTACAATGCCTCATTTCCGGCACTAACTAAACTCAGTGATGATATGACTCTGGAGGAACTTGAGTGACCGGAAGTTCACCTCGTCACAATCCTAATGCGTATATCTGTAAGTAAAATGAAATAAATAAATAAGGAAAATAAATAAATAGAGAAGCAGTCCAAAAGGCAGCGTTTCAGGAGCGGAAGAAACCAACAACTAGCAGAATAAGGACTCAAGAAGAGAAGGAACGACACTCTCGATGGATGAAGAAATTTGGAAGCAAAGGAAATCGAACACAATGAAATGTAACCAAAGGTTACCCTCCAAAGGGTTATCCGAAAAAGAAGAAGGTATAAATATATATATAATTGAAACTATGTGTGTGGGTTTGTCTCGTGTGGACTCTAAAACGACTGGACCGATTTCGCTGAAAATTTCACAATTTGTTCTTGTTACTACTGAGACGGTTTAGGAAGCGGTTGGAACTAAATCCGATGGGTAGTTTTTTATGAGCAAGTAACTTAATTGCAAAGCCGCTTGGATCGACTTGATGAACAGATTGTTGCTAGGAGGCAGCAACATACGCTGTATCTTAGTAGTCCGGCGAGAAATGCTGTATAGAGGAGGTTGGGAACACGCCGATATATTTATAAAGTATTTTACTTTCTAGGTTGTTCATGACCGTTCCTGTTATTTGGAAGTAGCAATCCTACATGCTGTGATCGAGATGTGTTTTCTTGCCATAGGACAATATTTGATAGGTCTGCAAAGATTGAAGCATGTAGCTGTGTATTAGATGTGAAGAAATATTTAAGAAACTGTGAAAATTGTAGAATATCAACAGTGGAATGACGCGATTTATATCAATGTAATGTAATATAATATAATATAATATAATATAATATAATATAATATAATATAATATAATATAATATAATATAATATAATATAATATAATATAATATAATATAAAGAGCCTCCGTGGCTCAGACGGCAGCGCGTCGGCCTCTCACCGCTGGATACCGTGGTTCAAATCCCGGTTGTTCCATGTGAGATTTGTGCTGGACAAAGCGGAGGCGGGACAGGTTTTTCTCCGGGTACTCCGGTTTTCCCTGTCATCTTTCATTCCAGCAACACTCTCCATTCTCATTTCATAGCATCTATCAGTCATTAATAAATCACTTTGGGAGTGGCGACCCCATCGTACTAATAGCCTATATCTGCTTCATTCATTCCATCCCTGACCCGGTCAATGACTGGAAAACAGGTTGTAGGTAGGTTTTTTCAATATAATATAATATAATATAATATAATATAATATAATATAATATAATATAATATAATATAATATAATATAATATAATATAATATAATATAATAACGTAGGCTGTGAGTATAATTTCAACATCTTCTCCTGAACCACTGGAGCAATTTGAACCAAACTTGGTACACTCATGACTTATATGGAAACAAACACTGTGGAGGTAATCCAACCTAGCACCCCTACTGAAGGGGAAAGTATGGGTAGCATATACAGTAATCGAATAATATAGTTTTTAGGGTCCCTGAGATGATCAGTGACAAGTCCAAGTTTAGCCCCCATCGGCATAGGGAGTGAGAGGGCTTAAAAAAGAAAATACCGGAAATGACAGAGATCGCGTATGAGTGTGTCTGTTCCAGCATAGCTCTTTTGATACTCATATAAGTTACTGTCTGGAAAAATTGCTGTAGAGACAATAAAACCCACTATTAAAAGAATGGGGTGATATGTAAAAACATCCGAAAATGACCGATATTAGTTTCGAATCCACAGTTTTTGGGGTAGCAGAGATGAATTGTGACAATCTGGATGCCGTTTGAGTCAAAGTACATTCCTAATTGTAATAGAGGTTAGAAGGGAGGGAAGGTTTTTTTTTTTTTTTGTTTTGTTGCTATTTGCTTTACGTCGCACCGACACAGATACGTCTTGTGGCGACAATGGGATAGGAAAGGCCTAGGAATCGGAAGGAAGCGGCCATGGCCTTAATTAAGGTACAGCCCCAGCATTTGCCTGGTGTGAAAACAGTAAACCACGGAAAACCATCTTCAGGGCTGCCGACAGTTGGGTTCGAACCCACTGGATACACTCAAGCGACTGCAGCTATCTAGCTCGGTACAAGGGGTGAAGGAGAATGTCGAAAATGACCGGGATTGTGGATGTATGTGTGTATGTTCCAGCATAGCCCTAAACCAAACATAGTACACATATGACTTATGTATTTGGAAAAGAAAACCGTGGGGTAGACTCTCCTTAGGGGCGATTATGAAATACAAATTTACTGAAAGCGAAAAATATGAATGCATAATCCATAGTTTCCTAGGCCACTGAAAAGAATACTGGCAGTCCGATTTTCGTTTATGCCCAAGGTTCCCCATCGGCATGGGGCTTGAGAAAGGATGAAAGAAAAATTGTCCAAAATTACGGAGATATCGGTGTATGCGCGTATTTTCCAGAATAAATCTCAGCAGAACTTGGTACACTTATGACTTACTATTTGAAAAATTACTGTTGGGGTAAAACACACTACTTCTATTGCACTCCATAACAGAATCCATTATTCTCCTAGGAAGCCTATCTTCCTCCATTCGCCTCACATGACCCTACCACCGAAGCTGGTTTATGCGTATAGCTTCATCCCTCGAGTTCATTCCTATCCCCTCATTCCATTGTTCGCACCGGTTTCTACCGGCAATCATTCTCCCTACTTTCATGTCTGTTACTTCTGACTTATGAATAAGATATCCTGAGTCCACCCAGCTTTCGCTCCCGTAATAAATTGGGTGTAAAACCTGTATACTTTCACATAAATTAATTAATTAATTACTACATTATAAGCTCCTCACAAACATTGATTGCAGAAAGGAGGCAAGATAGTAAACCTGTAAACACACAAACATGTATTCTATCTCAGTATATAAGATCCGACATTTACCTACTCTTTGAGTAGTGTCTGAACTACTCAGTTTGCTTTGATATTGATTGGAGTGTCATCCACAGACGTCTGGCTCTGAAGCAAACGGCAAAGTCACTCAGTTATCATACCTGATAAATTTCGAAGTATGATGGTAATGGCAAATGAATAGGAAGGTCGTAAATTGCAGCAGGATGGAATACTCCATAAACCTTGTAGACAAATAAAGCCAATGTGATTGGAAAGGACAACTCTTACACGGAAGAAGAAGAAGGAGTGGGCATGCTACAAGTAAGTGGAAGCAATCCCACACTGTAGAAGGCTCTTTGGTCGCGAGAAACACCTTACAATATGAATCAGTGGTTAAAATAGCCAATTAAAACATTCTCGGGCACATATAACAGAAACAGACTTAGGCTTTGTAGACTTAGTTGGCATTGTACCTCGTTCTGGAGGGCATTCTTTTTTATAATGGACAATCATTTTTCCTTCAGCACGTTATCAATCATTGTTTGATAACACAGCGTGATTTTATACTTCCCGCTACTGTGAAGCAGCTCCTTGGAGAGGCTTACCAGTACAACTGATGTGCCTAAATGGCACGGCCGAGATGAAACGCTACACATATATACACTCAAACATGGACTAATAAACCAGTCTATTGATATTATTTTTGTGGGTGGAATTGACGGAGATGCTATCATGAAGAGGCTTGGTGGTGATTATTGTTTTAAGAGCAAGTACAAGTAGGCAACCATCCTCTATTAACACTAATAGTAAACTCGTGTTCTCATCCCGAGGTGGTGCAGCTCTTATCAGGCACACCCCCATTGGAGGTGAGCTGCATGTACCATTTCAATTACATACCAGCCCTCCTGCCATTCTTAAATTTCTGGCAGTACCGGGAATCGAACCCGGTCCCCCCGAGGACAGTAGCTAATTACACTAACCGTTACGCTACGGAGACGGACTATTAACACTAATCAGAAAGGAAAAAGCAAAAGAGATCTGAGGATGGGTAAATTTGACATTATAACCATGAAGGAATATGACAAAACTTCTATTCTGTAGATACATTATATTTGTCAAGTTTAACTGCGACGCCTCTTAAAGAGAATTTATACGAAGAAAAGTCTGGCATAGTACTTGACGGACCATCCAGCAAATTTCCTTAGTAATAAAATCGATATCATTACTCGAGCAGCCGAAACTCTTCGTAAACATTCTACTCCATCACATCTATGATAATCGTTTTTCTGAAAAGGAAAATCAATGCCTGAATAGTTATTTACTTGATGAGACGTTAAGTTAATTTAAACAGACTGCATATCCCTTGGATTCTTGATGATGGGCGTTAAACACTATTGGTATTGTACTAATTCCTCGAGCTGCTGGAACAATTAGAACATATTACCACATTATACTCATCCCTTTGAATAGAGAATTCAGGTTATGCGAGGTCCGGCATAATTATTCCATTCTTGAAGAGACGTTAATTGCATTTCAATAGTTACAAACTAATTCCACAAGAAGCTGGAACTCTCCCCTCCTCCTTCACGAGGTGCTGGTAGTTTCGTTAGTTTCCCCTCCTTAATCCAACAACCATCTGCTCAGAGTTTACTTCAGGTGTTGCATTTTATGCTAGATGGGATATTGATATATTTGCTTGACGTGGCAGCCAAATTGGAAATTCGAAATTGATGCACAAGGACAGTAACTCAAGAAAGTCCGCTTAAAAAACTTGAATTGTACAACTACGGTATTCCGATAACATTGCCGATGATTTGGTATGTTATAAAGGATAATTCATAATCTCTATAATTATAAAAGGAAGTGTCTGTCTGTCTGTCTGTCTGTCTGTCTGTCTGTCTGTCTGTCTGTCTGTCTGTCTGTCTGTCTGTCTGTCTGTCTGTCTGTCTGTCTGTCTGTCTGTCTGTCTGTCTGTCTGTCTGTGTGCGATGCCCAGCAAAATCTACAGCAAATCTGAAATTTTGAACATAGGTAGATGGAAAGGGGTCTGAATGCACCTCGAAGCCGGAATTTTCATTTTCACTTTCGTTGGTGAGTTATGAACGAAAAACCATCGGGAAACGTGCATTGGGATATGACAATCCAACGTGCTGTCATCAAGATTAACTGCATAGAGTCACTGTCGCTAGGCAACGTCCATAAGATGGGTAGAGAACACAATATTCAAAGAGCCATTTTACGTCCAGAGCGTAGGAAACCGTTTTTGGTCTTATATGGTGGGAGGGCATATGACGCTGTTGATGGTGATTCGTCCGTCGGATCGGGACGTAAAGTCTTGAGCTATTCGAGAGGAGTGGGCTATGTGCCGGCACCGGGTTTCATCCTCTTCATTCTTACTATCGTATATAATGTCATTCATTTCATCTCATTAACTTACCTGATTAAGTTGACGTCATTAAAGTCATCCGGTCGTAAAAATTCGCTACGAAGATTCATCTCACTTCATATCCAAACCCCGTAGAGAAACGAGACGAGGATTGGACACTTATACATTTAGAGGAAGCATATATGACACAAGCAGGATGCCATTGTAAGTCCGTGGTAGGAAGCCATTTTCCTTCAATCCATTAAGTCTGTCTCTCTATCCGTCTGTGTTCATGTGTGCGATGCCCAGCCAAATCCGCGGCAAACAAAGATTTAAAATTGTCATAGGTGGGCATAGGTTTTCACCTAAGACGAATGGCTGTGTCTGAGAGCAATTCTTGCACCAAGCTGTCAATGTCATCAACAAGCAACACTCACAAGAATTATCCCGTTTCCTATAAATTGAAAAGTCTATCGACACGACATGTCATGCAGATGAGGCTGTCAACTACACGACAGTGATTTTGAACAATTTGGAGTCACCGGGAGCACACTCAAACATCTTTGGGTGGACGATTGTGGCACCGATTATCCTTCTCAGGAATATGAATCCTTCCGTCTGCAATGAACACGGCTCTGAAACTGATGACGAATATTATTGAAGCCACCATCATGACTGAACATGCAGCGGGCGAAGTAGTATTCCTCGGACTGTAAGTCCATTGACTAAGAAGCCATTTTCGGCCCGCGATACGAAGAGACACCAGCCCGTAATATTCGGAACATAATAAAAATAAAATAATGTATTTATGTATTTCGTGAAACTTACGTCAAAAAGATGTGAGTTAATAAATATAATGCTTTAATGTGCTTTTAAATAAAGAGTTTAGAAACATCTAAAGGTTGAATTACTCAACGCGGGCAAAGCCGCGGGCACATACTAGTATATATATAAAGCTAACACATGAGGCAGCAGGAAGAATGTTTATCTCCAATAATGAGTAAAATTCTAAGCAGTGCTTTCAAGGAAGAGATTGCATTCAGTAAAGGATTAGTCACTGTTTGAAACCGAATAGTTGTCACTCTCTGAACACGAAACCTTCTCTCATTTCCTCATGTTCATTATCTGCCAATTTATCCTACGTTGCGAGGCAATTTAATCCCGCTTTGAGCACTACGAACCTTAATACCACAGCAGAATGCCGTCTTGTCTCGTCTCACTTGATACACTTGATCTACCTCTGCGGTGTAGCACTTAAGAGTGTTTAAATATATCGAGGAGCTGCTAATCCGTCGAAATATCGCACGTGGTCCCAATTACCTACAAAAAAATATGACAAAGTTCACAACATAAGTATTTCAATTTCCACCTCATTTCACGCTGGTTCAACTTCTTAGTTTTTAATTAGACTTATTCTGTAACAGTGAATTGAAAACTAAAATTCTGGGATTTGGTTCAAGAACAACGTAATATTCCCCTACACTGAATATCCGTGACTAATGAGTAATATTCTCCAACTTATCCCGGGTAGTTCTGGGATCACTTCAGCCACCTGGCTCAAAGGATTTCGCCGTGATTTTTCAAGTGAAAATCTCCAAACCTGAACTTCGCCATCCGTGAGAGGAGCAATTCGTTAAGCCGATCAGCTTATCCCATTACCCTCACAATTAATGTAACTACCAATCCATATGAACAAAAGAGACCAGTATTGGCAATGACACACGGAGTACAGAAGTTTCGTAAATTGGAATGATGTTATGATGAGTCACGAACTGAGAACGAAATGACAAGTTTTAAAGGGAAGAAGTGATTACTCGACTGCGTTGTCCAGATCTAACTACGGTGAGATATAAGATTCGAGATTCACTTAGTCGCAGTCTATTTTAACAATCAATCAATACTGATCTGCATTTAGCGCAGTCGCCCAGGTGGCATATTCCCTATCTGTTGTTTTCCTAGCCTTTCCCTAAATGATTTCAAAGAAATTGGAAATTTATTGAACATCTCACTTGGTAAGTTATTCCAATCCCTAACTCCCCGTCCTATAAATGAATATTTGCCCCAGTTTGTTCTCTTGAATTCCAACTTTATCTTCATATTGTGATCTTTCCTACTTTGATAAACGCCACTCAAACTTATTTGTCTACTAATGTCATTCCACGCCATCTCTCCGCTGACAGCTCGGAACATACCACTTAGTCGAGCAGCTCTCCTTCTTTCTCTCAATTTTTCCCAGCCCAAACTTTGCAACATTTTTGTAACGCTAGTCTTTTGTCGGAAATCACCCAGAAAAAATCGAGCTGCTTTTCTTTGGGTTTTTTCCAGTTCTTGAATCAGGTAATCCTGGTGAGGGTCCCATACACTGGAACCATACTCTAGTTGGGGTCTTACCAGAGACTTATATGCCCTCTCATTTACATCTTTACTACAATCCCTAAACACCCTCATAACCATGTGCAGAGATCAGCACCCTTTATTTACAATCCCATTTATGTGATTACCCCAATGAAGATCTTTCCTTATATTAACACCTAGATACTTACAATGATCCCCAAAAGGAACTTTCACCCCATCAACGCAGTAATTAAAACTGAGAGGACTTTTCCTATTTGTGAAACTCACAACCTGACTTTTAACCCCGTTTATCATCATACCATTGTTCACCCTCCATCTCACAACACTATCGAGGTCATCCTGCAGCCACTTACAATCTTGTAACTTATTACTCTATAGAGAATAACATCATCCGCAAAAAGCCTTATCTCTGGTTCCACTCCTATACTCATATCATTGATATATATAAGAAAACATAATTTTGTGAACTCCGTGCATAGAGAAGCATTAATTCCAGTTGTTGATTTTAAGTGCAAACGCCCTCTAGTAGAACAGCGAATCATTCTCCACGTGGCGGCAGTGAGCAGTTCACCCGCCTCTCTCGCACGATAGAAATTGCCTGAAGTGTAGTATATTCTTTACTAGCTGATGTACCCGTGCTTCGCTACGGAATTCTACATTGTATACAGAATTCTAGGTTGGGTAGTGTATATGTTGTGAGCAAGATCGTATTAAGTTCCATAGCTCTTAACGTTACCCTAGAAACGCGACGGGAAAGTCACCGAACGTCTTTTCTAATATGAAGACTGTATTAGGGAATATCCATTGTAACAATAGGCCCGCTTGCCTACCGTCAGTCAAAATCAAGTTGGGGAGCATTATAATGGCAGACACTCAATCTCCACCTGCCTTTTTTACATCCTCAGAAAGACTGTCTTAGTCATTTTCCCAACTGAAATTAACATAGGTCATGACAATGATGTCAGTAGGAATGACACGATTAAAAACAATCTTTTGATATGAAACACTCGATCAAATGAAAAACCACGCATTTTCTCACTTTTAATGAACAGTACTACGCTGGCGATCTAACAATCCAAATTTTCAGAGCTGGAGTGACCAAGCCGCAGACAATCGTGATCCGTGAACACTCTTCGTCTTTTTTTTTCGGGGGGGGGGTCGAATAGTGGAGAGTCCCAGGGCAAAAACTATGCCCTTTTACTACTCTGTTTCCTAGCAATACACAATGAATCGGAAAATCTCAATTCACTACACTGGCGGGGGAAGAAACTATCTGACATGGAGGCAAATTCTTCCTCAAAGCCAGAGGAGAAAGCCCCTCTTCACGGCTAATTTGGAATAAAATGAATATAGATTTAATAAAAGTGAAGCGGAAGAAGATTTTCTTAAGAAACGGCTCTTTTCAGAGTTGAATTTTGAATTATTTAGTGAATTGTGGTGCTATAATTTCAAGTAGACCTAAATTGTAATTCTAGACCAGGTCATACTACTACTACTACTACTACTACTACTACCACTACTAAGTGAGCCTTTACCTTAAATGTGCACACTGCTCATTCAAAACAGCGCGTCAGAGTAGGGATGGAATAGCTGGAATACTATGATGAACCAGTGTGTTACGTACCAGTAGTATCAGAAAATTTATGAACCAGAGGAATGGAATGCTAAAGATGAACGTTTTCTAACTCCCCAGCTATTTCCCGCCAATATTCAGTCAGCCTGTTATACTCTGTACGCAGCAGTAATTCCATCTATCGGAGCTGAGTGGCAGCATAAGAGACAAAGAACATCACAACAAACAATGGTCAATATATTGTTATTGTTGATGAATGTTATGCGCTTTCGATATAGTAGGCCTTCACATTTAGTTTTCTTCCGACTCTGAAATACCACTCTTATCATAGTCGGTGTGGGGAAACTGAATAGAACATAACGGTAAGGGTGTATTCTGCTCGAAGGCAGGTTCGAACCTCCGCAGAGGTGTGCCTGAGCCGGAGTTTACGTGCGGTGGAGTGGCCAGTTCTTTTCCGCTCCTCCATTCCCTTACCCCCACCAACAGCTTGTGGCAACCCATCCCAAGCTTGACCACGCCCAATGTTGCTTAACTTCGGAGATCTCACGGGATCCGGTGTGGCAACCCATCCCAATCTTGACCACGCCCAATGTTGCTTAACTTCGGAGATCTCACGGGATCCGGTGTTTCAACACGGCTACGGTCTTTGGCAATAAAACATAAACGATCGGAAATTGCATTATCTCTAACTTTTGTTGTGCAGTACTTTTCGATAGGATCAATAACTTATTGTAGGTATTAAAAAATACATTTTAGGTGCCTTTTCCTAAACTGCAGTTTCATCCAGGGTGAATAAAATTGTTTATAGCTTAGACCAGGGATGGCGAACCAATGCCACGCGTGTCATTAGGTGACACGCGAACACGATTTCGGTGGCACACTACATGCACATATTAAAATTGTTATGTACGTTTTGTACTATAAACTATACATATCTCGTGCATCGTATAGTCATAGTGTTTCAGGTTTAAGAAATAAAAACCGAAAATCTAAATTCTAGTTCCATTCGAAGGTGCATTATGGTAACACTACAACACTGATAGGTCCGGAAGTCAGATGCGGCCGACGAGCCTTTCGCTCACCCACATCAGTGAATGAGTGAAGTTTGGCTTGTGTGTGGTTGTCAGCATAGCATAATTATTCTTAGTGAGTAACTGTTTATTGTTGTGAACTTTGTAAGATAAATAGTTGCCAAGAAATTATCCCAATTTCGAGATTTGGATAAACTATCGCACTTTACTTCAAAACCTCATATTGCACAAATGAGGGCTTTTTTACTGGTTCGGTACTGATAGTTTAGAAATGGAGTTGACTGAATTTTAAGAAAGCATGTATGGATGAAAAAGTTCGTACAACTTGATGAAGCATTAATGAAAATCGAGTGTGCTGTTGATGGTGAATACTCTCTCCAGAAGCCGGAGAACTTAACACTTGAACAGTAGAAGGGCCTCCCACAAAAGTTTTCGGCCATGAAGAAAGTTGCTACAGCGCTACTTACTTTGTTTGGGTCATCATGCGTCACATGTATTTGGTATTTTACAATACAATATATTATGAAACATAATTTGGAATTAGCGATGGAAGTCGCTGGAGGCGGTGGTGAGTGTAGGCAAGAGTTGTATCCATTACAAACGAAAATAACAAGTGGCACAGTAGACAGTTGAAAATAATGATCCAGACCTAAAATGGCACACTAGTTGGAAAAGGTTCGCCATCCCTGGCTTAGACTGTAGTTTCTTATTCCCCGACTCTATGTACCGATTTTCATCATATTCTGTTAACCCATTTTCTCCTGGTTCGGCGTTGATATGGACTTAGCAACAAAAATATACATTCATGAATGTCTCTGTTACCATAGCCGGTACGGTAAACATGTTAGAGACATAAATGATCGGAAATTTAATTCTATATAACTTGATTTATGTAATATTTATTGATAAGACCACTAAAAAATAAATATTTGAGAATTAAATTTCAGGACTTCCCCTAAACTACCACTTCACTAGTTTAGTAATACGCAACTTGCTAAGTTCAAAAAGCTCATCGAATGAAGCAACTGGCATTCTATAATATTGGAAAAACATTTCCGGATAGTTGTGTTCGTACAACTTTAAATGAAATTGTCCAGTGGTGAGCCGATTCGATATCGCCAACGTCTTTTCTTACCAGGTTTACTTTTTAATATTGCCAATAACTGTAGTTTAACAGCTCCGACAACACAACCTATTTGTACGACATCCATCATTACAGTATGGCGGGTTTATCGCTGGTGGAGAATGGCTGCGCGTGTCGCCGGCGTTTTTGGCGCTGTTTACAGGCGTCAATTCAACCGCTCGTGTAGAATAGGCAAAGAGTTTGAGCGTTCAGGCGGGCGAACAGCGGCGTTTTACCTGCTCGTGGAGAATCAGCCTTAGAACTTCATTGCCTTAATGAAGCGAAAGTGGCTGAGGTATGAACGATGCTAATGACACCATACATTCAGAATTAATCACTGTGATGAATGGTGCCAAAGTGATGAAAGTAGGGTCGGTTAATGCGTGGATTTCAGTAATCGTGATAGGCTGATATGTAATATCATAACATTCTGACTTCGTTAGCAAAGATAAGAGAATAATTTGCCCAGCAATTCCTTAGTTCGTCTTATTAACACACATCGGATCTACCGGGAAACCGGCCATGATACGAGAAATCCAAACTGATGATCCCTTTTTCCAACCCCTATATTACCATAGAATCTTACCGCAGTTAGTATATAGTTCTTCAAGTGCATTGGAAATGACTCTCCTCAACTGTCACCTATCCGATCGCACAGTTCGGGTGGTAGCAATGTCTGTTAAGGGTCAGAAGCGAGTGGACAGCTCGAAAGATTGTTCAAAACATTTAATTGATGGATTAAAAGCACAACGTTTACGTAATAATGCAAAATCCAATAACAAACAACCTTAAAAGGAGTGACTTTTAAATCAAATTTTTGTTGTACACTGACCAGGTTCACAGTAGATATAGAAAAATTTTACCATGAAGTTCTAATCATAGGGCAACGCGTTTGCACATAAAATCAACAACTGGTATCAGTGCTTCTCTATGCACGGAGTTCACAAGTTTTTAATTGTAATTCCTTAATTTTTCTGGGAGTAAAATGGTAAACTGAGGAATCGGCAGCACCCAAAAAAAATCATGAGGTGACCAGTCGTGAGTACGTGGTGCCCAGAGACCTCGTGAAATTATTCGTTCATAGAATATATGACTTAAAAATTGCATGAAACTATTGGGAATTCAGTTGTGGCTCCGTATTTTTTGGATGAATGATCCCGTCGTTTCGGTTTCAATAATTTTCGCAATGAACTTGTGTAATAATTTAATACACTTCTAAATATATCAATCTGTTAAGGAGAATCGGTGCAATAATTTGTGAACGTGAGATTGCAGTTCACATAGCAATCTTTCAACAATGGATTTTCAGATATCCGGAGGCAGGTGTATTTACTGTTTATGTAACCAGTTAAATGAAACTTAGCTTCATCGGTAAAAATTTACTTTACTAGACTTTATTTCCGTGATGATTAACAAACCGCTGAAATCACTGACAATAACAATTCCTCTACTCTTCGTACGCCAACTTAAGTGTGCTTAAGATTTTTTAAATTATTCTATTCACCGATTTTGAAATGGCAGTTGAAAGTTTCACATTCATTCACTTGTGAACCGATACAATTCTCCGCAGAACGGTTCCTCCCACAGCACACCTGCCTTGTTTCCCTTTCCTTTTTACACTATAGAGTTCTGTGAATTGTATGAACTGTTTGTGTTCACAACTTAAATACACGTTCCAGATCCTCTCTTTCTATTGAAGTGCACCGCACAATAAAAATTAATAGATCGTTTGTAGTGACCGGCGCCAGATTATGGAATTCTCTACCAGATCATGTCAAAGATTTTATAAAGATTTAAGGTCACCTGCCGAGACTGCCTGCTGAAAACAGCTGACTGAATGGTTATGCGCACCTGAGGATTAGTAAATATTAAGAGTTTTTAATATTAATTAGTTTTAGTATTAACTTAGTAATGTATTTAAATTTATTCTCATTCTATTAACTTTTGTAGTTTTAACTATTTTAAATATCTCAGTATATTATTTAAGATTTTGATTAGTATGTGGTCAAGTGGAAGAGAGCCCTACCTTCGCGACTGAAAAAAGGCATAAATAAATAAATAAATAAATAAATAAATAAATAAATAAATAAATAAATAAATAAATAAATAAATAAATAAATAAATAAATAAATAAATAAATAAACCCTATTCTATTCAATGATTCTTAAATCATTTGCACCGGGCGAGTTGGCCGTACGGTTAGAGGCGCGCGGCTGTGAGCTTGCATCCGGGAGATAGTGGGTTCGAATCCCACTGTCGGCAGCCATAAAGATGGTTTTCCGTGGTTTCTCATTTTCACACCAGGCAAATGCTGGGGATGTAACTTAATTAAGGCCATGGCCGCTTCCTTCCAACACCTAGGCCTTTCCTATCCCATCGTCGCCATAAGAATTATCTGTGTCGATGCGACGTAAAGCCACTAGCAAAAATAAAATCATTTGCATACCTGAACCTTCCCCTGGATGACTATACTGTATATACGATGTTTGGTTGATATCTATCTAGCCGTTTTGCCGTGATTGTGGAACAGACGGACTAACAGACATGAAAGCTAAAAACTACTGATATGGTATTGAGTTGACCTAAATCGGAAAAATATCGGAAGGATTTGCAAAACAAATGAAATTAGAGAGGCGGACCCCCTACAACTTTATTTATATAGACTAGCAAATGTACCCGTGCTTCGCTACGGTATTCTACATTATATTCGAATATCGAAGTAAATACTGTACATGCAGTAAATAAGATTGTTTTAAAATAGCATGTCTCTTAGTTGAGGAGTTTCTATTATAACGGGAGGTAACTACCCTACTGTCAGTCGAAACTGAGTTGTGCAGTTACCATTATAATGCCAGGCCCATTGTCCAAGTGCCAGCTAAATTACTGCCAGTCACACCAGTTGGTGAGTTTCCATCAAAATAGCGGGCCACTATGCCTAATGCCAGTCACATATTAGATGAGGACATTAGTTGATAATGACGGGCACCCTTGCCTACTGCCAAACACAATCGGGTAGGGGAGTTTTAAACAACAATGCATGCTCCCTTGCCTTCTGCAAGTCAAATCGAGAAGTGAACTAATCATTAAAATGGTAGGCCTTCCTTACTAAGGACAGTTACACAGGAGTTGGAGAAGGACCCCATTCCTACTGCCAGTCAAAGTCAGTCTGGGGAGTACTGATTACAATAGCAGACCCACCTTTTCTTGATCGCTACAAATCGACATCAGTGAATATATATAGATCGACATACGAAAGTATATGCGTGTTTACAATATTGCAGACCTTCATTTACAGATTAACTGCTGCTAAACGTACGTCATATCGACAAAGGATTGTACCAGAAGACACCGGATTCAGTGGCTTAAATGGCTGGTCCTATGATATCTCATCTATTCTTGGGTCAGAATGAGTTAGAAACGTTGAACAGGGTAAAGTTTTTGTAAGATTATCTCACATTGCATTACTTTTCGGATAATTATGTGACAGCTACATACATAGCATTTGGCTCACATATGCCTACTGGGTGGGCCAATTTTCGTGAAGAGTTTGATGATTCTATATTTCCATAAGATATTGAAAGTATGAATTATGCATGTGAAAAGTCCAAATTTATTTAACACCGATTAATAGAGAAAAATCAAACGTAAAAGGGATACACATAGGACAAAAAGTCATAATACCAGGCTGTAGATCATTCCAAATTGAACAGAGATTGTGCAATCCGTTATGTGATAGGACTTCCCGAAGGTCTGCACCATCATAAAAATTGCCTCCATATTTCGATATTCTTCGGGGATAAAAAGTGAAAAATTGAAAGATCTTGGAAGTTTTCCGTCCGTTACAGGCTAAAACGTAAAATATTGTCAAATTTCATTTTTATCGTCTGGCAGATTATGTCGCAATCTGGATTTTTGGAAACTAAACCAAAAAATATGCAGATGGTCATTAATACCCTTAAACGGGTAGCTGTGTGAAAATTTTGCCAAAATAGTCAGTGTAGAGGCACACAGTCGTTACGATTTTATTTATGTACTGTAGATAGATAAGGAATCTGCTCCACGTACAACACCTTTTGGGCTATGCCCGCTGGACATAACCTGAAAAACTGACCATTCATGCTATCTCCATTATTATTCCTCCTGACGAAAAAACGCACATGAAAAATAATTTTAGAGATGGAATTCCATCACGTTCGGTCGATTTCCAGCCAGGTTGGTCTTTTTCTGTATATATTGTGGTCGGTACCCTATAAACCAACAGTCCATTCCGGCAACATGAAATGTTATTGACCTTTAAAACCTACCTTTGGACAGGTGGATGCTAAATATAAAGTTTGGTTCGAATATCTTCAGCAGTTTTCAAGTTGTAAGATATACGCTTTACACGCACCCGTTCTTGAGTTAAGTCCGGTGGGACTTGTACCGAAGAACGGTCCATTAATGATATCTCCCTTATTAATCCTCGTATCGAAATGATGCACATGAGAAAAAAGTTTTAGAAATTAATTTCCATTAAGGCAGGTAGATTTAAATTAAGTTTGGTTGTGTATATTTTGTGGGAGTGCAAAATCACGGTTTCGGTTTCGTATAAACACCCAGTCAGTTCAGGGATTTAGAAACAATATTTGCCCTAAAACCTACCCAAGGACAGGTGGATTCTATATATGAAGTTTGGTGGAAATATATCCAGTAGATTCTAGCACTCGCGTACATAGGGAGTAATTAAGGAAGAAAATAATACATTTAAGAAAGTTGAAATTAATAGAAAATGGATTATAACTGAGGACAGCCGGATAACGACAAATATGTAAATGGCAAGCGAATGTATTGGAAAATCAAATGCCTCTCAACAAATTATGCTAGTGTGAGTTATTGATATAATAAAGCGGTAAGAGAGGAGAAATTTAATTCGCAGTGATTCTTAGGTAAACAGATAAGAAATTGTCTAATGGTGTTATTACTTAATCTATTCGAGGGCGGTTATATCCTACAACGATATTCCGCCAATATCCCGCAGAAAGGACGATTGACGCCTCTCTTGCCTTCTACCCAAGGAACAACCACGAATTTAAAAGCATGATGATGAAAATGGCAATACGTTACTTCCCTGCTGGCAAGGAGTCAGAGGTGTTGCCATGGTAACCTCTAGGTTCGTTGTCGGTCTGTCGGTCACTCAATGCAAAGCATGATACCCGCAGAAATAGTAAATTTCTCCGTCATGTGAAGAGTAATGTAAATTATGAACATAACGAAAGTTGTTTATAATAAAGAGACGTTTCTCATACGGTCCACAGAGTTTACAGGAAATCAATAGTATAAGAGAAAATGGAGGAAAACCATTCTGGTTTTCCAATAAACCCCCGTCTAATCAAAGATTTTAAAATGATATGAATATCGAAACCTTCCTCGGGGTGAGTATACTCTAAATATGAAAATGGGTTCAAATCTATCCAGCCGTTTTGACGTGATGGTGGAACAGACAAACAGATAAACAAACAAACAGACACGAAAAGTAAAAGCAGCGGATTCGGTCTTGAGTTGGCCTGAAACGGATAAATATCTGAGAAATTGGCAAAATAGATGAAATTACAGACAGCGGACCCCCTTACATTCCTTATACGCAATGTAAATACAACCAGGTGAGAGCAACACATCCCTTATAACCAACCACGAATTCATCCTCCTTCCCGTAAATCGAGAGTAGCATTAAAGTCTGAGATATTGTAGTCAGCCACGACTCAATTATACGAGTCGAAATATTCGACATGTCACTAAACTACTTTCAATATTGATTTGCATGCTGGGTTCTCTCGACCTCTGGGACTGGGACTGAAATTTTGGCGAAATATATGTAAAATAATAATTTTCGGCTTTTTCCATATTAATACACCCCTATCCCCCGCGGATCAGATAGCAGTGTTTTCATCCAAATTCCTCCATTTTTAAAGCTCTAGCGTGGCTTTTAAATGCCTGGCGTGCAGTCCTTTAAACGCCCACTTTCGTTCGACTCACGATCAGCACACATTAGTGGTGTATTCAAGCAGATTTCACTATTTCATTTCATAAGAATAATTCAAAAAGGCCTCCTACATCTGTCGGTCTGCATTTTGCTGCTTTCTAGTGGAGAAAGTAGGCACTTTTACTACGTAAACTATATAAGAACTACAAAAGTTTGAAAAATCTGAATGAAAATTACAGGTGGTGGTGTGGCCTTGCATAATATATTGAGTAAATTTTTATGCCTATTTTCAAAGACAGTGATTACTTATTAAAGAAATATTTATTAGTTTCAACATTATTTATGACTATTTCCGTACATACCATGTGCAAATCCTGTTTGTTTACTAACAAGTTGTTTTCCAGTTTGATTGTATTGAGGTATGCGAGTATTTTCTACTATTGTTTGGTGTTGTTCTGTGGTGAAATGCATACAATAAGTTCTCGGTGGCGTAAGCCAAAATCCAAAAGTAGGAGAAAACAAGAAATTTCTTTGAGATTCTCAGCTGGCAATACAGGTTATGAGCATTGTCCATTATTTTAAAAAATTGCTTTTTTCTCTGTTTCACGTTTTCAGGCATTCAAAATGTTACACGCATCATAAATCTTATGATATTGCTTTCAAAATTTGCATGTATTATCTTCATTGCATTGACTATAAACCTGCGGATCAATTTTTGGATTGCACTTTTGGTCTGGCTGCAAAAAAATTTCAAACTTAAAAAAATTGAAGATTTTTTGTAGGTTAAAAACTTGGATATGAAAAAAAATTATTTCTTCATACTCATTAATGCAATTCAAAAAAGAATCCGTAGGTTTCTTCCAATTGTATTAATGCAATAGAATATTACCTAAAAGTTACACTATCTTGATTGGTTTAATGCGGCAGACCTTTATAAATATTGAATAATTTGCACATGAAAATGTATAAAATAATTAATATCTCAAGAACTAATCAACTTGCAATGCTCAAATTTACCACAGTGGTTTATGTTATGACTATTCATAAGCATACAAAATTTCAAATCTGTACCTCAGTTTATATAGAATTTGGAAATTTCAGTCCCAGTGTCCCTTAAATGTTATATATATGCTTTATTAATGACTAAAATTTTCATAGTCCGGGCCCGCGGTGTAGAGGGCAACGTGTCTGTCTGTAATCCGGCGGCCCCGGGTTCGATTTCCGGCCGCGTGAGGGGTTTTTCATTGTGAATGATTAATATCCCTGGCCTGGGGACTGCGTATTTGTGTCGTCCCTAACGTTCCTTTCCTCACATTCAACACTTTACACTTCCGCCATTTACATAATACACGCAGGTTCCTCACATATGGTTCAAGTAGGTCGACGCCCCGAACGAATAGCATTTAAAAGTAAGATTTTCATGGAACAAATACTACTATAGATATCCTCGCCGCTAGGTGGGGCTTCATTCATCCGGTCGTATTACTGGAAACAGGTTGTTGAATTACAATTTTTTCAACTAATAGAAATCATTCACTTAATTAAAACTAATACTTCCTTAATTATCAGTTAAGTATGAATGTAGTTATGAATCACTGTAAAATTTATAGTAATAAACATTGATTGGTCTCCATGGATAACTTTTCCAAGCATTTTTATTTCACTGAAGACATGGACGCTGAAATACGCCTTCTTCCCTTTAATGTATTACTATTTTAAACCTATAAACAAGAAACTCGAAGAATTTATCTGGCCCTTGGTGTTATTCATCATAACTTTTGTTGATGAAGTTTGCTTGGGGATTCTGCACCAGATGTCGACTCGAATCAAAATGCGCGTAGACTATGTGGTTTGGTCGGCACAGATGGGACCCCACGAGAACGTAGCTAAGTAATTGAAATAAGTAGGAAAGCTTTTCAGAAATAATGGCAGTGTCTGGTGGCTGGAGCTCCGCTTGATTAAACCAACTCGCCACTGTTTTATTCATGTTCCGACAGAGCGCTCTGCAAGCAATCATTCCGTTTTCGATCAACGGAACGCAGCTTTCAAGATTTTTAGCATGCAAATTTAATTCAGCTCCTATGATGTGCTAGACTATTTTGAATTCTGACTAAATAACGCAGTAAAGAGGGTTTAGCAATTCTTTATATAATGATATTTATTTCACGAGCACTAAACTTAAAACAATACGCATTCAACATCAATTCGACTTGATCTATTAACTAAAGTTCTTAGGACACTCATTAGGTAGGCCATTCCGTGAGTTTTCATTGTCATTAGTCAGCAGCCCGTGACATTACCGGGAGGACCGCAACTAAGGTTTTCTGTTCAGTAAGCAACTAAGCCTTACAGATCTACATTTGGGAGTCGGGGGGGGGGGGGCTGGTCTGTAACTTTGGCTATCCCTAGAATGTTACTCCGTGCTTTTTTATTCTCAATCACTAACGTGAGTGCCTGGACAGTCCCTTTATTGGCCACGGCAGAACCTCCTAATCTTTTCCGCAAATGACTTAACCACCACAAATTTCCCTGACCCAAGAGATGGTGTAACCTTCTAGAAGGCCCACCGTACCCGTAGAGAGTACGAAATGAAAACTTTTACCCAATCACACCCAACACTTTTCAATATTCTGCAGCATTAGCTGCTGACTGTGGGTATTGCTCTCTAAGTTTCTTTCTCTAATTTCAATCACCACTGATCTGCATTTAGGACAGTCTCCGAGATAGCAGACTGCCTATCAGTTAACTAACCTTATCTTAAATAATTTCAACGAATTTGGAGATTTATCGAACATTACTTTGGTAATATTATCCAGTCTCTTATTACTCGTCCCATAAACGAGCCTATGTCGTAATTTGTCCTCTTGAATTCCGACTTTATCTTCATATTGTGATCCTTTCTACTTTTACAAGAACAGGTCAAACGTATTCGTCTCTAAATGCCATGCCATGCCATCTCTGCACTGACAGCTCGGAACATACCGCCTAGTTGGGCAGCTCGTTTCCTTTCTCCCAGTCTTCGCAGTCACAACTTTGCGACATTTCCGTAACGCTACTCTGTTGTTGGTAATCACCTTGATAATATAGAGCTGTTTTCCTTCGGATTTTTCCAGTTTTCTAATCCAGTAACCGTGGTGAGTGTCCTATATACTGGAACCATACTATACAACTATACTACAATTTTGGTCTTATATATAGACTTACATGACCTCCCCTTTACATCCTTACTGCATACCCTAATTCCTTCAAAACCATAAGAAGGGGTAAGTAACATTTATTTACAATCCCGTTTATGTGATTACCCCAATGAAAATTATTTCTTATATTAACACCTACGTACATACGTGATATCCGTGAGAAGCGTCTATCTCCATCAACGCAGTGATTAAAATTGGGAAGGTTTTTCCTCTTTGTGAAATTCACTACCTTACTTTTCACCCCGTTTATATTTATAGCTTCGTCCGCTGTCCGTCTCACAACATTATCGATGTCTTCTGCAGTCGCTCTCAATCTTGTAACATGTACTACACCGTAAAGTGCACTATCATCCCTAAAAGGCGTATCTATAATTTCAGTTCCTTACTCATATCATTCATATATATCCAATAATACTGCCTTGAAGAATTCCTCTCTTAATGGTTACAGAATCAAATAATGCTTCAACTTCTAATTCTCTGAGTTCTTCCTTGCTAGAAATATAGCCACCCACTCAGCCACTCTTTTGTTTAGTCCAATTGCAATTATTGTTGTACGTAGCCTCTCATGATCTACTCTATCTAAAGCCTTAAATAGGTCAGTCGCAATAGAGTCCATTCGACCTCATGAATCAAAAATATATTTCTGGTCCTACAAGTTGATCGTCATTGGAATAACTTTTCCTAAACTGGAACTGCCTTTTATCAAACGGTTTTGTAATTTCGAAAATTTGTTTAATATAATTAGTTAGAAATAATGCCTTCCTGGAGCTTACATGCAACATACGTTAAGCTGACTTGCTTGTAATTTTCAGCAGATTATAAGAACTACTTTTGTAGCTTCGAGCGTATTTTAAAAGATTAATTGTTCTTGTAATTTAAAAGAAAAATAACAAAGGTTATAATGCCGCCAACGAAGATTGCAAGTGTCTGTTGAACTAAATTATATTGTGAATACGATATTCTTACATTTTGATATTTCTCGTATATTAAATGAATAACATGATCACTGGCTTAGGGGTTATGTTATGATGTTAAGGACGAAATCTAATCCATTGCTACTTCAGGAGATTCAATTCAATGTAGGCTCCTGTTCACTGAATAATTCTTCAATGCTTCCAGTTTGGATATTTTGTTCAAATGTCTCATGCGGATGAAAATTATTTTTCTCAAACTTACCCTTGTCAATCATTTTCCCTTCGATTTCGTATAAGTTTGAATGTATGGTTGATGTTAGTGCTTCAATTACACTGTTGCCTTTCGTAATACACTGTCTTTGGAAAAAATCCAAAATATTTTCAGGATATTGAATATGATCTTAGAAGTAACATTCAAAAATTATAGTAATCCAATCTTGTTTTGTGCCTTTGCTGGCGCGACCTAGTGTTTACAGTGGACTATGTCTTCTGGTATGGGCTAGAGCAATCTTGTTACTTTCACTGATCTCTCTCAGCTTTATCCTTGGCTTTGGCAAAATGAAAGTGACTGAGGTATGAGTGATACTAGTAATGCCATTCCTTCTGCAGCCAGTCCCTGCTATGAATGGTGTGAAAATATTGCTCATAGGATCGGTTGGTGCATGCATTTCAGTGGGCTTGGCAGACTGATATGTAATAACAACTTCTGGCTCAGTGAGGAGAGCAACGGGAAACTACCTCACACCTCATTTCCCCTAGTATGCCTCTTCAGTGATACCTAGGCCATCTATGACAGCTGATGGCAGAGCTGTTGAGGATTCCACCAGAGGAATCGCTGACGTACTGAACATACATACATACAATCATGTTTAGAGGATAGTTCCTGATATGGATGTATTTTACCTGTCAGAGTTCCATGTGAACTGTCATTATATTATATTCAGTGGACACCTGAAGGTGACATAGTACGACAATCTTTCTTAAAGCACCTTGCGTTATCTTCATTGGTAAACCTTGAACTATCAATATCGAGTTTTCCTCACTACAATCAGAACATAAACCGTAGGGCGAGTTGTCGGGCACTCTGGAGCACAGCTTTGTGGTAAATGAATTCTCGACTTCTTCTTCGGTTTAAGAATAAGAATAATAAGAATAAGAATAATAATAATAAGAAGAAGAAGAATAAGAATAAGAATAAGAATAAGAATAAGAATAAGAATAAGAATAAGAATAAGAATAAGAATAAGAATAAGAATAAGAATAAGAATTAAGAATAAGAATAAGAATAAGAATAAGAATAAGAATAAGAATAAGAATAAGAATAATCGTTTTGTGTATATGATCGCGTGGTGATTTTGACACAAGTGGGCTGCCTGAACTTCAATTTCAAAATTTCAAAAGACCCTTATATAATAATGAACCATTCTAATTTGAATTCATAGTAATCCGGCATGATAGAGTCTACACATACACTGAATACCCTTGTAATCATGAAACAGTGTACTTGGTTAGAACACTCTAATATACCGACTGACTATATAGAGATTCAACGTTACAACCTTCAGGACAAGAGAGCAGTTAGTCAGTAATGCTGGATAGCCAGCCAAATTCTTAATTAGCAAATTGTAAGGAATGTAGGCTAAGGTAGCGCTCATTACTCAGGGTAACACTGACAATTTCCTTATGGCACACAATCTCTAGAACTCGGATTATCATAAAGTTATATTAAGGTGATGATACGTTGAATCATACTTCGTAGCATTAGCCTGTTTCCTCCATTCGTTCTTAATCCGTTTACGCTCCAGGCTTTGTTTTTCCCTTGGACTCAGCGAGGGATCCCACCTCTACCGCCTCAAGGGCAGTGTCCTGGAGATTCAGACTTTGGGTCGGGGATGAAACTGGGGAGAATGACCAGTACCTCGCCCAGGTGGGAAGATTGGATGGGACAGGCATGGAAGAGGGAAGGAAGCGGCCGTGGCCTTAAGTTAGGTACTATCCCGGCATTTGCCAGGAGGAGAAGTGGGAAACCACGGAAAACCACTTGTAGGATGGCTGAGGTGGGAATAGAATCCGCCTCTACTCAGTTGACCTCCCGAGGCTGAGTGGACCCCGTTCCAGCCGTCGTACCACTTTTCAAATTTTGTGGCAGATCCGGGAATCGAACCCGGACCTCCGGAGTGGCAGCTAATCACGCTAACCACTACACCACATAGGCGGACCTGTTTCCTCCATTACGAAGTATAACGTTCCCATCTGGTGGTGTATGTGCTTAAGCCTCCATGCATGCTTTATCAATCATATGGTAATGCATAATAGTACTTTTGCGACCTTACCGTTTATCGCAAATATTTTTCACTACGGCGAAAGCAGCTTTGTGATTACTTATACCACCTATCAGCTCAGTTTCTCTACAGAACCAACGTCCAGAAAATTATTCCCTTTAGTCGATTCCATCACTTACTTATCGAATTGTCCTTCACACATTAAATTACCATTTGTTTGTCATGCATCCTTTCATTCGCATCACGCTTCCAGTTCACCGATAAGTTGAGATTATCCACTACGATGATGTTTGTTTCTGTGTCGTTTTCTACTTAGCTGATTATCTTATTAAACAATGCTGCACCAGAGTCAGCGCCACAATTTCCAGGTCTGTACACCCAAAAACGCCAAGTGACCTAT
This sequence comes from Anabrus simplex, assembly GCF_040414725.1. Classification (NCBI taxonomy): domain Eukaryota; kingdom Metazoa; phylum Arthropoda; class Insecta; order Orthoptera; family Tettigoniidae; genus Anabrus; species Anabrus simplex. Next base: position 1,350,242,274 of record NC_090265.1, read on the forward strand.
TAAGAGATGAGCCTTTCACGTAGAACCTCATGTTTCTCATCCTTAACTTACACTGAAGCAGCCCACACTTATAACCAGCAACAACGCATAAACACTCAAAGTAACAATGAAAATGTAGTCACAAACGCAGTAAAAAAAAACCAGTGTAAAAGTATATACCGTGGATTTTCTGACAAGAGCAGACTAATACTGCTGGAATTTGGACATGAAAATACCATATCTTGGAAAACCAAAACTGCCTAAATTAAAGCAGGAAATACAAATACCAAGTTTACTTAAAAAAGGATAAAATCTTATATGGGAATCTGTGCAAAAATAAAGAAAAATACACTTTCGTATGAAGAGAATACTTTGTACTCACAGAGAATCATACCGAAGATTCGTTGGTGGACAATTGTTTCTGTGTATACAATACAATACAATAAATTGAATTTCGTAGCGCCCACATACGACAGCCTCGAATGTAACTGGATTTTTCAGCAATTGTTCAAGTGTCATACAACAGATTTGGAGCAAGGAAACATGACGTTAGAGTGATTCATAGACGGGGAGCGAAATGCCCAAAAGCAGGACATAAACAAACATGGTGGACCCAATAAAGTAAAGGAAAATAAACTGAACTGCTTCTTGGAATTCAGTATAAACCCATCTCGTGGAAGATGGAAAATCAGGAGCCTCGAAAATATAAATAATAGTGTAGGAACTGAATAAAAGCAAGGTAATTCTCAGCGGAATGTGAAGGCGTATGTTTCTCCCACTTATTAACATTCATACAGAGCAATGGAGCTATCACATAAGGGGAGTGAAACTCCCTTCATGACACATTAATAAAATCGGAAACTCTTACAGATACCTTAGTGAAGTCAGTGAGTCGAATAGACTCATATTTTACCACAAGTTTCTTATAAAAAGACGCTATCAGTACAAACACGTAGCCTTTCATATCACTCCATATTTAGGGTGTATCATGTATACGCGCTTGCTGTCATCCTCGAAGCCGTCTACTCACTCAAGGTGAATTCCAGCAAGATATTATCATCCCAATGAATCTTAAGCCGTACTACCAAACCATCAAAATTCTGTGGGAGAACTAAATAAAATCACAGGGCCATGATCACACGGATCATATACCCTCCAGCCATAAACCAAACGCAGCTATGCACTGCGCCAGAGAATTTTGAGCCAGACAACAACTACATATTAACACAAGGTAAACAAGCGCATGTGAATACTGAAGGGATACTAACTCTGGGTAGCGGTAGAAAAACGCCATATGAGTAAAGCAATGTTAACTCACACAAGTGGCTCCGATCAGAATAAAACACTACGATTTTAATAAGATTGTAAGAAAAACTATACCAGACGCCTAGGAATCACATAACTGGAATAGAGAGTACGAGATTACGTAAAAAAGAAATATAACAAAGCCATATCTTCAAATAAAAATTCAGCATGATTGGATAACTACCTTTGGAAAGGCTTGAAATGGGACAGTTCTTTGGTAGCATAAAATTTCCACGCAGTAAGTTAGGGCCTTCATCTTTCTCTTCAGGCTACACAAAAATCACCAGAGAAGATAAAAATTTATCCAGAGAGAGAATAAAACAACATACGAAATGCGAGCCGAGGTTGCTACAATCTGCCGAGGAAAAGGGTACGGTATATGCTTAAGGGCCATAGACACTTTGCCAACTGAATACTTTGCAGGTCGCAAACCAATAATGTAACACCACAATTAGAGAGATTAAATAAATAATCCACACACGGAGCCAGCTTTAAGACAAATTGTCTCGTTGCGTAGCTTACAAATTATTCTTTCACCAGTATGAATACTCCCCTTCCTACCGTTCCTATCCTGCCTCTAAGATCATTCCAGTTTCGTGAGAATATGTCCGCAACCGTGATATCACTTTCCAGCAATGATTCTAATCCTGTTACAATATAGTTAAATATATAGCTATTAATTATATCATCGTATTCCCTTCTTTAAAATATTCCTACGGTTTAATAACATTATGTTATCCTTAACTTCCAGATCCCTGTACCGTTATCACAGTTCCCTAGTCCACCCTGTTTTCCTGAATGTATCTCCATATTATCCTTCTATGCAATCCTCCTATGTTGTACGTACCACAGCCGTTCAAGTGTAGGCCATCTAAGCGCATAATGCCATCTTCTATTCACCTAATAGGATATGCAAATCTCACTCCCAGTTTCTCTCGTGCCCACTTCATTGTTTCATTTAAATCCCCGATGATCCTACAGTCATCATTCCTTCCACAAAGTATCCCAATTATAATAATTTCCGATCCCTTAAGCTTATCCCGTGGTGCATTAAGCATACCCTACACTTCCCCAACTATGTTGGTGCCTATTCCTGCTTGCCTTACATTGTTGGTACCAACGTGAAAAACTACCATCTTCTCCTTTCCATCCTGCTTCCCTTCTACTTTCCTCGGCGTCTACCTTAACCTTACTCCTGGATAACAATCTACCCTGTTTCCATTTCCTCCATACACTTTACCGGCATGCTTAACAATGGAGTTCCCCATAACCAGAGACTAAACCCCACCCACCTCGTTTGATTCCCTGCCCGCCTGGTCTCCATCAGCTTTCCTGATTATTGCAGAACTAATTTTTTCGCTCCCATGACCAATTTCTATCTCGCTTTTCATATCTTCTACTCTACAATTGAGAACTAATCATCAGCAAACAGTTATATTGAAAAGAAATACAAGTGAAATTGAGTGAAAAGAAAAAAAAAATATTATGTCAACGCACATGCATGGAAAATGGGAATAGTAATAACCAATGATAGAGCACATTCTTTACTAAAACAAAGAACCAGTTTACTCTCAATGAATTTCAAATATTTGCCCCGATGAGTCAGAGCACAATGAAGTCCAACGTTCCCTTGAGTTAAATTCGAAAATTTAGCGAGTGAAATTGCTTGAGACTGCACAAGACTAGCATGGTCGGAGAGGGGTGATTGGCTTTCGTTGATCAATCTTCACGAGCTACCCTTTACGTGATCATGACAAGCATGCACGTCAAGAATGAATTCGTGAACGTTAACATCGGTATTACGAAATGCATCGATATTCTAAGTAGGAATGGATACTGCGAATGAAATAGAAGCCAACGAAAAGTTGCCACGGCAAGTAGATTTACGACTGTGGTAGGATAGTTCGACTATGGCTTGAGTTACGAAAGCAGCTATAAGTGAACGATCTAGAATAAAGGCTAAACCACTCGTTTTGAGCCAACTGGACGTGCTAAACGTATGGTAGACGCCATTGGCTAAATGATCGGCGAGTTTTTCACTCGATGGCTCGCTCAAGTGTCGACGCACACAGTTTTATCTAGTGCTTGCATTTGCGGTCACAATCCACAGGTCACATGGAGGCACATTCAATGAAAATCAAATCGAGTGCGTAGCAGCGGGTCGAGTCACTAACTCAAGCATACTCCACTTAATTAATTTTAACGATGACTTAAAATTTTACCATGGTTAAAGCAGTTAGGCTCCGAGTACCTAAGAATGAGTCAACATTTACATTCACTTCACATTTGCAAAGGTCATATTCAACCGAACAGAATACTATTTTTACTTGTGAGTGTGCATAGTCTCTCTGCTATTGCGAGGGACATTGAAACCTATTCCATGCTCTACGGTTCGAATTACTTAAAGTTGAGTTAGAATTGAATAAGTAACTCTCAGCTTGTGCAATTGTATAGTTTCGAGAAAAATGTTTGAATAAGTACAGTACTATGCTACAATCAACTATTCGGTTCATAGCCTACCAACAGCAGAAGCGTCACACGTCAGTGCCGGTGGAGATGCCACATATTGAAATCTCAACAGCTTGTCCAACTCCCGACCACTGTTCAGTGTCAGTTACGTTGGAGACATGTGTCCCCTGAGGTGACACTCAAATATTGTGAGACAGACTATAGACCACGTTATACGTAGCCCCGATACAGCTGCGATAAGAGGAGGTGGTAGCGTAGTTATACATCTCTAACAGTAAACATCACCACCACCACCAGTTATCGGGAGCGGCGCTTCTTTATTTGTACTTAATTTCAGGTTACTCAGTTTCTCATTATTGCTATTTAAGAGAAGCTTTTAAATTTCCTGCAGTGAAAAGGGTTTTGATACATTTTCCTGTACCATTCGTCAATTGCTGGTCAAACATCCAGCAGTCCAATGTTAATATTACGGGGAATTCCCTCCCTCCAGGAGACCAGAGCTGAATGTTAGACGAGATGTGTTGCTCGCCATATCAGTTGTTTCTCCTCCTCCAGATGAAAATGTTGTGGGATCTTTAATATACTGTAAAAACCCCTGGTCATTAGGTTCAATATCCGGCTCCATAGCAAAATGGTTAGCGTTCTGGGCGATGGTCCAGTTGGTCTCAGGGTCGATTCCTGGCCGGGTCGAGGATTTTAACCCTCAATGGTTAATTCATGGCTCGGGGGCTGGGTGTGTGTGTGTCATCTTCATAATTAGAAATTGTCATAAGTTGGGGCCCCATCCTCATAGAAGCGCAGGTCGCCTGTAGCCCAATTCTTTGGAGGCCACACACAATAATAATAATAATAATAATAATAATAATAATAATAATAATAATAATAATAATAATAATAATATATTTATAATTAAAATTATATTATTATATTATATATTATATTATAATTATTATACATGTTATATATTATTATTATTATTATTATTATTATTATTATTATTATTGGCTATTTTGGCGAAATTTTCGTTTAGTTAATCGTTTCCGGTGTAATAATAACCATACGCATAATTTTTAGCTTTGGTGTCCGTTTGTCTGTTTGTTTGTTTGTTTGTCTGTTTGTCTGTCCTATAACTTCAAAACTACTGGGTATATTTCCACCAAACTTCATATTTAGATTCCAAATATTGCTTCTAAATCCCTGAACTGGCTGGGGGTTAATACGAAACCGAAACCGTGACCTTCCACGCCCTCAAAATGTACACAACCAAACTTAATGGACATCTACCTGCCTGAATGAAAATTAATTTCTAAACTTCTTTTACTCATGTGCATCATTTCGATAGCAGAGTTTTTAAGGGAGATATCAATAACGGACCGTTTTTCAGTACGGTACAAGTCCCACCGGACTTAACGCAAGAGCGGGTGCGTGCAAAGCGTATTTCTTACAACTTGAAAACTACTGAAAATATTTGAACCAAACTTTATATTTAGCATCCACCTGTTCAAGGGTAGGTGTTAAGATCAATACCATTTCTAATTCCGGGAATGGACTGGGGATTTATAATGAAACGTAATGGTGATTTTACTCTAACACAATATATGAAGAATAAGACCAACCTGACTAGAATTCTATTTTTTTCCTCTCATGTGCAATTTTCAACAGGAGGATTAATAAGGGAGATATCACGAAAAGTCGGTTTCTCAGGCTAAGTCCAGCGGACATAGCCCAAAAGGTGTTATACACTGACTGACAGAGCAAATGCAACACCAAGAAGGAGTGGTCAGAACTTTATGCCAATTGCAGGGTAGACTGACGTCACTGAGGTATGCTCATGATGTGAAATGCGCCGCTGTGCTGCGCATGTAGCGAACGATAAATGGGACACGGCGTTGGCGAATGGCCCACTTCGTACTGTGATTTCTCAGCCGACAGTCATTGTAGAACGTGTTGTCGTGTGCCACAGGACACGTGTATAGCTAAGAATGCCAGGCTGCCGTCAACGGAGGCATTTCCAGCAGACAGACGACTTTACGAGGGGTATGGTGATCGGGCTGAGAAGGGCAGGTTGGTCGCTTCGTCAAATCGCAGCCGATACCCATAGGGATGTGTCCACGGTGCAGCGCCTGTGGCGAAGATGGTTGGCGCAGGGACATGTGGCACGTACGAGGGGTCCAGGCGCAGCCCGAGTGACGTCAGCACGCGAGGATCGGCGCATCCGCCGCCAAGCGGTGGCAGCCCCGCACGCCACGTCAACCGCCATTCTTCAGCATGTGCAAGACACCCTGGCTGTTCCAATATCGACCAGAACAATTTCCCGTCGATTGGTTGAAGGAGGCCTGCACTCCCGGCGTCCGCTCAGAAGACTACCATTGACTCCACAGCATAGACGTGCACGCCTGGCATGGTGCCGGGCTAGAGCGACTTGGATGAGGGAATGGCGGAACATCGTGTTCTCCGATGAGTCACGCTTCTGTTCTGTCAGTGATAGTCACCGCAGACGAGTGTGGCGTCGGCGTGGAGAAAGGTCAAATCCGGCAGTAACTGTGGAGCGCCCTACCGCTAGACAACGCGGCATCATGGTTTGGGGCGCTATTGCGAATGATTCCACGTCACCTCTAGTGCGTATTCAAGGCACGTTAAATGCCCACCGCTACGTGCAGCATGTGCTGCGGCCGGTGGCACTCCCGTACCTTCAGGGGCTGCCCAATGCTCTGTTTCAGCAGGATAATGCCCGCCCACACACTGCTCGCATCTCCCAGCAGGCTCTACGAGGTGTACAGATGCTTCCGTGGCCAGCGTACTCTCCGGATCTCTCACCAATCGAACACGTGTGGGATCTCATTGGACGCCGTTTGCAAACTCTGCCCCAGCCTCGTACGGACGACCAACTGTGGCAAATGGTTGACAGAGAATGGAGAACCATCCCTCAGGACACCATCCGCACTCTTATTGACTCTGTACCTCGACGTGTTTCTGTGTGCATCGCCGCTCGCGGTGGTCCTACATCCTACTGAGTCGATGCCGTGCGCATTGTATAACCTGCATATCGGTTTGAAATAAACATCAATTATTCTTCCGTGCCGACTCTGTTTTCTCCCCAACTTTCATCTCTTTCGAACCACTCCTTCTTGGTGTTGCATTTGCTCTGTCATTCAGTGTACATGGAGCAGATTCTTTATCTATATAAATCATATCGTGACGTCCGTGTGTCTGTGCATTGACTATTTTGCCGAAATTTTCGTATAGCTTTCCGCTTAAGGGGTAAGAACGACCATCTGCATATTTTTTACCTACAGTTTCCTGAAAGTCCTAAATTTTACCCCCCTCACCCAACATCAAGATTGCCTCACAATCGGCCACACGAGCTGGACAATTGAAATTAAGCAAAATTATACGTTTCAGCCGGTAACGTACGGAAAAATTTCCAAGATCCTTAAATTTTTCACTTTTTATGTCGAAGAATATCGAAATATGGAGGCAATTTAATGATGGTGCAGACCTTCGTTTGGAGGTATTTCGTGGGATAAACGTAAAGTCCTATCACATATCGGATGGCACAAATCCATTCAATTTGGAGTGATCTTCAACCTTGGTCTTATGACTTTTTGCCGTATATGAATTCCTTATACATTAGATTCGTCTCTTTATCTAGATTTTAAATACATTTGGACTGATTACCTGCATAATTCATACTTTCAATCACTTACAGGAGAGATAGAATCATCACACTCTACACGAACATTGGCCCACCCAGTACCCATATGTGAGCCAAATGCTTGTTACATAATTTTCCGAAAAGTAATGCAATGTAATATAATCTTATACAAATTTCACCCTATTCAACGTGTATAACTCAATCTGACCCATGAATAGATGAGATGCGAGAAAATATCATAGGGCTAGCCATTTAGGACGCTAAATACTGCGTCTTATGGAACAATCCTTTGTTGATATGACGTACCGTTTATCAGCAGTTAAACTGTAAATGAAGGTCTGCAATATTGTGTACATGCATGTCGATCTATATATATTCATTGATGTCGATTTGTAGAGATCGAGAAAGGGTGTGTCTGCTATAGTAATCAGTACTCCCCACACTGACTTTGGCTGGCAGTAGGATTGAAGTCCTTCTCCAACTCCTGTGTAACTGGCATTAGTAAGGAGGGCCTTCCATTGTAATGAAAATTCACTTCTCAACTTGACTTGCAGAAGGCAAGGTATCTTACAATTTTGTTCAAAACTCCCCTCCCGGATTGTGTTTGGCTGTATGTAACGGTGTCCGACATTATGAACAAATCTAATATGGGACTAGCATTAGGCATAGTGGCCGGCTATTTTAATGGAAACTCACCAACTCGGTGTGACTGGCAGTAAGCTGGCTGGCAGAAGGAAAATGGGCCCGTCATTACAATGATGATTGCACAACACTTTGACTTGTGGTAGGGAAGTTGCCTGCCATTATAATAAAAACTCTTCAATTGTTATCTGTCTGGAAGTAGGAAAGGGGCCTGCCATTGTAACGAAAACTCCCCAAATAGATTGTGACCGCGCAGTAGCCAATGGGGCCTGCAATTATAGTGCAACATTCCCAAAACGATTTTGAATGGCAGTAGGCATGTGAGCCTGCCGTTATTAGAGCAACTCCGCGACCCACACTTTACATGGTAAACAACGTATGGGGACCAGCCCATGCTATTTCTCAGATAACGATAAGAGACATGAATTGTTTTTAAAAATCTTGCCTACTGCACGTACAGTATTTACTTCGATATCCGTATACAATGTAGAACACCGTAGCGAAGCACGGGTATATTTGCTAGTGATAATAATAATAATAATAATAATAATAATAATAATAATAATAATAATAATAATAATAATAATAATAATAATAATAATAATTTTGTATATATTAACTAGCGCTTTTTGCCCGCGGCTTCGCTCGCGTCATAGTTATGACCCATTATATTATTTTATTTCGAACTTTCTTTTGATGTGCACCAAACCAACCTTATGCGTTCATCGACTTTCGTAAGAAATGTAAGACATGAACGTAAATGATGAGTTTTCCCGTCCAGCTTCGGCCGGAATTGAAAATTTTCACGAGTATTCCGAGTTCGCTGTTAAATGAAATTCTCCTGGCGAACACCCTACCTATATTTTTTTAACCCCGTCACACGTAATGTAGTGCCATTGCACAACTTAGGTGGTTTGAGGATACGTAACAACAGTACAAGTGCTCCTATTTTCAAACGAAGTTTGTGAGATGGGAATCCTGGAGGATGAAGAGTATTTAGGAATTCTACTTGATAATTGAGAGCATCGTCCGTTTGTAATACCGTGTCGACCGATTTATACTCTATTTCTTCTGCATCAAAATATGTAAGCAACGCTTCATTTATTTCATTACCTGTCTCATTAAAGTAAATCTGCAAAACTCCAGAATCTTGATGAGCCTTCGGCAATAGACAGCCTAGGGAAAGCTAAACTTTACCTTGTACTTTGAAAGTTGGCATAAAGCCGGGTTAGATGACTTGCTTAGCACCAAAAGATGTAATTTGAAAACAGCTGCTGTATTTTATAATTCGATCAAAAAATGACCATGGTTTCGATGGGCACCCATTAGTAACTGTGCAATGGTTCAGGTGGAGATTAGAATGGTGGCAGCTGAACCTTGCCAGAATCGCAACACATGCCTGGTTTTTCATCTTTACACTTGAGAACATTGCAGGGCATTTATAGGTCATTGTACCAGTGGTTATCAAGCAGTTATCTTCCTAATTAATTCCAGGATCGTGACACATCCCGGAACGAAATTTGTTTAACATGAACACAATCGTCTTTCTTTTCGTACGCCAGTTTGATGTTGCTCATATCGCGTTTGAATTGTCCTGTGATATTCGCGATTATTTTGCTGGATTGTAGCTGCCGCTGCTCTATGAAACGCGAGATTATTTTTCTGGTATGTCGGTGCCGCTGTTCTATGAACCTTGGGGTTATTCTTCCGGTACGTGCCTGCCGCTGCTCTATAAACCTTGAGATTATTCTTCTGGTACGTGTCCGCTGCTGCTCTATTAGACTTCAAGAATTTTATTTTGGTATTTACTTGCAGCAACGGTATGTACGGAAGGATTATACTGTAAAAATATGGCTGTTGCTTTTTTGAATTGTATTTTTCTCATAGCATTTGAGTATCGAGTACGACGTTCTTCAGAAACATTTGGAACAACGAATGATGCACTTGTTCCTTCGCACAGACATTCATATACAGTACTTCAAAATGTCCGTTAGAGAGATTAGCAGTGAATCGCAATCTTTTTACGGTATTAGCTTCATCACTAAATGTCCAGTATAACTTAGATCACGATAAAATTCAAAGCGAAATGGAAAGATATTGCCTGCTGCCATCAACTCACATGTTCCACCATGAGTTGAATCTTCTGACACGAAATGTCGGCACTCTTCTGAGGAGGAATAGTTATTACCCAGATGATTTTCGGACAAAATGGAGACAACTTACGAAACAATAGCATCAAGAACTTCTTTATGCCGTAACTGAGTAGAATATAAAATGTAAGAAAGAGATCTAAATAGACACGCACCATCACCTACAATAGAAACAATGTTATGTGACAACACTTCACCATTAATGTTTAGATAAGTTACTGCCATTATGCTGTGTGCGCGAAAAGACGTTATAGCGCTGCACTCTGTTATTTAGCTGTCTCCTTGAAATATCACACACCAGTACGTTGAATCTTCTGACATGAAATGTTGTTACTTTTCTGAGGAGGATTGCAAAGGTTCAAACACTTATTGCTCAAGAGTTCTATCACACTCACTTCATTACTGGTCAACAATATTTCGCAAGTTGCCTTCGGTCTCTCTTTCGTCAATATGAGTGACATATCATCGAACCATAAACAGCTTTGCTAATGACGCATGCACGCGCCGAACTGGTACTGCTTTCGCCTAGCCTGTTTTACCAGTTGCACGCATGAAACAACTCATTTAAACTGTAAGCGGGTGCATAACTCACTAACAAAATATAAAACTATAATAAATCTCCTTGATGAAACAATATTCCTGTGTTAAAACAAGCCGCCAACAGTCAGACTCGAACCTGGATTCTAGCAGTCTGCAGGCCGTTGACTTAACCGTTGCGCTATCTCATGAATTCACTCACAGTCATTCGTATATGTAGACCTATATACGGTTACTTGTATTTTCTTTTCTTTAAGGATTTGGTTTATTACCATCTTAAAATGCACGGAAGCGGAGTGAATTGGCGCGTACACTTATATGTTGGAAAGTGCCGCGGCCATTTTTAGTTGGCAAAAGCCAAAGATTCATGCGCGCAAGGGAAGTATTTCATCTGGAAAATCTTGAAAATTAATATATTTCCGTTGACTAGTCAAGAAATGCATGATTTTTGCGGTACTGTGGAGACTATTTGGAAGACTGAATGAATATATATTGTGACCGTTCATGGACGCGCGTGGTTCGAAATAATAAACTTCTCTAATATGCCTCGACTAGAATTCAGTGGTTTGTAAAAATCTCCACTCAAGGGCATGGCCCTTCGACGGGAAAGCGGTCTCATCCTCTCAATAATTAATCGAATAATGATCCAACATATTATCCCAATATACTAGGTTCATATATAAACTAGGCAAGAAATGATAACCGCAATACAAATTTGGAAGGACATCAACTTTAATAAACAATGCTAATTGGATATAATTAATAAACTGAATAAGCAAACATATTTTTAATAAAAGAAAACATTCTTATGAACACCTTGTCATGCTCTATTAAAATTAAGTCTTTCTTGAAAGTTATCCACAATTAAATTCAAACATTATCATCGCTTATTACTTTCATTCATACTTCATTTAAGTAGTTATTAAACACATTGGAAAATCAGTAAATTGAATCCTTTATCTCCTCTAAACTTGTTTGTTCATTCACTGTATTTTACTTATTATCCGTACCTTGTCCTCCCTGCTCTACCTGTTTCCATCTGTTTCATCTCATAAACACCTAGCTAGCTAACAATAACTTGAATTCCCTAGCGGTCTTTAAACAAACATAGAATCATTTCAAATAAATAATTATTGTGTTATCGTCCCATAATTGAATGACCACGTGCCAACATCCATCTGGATGCTCCACATAGCCGCATCTGAAAATTAAGCACTAACTACTGACATATTAAATGATCCAATGCCAGAAGATCTGAGCTGCGTCTGCATCTCTCCATCATGCTGAAAATAATGCTACTGCACAAAATTGCTGCCTCAAGCAATGCTACACATATCAATGCACACTTACAGGTGATATCGACCTCAAAATTCGGTCTACCATTCCAGTATAAATTGTCGAAGATCCTACTTACATGTCCGCTCGACTATTCCGTTACTCATGTTATAACAGAACTTAAACCATAACAATTCATATGCTCAACAGAAATCTCTTTACCGGACGAGTTGGCCGTGCGCGTAGAGGCGCGCGGCTGAGAGCTTGCATCCGGGAGATAGTAGGTTCGAATCCCACTATCGGCAGCCCTGGTTTTTCGTGGTTTCCCATGCTAGGGCTGTACCTTAATTAAGTCCACGGCCGCTTCCTTCCAACTCCTAGGCCTATCCCATCGTCGCCATAAGACCTATCTGTGTCGGTGCGACGTAAAGCCCCTAGCAAAAAAAAAAAGAAATCTCTTCGAAATGCTTTCAATCCGAACATTAAATACATCGCTCGTCATCTAGCACTCGAATGCGCGGCGAACATACCGTTCAATAACAGCATCCTATCATATTGACCATCTCGAAGAATCAACTTACCAATGTAATGAACAATTCAATAAATCTCATTCACTGATTATGCCACACCAAATTATAACTTCAGATGATCCTACATTCACCTTATACCGTCACAATATGCACCGCATAAGAAAAGAAAATCATTTCCTAAATAAACAAGCAAAGGCAATCGAAGAGCCTCAATATTATACGTATGAACATTACATAGTTCCTACTGAATGAGCATATCACAACAATCCGCGGAACTCCTTACACTAAGGATCACCACATTAATTATATCATACATACGGACATCTGAAGAACTTACCTGTAACGAACAAGATATATTACATTCACCTTCACAATTATTCACTAATACAGGAACAACGCAGAAAAGATCGCGTCTAACCCCAATATTTACAGACGGCGAGCATAGTTCTAACGAATGCGCGGTCGGACAACACATCATTAAATTAACACCATTAACACGTTAGGTTTCAGCATCATCATCTGTTTACCCTCCAGGTTCGGTTTTTCCCGCGGACTTAGCGAGGGATCCCACCTCTACCGCCTCAAGGGCAGTGTACTGGAGCTTCAGACTCTTCGTCGGGGGATACAACTGGGGAGTATGACCAGTACCTCGCCCAGGCGGCCTCACCTGCTATGCTGAACAGGGGCCTTGTGGAGGGATGGGAAGATTGGAAGGGATAGGCAAGGAAGAGGGAAGGAAGCGGCCGTGGCCTTAAGTTAGGTACCATCCCGGCATTCGCCTGGAGGAGAAGTGGGAAACCACGGAAAACCACTTCCAGGATGGCTGAGGTGGGAATCGAACCCACCTCTACTCAGTTGACCTCCCGAGGCTGAGTGGACCCCGTTCCAGCCCTCGTACCACTTGTCAAATTTCGTGGCAGAGCCGGGAATCGAACCCGGGCCTCCGGGGCTGGCAGCTAATCACGCTAACCACTACACCACAGAGGCGGCTACGTTAGGTTTTTCAAGTTATTTCCTTTAAAATCACCTGTGTGATATTAACCTCTACATCTACCATAAGCAACTACAGATAAGCAAGGAAGGACAAATGTACGTCTACTCATCATTAGAAGATCCAGTCTTCATTCCACCATGAAAGTAGTGGTGGTCAGGTCATCTGTTCATGTCATCCCGTACATTCCAGTAGAGTTCGGATCCATCAGGGACCCTGCCAATTTAAGCACACATTTCCTCCTTATTTATTTCTTGATTCATAACCATGGATAGTATCACTGGCTCCAACCCTGAAACTTGAACGAGAATCATTAAAAAGAGTTCACACAGATTTTATAATTCTACTTTCATGGGTTACCACTCGCCTGCATAAGTCAATGCTATTTGACGATTATTAAGCTTATTTAATGCTATTTAGCCCTTCAGTTTAGCAAATTCTCTCAGCTTTTATGCGAGTACCAGAGCTATATACATTATTTGCTTCCTAACTGGTTTCTTCATGCAAGTATTGTCAGAAAAACAAAATTCTATCTTCATTATTTTGGCAATAATAAATTATTCGCTTTTCACGATCCAGAGAGCTACAATATTACAACTTCATTACATATGATTTTGACATTTGAGGAACTTGTCACCGCAATCACTCCTTCTTCTCTACCGAAATTCACAAAGGAACGCATCCTACAATTGTTTATTCTTCTGAACATGTAATACGTCACACCGTATGCCTTCTAGATGATCAACCGTATATGATTCCAAGTTATTCCATGGCCTCCTTTGACGTCTTCCGGACTATATACAATGTCAGATCCTTCCTCTTCTCAGCTGTTGATGTAATTATTCTTTATCCATATCTGCCAGTAACTAAACTGTTCTTCATTCGAACTACCGTATACCACGGGGTTCTGATCTTGTTCTTCCGATTTCCAACCACAAGATCTACCATAGATTTGCGAGCTGTATCGGCTTTCGTATATTATGAAGACATAAATTAGCCGTACATCAACGATTCACATGAATCTGTTTAACTTATAACTTTCAATGACTCCTTGACATACGATTACATGCCATTACTTTACTTTTTAAATGTTAACCTGATACATGGTTGTTATCCTGCATAGGACAATGGAAAATCTTCGATTCGGTTTAATTTGTGTCCATTTGTTGTGAGTTTGTCTGTAACAGCATAACGGTAAAATTAATAAGTGGATTTTCATGAAATCCCACCTATATATTATTAAAATTATTCAGCAGGAGTAGTAGGAGGACCTCAGAAGTGCCCCAAGACACAAAACACGACTTAAATTTTTCATGCAACTTTTAACAGGAACATTACCCAGGAGAGAATCTACTTAGAATCTTACTTAAGAACATATTTATTCTAAATTTATACCCGATAGGGTGAAAAATAAGGGAAATACCACTGGTGTCCGTTTTAAGTCATTAGCCGATAACAAACACTAGGCCTATATAGAGTTACAATGGAGAAAATATCTTAAAGGAATTTGTACATATTGTCATCCATCCACAGTTTTGGAACGCGATCAGACAAGCACGCTCCTATACATACCAGTCCATCGTACAACACGTTTTTACAGCAGGTCTGTGGGATAAGGTACCTTGCTGTGTCAGAAAAAGCCATTCCTGCAAGATTCAAGAAACAGTGCTGATAATATCTCCTCAATAACAATTGAATTTACTAAGTTGTTAGCAGTAGCGATTCTAAGTAGTTATTGGGTTATTTGTAACTATTAAGTGACAAGTTATGAATTATGTTTGTTAATATTCTTTAGATATTTTTAGAATTCGTGGATATCATTCTCATCATTATCAACCACTTCATCATTACCGTTATCTGTATTGGTATTCCATTAAGTTAAGAGTTGTAAGGAATTTTTATTTATTATTACTATTATTATTATTATTATTATTATTATTATTATTATTATTATACATACATTTTTCTATTAATCTGATTAGATTGAATAGATGGTCAAATGGCCACAAATTTGCCTCAGAAATATATCTAGTATAATCTACAATTATCTGTGTTTTTAGATATCATCCTCATAATATCTACATACTGTACATCGGATGGATGAGATCAAATCTAGACCGGGTCGATGATCTACAATTTAGTTTCATTTTGGCAACAATCATGATAGAATCGAGACCAGCAATAACGCAAGAAAAGATGAAACTGGAAGCGGCTGGTGTGTCAGTAAAAACCGAGTGAACCATGGTACAGAATGGTATCATATTTCAAGTCAAATTATACTCCAGGATTGACATGCAATGGTGGAAATACAACAGTAAGTACTTTGATTCTTTACAACTACGGTGTGAATTTTCATTTTTATTTTTGTTCACATTCTCGTTTAAATTCTCATTGTAATTCCTATTCATACTCCTATTCTTATTCTCATTCCATGAAGAATAAGGAACTCCAACAACATTATCAAAATCTGTTAACGAACTTTTTTTAAATCTTCCTGAAACTAACAAGTATTTTCCACCAAAGCAATATAATTACACATGTTACTGCTGCGTATTCCTTCTACATAACTCTCTTAGAACGTTAAATAAACAACTAACAGCAATAATAATAATATTAATAATAATACCGCGTGTCATCAGTTACTGTAGGCAGATATTTTAATGTGGTGCCGTACAATTTCGACGTTCCGTTTTACTTCAAGCCTACTAGATGGTAGAGTGAACAGAATCCCTCGTGGACATTTATGGCTGAGTTTTTAATTATTTTTTTCGGTTAAACACCAAATGTGTCTCCAGAAATATTTTAGTTACCGAACATGGTGATTTAACTATTAATCGATTTATTATTTTGGTACGACATGGAGTATCGAACTGACTTTCTCCCAACCTGCCAAAATCCGACTACTTCTGCCGAGTTTGCACCCGCTAGCTTGCGATCCGGATGATAAAACCCTACCACTAATCCACGGAGGAATGTAATTTATAGATTATTTCACTTGATAAATTATTCAAAACCCTTATATTTCGGTATAAATTTTCCCCTGTTCCCTAGATGTTCCGTACGTTGGTAACAATTATAGCTGCGTCGTTTCTGATGACCATTCCTCGGAATAGTACTGGTGTTACTTTCAAGGACCAGATTATTAGATTCTTTCATCCCAAAAATTCCCCAAAATTCTCCTTCCTACTGTCATCCCTTGCATCGTTTGCACTCGATAATCTCAACAATCTCTTATCCATCCACTTCGTAGAGGACTCCAACTTCTTGCTATTACCTCCACCAAAAACCCAAGTTCACCGTCATGAAATAACAGAGAACGCATAACAACGAAGAAGTCTCACCCTTATGTTCAATAATTTCTGATAACTTTTCAAGTGGTTGACCACTTTGTTGAAAATATCCCTGAAGTTCTCAATGCGGAATTCGGGATATTAACAGTTCAAATTTACCCCCATCCGTCTTTTTGTACTAGTGCTGAGGTATGTAGGCCTACATTTCTGTACACGTTAAATGGGCATCTGATCTATCAAATTATGGCATGTTGTGATATTTTACAGATTGGTTTTATAATTAGTGCACAAGTTGCACATATGGTGTGCACTATATAATTTCACTAAACTGTTGATGTATTTATGAACTTCAGTGAATAATTAATCTACCTCGAAATCGCCAATCGGCGCTTATTAAAAACTAGCGCCTTGCCCGCGGCTACGCTCGCGTCATAGTTATGTCCAATTATAATATTTTATTTCCCATTTTCTTCTGAAGTCCACCAAACCAACCTTATGCGTTCATCGACCTTCGTAAGAATCGTAAGACATGAATGTAAATGATGTGTTTTCCTATTCCGGCTTCGGCCGTAATTGAAAAGTTTCACGTGTATTCCGAGTTCGCTGTTAAGTGAAATTTCCTGGAGAACACCTTACCTATACTTTTTTAACCCCGTCACACGTAATCTAGTGTCATTGCACAACTTAGGTGGTTTGAGGATACGTAACAACATTACAAGTGCTACTACTTTCAAACGAAGTCTGTGAGACGGGAATCCTAGAGGATTAAGAGTATTTAGGAATTCTACTGGATAATTGACAGCATCGTCCGTTTGTAATACCGTGTCGACCGACTTATACTCTATTTCTTCTGCATCAAAATATGCCAGCAATGCTTAATTTATTTCATTATCCGTCTCATTAAAGTAAATCAGCAAAAATCCAGGATCTTGATGAGCCTTCGGCAATAGACTGCCCAGGGAATGCTAGATTTGACCTTGTACTTTGAAAGTTGCCATAAAGCCGTGTTGGATGACCTGCTTAGCACCAAAAGATGTAATTTGAAAACAGCTGCTATAATTTCTAATTCGATCAAAAAATGACCATGGTCTCGATGGGCACCCATTAGTAACTGTACAATGGTTCAGGTGGTGATTAGAGTGGTGACAGCTGAACCTTGCCAGAATCGCAACACATGCCTGGTGTTTCATCTTTCCACTTGAGAGCATTGCATAATTGACATTTATGGATCATTGTACCAGTGGTTATCAATCTGTTATCTTCCTAATTAATTCCAGGATCGTAAGACATCCCGGAACGAAATTTAAATTTACATGGACGCAATGGCCTACCTTTTCGGAACCCAGTTTGATGTTACTCATATCGCGTTTGAATTGTCTTGTGATATTCGCGATTATTTTTCTCGAGTGTAGCTGCCGCTGCTCTATGAACCTTGGGGTTATTATTCCGGTACGTGAGTGCCACTGCTCTATGAACCTTGAGATTATTCTTCTGGTACGTGTCCGCTGCTGCTCTATAGACTTCAAGAATTTTATTTTGGTACTCAGTTGCAGCAACGGTATGTGCGGAAGGATTATACTGTAAAAATGTGTCTGTTGCTATTTTAAATTGTATTTTTCTCGTAGCATTTGAGTATCGAGTACGACGTTTTTCAGAAACATTTGGAACAACGAATGAAGCACTTGTTTCTTCGCACAGACATTCATATACAGTACTTCAAAATGTCCGTTAGAGAGATTAGCAGTGAATCGCAATCTTTTTACGGTATCAGCTTCATCACTAAATGTCCAGTATAACTTAGATCACGACAAACTTCAAAGTGGAATGGAAAGATTTTGCTTGCTGCCATCAACTCACATATTCCACCATAAGTTGAATCTTCTGACACGAAACGTTGGCTCTCTTCTAGGAGGAATAGTTATTACCTAGATGATTTTCGGACAAAATGGAGACAACTAACGAAACAATAGCTTCACGAACTTCTTTATGCCGTAACTGAGTAGAATATAAAATGTAAGAAAGAGATCTAAATAGACACGCACCGTCACCTACAATAGAAACAATGTTATGTGACAACACTTCACCATTAATGTTTAGATAAGTTACTGCCATTATGCTGTGTGCGTGAAAAAGACGTTTTAGCGATGCAGTCTGTTATTTAGCTGTCTCCTTGAAATATTACACACCAGTACGTTGAATCTTCTGACATGAAATGTTGGTAATTTTCTGAGGAGGAATAGTTATTAGCAAGGACTGCAAAGGATGAAACACTTATTGCTCAAGAGTTCTATCACACTCACTTCATTACTGGTCAACAATATTATGCAAGTTGCCTTCGGTCTCTCTTTCGTCAATATGAGTGACATATCATCGAACCATAAACAGCTTTGCTAATGACGCATGCGCGCGCCGAACTGGTACTGCTTTCGCCTAGCCTGTTTTACCAGTTGTACGGATGAAACAACCCATTTAAACTGTAAGCGGGTGCATAACTCACTAACAAAATATAAAACTATAATAATTCTCCTTGATGAAACAATATTCCTGTGTTAGAGTAAGCCGTCAACAGTCAGACTCGATCCTGCATTCTAGCAGTCTGCAGGCCGTTGACTTAACCGTTGCGCTATCTCATGAATTCACTCTCAGTCATTCGCATATGTAGACCTATATACGGTTACTTGTATTTTCTTTTCTTTAAGGATTTGGTTTATTACCGTCTTAAAATACACGGAAGCGGAGTGAATTGGCGCGTACACTTATATGTTGGAAAGTGCCGCGGCCATTTTTAGTTGGCAAAAGCCAAAGATTCATGCGCGCAAGGGAAGTATTTCATCTTGAAAATCTTGAAAATTAATATATTTCCGTTGACTTTTCAAGAAATGCAAGATTTTTGCGGTACTATTGAGACTATTTGGAAGACTGAATGAATATATATGTACAATATTGTTCAATAAACGGAGATGCTGAACACAAATGCAAAACCACATATAACCCCTTTTCACCCCTTTTACTGTTATGCTGTTACAGACAAACTCACAACAAATGGACACAAATTAAACCGAATCGGAGATTTTCCGTTGTCCTATGCAGGATAACAACCATGTATCAGGTTAACATTGAAAAAGTAAAGGGAGGAAGACGGTTTAGTATATATATCTGTGACAGAATACACATGGTAATCTCTGTGTATGGAGGGATATATTCATTAAAGAAATTATAAATCACCCCCCCCCCCCACAATGAAGGTGAAAATTCGGATCCGGAACACGATCAGGTTACAATTTCAATAGAATGTTACGGGTAACATTATTTCGAGCAGCTGCAGTCTAATTTATTATCTGGAAATAGTAATTATTGTTGAGATATGTGCTGAAAACCGTTTCAGGTGTGTTTCACATCGAGATGTGCGAGATGTCTTCAATGATGTTTACTGTATTCAGGGTTATATTCCCCCGAGATTCTCCGTACGCTTCAGGGAAATGCTGGGATCGTCGGTAATTTCAAGTCCCGTCACAAATAACCTAATGCTATCCCTAAACAGTGGTTACAGTGCCACGCCAATAGGACCGCCAAAACATCACCGTTGTTTCCGCATACTCATGCTCGCCAAACATTTTATTCACTAATCTTAATTTATATAAGGTACCGTATTTGATTCTAATTCTTAATTCACTTTTATAACTGAATGTTTAATAATAGTGTTACGAAAATGTTGCGAAATTTGGGCTGAGAAAACTTGGGCGCACGGAGGTTAGAAGTATATTCCAAACTGCCATTGGAGAAATGGCCTAGAATGGCATTAGTAGACGAATACGCTTCTTTGGAATTCCTAATAGTAGATAAATCATAATATGAAGAAGAAATTAGAACTCAAGAGGCCAAATTTTTGGTAAAAATTCGTCTATGAGGAATAAAGGATTAGACTAATTTTACCCGGGAGATATTCAATAAATTTCCAACTTCCATTAAATCATTTAGAAAAACACTGGGTTAACATTAATTGTTAGGGTATCTGCCAATAGGGTGACAGACCTACGTGCAGATCTGGAGTGAAAACTGAACGATTAGTGCTTAGCTCTGAATTCATCCGCCTTCCACCCATGAATTAATCTAGTGTCTATTTCTGGTGCAAATTGAGTGAACTCCAAGGCCACTCGAATGTATCGTTTACCGGGCGAGTTGGCCGTGCGGTTAGGGGCGCGCAGCTGTGAGATTGCATCCGGGAGACAACGGGTTCGAGCCACACTCTTAGCAGACCTGAAGATAGTTGTGGTTTCCCATTTTCACACCAGGCAAATGCTGGCTCAGTTCCTTAATTAAGGCCACGGCCGCCTCCTTCCCACTCCTAGGCCTTTCTCATCCCATCGTCACCATAAAACCTATCTGTGTCGGTGTGGCGTAAAACAAATAGTAAATACGTAAGTATCTTTTCTGAAGTGTTTACTTCGTGATTGGGAGTCGGACCAACGTCCTTCGGGATGAATACAGCACGCCCTTACCCATTCGGCTAGACAGTTACCATATGGAGATATTAGCAGAGAATCCTTAGAGAGTATATCCCATATTTTGGAACAAATGTCGCATACTCTCTTTTGAAAATTAGGCCTTCGATTATTGTTTCAGTTACTTCATCTCGGGTTTTATGTTACATTCTGCTCTAATAATTACTTGGTGGGATGCAGAATAATTCAAGTAGCACACCACAAACAAGATAAGCTCCTATCTTAGAATCTACAGCTTGCTCCCTGAACGTGTATTGGCTCAGTCAGTTATAGAGGTAGATAAGATGTTATCAAATTTCCTTCCTGTGTCCAGATATACTTTTCAGCGCTGGAGGTAAGTCGCTGGTGACCCGAGCTTTGCACGTCTCCTCAATGGGACGGAGCCCTCAGCGGAAAGGAATCAATAATCGCCGGTAGTCCCTTCACAAGGGAGAGTGAGTGGGTGACGGGGGAGGGCGAGGAACAAACCATGCATGGATAAATCACATTGTGTCGCTCCGGACTTCAGGCCGGGAATTTCATTCAAACATTCCATATATCGTCCAGAACTCTACTGTGACGCTTGCACTATAAGGTTTTCTTTTATTTCTGTCAGATTTTCAAAAGCTCCAGTTCACTCAACGGATACTTCAATAATTTTAGAATGACGTATTGTTGTGGATTCAACTGAGCGTTAAGGACTCACTCAGGTACTCCACCTGTCCTCTCAAATGGAGTACCTAAATTATGACCAATTACTGCAGTGTCGTTAGCGAATAACGGAACAAATCTATCGTAAAATTATTTTGTGTAGTTGTTTAAGTTTGACTAAATGATACACTGTAATTTATTATCAATTATCATTATTTACAGCATTGTATGGCACTTCATTTGATGGATATATACGAGCATACTAGCAAATGTACCCGTACTTCGATACGGTATTCTACATTGTATACGGTTATCGAAGTAAATTACTGTACATGCAGTGAATAAGACTTTCTAAATTGCTTGTCTCTTTTATCCGAGAAACAGCATGGGGTGGCTCCCATACGCTATTTCCAATGTAAAGTGTGAATTGCGGAGTTGTGATGATAACGGCAGGCTCACTTGCCTACTGCAATTCACAGTGGAGTTGGGAAGTTTACATAAAAATGACAGGCCCAATGTGGGGTCACAAAATAGTTGGAATGTTTTCGTTACAATCGCAGGACCCCTTTCCTACTTCCAGACAGAT
This sequence comes from Anabrus simplex, assembly GCF_040414725.1. Classification (NCBI taxonomy): domain Eukaryota; kingdom Metazoa; phylum Arthropoda; class Insecta; order Orthoptera; family Tettigoniidae; genus Anabrus; species Anabrus simplex. Next base: position 1,350,264,815 of record NC_090265.1, read on the forward strand.
TGCAGTTCAGGAGTTTTTATTATAATTGCGGGAAACTTCCCTACTGCAAGTCAAAATTGAGTTGTGCTGTTATCATTATAATGAAAAGCCGCTTTTCCTAATGCCAGCCAGCTTACTGCCAGTCACACCGAGTTGGTGAGTTTCCATTAAAATAGCAGGACACTATGCCTAATACCAGTTATATTTTAGACGCGTACATTTGTTCATAATAGCGGGCACCCTTACCCACAACCTAACACAATCGGGTAGGGGAGTTTTGAACAATACTGCACGCTATCTAGTCCTCTTCAAGTGAAATCGAGAAGGGAATTATACTTTAAAATGGTGGGCCCTCCTTACCAATGCTACTTACACAGGAGTTGAAAAAGGACTGCATGCCTACTCCCAGGCAAAGTCGATGTGGGGAGTACTGATTACCATAGCAGACACACTATTTCCTGATCACAACAAATCGACATCAATATATATTGTACCAGGAAACGTTCGTGGGTTTAGGGCATGAGAACGATCTCAGGTAGTGGAAGTTGATTTTGGAGCCGATACATAGCAGGATAGAATGGCAGGGCAAATAATAGATGGTTATACGTTTTCCAAATAATTTATTAAATATGTTGAATGATTCATCATCCTGCAATATCAATATAGGACTCAGATCTTTCATTGAAATCAAAAGTTTAAACGTAAATCTTCTTGAATTCAGTTCGAGAAAAATAAATAAATAACTGATCCTATAGTCATTTTAACTTTTGTGAAAACACGAAGTGTCAGTTCTTCACCTAAAGTCTTTCTAAGTATTAATTCATGAAATGAACACACACTTGTAATTGAAAATTGAAATAAGAGTATAAATTTCTGTTGAATGTTTCTTAGTTTGTTAGCCTTGAAATATAGAACACTTGAAGATCCTAGAGTTCTTCTGTGTAATATGAATATTAAGTTGTGAAAAATAAATTTAAGATGAAGTTTTGAGAAATGATGAAAAACTACGAAGTATTGTTCACACGCAGCACTGAGAGAATCACTGTTCAAGATTGATAAGAAAAAGTCAGTCAGTTTGTGACTACTCACTTAGTAAAGGAAATTTGGCTTACAAATATTGCTGTGGAGAATGGGAGTCTGGAACATTTCGCGGAGTGCGGACGGACACTCGAACTCGATGTTCCACGGTCGTTGACGTCCCTCGATGGGTACCATAGATGAGATGATGTTTGTGGTAGCTGGATCCTGTAGAATTTCACCAAGATTTCCGCTGCTCGTGGAGGTGATTTTAGCACACGGAAAGTTAAATTGGCGCGAGTAATAATTACCGATGCTATCATTCACTGTCAAACACAATTCAGTTCGTATGTTAATTTTATAACGTTAATTGAATAATTACAGTCCTTGCTGCATAAAACACTATTTAAAATCGTCACTGAGGACGTCCATAAATACACAGTTCGAACACTTGAAAAAGTAACGTGTAATAATTCTCATCACAGTCTCTGATCACAGTCTTTGAATCACCATCCTAGCAGATAACACTGATTTTCTGGTAGTGATAGTATTATATTACCTTAGAAAAAGTTCTTAATATTCACCAAGTTTATCACTGGGGTAACACTACGTAAATAAAGAGACACAGTTCAAGGATGTACTGTATTAGAAGAAATGAGTCCTAGAATAGTTAGAGTTATTGTACACGACAGTTTCTGTTTATTGTAGTAGTTCAATATTATGTGAAATTAACTAAGTCCACACGTCATGTTCTAGTCTGTGAATATCAAATATTTGACTTCGTACTTCAATGATTTCACACGTGTTATATTTCGAAATGTCTGTGAATTATATCGTAGTTGCGGCACGATAGACTAAGTACGGTGCGATGTCTTTTACAAGTGCGACGGCGATTGATTGTCCCATAATTTCGTCTCCGCGAAACGCGACGGAAAGTACTATCTCCGAGACAGCACTGACATACTGTACGAGGGTCAGTCTCCCCTCTGTCTCACTCACACACACGTACTGCACTGCTCTGCACTGCACTGCTGCACTGCTTGTCAGCCTTGACATAGTGGCCTATATATCTGGGCAGGGAGGGGTGGTGTTCTGAATCATGTGATCGAGAGTGCTCAATCTTCTTAAACTTTATATTGTTATAACTCAAAAACTACTGGGCAGATTGCTTTGAAATTTAGAGGATTTTACTTTTACGATGTCTGTTACAATGTAGCGTTGGTCCTGTTCAAATCGGTTAAGGCGTTAAAAAGTTCACGAAAGAAAAATTATTTCGAGAAATATCTCTAGGGGAGGCAAGTTTCAAGTGGTAGGTGACGTCACTTGACCTCGCCTGGCTCCCTCGTGGAGTCTCGTACGTACTGGAATGTTTCTTCTCTTAGCTATTCGCATGTCGGACGGAAATTGTATGCTGAAATAAAGTTTTTTCAATTGATATGTGCCAGGGCTTGGCCTTCCTGGTACAATATATATCGACATGTAAAATTATATGCATGTTTAAAATATTGCAGACTTTCATTTACAGATTAACTGCAGCTAAACGGTACGTCATATCGTCAAACGGGTTATCTAAATGGCTGGTCCTATGATATTTTCTCGTATCTCACATACTCATGGGTCAGATTGAGTTAGGAACGGTAAATAGGGTGAAATTTGGGTAAGATGGTCTCACAGTGCATTAATTTTCGGAAAATTATGTGACAGCTACAACCATAGCATTTGGCCCACATATGGCTACTGTGTGGGCAAATGACTATGTAGAATTTGATGATTCTATCTTTATTAACAGTGACTAAAGGTGTAAATTATGCATGTAAAAAGTGCAAAATTTATTTAGAATTGAGGAATAGAGACAAATCTAACATATAAGGGATAGAGATACGACAAAAAGTCATAGGAACAAAGTCGTAGATCACTCCAATTTGAACGGAGCTCGTGCCATCAGTTTTTTGATAGGACTTACCGTTTAGCCACGAAATACCTCGAAACGAAGCTCTGCACCGTCATTAGAATCGCCTCTATATTTCGATATTCTTCGAGGATAAGAAGTGAAAAATTTAAACATCTTGGAAGTTTTCCGTCGGTTACAGGCTAAAACGTATAATTTTGCCAAATTTCAATTTTCTAGCTCGTCTGGAAAATTGTGAGTCAATCTTGATTATGGGGGAGGGGTAAAAATTAGGACTTTCGAAACAAGAACTAAAAAATACGTAGATGGTCATTATTACCCTTCAAACGGATATATGTACCAAAATTTCGCCAAAATAGTCAATATGCAGACATACGGTCGTTACGATTTTATTTATATATTAGCTAATGTACCCGTGCTTCGCTACGGGATTCTCAGAAAGACTAACTTTGTAGTTTTCCTAACTGAAGTCAACGTAGGTCATTACATAAACGTCAGATGGAATGTAGCGTTTTAAAGCAATGTTATCACATAAAGCATTCGATCAAACGAAAAACCGCACATTTTCTCACTTTCAACGAACAGTGCTACGATGCTGATCTAACAGTCCAAAGTTCCAGAACTGGAAGAACCAGGCCGTAGACTGCCGTGAACACTCCTCCGCCATTATTCCGTTATATGCACACTGCTAATTCCAATCAGTGCCTGAGAGTAGGGATTGAACATCTCGAATGCTATGATGAAACACTGTGTTTCGTACCAGTGCGGTAGTATCAGAAAATTTATGAACCAGAGAAATGGCATGCTAAAGAAGAAAGTTATCTAACTCCCCAGCTACTTCTCGCCAATATTCAGGCAGGCTGTTACACTCTGTACTACCGGGAGTGTTGGCGGTGTGGTCAGGGTCGCACTGCTGTGAATTTGCATCCGGGAGATAGTCGATTCGAACCCCACTGTTGGCAGCCCTGAAGATGATATTCCGTGTTTTCCCATATTCACACCAGACGAATGCTGGGGATGTACCTTAATTAACGCCAAGGCCGCTTCCTTCACACTCCCAGCTCTTTCCTATCCCATTGTCGCCATCGTTCGGTGCAACGTAAAGGAAATTTAAAATATAATCGGCACACAGCAGTAATCCTATCTATCGGAGATGAGTCGCAACAGAAGACAAAAAACACATTACAACAAACAATGGTCAATGTGATGTTATTATTGATCAATTTTATAAGCTTTATACATTGTAGGCTTTCACATTTAGTTTTCTTCCTTATTCTCCGATTTAACGTACCGATTTTCATTAAATTCTGTTCACCCATTTTCTCATGACTCGGCGCTGATATGGACTGAATAACAAAAATCCAAATTCATGAATATCTCTGTGGTAATAGCCGGTACTATAACAATGTATAAGACATAAATGATCGGAAATTTAATACTATATAACTTTAGACATGTAGTATTTATCGATACGAGTAATAAGATAAATATTTGAGAATTAAATTTTAGACCTTCCCCTAAACTATCATTTTTCTCAGCGTGAATACAATTATTCATAGCCTACATTATAGCGACTTATTCCCCGACTTTGCCTACCGATTTTCATTAAGATAAGACAACGAATAACGTAAATATCTGAGAATGAAATTTTTGGTCTGCCCCTAAACTACCATTTCAATCAACGTGAATAAAATTATGTATGGCCTATATTATAGCGACTTATTCCCCCATTTTGCATACCGATTTTTTTAAGACACGGCCAATAGTAACATAAATATTTGAGAGTTAAATTTTAGGCCTTCCCTTAAACTACCATTTCACTCAGCGTGAATACATGTATTTATAGCCTGGATTGTAGTGACTTATTCCTCAACTTTGCATACCGATTTTCATTAAGATACGACCACTAATAACATACATGTTTGAGAATAAAATTTAGGCCTTCCCCTAAACTACCATTTTAATAATCGTGAATACAAATATTTATGGCCTAGATTATAGCAACTTATTCCCCGACTTTGTATACCGATTTCAGTAAGATATGACCACTAATTATATAAATATTTCAGAATTAAATTTTAGGTCTTCCCCTAAACTACCATTTCACTCAGCGTGAAATAAATAATTTATGACCTAGATTGTAGCGACTTATTTTCCGACTTTGCATACCGTTTATCATTAAATTCTTTTCAGCCGTTTTCACGTGATACGTGTACAGACAGACAGACAGACAGACAGACAGACAGACAGACAGACAGACAGACAGACAGACAGACAGACAGACAGACAGACAGACAGACAGACAGACAGACAGACAGACAGACAGACAGACAGACAGACAGACAGACAGACAGACAGACAGACAGACAGACAGACAGACAGAAACGGAAAATTAAAAAGTGCATTTCCTTGTTACTGTGGACACGTCTGATACAGAAATACCATCCTCTTAAAATTCTGAGCAATGTACAGACAAAACCCTTATTTTATATATATATAGATATGACACATAAGCATAGGCACGTTTATAAGTGCGGACCTTCATTTCGTGATTTACTGCTCCTAAAAGGCACATCATATTAACAAACGGTTTATGCCATCAGGCGCCTCATTTATGGTTCTCCATGTTTAGTTCTAAAACACTTTGTCATATCTCCTATATTTATGGCTTAGATTGAGTTCGAAAATTTAAATGGCGTGAAATTTGGGTGCATATTTAACACTTTACATTATTTTTTTGCATACGTACGTATAAGCTAGAATCACAAAATTTGGTTCACGTATGGCCACTGGCCGTCTCAATGGGCGTACCAAATGTGATGACTCTATCTTTCTTATAAGTGTGTCAAGCACTGAAATATAATGTAGAAATCACAAAATTTAAGTGCAAACGAGAAATGCAGCAAAATCTAACGTATAAGGGAGAGATACGACAAAAATTCCTAGGACCAAAGTTGTAGATCACTCCAAATTGATTACAGACTCTGCCATCTATTTTGTGATAGGACATATCGTTTAGCAAAGACATACCTCAAAACGAATGTTTGCACCGTCATTAGAATTGCCTCGATATTTCGATATTCTTCGGGGATAAAAAGTTAAAATTTTAAAGATCTTGGAAACTTTCCGTCGGTCACAGGCTGAAACGTATAATTTTGTCAAATTTGAATTTTCTAGCTCGTCTGGCAGATTGTGCCGCATTCCTGATTTTGGGGGAGGGCAGTAAAAATTAAGACTTTTAGGAAACTAAAACCAAAAAGTATGCAGATAATCTTTATTACCATTTAAACGTATAGCTGTACGAAAATAGTCAATGTACCGACACACGATCGTTAGTATTTTATCTATATAGATCGATAAGTAATCTGCTCCTCGTACAACACATTTGGGCTATGTCCGCTGTCTTAGTCTGAAAATCGGACCGTTCATAATATCTCCCTTATTAATCCTCCTATCTATATGATGCACATGAGAAAAAAATTAGAAATTGATTTCCATTAAGGATGGTATATTTCCATTAATTTAGGATGTGCATATTTTGCGGAATTGCAAATTCATGGTTTCGGTTTCGAATAAACCCCCAGTATATTTAGGAATTTATAAATAATATTGGCCCTAAGACCTATCCAAGGAGCGTTGGATACTAAAAATCATGTTTGGTAGAAATATATCCAGTAGTTTTCAAGTTATAAGAACTCACACAAACAAACAAACAAACAAACAAACAAACAAACAAACAAACAAACAAACAAACAAACAAGCAAACAGACAAACCGACAGACACCAAAGCTAAAAAATGTGCAGAACATCATTGTTACAGCTGGATAGATGTAGGGAAATTTCGCCTAAATGGTCAATGTGCAGACCCACTGTCGTTCCGATTTTATTTATATAGATATTAAGAATGTCATCAGCTGCAGATCAGTTAGGGAGTTTTCTAATGGTTCCGTTTCACTTAACTGTACGTTTGCATTCTGGAGGTGGTAGGTTCGAAACCCACTGTCGACAGCCCAGGAAATGGATCTACGTTTATCCTCACTTCCATTCCTAGCAAATGCTGGGGTTATATCTTGGTTAATGCCATAGTTGGCATCTTCCAAACGCAAGTCCTTTCCTATCCTTGCATTCCCAAAATTATTTTAAACGCTTTTGCTCCACTAAGACACTTGCATGAAAATGCTTAGGATCAGAATTTCAAGCCTCCATCAGTTTTTCGAGTAAAATACAGAGAGACTGCATTTTAACTGAAGTTGAAATTATTACTGAAGTGCGTCATTTAATGTCTAATCTATCTTGTGCCTCTGATGGTACGTACGATACTTTTCCAAATAATAGAAAAACTGAGAACAGAAAAGCAAAGTCTTTTATAATCTGAGAATGTTTTTCAGCCTCTCTTATAATGTATGTTTTGGCATGTCTGTTCCGGAGATAATAGCACTGACATTATTACCGGCCATTGTTGTTTGAGTTTTCTTTCTTTGTTCCTTTCTTTCTTTCTTTATTTATCTTCAGTCATCAATGATCTGCATGTAGGGCTATCGCCTAGGTGGTAGATTCCTTACCAATTGTTTATCTGTCATTTCCTGAAATGTTCTGAAAGTGCTTGTGCATTTGTCGATTAATAATAATAATAATAATAATAATAATAATAATAATAATAATAATAATAATAATAATAATCATCATCATCATCATCATCATGGAAGCATGCAGGGAATGTGTTGAACTCACCGCGGTCTCAGGCTTTATATACTGCCTGTTCCGGGCCGCGAGAATTACGTTTACAGTGACATTGCAGATGGCAGCACTTACCTCACCCAAAGCAATTGTTGGTTAAATGAGACTTCATCCATAACACCCATATAAGATGAAAAGTAATCCTTAACATGTTACTAATTAAAAAGGTAATGCACATATAGAAACTAATATTTCGCATTTGAGCTTGGCTTGACGTATAGAAACGTAAAATACGGTATATAAAATCTTACCAGTTACAGTAGATATATATTAGGATTAGGATCATCCCACTGCTGTATGGCACATACAAATTTCAGAATTTTCTCGACATGAGTAACGGAGCACCTCTTCAGTCCTTTTCTTACTGTTATTTACCAGCAGTGGACGCACAAATGTTTATATTACTAGTTCGATGACCCTTTGTTCATGATTAGACTTCAGGATACATTTTATACCACATACTGCAGTGCGTGCATCCGTTATGTCATTATATCCACCACCCAAAACTCACTACACAGAATAGAGCTTCTATTGTGTCTCCAGAAAATCATCTAGTGAGAACATAAAAGAACCCATTTTGCAACAGGTAAGACATACATTCCACTAGAGATTTCACAGTTAGCAAGACAGAATCTGTCGCCTCATTAGTCAGACACTTCAGTTGTATTCGTTTTGATTCCAACTGAAGTATTTTAACGTACTGGATGAATTCATCATTCAACCATTTTCGTATTTTATCTTCTGGCGAATAGAAATGCACACGCTCTGGATTGTTTTGCCGAATGTACTGAGTTCTGTCAATGACGTCGTGGAATTTCAGTTTTAAAAATGAACTGATTCCATGAAGCGCACCGTCAATTCCGCGTATGAAAAGTCTAAACATGTGTTTATAAACGGGCATGGTTAACTTTTATGAAAAGTATAGCAGCAATAACTGTTGGGAAAATATTTGTAGACGAGAACATTAACCTTTTCCAAATTCCTCTGGCTCTTCCTAATACCGAACAGGCTTGAATGTCAAGTCTCTATGGAGGCGATTAACTTCTTTCACATATTTGGAGGTGATGAGGCCATTGCTGTCGTTTCTCTGTCTAGGAACTGGGGTACCACATTTTTTATCAAATGGTAATTGTCAAAACTGAAAAGAAGTTTAGGACTGTGATTACGTGGATGAGTCCCACAGGCTCTCACGTTTCCCTCTCCAAAATGTTTAAACATAGAAATATTGGTTCTGTGATTGTCAGTCAACTGCATTAATCATTTGTAAACTAAAATGAATAGTTCGGAGTCTTCTAAGTCTTTAACGAGGAAGTGGGCAGCAGGAATACGGAACTTATTACTAAGTCCGTTACAACAAAACACAACAGTTTATTCGCAAGAGCAGGAGTTTATTCCAATATCTGTGATGCTTACACCTTCAACATTGACCACGCAAACGCACCTTCACTGGTTCGGTCGTACAGGAGCCGTACCTTATTAGCCGTTTAATCGACAATCACTGTAACACTCCTCTCTGTTGTTTTGAGAGTTTTACATTCAGCTCCAACTCTTTCCTTCACTAATTGGCAATCCTGACACCACACTCAATATTTCCCATTTAGGCTACATGTCCAGAGTACTTTGTGATGGAGCTGATGCTAGACAAGGATTCCTCCCATATTCATAACTGTTTCGGGTACTATTCTGCACGTCACACAGTACCGTGCGATTTGTTCTGACCGCGCGGATTTTGTCTTGTCAAAATTATGCGTTTTATCTAAATGACAAACGGTCTTCTTTTCATTGTACCCTTAGCTGCTTCCTTTACATTATTCAGACGATCTATTTCTATGTTGTCTTTGAATTTCCTCTGTAGACTTTTAAGTTAATTATGGTTCATCGCAACCTCAGAATTCTCGATCAAAGCCTCTAATATATGACTTTCTGGACTGCTGTCATTCTTACTCATTGGAATATTGACTTGGACTGAGACATCATTGTTCACATGAATTTCGTGCTCGTTATCCAATTTATTTCCTGCGGTTGAAGAGCGATTTTAATAATAATGTATATTTGTTCCGAAGAAGTATCTTGTCGCTGTCTGGTCTCTCGTAGAGCTACGAGTAACTTTCTGGTTTGAAGGCAATGGAGATAATTCGAAAACCGATCAGGCACACTCCCTGGCTTCAATACATTTTTCCTTAGTTTAATTTTTTATTTCCATATCTAAACTTCAGGCCGCAAACACGAGAATAATCGGATAGAATCCATTGACTACCCTTGGTTGATACTTGCCTTGATATAGCGTTAAGCCAATTTCCCCAAAGTTCTTTAATTTGGAGGATTTCACGAAACATCACACCTGAAGAATTTGGATTTCTTGTTATGATATACAGAGAGGAACACAACAACTCATTATTTTACAACCAGAGACACACACACGATTACTCGATGCAAACGCACGGGAACACAACGTGGGTTCGGAGATAAATTAGGTTGGTATGCTGGCGCCCATGCGGAATTTGTGACACTAAAAGCTCACGCTGAGCAGCATGTTAAAGGCATAGAATAGAACAGGCAGTATATAGGATTCAGGCGGTGGTGGTTAAACCCATGGCCACAGTCTTCGAAATACAACACGTCGTATGGGTGTTGTGTTGATGTGAGAATGTGAACGCTCTGAGTAGAGGTTTACAGGGGTTTTCGCTTGACTTAGCTATCCGCCTGCAAATGCTGTAAAATCAAAAATATTCAAGTCTGCATCTATTTGATGATATCTTCTTGGGTGTTTTCGGACATACCTGAAATATTTACAGTAAACTGTGGGATTGGATATCGCCATAGTTATTTTCACTTATTTTGGTAGGAAACTTCTTGATTTGTTTCGAATGATAACTTGAGATCGACTTCTCAGCTATTTAATTTTGAAGTTTGATCTGTTATTGGACTAATGGGGAATTACACTTTTACGTATAACTGGTTTGTCTTCAAATACCAGCCAACTTATTTACAATTTTCTGCTGTTATTATATTTATGAAGGGACTTCTTACTTAAGCGTTAAGGCCTACGTAGTACATCTGGTACATTTAGATTCAATATTACGTCCGGAATTATATAATGTGCGAAATGTATAAATATATAAAGTGAATAATTGGGACTATGACATCTGGAAAGGCACATATTACTTGGTTACTATCACTGACACAAATGAGACCAGTGTTGATTCCTGGTGCTTACTGTAGCCTGGTATAGAGCTAACCAAAGAATCCTTCCCAGCGCCAACGTTACGAATTGTGGAGTGTCCTACATTCTGCTCTTTCATGGAAATTCATACTGTGTAGTGAACTAGTATTATTTCTGTTCATCAGATTTCTACTATTTTTGACGAACAATGCGTACATGGTTTAATTCAAATACTGAATACCTCAGTAAATAATCCGAATGTTCTAAAAACGCGTACACGAGATTTCGTTCAATAATGTCAAAACTACAAGAACTAGCATATATATATCTGAGTGAGAAAGAAGGTCCAAAGAGTCTATCCAAAAAGCTTTCAAGGTCACATGACGGAACGGTAAACGGTGAGTGCCCCCTCCATTTCGTCGAGAAATCGGAATTCGGAGCCTGCGGTAAGATTAATAGAATTCGGAGCTTCAACATGATAGTACGTGCCTGGAATTATGAACCCATAATTCTACTATGAGAAAAATATATTAATTCCAAATATTTATTTCAGCTACAAACTACTTTTAGAGGGTAGCCATGTTTTTATTTCAAGAGTCTGGCTCTCTCGTGTGAACAGAGCTCTCCGTGACAAGCAAGCCGCGACATTGTGAAATGCCGGGACACTTCGGTGGACCTCGAGTATTGGATCATCTGTCAAATTCAAGAAATCCTTCATAACGAGAGATTTTGGCGACATGGTAAATCCAGGAATAAAGGATCTAAATTATTCATAAACCGTAGGTGAAGATAGAACCCCCAGGGTAAATATAAATGTATTTAAGCCTGTAGAAAAGTTTGCGTCCAGCTCCCGAATTAGCGGCATGTGGCAAGGCCAATGGATAACGAAAAACCCGCGAAACGCCAGGGCAGAAATAATTCATTTCGCCCGTTGCAAGTATGGGAAATATATGAAGTTAACACCGTAATGAATCGTAAGCCTGTCCGAAGTTATGGAACAAATTTGAAGAAAATTGGTCCATTGGATGTGGAATTAGGAGATTGTGCAATCAAGCCACGTGGAGAGGGTGGCGTCCCTCCCAGAGGGTATAAAAGAAATCTCCCTCCGTTTATTTTACACACTCTGTCTGGTTGTCTGAACGGCGAAGCTCACGTCACTCGTCTGGAAGAAAGTGCGGGGTTTTGTTCTCCAACTAACTTGTTACATGTTGGTGTCAATGGTTCAAATAGAATATTAAAGTAGAAAGTGATAGACATTTTCCTGAACTGCCGCCGATAAAAACTTTGAAGGTTTAGAGATTTGGTTAAAATACGTAGCTGAGTTTCTCCCTGTGTTTCCTTGTGTACGTCTAATATTTGTCGAAGAGAAGTCTGGAGGCTGGCAGCGAGGTCTGATTGTCTTATCTGCTTGGAACACCTGGCCAGTAGTAGGGTAAACGACAGCAGGGTCCCGAGAAAACTGTGTCAGTCGTCATTTGAGCAGCGGGCTCGTCGCTGGTCAAACGCCAAGAAAGTGCGGTGTTTGAGGTGTTAGTCGAAACCGAGTGTAAATTTTTGTGTATCTTAAGTTACATATGAGAAGATGATGTCAAATGTAGCCATGGAAGGCTAGCCACGAAGCTTGCAGGCTAAAATGCAGCCAGAAATCTAGGATGACGGCTAAAATTACAGGTCTGTAAATATATTTTATCAATGTTGTAGTTAGAATATTGTTTGTCCCAACAAATTTTCAGTGCGTGTGTCAAATTTATATTTAATAATGATCAGGTGAATATATTACATTTCTGGTCGCCGTGTGAATCTCTTCAGGGATGTAAAATTCACGTCGAGGAACTAAAAGTTCGAAGATTAAATAATGTGTTAATATTATTTGAGATATTGTTCAAATTGTGTAAAATTAGGAAGGTGATAACGATCATGTAGTCGTGATGAATTTCTTAATTTCGAATATCGTATGAGTTCAGAAACGTTTTGTCGAAATAATAATAATAATAATAATAATAATAATAATAATAATAATAATAATAATAATAATAATAATAATAATAGTAATAGTAATAATAATAATATTAATAATATTCACCGCGGGATAACACTTTTCTATGCTAAAAGTGTGTTTAAGGGTCATGTTCAATAAGATTTGCGTCCATCTTGAAATCCAGTGAAGTCTGATAAAGTTATGTTCCCTTATGGGAAGGTAAATTTTGTGACATCGTGTATGTCAGTGATATGGGAAATCGGGTGTGTTGCTGCATTCCTGAGGTCCGAAAGTTGTAGTAAAATGAAAGAAAAAAGACTTTATAAAAGTTGTTTGTCACGAGAGGATTGAGGTTTGAAAAGTCTTGAAACAGAAAAATGTATTGTTCCGAAATGATATGTTGAGATAAGAGTTGTATAGATGGTGAAGGCAGAGGAAGCCTGGATTTCATGTTATGCCGCCGTGAGAGGTGATGAGAATGAATTTTTGAGAGAGGCCATATTTGCTAATGGCTAGGAATTTTGAGACAGGCTGTATATTAAATATGATATTTCTGAGGCAGGCTGTAGTATATTCCGCTTACAATCCGGGACAGCTGACCGAGCGAAGGTTGGTTCGAGATGAGTATTGTGTGATGCACAGTAAGATTTCAAGTTAAGATCCTCAATTGAAAACAATTTCTGTTGAAGACTGTGTTCTTGACAGTAAAATCCAAGTGACTATTTTACGTAAAAACAGCATAATGAATATTATGGTATACGACTTCAAGGGTAGAAGAGAATTCTGAATACATGGTTGGTGTTATTTGACTGTAGAGACAAATTTCCACTCAGAAAGTTTCATAAATTACGAGACGATAATTTATCATTAAATCGGAATCATTGTGGGATGAGATATTGGACGTTATTAAAGAATAGTTTGGCTGTGTAGATTTATTGAATTTCGCTTCTCTGGATAGTTAATAGATATGGATATTTGGAATAGTGAGATGATAGGTGATTTGAGGGCCTCAGCCTAGAGTTACGTTGTGGACTTTTGCGGTGGTGATGATTACTGTTTTAGGCGATATTCACGTAATATTAGACGTGTGTTGAAAGTCATTTTATTTTTTCAAACTTCATTGCGTATGTCGAATTTGTGTTTGAGTTGTGGATTGCTTGCCATGCGTTATTTATTTTCGATTTCACGTTTTATTAACAAGATAGGGACTTAGTTGCATTTCCCGACTTGTGTTCATTCTGTGGCAAGATTTGTTTTATTGTGTGATATTAGTTTCGACAAGGTTTACAGCTAAAATACTAAAATATCTAAGAGTGTATTCGAAGTTACGATTTCGCCTGACATTCTAGAGGAAGCATATACGACCCAGTTTCCGCTCGACAATAGATTTAGGACGTCACATGTTATCCTAGGAGTATACTGATGATGAGACGTCCTAGTTCACGCTCAACGATAGGTATAGGAAGGTGTGTGTGTGTACATAGAGGCTAGTGTTGGGGTGTCCATAAATTAGGTAGGCCCGACGATAGGTTTAGGATGCCGGCTGTATATATTCAAGTCTTAGATTAGGTGTTTTTGCAAAGTGACTTGAGCGATGGTGTTGTCTGCAGTAGTGTATACAATGCGAAGAGTGTTAGCTAAGTAATATTGATGCCATGTTTTGCGCACGGCCTTTACCAGCTGGAAGGTGTTTACCTAAGATTATGGAACCACTAGTGGCAGGAACGTGAGGGTTGTCCAATAGTGGGTACTGAGCTAACGGTGATTGGAATCTTACTGCAATGCGCCACGCGTGTTTGAGTTCAATGAACTTCAGTATTTATTGTTACGGACTTAATTGTTTTGTCGTTCTGACGTCCGTTTGCTTTGCTAGAGTGCGTGTTGACCCTCAGCTTATTTGTGTGAGACTTCAGTTACGAATGCGTGTTCGATTCGTCAGCCGGTAAAATATTTTATTTTCAATTTTTCGTTCTTTCATTTTATAATGCGTAGTTGATTGTGGTCGATTAATGACTTTGTAGGTAGTATGTTGGGACAAACAATAAGTAGATGGATCTGTGATAGTAGTCGTTGTTGTGAAAGAAAGAATTCTTAGGTTTTCATTTTATTTTACCATGTGGAATTGTAATTTTATTAAGCGTAACGTAACCAATTATAACCTGAAAGTTGGTCTTGTAATAATATTTTTCAAGTGATTTACCACTTTTTATTTAACTTCAGTGTTTGGCATTTCTTCTAAATGCGTGATGAATAAGTGTTTCCTGCATTTCGCAGTTTTGTACCTTCAGAACGGCGTAACGTAAGGTCCTCTCGGATCGTGTTGTTGTTGGCTCCTTCTGAACAGTTGTTTGGGTGATGCACGTTTCAGCATCGGGATTATTTTATAACTTAAAGTGTCACGAGATGGCAATACATGGCGGAATATTATTTTCAATTGTGCATGCTGCTGTTAACTTGTAGTGAACACCATGCTGTCCAATACTATTTCGCAACCTATCCAAAGCAACTGATAGTCAATTTGGTTCGATTTAGGGTCCATTCGGCGGGTGTTTCCACATCCGACAGGGTATTTGACTGGTGGTTAACCTTAATTAAGAGTAAATTTGAAACTCTATTGGTTGAAGGTCAGATTTTCCACGGATCGTGTGGATTAATTCTCAGTTATCGTTTGGATCAATAGGTGCCCGATTTTCAGGTTTTTTCCTCTTTTTTCAGTTTCGCCGTCCACTAATCTGTGATATTTCTATTTTTCTCCGAAGAAAATTCTTCAATACTCTAATCAATACAACTAACGACATGCAACGTGACTGCGGTTGAAACATTAAATATGAAATATTTTCTTGATCATGGATTTTATATAATTTTTTTTGTGCGGTTAATAGAGTCAATACAAGTTAGTAAGCACAAATTTGCTCCTTATTTTTAGTTTTTAGGCTCTCTTTCGAACCCCATCGTTTGGTTAAGATCGTGACCGAATTATTCCCGCTACGACCCCAAGATTTAAGATTTCGATATTGCTCTACTGCAGCAGCTGTGGCGGACCAACGATGGAATGGTAAGTCAAGGGTTCAGTATGTTCTAAAAACTCGTACACGAGATTTCGTTCAATAATTTCAAAACTACAAGAACTAGCAAATATATATCTGAGTGAGAAAGAAGATCCAAAGAGTCTATCCAAACGGTTTTCAAGGTCACATGACGTAACGGTAAACGGTGAGTGCCCCCTCCATTTCGTCGAAAAATCGGAATTCGGTGCTTGCGTTAGGATTAGTAGTATTCGGAAACTCAACATGATAGTACGTGCCTAGAAATGTAATTTGTTTCGTCTATGTGTGATCTATTAATATATGTTACAACGTTTCTGGTAAATCTTGACCGGGGGTGTGAAATTATTAAGAATTTTGTGAAATTTCCTAAATATCTGTGTTTCTTGATATCCTACCAGCCTGCCAGCTTACTATAAATAAAAACTACTATACAGGCGATTAAAAGGAATAGAACAAGCCCTAAATATTCCAGGGAAAGCGTAGGAAATCCTATTGACAACATAAGAAAATCAACACGGCGAGTACCCAAGAAGTACGCTTACGTGTACTGTTACCGTATAGCCTATGGAGACAGATATATCGAAAAAGATACTCTAGAATAAGTTATCGAACGGGCATGAAGAAAAAATCCCTCTAAACCCAAACTCCGGCATTTCCTAACACACATGTGACGTATTCTGTGCACAAAATCGTGGCTGTGGCTTGAACACAGTCCCTGCATACTTCTGTTATTATTACTTCTTGTTGGGAATAACCTTTCTTAGCACTATACGAAGTATTTGACATTTTTGTGCCGTTCCTACTTCAACTTTTTTTAATGTTTTCCACTACCTTTGGTCGCTTTTGAATGTCTTCTTGTGGCAATTGCTACCAACTTAAGATCGTCCTTCATTTCGTCAATCCATTGCTATACTCCTCCTGTCATAGAAATCGACTTTTTGTATTTTGAATCCGATAGGGTATATGGTATTGATGTGTACGGTTTTCTAATGTCACTTTTTTAATGTTTAATATTGTTTTATTTCCTTCCTGAGTCTGTATTGTTCTCCTCTGAATGTTGGGCTTTCTTTTTGTCTTCTCTTATAAACATTTTTCCATATCTTTCCTGTTGAAAATTAGATAATTTTTTTATCCGTAAAGACAATGAAGTTTAAATAGCGAACTTTTATTTATGTATCTTATGAAATGTATTTCTGTTGTAGTTATACTGGGTGTGTCGATGTACAGTTTCCATACTTTTGGCATCTAACGTCATTAGTATTTGTTTCGATCTCTCTTTACTCAATTACATTACGGAGTTATTTACAGTATTTATTTTATGGTATCAGATTACGCCATATTTGTTCAACGTACGGCAGTTTGTTAATTCTTTCCTGCAGGTAACTTGTTCTATTTTTAAAATGCTAACAAAGATCGAACTTTCCACTTTTAGTTTAGTAGTAGGATCTGGTATTTTGCTCTTGGGATGACACGATTTTCTATTATTGGTTCGTCATAAAAACTAGTCAATTTATTTCCAATTTTCTCCTATCATCATTATTATTATTATTATTATTATTATTATTATTATTATTATTATTATTATTATTATTATTATTATTATTATTATTATTATTATAATTGTCATTATTTTTCCCCTCAAATCATAACTCTTAAAATTGTACCGTGCTGTTTTTTTTCTCATCAGTTTTTCTGTACTATCGCCTCGCAGACCCGAAGTTTAATTCTTGTTTATCTCGGCATCATCTGATATGAACTAGGGACCTCTTTCCGAAGAAATATCTGACAACATAATAAGCTTATCTCGCGTTGCTTTTCTTGCCTTCTCTCGCTTACATGAACAGAACATCACATCAGATGAATCCGGTAAATCTACTGCTACGGTATTGAGTTTCTTGGGAAGCCTGTTTTTCCTCAGTATGAAACAGAGAGCGTTCACAAGTGGATGCACAACGAAATAGCACAGACAATGAATGAAAGACAAAAATATACGTAGAATTACTGGGATAACCCCAGGAGTACACTACGGACAGCCAAGAGTTAAACACTTATTGATAAGACATCTCCGAAGGAAAACTAAGCGAGTAAATTAATTGGTGCAATCAATGGAATTATTCATAATTTAAAGTTAATACCTGCCTATAGCCCTTTATTCATGAATGTAGTTTTCTTTCATCGATCTCTCAGCACATGTCGCGGGTTAAGAGAAAATACCACGTATCTGACAATGCTCTTCCTATCCATAACATTCCTCCTAACCACATATGGTTATACTGTACATTGCATCAGAACAATTTCCGTTGTGTTCGTATTGTTATGCTTATGTGTAAAGGAAAATGAACCTTAAATACACAATACTGTAAGAGTTCGAAAATACGTCTGCATTACGACATTGATATTGTTTTTTCATCGACGATATGTGATGTATACAGCTTGCGTAAATTAGTATTTCAAGAGTTAACTGTGCAAGTAGACCTTCAGTTGAATGTGGTAGAATGTACGCGTATGGGAGTGGTTTGGATGAGTATGAGCTTTCAAAAATTTGTATGAGTGTGGGTATGAATGACTTGGTCCTTTTACTCTTAATAGGTACGGCATTTAGTTAGGTTAATTATAATTCTAAGGATACAGTGTTCGGAGTGTAATTACGTAAATTTAAAATTGTCTATACCTTTCTAAATATTCAGAACATTTTATGTATACATACTGTATACTGGGTTTGAGGCTCTTCTGTCTATGGAGGGCTTGCCCTTGCTCCATCTACCACCCATAGATCGTAGGCGTAAAATTTAAGGAAAATAAGTGATAAATGATCCTATATCAGTGCTCATGAACCACAAATAAAAGTTAGCAATTATTCCGAGCTTTGTTCAGTGAATCAAGTACTAATTTAATAATAACAATCAGAATAATAACAACAACAGTAATTATGAAATGACGTATGGTTTTTAGTCCGAGGACAAATTCGGCTCGCCAGATGCAGGTCATTTGATTTGACTTCCGTACGAGACCTGCACGACGTGATGAAATGATGATGAAGACGAAACATTCACCCAGCCCCCGTGCCAGTGAAATTAAACAATTATGGTTAAAATTCCCGCCCCTCCCGGGAATCGAACCCGGGTCCGCACTTAAAAAAGGCCAGCACGCTAACCATTTAGCCATGGTGTCGGACAATAATAATAATAACCTATAATGTTAAAAGGAAGAGAGTTTGTGTGTGTGTTTGTGTGTGTGTGTGTGTGTGTGTGTGTGTGTGTGTGTGTGTGTGTGTGTGTGCGTGTGTGTGTGTGTGTGTGGGTGGGTGTGTGTGTGATGTCCAGACAAATCTGCGACACGGAGAGATCTCAAATTTATAACACATATAGATTGAAGGGGGTCAGAATGCACTTCGAAGCCGGATCTTTCAATTTCGCGTCCGTTGGTGAGTTACGACCGAAAAACCTTCGGAAAAACAGATGTTGGCTTATGACATTCAACTTGCTTTCACAGATGTTAAAAGATGTATAAATTCACTATCGCTAGGCAACGTACATAAGATCAACAAGCCAATTTAAGACCATGGCGTAGGAAGCCAGTTTCGAGCTCAGACACGAAGAACCTCATTCGATCCGTAATATTTGAAAGTGTTTGTCATTGCATATCTGTGCGGCGCCCAGCGAAATCTACAGCACGCAGACACCAGAAATTTTTAACATAAGCGAATTCTTAGATGAACTTTTATGCAGGCAAAGGGCTGTTTTCACAACGACATGACAAATACATGATATCTGAAGGTAAATCAATACTCAATCTTCAGAATGTTCCTTAGGATCTAGAGAATTTCATATGTTCAGGAACATGATCTTTGAGAAGGCGTACAAGGAGAGAAAAATGCATAAATAACGGTAAATAAATATACAATTCGATTCATAATCCATGACTTTTAAAGGACGTGCCAAGGGATAACAATAAATGAGAAAGCTACAGTAAGAAATGAAGGCAGCAAAACCCAAATATAATAATAATAATAATAATAATAATAATAATAATAATAATAATAATAATAATAATAATAATAATAATAATAATAATAATAATAATAATAATAATAATAATAATAATAATAATAATAATAATAATAATAATAATAATAATACACGTGTTATAGAGTTTTCGTGGCTCACAGAGGAGTAGGAAGAGCCTGGGTTGAATGGCTGGAAAAGGAATTACTTAGAGCAGCATTTAACATAACAAATTTCGAAATTTTATTTCATTCCTTTTCTGATAGTGAGATATAGAAAATCTGAATGAATAACAAACAACAGAACACGTTATTCACGAGCTCGTCAGCTCAAACAATGTCGGGGACTTGGAAGTCCGAACATCAGGTACCAAAACTTGCGATAATTACAAGTTGTTAAATTTATATAGAGAAGTGCGTGATTGCTCCGAACAGGTATAATATTTTACAAGAGCAAAATTAGCTCCTAGCAATTACATAACGCAGGAGTCTGAGCTCCAAAACACCATAGCCTAGCCTCTCCGAGGCAATCAGTTCCTTTTGATGAACATAAATTGCGCTAGGCAACCCACTGGGTGACATCACTTTAAAGTGTACATCAATTGTTCCACAATAACAATAAAATTAAGCACTGTTCCTAAAGGGAACCTCAACACAGAAACAGTTACAGAATGAACAGCGGCATAGTTGCCTATACTACATGGCCTTAATAGCAAAAAGGAAAGGGTTGTACAAAACCGGCCATAAACAAAAGACAACTAAGTGAAACACCTGCACTTATTATAAAAATTGCTAAACGTAAGTGGGATTACGGTCCAATGATATAGAGGCTAATCCTAATTTACAAGGTTTGACTAAAGAAGGAAGATTTAAAGCCAAGACAAGATTTACACTATTCTGGGGATGTAATCTTTAGTCACCCAATGCAAAGTGGAGTGTGAAACGAAAAAGTGTCATCACTCTTTGTTCCTTTACATTACCCTTTTCCCGGTAAGGAATAGAAACAGAATCCACAGACTTCGCAGACAATCCTACATTGAAACCACCAGTTTACAAAAATGTCATAAAAACGGTTGAAACCTTCCCCTCAAACTACCCCCAGGCGCTATCCAATTTCCAGGTAAATTCTACCATTGTCTTTGTAATAACGCTACCAAAACTGTCAGGGCGACGACATGATTAAATTTATATTTTGATATACCACAATGAAATAAAATGTACCAATATTGATAAGATAACGTTAGGCAATCAAACGTGGTTAATAATATATAATAAGAAGTAGGCTATGATGAGGAAAATCGCGCAGTAAGGAAGGAACTAGGCCCAAAAGAAGATGACCACAATAACAGTGCAAAACATTATATAAATATATTTTAACAACCGTAAGTTAACAACCAGATAAAAATTTGTAAATGGAAGAAAAATCTAAAAAAAAAAAAAGATGTGCCACATTTACAAAAGTATAGAATATGCATCGAAACCAGAACCCTGAAAAGAAAAGGGACGCATGGGAAGGGAAAGGGGACTAGGATGAGAAAGGATCTTCTTCACCGGGTAATTGAATAGTTAGCAGTAGCAATAGATCATAAATGAGAACTGAAGAAGCTTTCTTTTTGCAAAATAGTCCGTAGCGCAGTTTATAAGTAGAAAAAGTCTATGTGAAAGTTTTTAAAGCGAAGCATAGCCACTCGACTGAGTAAAGTATTTATATCAGGCAAATGCCAGAATGAAGGTAAAGTCCAAATGTAAACAAATGCGTTATAAGCCTTGCTCACCGAGTTGCAGCAGATAATGTCCAGCTGAAGTTGACATAATAACACAGCACAGTTGTTAGCGTGTGTAATCCACCACTCCGCCACGTAAGCCCGACTCAACGATGGATGGGCGGAGAGGGCAATTTAAAGAGGAAAGGAACTTTCCAGAAACGAAGCGAAGGCATACACACTAGCGAGTTCTAGAAAGAACAAAGTCACGTGATGCACAGTACACAATCACGGCAAAGTGTAGCACAGCTGACGTAATCAGTCAAGTTGACAGTAGACGAGCAGTGTACATCATGCGGCGAGCGTGGAGTAGAAGCAAGCAGCGCCAGGCAAGGTAGGGAAACGTAGTGTATATACGGAGATCGTAATAATATTCCCCACATGCCGGCGAAAGCGAAGCGTCCAAAGATGAAGAAGCGTGCAGATGAAGTAGGGAGAGTAGCAGAGCATCCAGGAAGCAAACGGAGCATGCAGACGAAGTAGCAGCGTATAGGTGACGGAGCGACGAAAACGTAGCGGTCTTCACGAGTGGCGCCAACTCGAAAGAGCGAAGTTCGTACGCTAGAAGCAGAAAGCAGACGGCGAAAGACAGAGTACCCAATGAAGAAAAGAGGCAATGAAGAAAGAAACTGGAAGAGATGGGAAGGACTAGAACAAAGGATGATGGCGAGGAGGATGGAGAGGGAGATGAAGATGATAAAAATGAATACGAGGATGACAAGAAACTGGACCGGTCCAAAAATAAAGGGTTCGTAAGTTAACACAGTTTTTAGATATAGATACACATATTACAAACAGGTACAATATAAAAAATAAAGCAAATATATATATAAATATGTATATATGTGGCACAAAGATATATAACAATTTAGTGGCAAATACATGAAAGGAATTCCATGAGAGCAAAAAAAGAAAAGGTTTATCAAACCTCTTATGGGGAGTGCGGGTCGTGACGGAGTGACGGACCACAGCATGGAGGAGCAAGAATATAACAAAAAGAAATTGGTCAAAATTCAAAGGATCCAAAAATATAATAACTGAACAGCGCTAGGAAAGAGAGACCCGAACAAAGATGGGTATAAAACAAGAAGTATCAATCCGGGAAGAAAATCAATTCCCAAGAAAAGGAAAAGGGAAAAGGGTGGGGAAAGAAAGAAAAAAGGAGAAAAATATATATTAATTATCAGAGATAGAAGTATTTAATTTCATTAACTGAGAGATATGCACACGTTTGACATCAAGAGGATCAGAAGTTGACTGTAAAAGGGCATTAGCAGGGGTAGGCAAAGAAATAATACGAAATGGGCCTAACCAGCGGGAAGCTAATTTCGCAGAAATCTGGTCACTAGCAGAACTTTGGGGATGGTTACGTAAAAGAACCAAATCACCTAGTTTAAAGGTGGAGGGACGATGACGGAAATCATGAGTTTTCTTGGAGAGAAGTTGAGCAGCTTGAAGATTGGAAAGAGCTTCTGACCAAAGAGATGGAAGAGATTGAGAATCATCTGATTCTAAACGGGGATGAAGATCCCAAGAGAGTGACAAAGGGGTGTGAAGATCACGACCCAGAAACTATTTAGCAGGAGTGCATCGGGTGGGAGAATTTACACTGGAATTAAAGGCAAGAACTAAATCAGAAAGATTGCGATCCCAGTCCTTATGATAGGAGGAATGAAAAATGGAAAGAGCAATTTTAAGATTTCTGTGATAGCGTTCGACATTGTTAGCATGAGGATAATAAGGAGAAATATTAATCTTCTTAATTCCAAGTTGAAAGCACATTTGAAAGAAAGCTTTCGAGGTAAAATTAGATGCATTGTCAGAAACTAAATTTGAAGGCAAACCGATAAGAGGAAATATGAGGTAGGAAAGAAGATTGATAACAATAGAAGAAGAGATTTTACGTAAAGGGTGGAGTACCAAATATTCGGAAAAACCGTCCAATAAAGAAAAAATATAGGTGTTACCACGTGATGAACGAACAAGAGGTCCGACCAGGTCAATAAAAAAGGTGTGAGCTGGGTAGGTGGGGGGAAGAGCAGAATGAAGGCCAGCAGATCTAGAATTGAGAGGTTTAGCTAACTGACAGGGTTGGCAGGTGGAAACATAGCGACGGACAGAACTACGCAAATTAGGCCAAAAATAAAGAGAGGCAATTCGGGCGTAAGTTTTAGCAAATCCAAAATGCCCGCCTACAGGAGAAGAATGATAATAGGAGAGTATCATAGGCTGTAGAATAGAAAGGACGACAACTCTGGGAGAAGACTTAGGTGTGGGTTTGAAGAGAAGTAGACCTTTAGAGAAAACAAAAGGACCACGATAAGAAGGGTCAGAAAGCAAAGCCTTCGTTTTAACACAAAAATCATCCTGAAGTTGATAAGATTGACAGGATTGAAAAGATAATGGAAAATCAATCAAAGAACAAATTAAAGTATCCAAAGGCGGTGAATCAGAGGAGGGAAGAGACTGAGAAGTAGGAAGAGAAGAAGAAACAGAGGAGGAAGGATCAAAAAGACGAGATAGAGCATCAGCAACACAATTATGAGTACTAGAGATAAATTTAATAGAAAATTTAAAACGGGAATAAACGGAGCAACCAGCGGCCAGTTTTGCCGATTTTGGGGGCATTAGAAAGGAGCCATGAAAGGGTTTGATTATCAGTTTTGACGAGAAATTCCTTGTGATCAAGGTAGTCAGAGAAATGTTCTAGAGTAATGACTAAAGCTAAAGCCTCGCACTCATAGATAGAGGAAGTGCGTTCGGCAGGTGAAAGTAATTTACTAAAATAAGCAATAGGTAACAATTTGATGAAGAACTCCAGAAATAGCATGATCAGAAGCATAAGTGTGGACCTCGAAGGGTAAAGAAAAATCGGGAAACTGTAGAATGGGAGCTTTAACAAGAAGTGATTTAAGGGTAGAAAAGGCCTGTTGTTGAGTAGAAGTCCAAAGAAATTTAACACCCTTACGTTTAAGATAGTGCAATGGTTCAGCAATGTGAGAAAAATTGGGAATAAAACGATTATAAAAAGAAACCATACCAAGAAAAGTACGTAGTTGTTTGATGTTTTTAGGAGGAGAAAGTTGAGTAATAGCAGCAGTACGATCATGATCAACAGAAACGCCTTGAGAAGAAATGCTATGACATAAAAATTTTACGGAGGTTTGGGCAAGAGAGAGCTTGGAAGGATTAATAGTGAGACCAGCGGTACGAAGACGAGAGAGTACTTCAGTAAGATGAGAGACATGAGAATCAAAATCAGGAGAAAATATCAATAAATCGTCGACATTGGGATAAAGATATTTATATTTTATGTCCGAAAAAAAGGGAGTCAACAAGGCGTTGCATGACTTGAGAACCGACGTCAAGACCGAAAGGTAACTTAGTAAATTGATAGAGGCCATTAGGGGTAATAAAGGCAGTATGTTTAGAACTAGCCGCATCAAGAGGAATTTGGTGAAAAGCAGAGTTGCAATCAAAAATAGAAAAATATTTGGCATTAGTAAAAAACTGAAAGGCGTTTTGTAACTTAGCTCGAGGATAGGCATCATATTGAATCTTATTATTGAGATGACGGTAATCAACTACGAAACGCGTAGAATTGTCAGGCTTATTAACCAGAAAGGCAGGAGAAGCATAATTGGAGGTAGAAGGGATAATAGTGCCATCAGTTAGCATTTGGGATATGTGCCGTTTCAAAAGTTGCATACGAGGTGGACTAAGATGGTGAGGGGGGGATCTGACGGGAGAGTGGTCCAAAAGATCAATGTGGGCCTCATAATTGCGAACAGTACCAAGTTGTTCCGTAACGACGTCAGAAAATTCATCAGGAAGTGAAGTTAAGACTTCCTGTTGACACCGAGTAACATAAATATGCGGGTGAGAAAAACGGAACGACGTAGGGTAATCAGAAGGATTAATCAACGGAATACTAGTGACAGAATCAAAGTGAAAAGAGATGGAAGAAGTGTGAGAGTGGAGAATGAGACCAGTATGAGAAAAAAATATAACGTAGTTTAAGGGGAATAGGAAGATCCTGAGCAACATAAAAAGGAAAAGACCAAGAAAATTTCGAAATCTTAACTGTAATAATAAGTTGACCCAAAATATATAAGGGGTGACATAAGATAGAAGTGCAGAATAAATCCGAAGAATGTAATTGCAGATGAGGGTGTAATTGCAGTAGCTGTTGGAAAAACGAGGAACTGATAAGTGAAGGAGAGGCACCAGAATCTAACAAAGCAATAGAAGGAATATTCTGAAGTAGAGTCAGAATGTAAGAAGATGGAGTCGAGCACGAAACAGCAGATGGCAGATTTTCCCCCATGGACCGAATGCTGCCTACACACGGCGGGAGGGAGCGTTTCCCGAACGCGGAGTGGGACAATTACGGGCAAGATGACCTCGGCCTTGACAGCGGAAACAAGAAAGCGAAGAAACGGGCGGAGGAGGAAGAGAAGAGGAAGGAGAAGAAGTTGGAAGGGGAGAAGAAAAAGCAGGAAGAGGAGGGGGAACAGAAGCATAATACGAAGCATTACTGTAGGAATTAAAGGTATCCATTTGAGGTAGATGATAAAGATGAGAAATAGAAGTAGGAGGAGAAAAGGGGTTAATTAAGAGTCGAAACGGAGGGGCAGCATAAAAACGAACAAGCGAAACGATTGCTTGAGGATGTTCGGAGAGAGCAAGAACGTCAGCAAAGGTGATAAGAGAATCTAAAAAGTCATAAGTGGGTTCGTCAGGGCGTTGATGACGACGTAAGAATACCGAGCTTAATTGTTGGCGAACTTCATAGGGAAGAAAATAATTATGCACAAGAGAGCGGAATTGAAACCAATCAGAACAAGCAGACATATGTTGTAACAAGAAATTGCTGAAGTGGCCAGTAGTTTTAGGATACAAAAGGGAAAGCAGTTGAGAAAATGGAGCCAGATTCAATTTAAAAAATTTCCGAGCAGAAAACAACCAAAGGGTGAGTACACGCGGATGCGTAGAAGTGAGCTGGGGGACTAAGTCGACAGAAGTCTTAATAAGATGAAAATTTATAGCATCGGAATGAGAAGAGGTAGAAAAAGGATTAGAAGATTCATACAGAAATTGCGGAGACGGAGTAGGGGGTGGTGTAGGCTGAGGGGGGGCGGTGGGAGAGAAAGGTGGGGGAGGGGGCGATTGACAGAGCGAAGTTTTGTCAGGCGGAAGAAAAGCCGTATAATCGCAAAAGGGTGCTTTCGTTGGTGAAGAAGTTGCAAAGGATAACTCAGAAGACGAAACAGAATCTGTAGAAGAAGAAGAAGAAGAAGAACTAGTAGAAAGTATATCATAAGTAAGAAAAGGGTTTGGAGCAGACAAATTAAGAGGAGCAGAAGTAGAAGAAGTGTCAGATTGATAAGGAGAAAAATTATCGGAAAAACAAGCCATCATTAAAAGACGCAAAAGGCAGAGAAAAAGAAAAGACAGGAATCGAACCCGAGTTGATCTGCTATTAATACTGTAATAACGCTACCAAAACTGTCAGGGCGACGACATGATTAAATTTACATTTTGATATACCATCTTGTGTCGCTAGATCTTCTTCAAGAAGGCCTCGCCCCTGCCTCCTAGGCTTCCATCATATCGCACTTCCAAACACCGGAGCAGTTCAGACAAGACGGCCCTCAAGTGCCATGCTTAACGGGAAGCTTCCAGAACTCTTTGCTAATAGGCTGGATTCCTGCACACACATACCCGGTTTTGATAGGCTAATGATAATATTTCCAAGCCTCTAATCGGTAGATAACAATCGAGGAGGAATCAGCTGAAGTGGTGATAGCTTCGGTGCATTAAGAAAAAACAATCCTAAGAAAAACTTTTTAATTATTACTGAACCTAGTAGTTAGTTCTTATTCCGGTAGTGAGAGCAAACAAATCGACGGTAGAGCCATCTAACTGTACAAGACTAAATTCTTTGGTAGTTTACAATTTCAAGTCCGTTGGCACAGACGGCCGTAGAGAAGGCGCGCAGTTTAAATAGCCGGAGGAGGTGTACCCCTGGTACAGGCCTCACACTGGAGTGAATAGCTTTGAAATCATGAAGTACATTATCACATTGTTTTTAGAAATACATTGGTAAGCTGGAGTTTATCTTGTTCACGATTCTATTCTTGCTCGTTTGTTTCGAATTTTTGAAGTAGAGTTGTCCTGATAACAGCACCGAAGTGGTCCAAGTCCGGGCTGTAGTGCCCAGGGTTGACGGCATAACGGCATAAGAAGCCGAGGTGATGAGAGCCATAGGCCAAATAGCAATGTGTCATTTCCTGTCTTTGTTGCCGACTAGACTCAGGGTCCGGTAAAGCGGTGGTCCTGTTCGATGAATTTTGGGTAACTCGAAAACTAATCTAAACTTATACTAAAGAGTATATTGACAGGACGAATGGACATATATATTGAAATGAGAAGCGTTTATGGAGTAAAATGGATATTTTTTTGCTAGGGGCTTTACGTCGCACCGACACAGATAGGTCTTATGGCGACGATGGGATAGGAAAGGCCTAGGAGTTGGAAGGAAGCGGCCGTGGCCTTAATTAAGGTACAGCCCCAGCATTTGCCTGGTGTGAAAATGAGAAACCACGGAAAACCATCTTCAGGGATGCCGATAGTGGGATTCGAACCTACTATCTCCCGGATGCAAGCTCACAGCCGCGCGCCTCTACGCGCACGGCCAACTTGCCCGGTAAAATGGATTTATTAATCCCGAGAAAAACATATAAATGGTCCATGCTAAATGGAATAGTACAAACATAACTGAAATCGACCTCAAATCAGTCGTGAAAAAATTAATTACACTGCGTAAAGCACTTACATAAAACATTACAATAAAAAACAAGCTAATAAAGTCGGGTTCAGACCCGTTATATTGCATCGAAACAACGTGATTATACAGGGGAATTACTCATCAATATCGTTACATTGATTAATTAAAATCTGAACAATTACAAGTTAATTAATTACAAGCTGACGATTCCACAGCTGTCATCCAAACGGACAACGACCTAAAAACTGACGAGTAAAACATGTGATGAAAAAAATTGTCGATAAACATATATTTTACAACTGAAAAATTGACGACAAAAATAATTGAATTACCGTATTTGAATAGTTGACTACTCCAGACGAGAACCATAAATCCAATATTATTGCCCGTAGGCTTCGTCGAAAATCAACGTTAGGTAGGACTAATAATTCGTGAAATAACTAATACAAATATTTACAGTCCGTCTAATTGCGGTTACAGCATATAAAGACACTATGACTTAGGGTGGTTCCCTAATTAACTTATGTACTACACAGCTTCGACCAGGAGCTCACGGACACGCACAAAGCAGTCCAGGCAGAACTGGATAACAATGAAATCAGCTAACGAGCTGACCTGCCCAAAATTAACACAACGAGACATAAAATCACATAAACATGCTAAAAGATTACACCTGTGGAAAGAACTATATGAAAATATATTTACACGAATGATGATATCTGGGGAGTCGACCTCGTTGTATGCAGACGGCGTCAGATTTTGCGTCTTACAGACACAAAGTTGTCAGTAATCTTGGCTCTGTAACTATCAGCTGTTAAGGTAAAAAAAATGAGCTGGCGAGGGCAGGCACCCACAAGGCAACTTTCACTTTCACACAGAAGGGGAGATATATTCTCTGCCAGTGGTTCTCTTGACTAACGGTATTGCAAGTAGTCAGGTCTTGGCCTGTTACACCAATAATCTAGAAGCAAAACAAATTTTAAAAATTCTCTACTCAGCCGTTGCATTCTTTACATCTCTCTGCTGGCTAATTAGCACTCACATATATAAGGCTCCCTCAATTCTCAATGGCATATCTTGCCTTAACACATGCATTAGGCCTCATATCAAGCCTCAGGCATGTCAAGCCCCTCATCTCAACTCTCCTGGGTTAATCCCCAAGTTGCATCCCTGACTTGCCTTCCCGCAATTTTAAAATAAACTAAACTTTCTCAACTTAGGACAGGCTCCCACATCAATTCCCCAGACAGCTGAAATAATATTAATATAGCATGCATATAATTACCTGACTAACATTATGCTGCTAATTACGTGTATTATCCAACGCCGATGGCGGGTGGCCGTTGTTCATATCAATGACTCTCTTCCCCAAATAACTACACCAAACGTTGAGTAACATAAAATACACACAAGCAAAAAATAAGCACAAACAGGCTGAATAAACCTAAAGCGTGACCCTCTACGCTTTTAACTAAAATAAGTATGTACAAGTGGCCTGGGTATAAAGCATGCACACCTCCTTTGCCAAACATTTACCGTTACATGAAAAGCACCAAACTACAGCCAGAATAGCTGACATTTAACATTAACGAAATAGTAACTGATATCCCTAACCTGAAGGTACTTTTTCTACACTGATATCATGCCATTTGATATTGGATTTAGGTACTCATCTTTTGCAGTCAGTAGTCATTCACCCCGGATTCAACAGCCCCATGTCTAGGCTGTTTATCTGCTCATAATTCCAGTGCTACACATTCGTTGGCAGGTCCTGGCGTTGATACCACGTTAATCCCTGATTGTCTCCTGGGTTTCTGCAGAATACAAGTAGATTAGCACGAACTTCTTCCCCACTTAACGTGTACACTTTACACAATGCCGATCCTGATGTTAGGCTGTAATTGGCTTAGCCTACACATAGATGTTAGTCCGAACTACGTGTCATCAGTCTAAGGGTTCAAACCCAATCGACATGAGTTTATGTAGCGGCTAAGTATGTACGAGACGCACACGATACAAATTTAACCCGTTCCCGAACCGCTGTGAGATACCGGTCACAGTTCCAGTATTCATCAATCTCATGTAGAGCGCTTGAGCTTTATGTAATTTGATTTTATAAGGGAAATATTCGCGTGACCAGCTCATGTCCATCAACACAGCGAATAATAATTTAGGACATTATGTCTGTCCTGTGATAGTCTTGCTCTAGATTAATATAAAATTAAATATAAAAGCGAACAGGCGAATAACGGTCTTTCTTAACACAAAGACAGCTTACCGTTCGCAGACAAAGTGTTATTCGCACCCCCATGTTCAAAGGATTGAGGACGCTTTCCCAACCAGGGTTCCTTAAATAAAGTACCTGCCTCTTTTTATCACGAGGTCCAAACCGGGCTAACAGCGGCTGGGTGACGGCTGACCGGCTTTCTCCTTGTCAACGACTTTTCGTTCAAATGAAGTTATTAAATAGAGACTCAAGAAGACATTATTAGGATCCAAGAGTGAATGATAGTTATAACTGCAACTGATATTTAGTTTGGAAGTGTGTAATTCTAGCTTAGTGGGGAAATGATCGCTGAAAATCTCGAGAAAAATTACTGCGAATTCGAAGTTGGTCATCCTGGCATCTTGTCCTGGAGCTCCCTTAGTTTGAATCTAACCACTCCCACACACCAGTCAGTAAAATTTTAAGTTTGAGCGCGGGTGGCGTGCTTAGTATCCATGGCAACGACTCGCTTTGAATTTAAACTGGAGAGCTAACCTCTAGAATTCCACTCCGTACCAATCCCAGCTTGCCTATACGGAACTTCAGAGTTCGTACCCTGCTTCTTGAATGCGAATAATTGATGCGTTGCTAAGATTACCATATTACGTATATTGAGGCATTCAGATAATGGCTCAGTAAGGCCTGCCCAAGGATAGAGTGGAAGTTTGATTCCTGCCTCTCAGCATCTTCTCACGATGACAGGCGAAAAGGAAGTAGTTTTCTGGAGTCTTCGTCGGAAAGAGGCTGGCCCATTCCCCGCGCCGGCATCTCTTCCAGGCGGGTTTCACATGGCCTGAGATGTAATGTTGGGTGCTGTAACTTGCAAATTTTGTGGCGAAGGTAACTGCCGTACACAGCCTCTACTTATAATGTAGATGAATTGGGCGACTTTGGAGGAGGAGCATATGGAGTTTCTGATTCAGGTTTGGAGGCAGGGGCGGCTTATGATAGAACACGTAGAAATCAGAACTCCTAAAATAAACTCTACTTTATCAAGTGCTTAGGTGTGGCATTTGGCAGCGTGGATCATGAATCTATACATATTAAATAAGAGTTTTGTCTGTACATTGCTCAGAATTTGAAAAGAATTGTATTTCTGCATCGGTCATGTCCACAGTAACAAGGAAATGCACTTTTTATTTTTCCGTAATTTCTGTCTGTCTGTCTATTTGTATGTATGTATGTATGTATGTATGTATGTATGTATGTATGTATGTATGTATGTATGTATGTATGTATGTATGTATGTATGTATGTATGTATGTATGTATGTATGTATGTATGTATGTATGTATTGCTCCCGTCATGCCGGGCTCAGCTCAGCCGGTGAGCGAGGATCTCCAGGGGGTAGATCGTTCGCTTATCGCCTGTGCGAAAATTTTAAGTGCAGGGATAGATGATGAACTAGTGGCAAATGAGAGAAAGCTAAATAGGTTTCACACATTTATTACAACTACTGCTCTTCTCAAATTCTACAAATAATTTACAAAATCTAGGGATTTTCATATGACTCGTCTTCTTTTATGTCGTTACCAACATGGACACTCCATCGATAAATGGAACAGCAAATGCCTGAGTCTGTAAATATAATATTTAGATTTTTAGTTGAAAATTAATTAAATGAATAATAATAATTAATTTGAGATTATCTCTTCATTAATAATTAAATGATTTGAAAATAAAATTTCCTTCCTCAATGGACTTAACTTAAAATCGAGTTTGAAAATGATCATTTTCACTCCTTTCTGAAAATTAAATAAAAAAAATTCTCCCATGAAATTATGGTTGAATCGTCTTCCTTGACCTTTAAACTAGTTAATAAATTCCCTTTTATAATTATTCAGTAGTTGATCTTCACACAATAATTCGGAATTTGACATCATGTCAACCTACATTTACCCATTGATTGAAAATAATTAGTTATATTACGCTTACAACTTCGATTTTGTGAGTTCAATCCACTGACATGGCCTATACTTATTTATATTTATTCGCTTGTTAAGACCCTATTCTTCCTTAAAAACGAATAAAATTCACTAAAGGTTTAAATTCTGTCAAATAGTGAACCACTAAAGTTGGCATAAAACTGGCCAAAAATCCACGAAACAGCGAAGAGCATCATAAATATGGACTGTAAAATTACAATAAGCAAAATACAGACAAATCACACGCACACCACATTCACACAAAGATACACGGAAATATTATATACATATTTACACGAACGCTAGCCCTTGATTATTATTTTCATGTTTAGTCAAAGTCAGGGAAAATATTCTCATGATGACAATATTGTGGGGACTTCCTCTCATCAACTTGAGATGTGATAGAGCAATGATTATCACTTTACTGAAGAACTCAGTCATACGACGATGTTCAGGGAAAATTTACGAGCAAAAATCATCCGAAAATCATCGACAAAATTGCTTAAACACAGGTCAGAATTAACATTCCGCGCACGCGGTTCATGAGCTGCGATATTTATTTTTACCTTTCCACCATAATTGTGGCTCTCAATTAATCTGCGCTCACAACGAAGAAATTACGTCAGGTAACATATTTTCTTCTTAAATTGACTCAATAATGGATACACAACTTATCTGCTAAATTCAATAATATCCATCTACCAGTCAAATAATTATAATAGCACAGCACAAATATATATAAATGTATCGGTCAGATACTGCCATTTCCCAGGCCTAAATTAATATAAATGAGCGCACATCAACCTTATGCAATAATAATTACTATTATACTCATGACCTTAGGTGTTCCTTTACGCGATAACTAGGTTTTTTTAATTATTTTTATTATTATTATTATCCCTGGCCGCGCAAGATCATACATGCGGAAGCTACTGCACAATAATATCTCAGATGACTCTATTGCGCTCGGAATCCAACCATACGTCGTATAATCGAGGAATGAACTCTGATATAATGGAATCCACGAAATTACTGTCCCATCTGATCTCAATTCAAGTATAAAAAATATTCAAATAATCCTAGTTTAACGTTGAGGTCGTATTACTTTTATTTCTCCTGCCACAATGAACTCGGGACAGTTGAAACATTTCTCGATGACATTCACTCAAACAAGCTAATAGGTTCAAATTACACACACTCATTCCCAAACTACCTTCACCAAGAAAGAAGAGGCGGAAAAAATTCTAACTAATAGAAATTCTTCTAAGCAAATAAGTAGAGGCTATATCATTACACTTTACATTTACAAATAGGAAGAAAGAATAACAATGTTTAAATATTACTTGGTGATGACTGTCGATCGTAGAACTCGGGCTGATGACTTAGTGCATTACCACGTTACGCACCATCGATCCTGGTCTCGCCCGTCTGAGCTGCTTTACATTCTACTCGTTCATTGAGGACATGCTGGCGCGCTGGAAACCACACCATTCATCTCGTAGGAAGACAGGCATCCTGACTTGCACTCGAACCAACAATCTCCTCTGTAGAAATTCTTGCGAAAGCTGAAACTGAAAATTAAGTCTGAGACAAGTCCAAAACACACACCGCTGTTTGACGAGATGGAAAAGCAACTTATCTTTTAATATCCTCAGTTTTGTAAATAGAATCCGTGAATGTCTGAACTGCTATCTGCAACAAGTTGGAAGCTCAAAATAAGACGAAGTTCCCCAGTGAGCAAAGTGCGTCTTCTCACGTCTGTAGTTGAAGTCAGAATAATTCTCCACTCGTCGCGTTCAGAGGTAGAAATTTTCAGAGTAAAGTTTCCTTAGGAAAATCCATAATTCACCGTCTTAAGACAGGGGTGCGTCTTTTCATTATACACGATTGGTCACTTCATTAACTTCACACCAAATTGATCACTTGATTGGCTGCCATAGTCAGACGTCATATACCTTTACTAATATCGATCGAACACTTCACACACATTTCGCCTGGTCACGTGGTATTCACGGCTGATTTGAAGGTTACTTGGCTAGCGGTATCTGCTCGCTCCCTCTTGCTCGCCCTTGGCTGGGATTTCCGTCCACCTGGTGACTGGTTCTAGTCGACACGACGTGCTAAAACCCCCTTCCTGGTTCACGAAATAATGTTCCAATTCACAGTAGAAATAAAATATTCTCCCTTAAATGATTTTTACCACTTTTGAAGGGGACAGTATGTATGTATGTATGTATGTATGTATGTATGTATGTATGTATGTATGTATGTATGTATGTATGTATGTATGTATGTATGTATGTATGTATGTATGTACACGCATCACTAGAAAACGGCTACAGAGAATTCAATGAAAATCGGTATGCAAAGTCGGGGAATAAGTCGCTACAATCAAAGCCATAAATAATTTTATTCACGCTGCTATATATGGTAGTTTAGGGGAAGGCATAAAACTTAATTTTCAAATATTTATGTTATTAGTGGCCTTATCTAATAAAAATTGGTATGCAAAGTCGGGGAATAATTTGCTATAATCTAAGCTATAAATAATTTTATTCACCATGGATGAAATTGTAGTTTAGTGGAAGCCGCCTAATTTTAATTTTTAAATACCTATGTTTTTGGTCCTATCGAAAAGTACTACATAACAAAAGTTACACAGAATACAATTTCCATTTATTTATGTTTTATTCAGTTTTACCGTAGCAACTATGTAAGTAATATGTCAGAGTCGGAAGAAAACTAAATGTGAAGGGCTACAATATCAAAAGCTCATACATTGATCAACAATAACATTACACTGACCATTGTTTGTTGTGATGTTATTTGTCTCTAATGCTGCCTCTCAGCTCCGATAGATAGGATTACTGTTGCGTACTCAGTATAATAGCCTGACTGAATACTGGTGGGAAATCGCAGGGGAATTAGAAAACTTTCTTCTTTAACATGCCATTCCTCCGTTTCATACATTTTCTGATACAGCTGGTACGTAACACACTGGTTCTTCATAGTTTTCTAGTTATTCCATCCGTATTCTGAAGCTGTTTCGAATGAGCAGTGTGCATACTAAAGGCAGAGGCTGACTTAGTAGTAGTAGTAGTAGCAGTAGTAGTAGTATGGCCTGGTTTAGAATAACAACTTAGGCCTATTCCAAATTATAGCATCATAATTCACCAAATAATTCAAAATTCAACCCTGAAAAGTTTTTTAAGAAAAGCTTCTTCCTCTTCACTTTTATTAAATTCTACATTCATTTTATTCCAAATTATCAGTGAAGAGGGGGTTCTCCTCTGGCTTGGAGGGTAAATTTGCCGCCAAGTCAGATAGATTTTTCCGCCGCCAGTATAGTGAATTGATATTTTCCGATTCATCGGGTACTGCTAGGAAACAGATTATTAAAAGGGCATAGTTTTTGCCCTGAGAGTCTCCACTATTCGACGCTCTCCCCCCCGAAAAATGACGAAGATTGTTCACGAATCACGGCTGTCTACGGCTTGGTCATTCCAGCTCTGGAACTTTGGACTGTTAGATGGACAGTGTAGTCCTGTTCGTTTAAAGTGAGAAAATGTGTGGTGTTTCATTTGATCGAGTAATTCATATGAAAGCTTTGCTTTTAATCGCGCCATTCCTACTAATATCATTGTGATGTATGTTAATTTCAGTTGGGAAAACTACTAAGACAGTCTTTCTGAGGATGTAAAAGAAAAGCAGGTGTAGAGTGAGTGTCTACCATTATAATGGAAACTTCTCAACCTGATTGTGCCCTAACTCATTCTTCCTAAGAGAAGATGTTTGGTGACTTCCCAGACGCGTTTGTAGGGTAACGTTAAGAGCTATGCAATTTAATACAATCTTGCTCACAACGTGTACACTAGAATTCCGATTACAATGGAGAATTCCGTAGCGAAGCACGGGTACACCAGCTAGTTGTTAAATAAACTGATAGATTTGGATTCCCGCAAGATATGCTCAACTGTTTTAGTACTTATCTATATAAGAGGAAACAATTTCAATACCTTGGAAATTCGTCTATAGAATATAATGTAAATTCGGGAATCGTTCAGGGTTCGGACCTGGGCCAATTTATGTTCGTGATTTTCGTAAGTGGTTTACGTAAACATGTAAAAAAATTCCAACATTCTCCTTTATGCAGACAACTTCAAAATATTCAGACTGGTTAGCTCAACCCAAGACTGTTCCTTACTACAGAGAGACCTTGATGATATTCTAATGTAGAGCCATATGAACAAATTAAATGTTAACGTCTCGAAATGTGTAATAATGTCATTCACCCGAAAGAAAGAATAAAACTATATTGCCATACAAGCTGGGTTCAAACGCCTTGCAGGAAGTTGACCAAGTCAGTGACCTTGGCGTCCGGCTTGACAAGGGTTTTACTTTCACTGCTCATGTAAAAAAGATGACAGGAGAGGCCTACCGGGCATTGGGATTTATGATACTGCCCCCATTTTTCCCGAGCTAAGCCCAGCCATCGAGCGATGAGTCCCAAGGTGGACCGTTCGATCGTTGGCTATCACTTTCTAGAGGCATTTAAGGGTTGTAAGGATTGATGACCAAGCAGGATAAAAAGAAATATTAAAACAACACTCTGACATTTATTCACATAAGCAATTAAACAACAAAATATTCTTGCTAATATTTCCTTTTTACATAACAGAGCTTTCATAATATCGGGTTTCTTCCTCGATCTAGAATGACTTGTGTTCATGTCTCCAGCTCTACTGTGCTGTAAATGAAACCAAAGAAGTAATTAGGCCACTTGCCTTTTTAAACCAAACATTTGACTGAAAGAACTAAATAAACATGTGTTCAAAGTTTCACCAATTTAAAGTTGCCTCAACACGTGGTCTTTACAATGTACACAACTGAATTAGTCATTTACAATATTTAATAATGGTTAATGACACTAACGTGAACTTCAGTAGCAAAGAAAACTGTTTCCAAAATTCTCAAAATTAATTAATTATTATCTCGATTATTATTATTACTATTATCATTATTATTCAATTATTTTGTCATACAGGTAACCTGTTTCATTGTAACACGATCGTGTTCTTACTAATTCTCCACCGCATCATTTATCTAGTGTTCATCATTAATATTTCAGAGTAATGATTTTTGATTAATTATTAATGACTTATTTTTACAATGTTTCAAAGCAATCATGCGGCTGACAAATTTCTACCTTTAATCTTTGCATTTCATTTCTATTCAAATTAATCTTAAAGTATTTCAGATTTTTAGAAATTTACATTACCAACGTGTGAGCTAGTTAAATAAATTTTGTTACAAATCGAGTGCCTTTACAAAGTAACGAGATGATCTTTCCTTTTAAATCTCGCAAAATAAAAAAAATTAAATTCCTTCCTAGTCTTCCTTGACTTAATTTAATTAAACTTTCCCTTAAGGGCATGAAATTATTTCTTAAGGCAACACACAACGATGAATGTGATCCGCGTCACGGTGAGTGCGCGACCAGATCAGAATTAAATGAAATGAACATGGCACAAGAGAAATATACACATTTACACACACATTCACACTAGGGAAACACGTTTTATGTACACTATTTACAACGAATCCTGACTTAGCAATTTTAGTTATGATTTTTATCGATGGTCGGGACGCGTAATGTCTCGCAAAAATAATTCGTGCACAGAAATTCTCTTACATTAATGGTGGCTAGTGATCGAAGTCATGGGTATCACTTGATAGAAATACATTTCACATATCAGCGCAAGTTCATCTAATTCATGAGATTATAATGGAAGATTCTAGTAAAGTCCATAAGCACTACCATCATGTGGGCTACAGGTTGAATTTACCGCAAGCGTGAGCTTTACTCGCATTATTTTTACTTCCTACCTGTGAAATACACTCGCAAACACGTGCTCCACTAATTATAATCTATCTTGCGCTCCAAATACACAAGAATAAATCAATATCACCACTAATTCATCATTTACTCAATTATGCAACAAATATCCCTCAGGATAGGCCATATTCCAGACCCTTCATGAACAGAGCACATTCCATCTCACATTTAGGAATTCTACAGTAGTTTTATGGCTCACGAGCGTTTACTTCTGTTTTACCCGATCTTTAATCAAAATTATTATTATTTAAGTGATTATTACATCTACTGATTCTCCTGGAATGTCGTAAAATTAGATGACTTCATCATAAAAACAACAAGTGATTTTAAAGACACTAGGTTCGACCCTATTCACTCAAAATGTACACGCAAATTTTCCGTCCGGTAACTTTCAATATTACAAATAAAGTAGATTTATCGTGTGGTCAGTGATTATTAAACTTAAGCTCCTTAAGCATGGGAAGTCAGTCAAAGACAACCTACATGTCTACTCTAATAGATTCCAAAATCTCATTCACACGTACCTAGTCTACCATGACACCTTAAGAAGTAGGAAAATGAAACATTTCTAACTACAGCAAACTGATAGATCTACGACTTAAGAAGAAAGATCTCTAGTTGTACAGAAGATAGGACAGATAAATTAAATTAAAAAGGTACTCAAGTTTTTGTAGAGTTCGATTCCCGTCGACAGTCAGTTATTTCAGCATACTCCGGCCAGTCTTCTTCCCATTACCAGAGACGCCTTACATTTTTACAGCTCCATGGAGGCTCTGCGATGGATGTCCCTCGATGAAATGATGTTGGTAGTTGCGGAATTCTTCATCTTGAGATCTTCAATTCCAGGACGTCTTCGTTGATTGCTGGTCACAAGCTGTAACTGAGATGACAAAATTAAGTATTTTGAACAAGCACACGCAGAATAGAAACAGCTCGTCTACACTGTCACACTTAACTTGGCTCCTAGACGTTTTTATTCCACAGAATTCACTAATTATCAGACTAAATTCTGGTAGAACGGGCGTCGACTTGTCTTGAAATTTCTCCTTCCACGTGGTCCGGTGATGTGATGTCTCTCACGCAGCGAACAAGCATTAAGAAGAGCGTAAAGAGAAGAGCATTAAGCATTAAGAGAGCGATTCACTCGAAGCAAGGCCTTATATAATAATTAGCCCAGGGAGGCGTGTTCTTCAGCGAGTACGGTAATTGGCTGATGATCACCTTTAATTTGCGCAGACTATTCTAGAAACAGGCTGGGTCGCGCGTGCGAAGGCAGTCACGTGGTTAGCTATAACCTTGACACAGTCCTGCCGGTGACGTATCGCACCCTTCTGAACGACAAAAAAAAACTCGTTCACGGCTCGCCACAAGTTCCCAAGTGATGTGTTGCGGCTTCAAGCAGACAATAAAATCTTTGCTTTCCACATGTTAAAATATTCGTAAGATCGCCAATTTTCACGGGGACATCTCTCCCTTGGTTGGAATATAATTTCGTTTGTAGATGAAATTATTACATAACAGTGTCCATTACTATTGTTCCGGAAAATTGGTTGTTGAATCACCTGGTAGTAACTTAATTGAGCTCGCGATAGGCGTGAGACTCGGAGTTCCTCGTTCCGCTCCTGGCATCCAGTAGCCTAGTCTCTCCATACAGGGTATTTCTCAAGTTTTATTTCCATCTTCAGTGACTTATTTTTCCCTTTTAACAGATGGTTACACGGTGTCAGCTAGTGGTGTAGGTGTTCGATAGAGTCTTAAATTAGCGGCATTGTGGACAGCTTCGTAAGATTTATCCAAACTTTGTATTTTATAGGAGTTGTTGCCAAAGACTTTAATGATCTTGTAGGGTCCCACAAACAAGGGTGCAAATTTAGCATAAAATTTGCTTGTAGGCTCGGACACAGCTGGTCTCCTCAATAATACGTATTCGTTTAATCGGAGAGGTCGGTGAAATCTCCTCCCTTGAACTCTTCGGTTTCGTCTCTCAGCGTGGCGTCTCAGTGATTCCGTTGCCTTCTCAATGTTTTCCTGGGGAGTAGGTCTTACGGTTCCGGGACACTGAATGATGTGATCCCAAGATCTCACAGGGTAATTATTAAAATGAAGCACTGATGGAATTTGGGAGGTAGCTTCGTGAATAGTGCCATTAGAACATTCCATAATAATCGGAAGTACATCTACCCATTTCCAATGAGCATTCCCGCAGAATATTCTACAGAACTTGGCCAGCTCTTGCATTACACGTTCCGCTGGATTACTAGACGGATGTCTCACGGAATTTAGTACATGTTTGATGCCCAGTTGGGTCATGGCTTGCTTAAATTCGGCCGAGGTGAACTGTGGTCCGTGGTCTGTCAGAATGGCCTGAGGCTTTCCCATGTGAGGAATTATATTCCGGGTGATTCTCCACAGAACGGCTTTAGTAGTGGCCTTCTGGATTGGATATAACGTCACGTACTTGGAAAACACATCGATGGTCACAACCACATGACGGTTCCCTCGCTTAGAAGTTGGAATCTGACCGAACAAGTCCATTGCGTAGAGTTCTTTCGGAGCAGATGGCAAAATAGGAATGGGACTTTGCTGTAATAAATGAGAGCTTGGTTTGACTCTCTGACAAGTGTCACATGTCCTGACGACATCATTTACAAAGGTTCTCAATCCTTCCCATGTGAATGATTCTAATATCGTGGCAACAGTCTTATCTACTCCACCATGACCTGTAATCCTATGGACGTGCCAAGTAAGAAGTTCCCGTAGCTTCGGCGGTATAACAGCTCGTAGTTTCGTCCTAGCAGAGTCAATGAACTTATACAGGGTTCCATTGATATAGCGGAAATTTCTAGCTTGTCTCTTTATTTTCCGAAATCCTGGCTCGTTTGGGGTAAGTTTGTCTTCGAGACAGTCAATGATAGGCCGTAACTTAGGGTCCCGCTTCTGTGCCTGTCGAAGGTAACCAAGTTTGCGTAGGAACTCGTGGTCTTCCTGTATTAACGTTATCTGATGTATCTCTGCGACTTCAGAATTAGGGTTTCGACTCAGGCAGTCGGCTAACAGGTTGTTCTTCCCGGAGCAATGTTCTAACTGGAGGTTAAATTGTTGTACGAAGAGTGTCCATCTGAAAACTCGTTCGGAAGCCATAGTTGTTTTTAACATGAAAGTTAATGCGCGATGGTCAGTCCTGACAATGATGGGAAATCCGTAAATCAATTTCTGCCAGTATTTGAGAGCGTAGACTATGGATAACATTTCCAGTTCAGTTACGGAATAATGTTTTTCGTGCTTCCTTATCTTCCTGCTGACGAAAGCCAAGTATGTCCTGTTTTCAGGGTTCTCCTTATCTTCTTGGAAAAGAACGGCTCCTATCCCAATGTTTGAGGCATCAGTTTGTAGAATGAAGGGCCTAGTAAAGTCAGGGTATCCCAGCTTAACGTTATTCACGAGCATTTCTTTCGTCTTAGTGAAGGCTTTGTCACATTCGGCGCTCCACTTCCATCTATTGCCTTTCTTTAGGAGATCCTGCAATGGAGCAACTGTCTGAGTGTAGTTAGGACAGTGGTTCGAAAAGAACTGGGCCATTCCCAAGAATTGCCGGACCTGTTTCACTCTCACAGGCTTAGGAAACTTACTAATGGCTTCGATCTTGACTGGGTTGGGTTTCACGCCATCGCCGTCTATGATGTGTCCCAGAAATAAAATTTCGGACTTGCAAAAGTGAGACTTCTTCAGGTTCACGTGGAAGCCAGCGTCGGATAAATTCTTAAGGAGTTTCTCCAATTTAACGAGGTGTTCCTCTAACGTCTCACTCGCTAGGAGGAGATCATCAACATACCTCGTTGTAAAGGCTTTAACCTCGTCGGTTAGGCATCTTTCGAGTGCTCGGATAAACGCGCAGCCAGCGTTACGGATTCCGAAGGGTAGCCTGCAGAAAACATAGGTTTGCTGGTCGTATATGAAGCCTGTCAATAGCCTAGATTTTTCTTCAAGCAGAATATGGAAGTAGGATGACGTAAAATCAACAGAAGAGAAGTATCTCATACCCCTGAATTTTCTAATGACG
This sequence comes from Anabrus simplex, assembly GCF_040414725.1. Lineage (NCBI taxonomy): Eukaryota > Metazoa > Arthropoda > Insecta > Orthoptera > Tettigoniidae > Anabrus > Anabrus simplex. Next base: position 1,350,307,348 of record NC_090265.1, read on the forward strand.
TCTTTGATCGTCGGAGGCTGATCATTCTCCGGAATTAGCTTTTCATTCACGGATCGAGCGTCTAAACACACGCGCAGCGACCCGTCTGGCTTAGACACGACTACTAAAGGGTTAATGAATGGACTGTTAGCTTTCATGACGATTCCATCCCTCTCCATTTCTTCAATAATCTTGCCGACTCTGGAGTAAAATTTTTCCGGTATCGGATACGGCTTCTTCTTGAAGGGTAGCCAGTCTGTCACAAGAAGTGAGTATTGAAAGTTGGGAATAAGACCTGGTTTGGAATCGAACAAGTTCTTATATTTCAGTAGCAAATTCTGCAGTTGAATCTGTTCTTTTTCCGTACCCATGGCTTGCCTTGACTTCTCAAAAATGAGATCGAAGGGGTGTATGTCGTTATCGCCTTCTTCTAATACTTTATCCATGGCCATTAAAATTTCCTCAGAGGCCTCATGGTCTTCGGTTTCCCTCGGAGATAAGGCGTCTGTTTCCCCGCAATAAGCAGATGGGTCGTTTACATCGGAAGGGTTTAGCATGGCAGTCTCGGAAAAATCCGCCTTCCTGAATTGAATGGAGTTTGACTGCATGTCAATCATGGCTTGGTAAGACATTAGGAAGTCTGCACCCAAAATAATATTAAATTTAATGTTGGACATGGCTAAGAATACTTGAGGAAATATCGTCCGTCCAATCTCGACATCCAACAATGTCTGTTGTTTACACATGACAGACTTGTCCGGTATTATGCCTTTAATTTTTACGTGAGATACCGGTATGACAGGTATATCATTTCGGTCCCTCAGGTCTCTCAAAAATGCCGTCGAAATGACGCTAATCGTCGATCCAGTATCTATGAGACATTTTACGTGAACATTGCAGATTCGTGCTGAAATGATGGGTAACGTCGATGGTATTTCGCTGTTACGCTGACCAACCTCATCCAACAAGTCTTCGGGCTTGGTAGTCCATGAGTCGACCTGTACCACGATCCATTCTTGAAGTTTAGTGATTTTGCCTTCAGGATTCAGGCTATCTCCTCTTACTGGAGATGGAGTTTTTTTTTGTCAGCACCTTGGCTGTGCTCCTGACTCGAGTTGTTATGTTGGCTTCCCCGAGTCTTGGCCTCTTGGTATTGAAGGCTTTCCGCTCCCACGATATCAGGGTTGGTATCCTGGGTTTGGATTGCTCTTCGCCATCGTTCGTTTTCCTGCGTCGAGTTTTGAAGGTCTTTTAGATATTTCTCCTTTTCTTCTTCTCGCCAGTCTCTCCTTCCTCTTGAGTGGCGGAAGTCCTGGTTTCGGTTCCAGCTCCTTCGGTAATCTGAGTATGGACGCTTCCTCTCGTTACGTCTGGAATATTCCCAGTTTCTAATGGGTCTATTTCTGCGTACGGGCGATCGATCACGAGGTGAATCTTGCCCTCCAGGGTTACGTTTCCACGTTCTCCCTTGGTTGACTGATTTCGATTCTTCCTCCTTATTCGTTGTTACCTGATGGATCTGAGGTTCCGAGTTTCGTCCTTGACGAACTGGTTCTTTGGACGTCATGTCTAATTGTCTTAACAACGCCTCAGCCTGAATTGCAGATTGCGTATTTGAGGCTATCATGATCCTCTGCACATCTGGTGGTAACTGTCGGGTGATCAACTTAACCAACTCAGGTTCTGATGGCGGTGAGTCTAGTTCCCTTAATTTTCTTAATTGGCTGGACAGGAAGTCCGCATATCTCGTGGGCGTAGATGATGCATATTTCCTGGCGTATAACTCCGTCCTAAGGTTGTATTGAACGTCGCTATTCCAGTACTTCTCCAGGAATGCTTTCTTGAAGCTTTCGAAATCGTCAAACGAAAATCGAAATGCGACAAACCAGGTATGAACTGAGTCTTCCAGGAATTTTTCGGTGACTCTTAGCTGCCTTTCTGGTGGAATTTTCGCATCGCGAAAGTAATCCTGCAGTTCCCGAATAAAGCCCTTCGGAGTCACGTTTCCTCTAACGTTATTGAATTTCTTGGGTTGGTCTTCGTGAAGACGAATTATATTTACTATTTGCGTCTGGCCGGTAGTATTCATTTGAGACGCATTTACTGTCGGCTCTGAAGAAATGTCAATTGTATTCGCAGCGCCTGTCCCTGCAGTTGCAAGTGGAGTTGACGTCAGACCCGTGCCGGTTACACGTTGCTCCAGTAACGCCTGCTTTTCTAGCAATGAGTTGGTGACCTTGCTAGTGTTCTCGTTCTGGATTTTCAGGAGATGCATTTCATGTACAAGCTCCTTAATTCCATCCGTGTACTCCTTTCGAATCCCTTCGGTTTCAGTTTTTGACTCAGTCGTGACCTTATGTATGGCATTCATCAGGGTGGTTTTGATGGTTTTTATTTCGCCCCAACTGTCCTCAAGCGACTCGTGGATATAATCCATCCGTTCCGAGGTATCGACTTGGGATGTCTCGATTTTGTCGAGAATGCCCTTTTCGACTTGTTGTAGTTTCTCGTTTAATCCAATGAATTTCTTCGCCCAAGCCGTTTCCGTAACCTTAAGGTCCTCTGAATTTGTGTCAATCTTTTCCTCAATATTCAGGAATGATTGTTCAACTTCGCCCTTGTATTTGTCGATTCCAGTTAATATGTCCTGCTGAACGTTTGCCAGTCGTTCACTGAATTCATTGGACATGCCCGCCATAGACTTGGCAATGTTTTCGTTTACCTCCTTTTTCATAGTAGCGAAATCATTCTTGACTATTACGAGCTCGCTCTGCACTGAGGCTAGCTTGCCGTTAAAAAGTTTAATGTCCGAACATATTTTTCCTAAACCTTCTTCAGTTTGGTTTTTAATGTCCGTCAACTTTTCTTCAATAGCTTCCCCGAGAGATTTTTCGAGGTTTATTTGTGCGTCACTGAGATCACTAAGTCCTTTTTCTAAGTGTACCTGAGTGTCACTAAGTTTTCTCTCTAAATTTTTTTCTAAGTTCACCTGGCTATTATTGAGTTCAAAGAGTCCTTTCTCTAAGTTTTTCTCTAAAGTTTTCTCTAGGCTTGCCTGATTTTCGCTAAGTTTTTCCTCTAAGGTTTTCTCTAAGTTTTTCTCTAAGTTAGCATTGATCCTCTCCTCCATTGCCAACAACATCTGCCTTAAGTCCTCCATAGTTACAATTATTCATTAAATGGCTATTCTGGTACTGGAAGAATTCTAACCGGACTACTGAAATATTGGGAATCGAACTCTATCAAATTTGTGAAGGCACCGATTTGTCGATATCATGAAAGTTCCAAATTTTCACCAATATCGGTCGCAATTATGAGTCTAACTTTAATTAATTATCATCGCAGCAAATTCAAATTTCTAGTTACCAGCAAGAATTTGTTTTTAACAATATTCATACAAGTTACATTTAACATGTGCTTATGTTAGCCACAAGAATTTGGGCGAATAAATGTGTCAGAGTCAGCCTAATTTAATTGGTCATCTGATCTTGTCAATGTCATAAACACTGGACAGCACAAGATCATTTTCGAGCTTGGATAAGCCAATCTCGAGCCCCACGCTTGGATTAAGCCATCTTAAATGCCCCCATTTTTCCCGAGCTAAGCCCAGCCATCGAGCGATGAGTCCCAAGGTGGACCGTTCGATCGTTGGCTATCACTTTCTAGAGGCATTTAAGGGTTGTAAGGATTGATGACCAAGCAGGATAAAAAGAAATATTAAAACAACACTCTGACATTTATTCACATAAGCAATTAAACAACAAAATATTCTTGCTAATATTTCCTTTTTACATAACAGAGCTTTCATAATATCGGGTTTCTTCCTCGATCTAGAATGACTTGTGTTCATGTCTCCAGCTCTACTGTGCTGTAAATGAAACCAAAGAAGTAATTAGGCCACTTGCCTTTTTAAACCAAACATTTGACTGAAAGAACTAAATAAACATGTGTTCAAAGTTTCACCAATTTAAAGTTGCCTCAACACGTGGTCTTTACAATGTACACAACTGAATTAGTCATTTACAATATTTAATAATGGTTAATGACACTAACGTGAACTTCAGTAGCAAAGAAAACTGTTTCCAAAATTCTCAAAATTAATTAATTATTATCTCGATTATTATTATTACTATTATCATTATTATTCAATTATTTTGTCATACAGGTAACCTGTTTCATTGTAACACGATCGTGTTCTTACTAATTCTCCACCGCATCATTTATCTAGTGTTCATCATTAATATTTCAGAGTAATGATTTTTGATTAATTATTAATGACTTATTTTTACAATGTTTCAAAGCAATCATGCGGCTGACAAATTTCTACCTTTAATCTTTGCATTTCATTTCTATTCAAATTAATCTTAAAGTATTTCAGATTTTTAGAAATTTACATTACCAACGTGTGAGCTAGTTAAATAAATTTTGTTACAAATCGAGTGCCTTTACAAAGTAACGAGATGATCTTTCCTTTTAAATCTCGCAAAATAAAAAAAATTAAATTCCTTCCTAGTCTTCCTTGACTTAATTTAATTAAACTTTCCCTTAAGGGCATGAAATTATTTCTTAAGGCAACACACAACGATGAATGTGATCCGCGTCACGGTGAGTGCGCGACCAGATCAGAATTAAATGAAATGAACATGGCACAAGAGAAATATACACATTTACACACACATTCACACTAGGGAAACACGTTTTATGTACACTATTTACAACGAATCCTGACTTAGCAATTTTAGTTATGATTTTTATCGATGGTCGGGACGCGTAATGTCTCGCAAAAATAATTCGTGCACAGAAATTCTCTTACATTAATGGTGGCTAGTGATCGAAGTCATGGGTATCACTTGATAGAAATACATTTCACATATCAGCGCAAGTTCATCTAATTCATGAGATTATAATGGAAGATTCTAGTAAAGTCCATAAGCACTACCATCATGTGGGCTACAGGTTGAATTTACCGCAAGCGTGAGCTTTACTCGCATTATTTTTACTTCCTACCTGTGAAATACACTCGCAAACACGTGCTCCACTAATTATAATCTATCTTGCGCTCCAAATACACAAGAATAAATCAATATCACCACTAATTCATCATTTACTCAATTATGCAACAAATATCCCTCAGGATAGGCCATATTCCAGACCCTTCATGAACAGAGCACATTCCATCTCACATTTAGGAATTCTACAGTAGTTTTATGGCTCACGAGCGTTTACTTCTGTTTTACCCGATCTTTAATCAAAATTATTATTATTTAAGTGATTATTACATCTACTGATTCTCCTGGAATGTCGTAAAATTAGATGACTTCATCATAAAAACAACAAGTGATTTTAAAGACACTAGGTTCGACCCTATTCACTCAAAATGTACACGCAAATTTTCCGTCCGGTAACTTTCAATATTACAAATAAAGTAGATTTATCGTGTGGTCAGTGATTATTAAACTTAAGCTCCTTAAGCATGGGAAGTCAGTCAAAGACAACCTACATGTCTACTCTAATAGATTCCAAAATCTCATTCACACGTACCTAGTCTACCATGACACCTTAAGAAGTAGGAAAATGAAACATTTCTAACTACAGCAAACTGATAGATCTACGACTTAAGAAGAAAGATCTCTAGTTGTACAGAAGATAGGACAGATAAATTAAATTAAAAAGGTACTCAAGTTTTTGTAGAGTTCGATTCCCGTCGACAGTCAGTTATTTCAGCATACTCCGGCCAGTCTTCTTCCCATTACCAGAGACGCCTTACATTTTTACAGCTCCATGGAGGCTCTGCGATGGATGTCCCTCGATGAAATGATGTTGGTAGTTGCGGAATTCTTCATCTTGAGATCTTCAATTCCAGGACGTCTTCGTTGATTGCTGGTCACAAGCTGTAACTGAGATGACAAAATTAAGTATTTTGAACAAGCACACGCAGAATAGAAACAGCTCGTCTACACTGTCACACTTAACTTGGCTCCTAGACGTTTTTATTCCACAGAATTCACTAATTATCAGACTAAATTCTGGTAGAACGGGCGTCGACTTGTCTTGAAATTTCTCCTTCCACGTGGTCCGGTGATGTGATGTCTCTCACGCAGCGAACAAGCATTAAGAAGAGCGTAAAGAGAAGAGCATTAAGCATTAAGAGAGCGATTCACTCGAAGCAAGGCCTTATATAATAATTAGCCCAGGGAGGCGTGTTCTTCAGCGAGTACGGTAATTGGCTGATGATCACCTTTAATTTGCGCAGACTATTCTAGAAACAGGCTGGGTCGCGCGTGCGAAGGCAGTCACGTGGTTAGCTATAACCTTGACACAGTCCTGCCGGTGACGTATCGCACCCTTCTGAACGACAAAAAAAAACTCGTTCACGGCTCGCCACAAGTTCCCAAGTGATGTGTTGCGGCTTCAAGCAGACAATAAAATCTTTGCTTTCCACATGTTAAAATATTCGTAAGATCGCCAATTTTCACGGGGACAATACGGAGCACAAAACATTTCAGGAGAATGAATTCATTCATAACACTCTCTAATGCCTTTGTACGAACAAAACTGGAACATGCTACCGTTGTATGGAATCCAAGGTTCGATAAATACTGAATATTAAGTTAACCGAACGAGTGCAATTTTTTTTTTTTTTGTAAGATTCCTTCATCACCAAACACATGGCTTGTACCCATTTATGGTGCCATTCAAAAATTCACTAACCACTCTCACAGTGACAAGTCTTGAAAATTAGAGAATAGTAATTGATTCCAGGTACTTGCATCAATAATTAAACAATAAAATACATACATATATACATACATTATCATTATAGACTGTTATGCCTTTCAGCGTTCAGTCTGCAAGCCTCTGTGAATTTACTAAACGTCGCCACAATCCTCGATTTGCAACTAGTGTTGTGGCCTCATTTAGTTCTATACCTCTTATCTTTAAATCGTTAGAAACCGAGTCTAACCATCGTCGTCTTGGTCTACCTCTACTTCTCTTACCCTCCATAGCAGAGTCCATTATTCTCCTAGGTAACCTATCCTCCTCCATTCGCCTCACATGACCCCACCACCGAAGCCGGTTTATGCGTACAGCTTCATCCATCGAGTTCACTCCTAAATTAGCCTTTATTTCTTCATTCCGAGTGCCCTCCTGCCATTGTTCCCACCTGTTTGTACCAGCAATCATTCTTGCTACTTTCATGTCTGTTACTTCTAACTTATGAATAAGATATCCTGAGTCCACCCAGCTTTCGCTCCCGTAAAGCAAAGTTGGTCTGAAAACAGACCGATGTAAAGATAGTTTCGTCTGGGAGCTGACTTCCTTCATACAGAATACAGTCGATCGCAGCTGCGAGCTCACTGCATTAGCTTTACGGCACCTTGATTCAATCTCACTTACTATATTACCATCCTGGGAGAACACACAACCTAAATACTTGAAATTATCGACCTGTTCTAGCTTTGTATCATCAATCTGACATTCAATTCTGTTGAATTTCTTACCTACTGACATCAATTTAGTCTTCGAGAGGCTAATTTTCATACCATACTCATTGCACCTATTTTCAAGTTCCACGATATTAGACTGTAGGCTTTCGGCACAATCTGCCATTAAGACCAAGTCGTCAGCATAGGCCAGACTGCTTACTACATTTCCACCTATCTGAATCCCTCCCTGCCATTTTATACCTTTCAGCAGATGATCCATGTAAACTACAAACAGCAAAGGTGAAAGATTACAGCCTTGTCTAACCCCTGTAAGTACCCTGAACCAAGAACTCATTCTGCCATCAATTCTCACTGAAGCCCAATTGTCAACATAAATGCCTTTGATTGCTTTTAATAATCTGCCTTTAATTCCATAGTCCCCCAGTATGGCGAACATCTTTTCCCTCGGTACCCTGTCATATGCTTTCTCTAGATCTACGAAACATAAACACAAACTGCCTATTCCTCTCGTAGCATTTTTCAATTACCTGGCGCATACTGAAAATCTGATCCTGACAGCCTCTCTGTGGTCTGAAACCACACTGGTTTTCATCCAACTTCCTTTCAACGACTGATCGCACCCTCCCTTCCAAGATGCCAGTGAATACTTTGCCTGGTATACTAATCAGTGAGATACCTCGATAGTTGTTGCAATCCTTCCTGTTCCCTTGCTTATAGATAGGGGCAATTACTGCTTTTGCCCAATCTGAAGGTACCTTACCAACACTCCACGCTAATTTTACTACTCTATGAAGCCATTTCATCCCTGCCTTCCCACTATACTTCACCATTTCAGGTCTAATTTCATCTATTCCTGCTGCTTTATGACAATGGAGTTTATTTACCATCCTTTCCACTTCCTCAAGCATAATTTCACCAACATCATTTTCCTCCTCCCCTTGAGCTTCGCTGTTCACAACACCACCAGGATGATTTCCTTTTACATTGAGAAGATGTTCAAAATATTCCCTCCACCTCTCCAGTGATTCCCTGGGATCTATTATGAGTTCACCTGAATTACTCAAAACACTGTTCATTTCCTTTTTCCCTCCCTTCCTAAGATTCTTTATTACTGTCCAGAAAGGTTTCCCTGCTGCTTGACCTAGCCTTTCCAGGTTGTTACCAAAATCTTCCCATGACTTCTTTTTGGATTCAACAATTATTTGTTTCGCTCTGTTTCTTTCATCTACATACAACTCCCTATCTGCCTCGGCCCTTGTTTGGAGCCATTTCTTATAAGCCTTCTTTTTACGTTTACAAGCTGCTCTCACTTCATCATTCCACCAAGATGTTCGCCTTTTCCCGTCTTTACACACAGCTGTTCCAAGGCATTCCCTGGCTGTTTCTACTACAGCATCCCTATATGCCACCCATTCACTTTCTATATCCTGAACCTGCTTAATGTCTACTGTTCGAAACTTCTCACTAATCATATCCATGTACTTCCGTCTAATTTCCTCGTCCTGGAGATTTTCTACCCTTATTCGTTTGCAGACAGATTTCACTTTCTCTACCGTAGGCCTAGAGATACTTAGTTCACTACAGATCAGATAGTGGTCTGTATCATCGAAAAATCCCCGGAAAACTCGTACATTCCTAACAGATTTCCTGAATTCGAAGTCTGTTAAGATATAGTCTATTATGGATCTGGTACCCCTAGCCTCCCACGTGTAGTGGTGAATAGCCTTATGCTTGAAGAATGTATTTGTAACAGCTAAACCCATACTAGCACAGAAGTCCAGCAAACGCTTCCCATTCCCATTAGCTTCCATATCTTCCCCACATTTACCAATCACCATTTCGTATCCTTCAGTTCTATTCCCAACTCTCGCATTGAAATCGCCCATTAGCACTATTCTATCCTTGCTGTTTACCCTGACTACGATGTCACTCAATGCTTCATAAAACTTGTCAACTTCATCCTCATCTGCACCCTCACATGGTGAATACACGGACACAATTCTAGTCCTAATTCCTCCAACTGACAAATCTACCCACATCATTCGCTCATTTACGTGCCTAACAGAAACTATGTTCCGTGCAATGGTATTTCTGATAAAGAGCCCTACCCCAGACTCTGCCCTTCCCTTTCTAACACCCGTCAAGTACACTTTATAATCTCCTATCTCTTCCTCGTTATCTCCCCTTACCCGAATATCACTTACTCCTAGCACATCCAGATGCATCCTCTTTGCTGACTCAGCCAGTTCATTTACTGTCTCTATTGAATTTTCACGTACCTCGCTTGCACTCAAGAGAATGCAGCACGTTTAGGATTGAATGATCTCAGATGACCACCCACAAGCATTCACCTCTCTATGGGTTACGTAACAACTGTAATGAAGCTGTTAACATAGACAATAACTTGGACTTCGACATTTCAATATCCTAATTCATAAGACATTTCTCAGCTATACTGCCACGACACTAAGCATTAAAATCACGTTGAAAGCTGACAAAAAGTTATAGGTACTGAATAATTTAGTTATTAAGAAGTTTATTTTTTATTTGTTATGATCTAAGACTTGTATCAATGTAATTTAATGAATAATTTAGTTATATAAGTTTAGTTGTAGTTATTAAAACCTAGAGACCTGTATCAATGCAATTTAATTCATAATTTAGTTATAAATAATTGTATTCTTCTTATTGAGATCTAACATTTGTATCAATGTAATTTAATAAGTACTTTAAAGATTTTTAGGTTTACTGTAATTAGGGTCTACTACTCTGTTGTAAACCGGCTATTAAATAAATAAGTACATTAGTCCTGAAGAAGGAGCAAACAAATCGATGGTTAGAGACATCTTACTGTAGAAGACGAAATTCATTAAGTTCAAGGCCATTAGTATAGATGGTCGTAGAGAAGGCGCGCAGTTTAAATAGCCGGGGAATGTGTAAGCCCTGGTATAATAACAATAATATTAATAATAATGACAAATAAATGTAGAATGCTGTAATACCGTAGAGATGGGCACTTTATGACTGAGTAATAGACTTAACGGCCTTCAGATGTGTGTCGAGCTGATTACCTTAGACAGTAGAAGCGATATTTCAATGTGGTCAGCAAGAAGCCGGAAGCTGGCAGATTTAATGGCATGTTAAGCAATTTTTCGGACAAAATTACGCCACCTCGCCGTCTCCGAAACCTTTAAAAGTATTTATTAGTACATAAAATCAATAATGGTGTTATTTAGTTCATAGTTCGAGTTACACACAGCATAGCACACTGCCAACCACTGCAGAAACACGCAGTAATTCAATACATTCTACTACACAGGTTTGGTGTAATTAGGGGCATTCGGTCGTAAAACAAGGATAAGTCCACTTCCTATACGTAGGTACCAGAAACCTAACAACTTGGTACAACTTTTAGGGCCTCTTACGACAGGCACCGGGAAACTTATACATATCCTTTGTCCGAACCAATGCACGTATCTTCTAGTTGTTTCACAAGTACTCTAGGAAGCCAACAACAATATTACAAACATGTGTAACGAAAAATATTACGCCTCAGAAAGAAAAAATATTCACAATTGACAGCACAATTTAAAAGACAGTCGTGTCATTCTCTACACGTGTAAAGTCCCATTGAGCCAGTTAGAGACAGCATGTCACCGATCAAGCAAGGCTGTGTCAAAGAGCAATTATTAATCCAAGAAACAAGCTGTCAACGATGTCAACATGCAACTTTTACAAGAGTTATTTGGTGTTCTACAAATTTACACGTCTATCAACACAACAATTAATGAAGACCGAGCTTTTGAACAACATTGAGTCAACTGGAATACCCTAAAACATATTGGAGCGGACGATTTTGGCAACAATTAGCCTTCTCGGTAATATGAATCTTCGTCCCACCGCAACGGAACGCGACTCTCAGTCAAGAAACTGATATTATTGGTGTCACCATCATGATATGACTTGCTGTGGGCGAAGTATTATTCGTTTCTCGGATTTAAATCATACCTTCGGATATACCGTTTCAATTCAGACTGCTGCTATTCCCAGTTTGTTTAAGTTTCGCCATGAGCATCAAAAAGGGACAAGGATAATGGATTGAAGTTGCATGACTCATATTCGTAAACGGTGCTTCTTACATTGTCAACTGTACGTGGGTTGTTCAGGAGTTGGAACGGTAAACACTCGATACAACTTAGATTCAAATGGAAGGTCACTTGATATACTTTATCCGGAAGCTCTAAAAGGAAAAATTACTTTGCTCTTATAAAATACTAGCGTACCCGTGCGAGAAATCTCGCACGTAGAAATACGCCTCCCCACTTCAACCCACCCCCCGTTCCCACCTACTTTCTCCCACCTCCGTATGAAGGGTGAATTTATTTCTGACTTATTAAGCTTCATTGCATACAATGTTTGATGTAGTATTATTGGCATCAAGTACCGCTTAACCGTAACTACGCCTTATGCGTTTAAATAAACATGAGTCATTATTTAACAAAAAATCAAACCGCACCAAACAAAGCATCGTTGCAATATTCGCAGACACTCAATCACAGGTCGGAAAATTAGGCGAACCACGGATTTTCATATCCCCCTCTCCAAGTCTTCCCCTCTTAACCTATCTGACTAAGTTTTGAAGCCCTCGCTGCGTTACAATACTGCTGATTACGCTCAACAAAAAACGATAGACCACGTCAAGCTCGGTCGTACAACTGCTACGACTTGATGAAAAGCATATGCTTGAGCATACACGCATACATCCATAATCTTGGTCATTGAACATTCCGACTTGGGATGAACTATGACTTAAACGGCATTCATATTGTCACAGTTCCTCTCGGAGACCTTGGAAACTATGGATTCGGCATTATTATCTGTGTGGTAGGGATTTCTTGCACCCCCACAGTAGTTTTTTATTTCACATAATTCGTATGTGTACCAAGTTTGGTCGAGAGCAATGCTGGAATATACATACTTTCATCCGTAATCTCGATTATTCTGGACATATTTTTTTCCACCCCTTCTCATTGCCGAGCCAATGGGACTGATTTTTTACTTAAATCATATCTGGAGTGTGACTATTCACCTCAGTGACTCCAAAAACTATGTATTCTGCATTATGGTCGTTTTCTATTATTTTTAAATTTCACCCCCCTATCCATCCCCCCGAATGAGTATCTTATACAACAGTTTATTTTTTTCAGGTGGTAAGTCATATATGTGTATCCAATTTTGTTTGGCAGCAATGCCCAAAAGTACATGCAAAATCTCGCTGCTGTAGAATCTTGGAACTGACGTTGCCGTGGTTACTGCAGCTCATTTCTTTATCCGATACCTAGCAGGGGTAGTGTGGTGCCACTTTCTCCATAACGGTTAATTTTTGAGCCTTAAAACATGGCTTTTGGGCCTGGAGGATGTACCGACTTTTCTTCTTTGCGTCCAGGGGCTAAAAATGAGCATTGACTCATTCTTGTACGACAAAATCGAAATTTCTCCTATATTAGCCTAATATTTTCCTTCGAATTGCTTGGAAAATATAATACAGCCCATGTCCGTCAAGGATAAAGTGTATTTACATTAGTAAAATATTTTTTTGATTCGGTGCGGTAGTTTATGAGATTACCCTCTAGATATACACAAACTCACAAAAATCGCACTCTCTCTTTATTATATTAGTGTGGATGAATCACAAAAAATAAATATATTTCCGTTGGCTTTTCAAGGAATGGAACATTCTTTCTGTACTATTGAGACGATTTGTAAAATTCTGGTACAAAACACACCTTTTAACTCCTTCTGGTTTAAGAGTTTGAGTTTTATGAAACATACACGTTAGCGTTTTATCTGCTCTTAAGAAAATGGATATTATGGTCTGGGGAGCTATTGGCTTTAATGTGAAATCACAATTATTCCTTGTTGAGGGCACTATCACTGCTCGACAGTACGTTGATAGGGTACTCAATCCAGTGGTTGTCCCTATGATGGCGAACATTGCTAATGGTATGTTTCAGCAGGACAATGCCCGGGTTCACACTGCACGCATCTCCAGAGAAGCTCTCCATGACATCACAACCTTAGAATGGCCCGCCAGATCCCCGGACCTCAGTCCTATTGCGCATGTGTGGGACATGATGGAACGACAACTGGCCAACCGTCCTCAGCCACCCACAACTCTGGAACAACTACCCGTGCAGTGCAGCATGCATGGGCCACAATTCCTCGGGAAGTGATTCAGGGCCTTATTGACTCCACGCCTCGACGAATTCATCAACGTATTGCAGCTCGTGGTGGGCACATTCTGTATTGATTGTTGTCCAAACTTGCGGTCAGAGGGACCTGAAAGTGTAGACATCGAAGCACCACCGAACACTCGTCCTGCATGTTCAATTGCAGCAATGTAGCACCACTCCTTGTGGGTGTTGCAATTTCCATTTTCTTCAGTGTATATAGATGATCCTTTATATCGTTTTAATATTATTTGCATCATTGCCATCCCGGCACATTAACAATATTACAAATGAAATAATTTTTTTCAAGCAATTTATGTAAGAATATTGTTTGTTAATAAATATATTGGCTTTCTATTTTGCCTTGAAATAAATTGTTGAAAAACATCTAACGCTTGAATTAATAAACGTGGGCGAAGTCATGTGTACCTGCTAATAATAACGGTAATAATAATAATAATAATAATAATAATAATAATAATTGTTACCGTGTTTTGCGGTAGTTATGCGTGAAAGAAGGTGCGGGGTGGTGAACAGGTCTCAAGCTACGAAAGTAAAATTAATTTAAAATTTAACAAGGTTATATTTTCTTTTCAAATTTAAGAAATAACAAGTACGGCAGGTACAGAGTAGCAAGGCAACAAAAGGTGCAATTACAGTATTTACAGTATTTGGGCTTCGAGTCCCGAATTCACACTTCTAGGGCAATTAGCCCAACTTTACTCCAAAATAAGTTTTACCAGAGGGGCAGAAAACCCCATTCATGTTCAAGAGCACTTGCTCCAAATTACACAGATAAGCCTCCTCGAGGCATACAACACTTAATTTTCAAGAAAGAGCCACACGCTCTCAAACTTTAAGCCTCTCAAAGGCCACACCAAACTCCACCTTCAAGTTGTCCTCTTAGGACATAGACACAGGGGTAACATACCCAACCTACTGAGGTCTATTAAATGAAAAAGGGTAATTACATGACCTCTAAAATAACAATTTGAGAGGAGGCGATCTGCACTCCTAATGTATTTGTTTCAAAACCTGATTTGGCTCTAGGCCACTAATACAAGGGCTAATCCCATACTACAGAGGTGACTTAAGAAGGAAACAATTTACATTACGTTAAAGAAGAATAGGTAGAGAAAAAAAAAGTTCACCTCAAAACAATATGAGTGGGAGCTCGAGAGGGTTAAGCACTCTCTATCCCAATATGTAGTTTAAAAGATAGAATAGATACAAGTTTCTTTACATTTTAAGGAAGGTTACATAATAAAAAAACTTCGGACCCGCCCCGAGAGTTAAACTGCTGAGCTAGCAAGGAAAGAAGTTATTAATCGGCCATTACCTTGTTGTTGACCGCTGCCGACGAAAGAGGCGCTTCCCGCCCCCTGCTATGTACTTTACACACTGAAAGATGGAACAGAAGTGGCACAGAGACCCAAAAATCAGCAGTTTATATACTCTCGCGGAAAGTTCGAGGCGTTTTAGGGAAGAAAACACCCGCCCACAATCACTTTATTGGGTAGGGTACAGCAACATATACAAGTTGGGGGAAGATACATCGGATTGGTCAGAAATTAATAAAAGAAATTCGGGATTGGCTAAATACAAAACAAGGGGAAAGAGAGGGCTATACAGCCAACTTAAACAATGACTGAAAGAAATTTAACAAAGAACAAACTTGTGAATTCAAAATTTCTCCAAAAAAAACAGTTCTTTCACTCCGCACTAGGGTGCACTATTGTTGATCTTCAGTAGTGTCCTCTAGAAGAGAAAGTTCACACTTCTTACTACAAGCAAAATAAAAATACGTCGAAAATGACACAGTTCAAAAACTCCAAAATTTCCAGGTAGTGACATCTTCTGAGAAAGTAGAAAATTATACCGTAGATAAAGTTCAGACTTCCTCCAGCAGAGGAGTTTCAATTGGCGCACATTTTAAATTAGCGGCGTGGAGGTGTACCGCCCGGTACAATAATAATAATAATAATAATAATAATAATAATAATAATAATAATAATAATAATAATAATAATAATTGTTCCAAGGTATCTGTGGAACAGCAGATGTGAAAGAAGGTGCGGGCTGGACTGGGTCTAACTACAAGTCCGAAAGATGAATTACAATTTAAACAAAGGTTATATTTTCAATATACAAAAAGATTTAACAAATTTTCACTAGGTGAAATAACAATGAAAATTCAGGTACAATAATAATTTTACAAGGGAAAACACCAGTTAAGGGGTCTTTACAAACCTTGTGCTTCGAGCCCCAATTTCACCATCCTTGAGCTCTCAGCTCACAACCACGAATTACCAAAGGGCAGAAAACCCCTAATTACGTGGAGAACTTGCTCCCACCTAGTAATGTCAGGCCTCCTAGAGGCACCTTTCAACATACCATAAAGAGCTGACCCGCTCTCAATCTTTCAAGCCTATAAGGGCACTACCAGACTATTAGACTTAACTGCCATCAAGGCACAACTTATAATGGAACAGGGATATCTCGTACCCAATCTACTGGGCCCTCGCAGGAAGGAAAACAAAAACGAATTAAGTTAATAGCCCAAAATACAAAGCTGAATGGATGCGATTACTTGCACTCCTACATGAAAGCTAGTTAAAACCTAAGTGGCGCTAGGCCAATTCAACAGGGGCTATTCCCACACTAGGGAGTGACTCGTATAAGAAAATTTTAATACATTAGGAAAGAGAAGAAAATCGGTTATGAAAACGTAGTCATCTCAGATCAAAATGCAGGGGAGTTCGAGAGGGTAAAGCACTCTCTATCCCCGATTTACAGTTAAAGTAACATGAAAATTTTACATCGAAATGGTATAGGTTATATCAAAATACGGTTTCGGACCTTCCCCGAGGATTAAACTGCTGAGTTAGCAAGAAAATAAAAATGTTAAAGGGCCATTACCTTTTTGAAGGGCGGCTGACTGATGAAAGAGGCGCTTCCCGCCTCGTGCAATTCTTCCATACTGTGACCGTGAGGCCACAGCTGAGTGAACAGGTGTTGGTATGGCTTGTGTTCGCTTGTCGGCGAGATGGGGTGTGCGCGACCTTGGGCGAGAACGAGAACGAGTTTTTTTTACGTGAAGAGGGCGACCGCCCGGCTAACAAAAATAAAAATAAAAAAATGAAGGTTGGCGAGAGAAAGAGAGATACCAGCGCGTGTCACCTGTAATTGCGAGGAACGATATGAATGAAATATTTATAATATCTTTGGTGGCGTGACATGCATATTTACGGAAGGCTCAAGGATTAAATTAAAATAAACTGGATAAAAAATAGCACATTTAGAGGATATAAATTAAAAACTGAAATTTTGAAATAATTTACACGACCTTGTGGCAAAAATGGTAATGAAGTTGTATATTCGTACAGTAGAAGAATTTAGTATCTAAATTGACCTTACTTCCGTGCATGTGCACCAGACACGATATTTAAGTCATGTGATAAGATTACTCACTCTCACACTCACTGGCGTGTTCCTGGACTATCATCTGCAGTCGCTCAGCGTGGAACGTCGTGAATACTGTCGTCAAGAACAGTGGCTTCACTCCTGTGCTCTACACCCCTGATAATTGTATTCAACTTAGAACAGTGCTGTGATCAGACGTCGAATGTGCAGATATTAATCCCTTAAGTACGTGTCATTTCCAAAATACAGTTGCGTGTGTGTTTGGAGTTTATGCTAAAGCACTTTGTGTAAGTTTCAGCTTTCTCACGAGTGGACGCGGAAGACGTGGACGTGATCATTTCCAGAAGAGGACGGAACTTCGCATTATGGATTACCAGTGCTTCACCATGAAGTTCTAAACTATCGACCACCGTTGGCGGCGTCGGGAAGCAGATTCTTTCATCCTAGCATGGCTGATTGAGAACCCAGACTTCCAGACGTGAAGATTTCTCCTTAAGTTAAGTCGATTACGTCTCATTTATATCTGTTCTATGTAGTTTTGTTCTATTCTTTCTTTCTTTCTTCTCAGCAAGCTATTTTGACACATTTTATGGTTGTATATTTGCTCGGATATGTCGTAAAACTGACACATGCGATTGCTTAATGACCATGTGGCCATGAATTTGACAGTGAGGGTTCCGATAGAGTTATCCATGTGTTATCAACACCATCTTTGCTTATTGAGTGAATTTCGTCACGAATATGAATTAATTTATGTCCGATGGATTTAATGGTAGGATATTTCGTCCATATTTTCAATATTTTTCTTGTAATGGAACTTCTACTTGTACCTCGTGTTTGAGATAACGTGTCATCGGGATATAGAGTCTGAATTCTATGTACGAATTTAATGTGAATATGTGCATTGGGGGCATGTGATAATTAGTTAGAGTAATTAATCATCGAGACACATTTAAGTGGATATTGTATATTTGTAGGACGATGGTAGGTCCTGATATTTCGTGGTTACACATATTTGAGATTAGGATGCGACAAATTAGAGTCATCATGGTAGTACACTGTACGTGTGGAGTATATTGAATAATTGTGCATGACATGAATCTTCGTGAAACTGAGCTTTGCACATGTTAATGGATTATTCGCGATGAATGCAGTGTAGTCTAATATTAGTGTCTTCAGATGAAGAAAATGAAAGTCCATGTTAATCGATGTACTTCTTAATTCGTGGGAATATCCCAACTTTTCTCAAGTAATTCAATAATTTCAAGTTGAAGGTACAGGTGAACGTTCGAGAAGGCCTTAGGTCTGAAGAACAGGTCTTCGACGAAATATCTAAATCATATTTGATTCGTGACTATGCAAGCTCATTCGTGATGCAATTTTTCGCTTTCATGAGGTAACTCAATCTTGCTGTAACTCAATAAATCTGTTAACAGGAGAGTAATACGGTTGATCGACACTCGTCGACATGTACATAGTGTAGATATTTTCTTCTTGGTAATCACAGTCTTCTTGACAATTTCCGTAGTTAGCTGTAGAAATAGTAATTTGTTAGTAGTTAGAAAATTATGTTCTATGTGTTCTGTTCTGAAAATATGTGACACTTTGATATTATCGATTGATAGTGGACGGGATTTCCACATGGATGATATTCTCCCCATTTACTTACGTTTGCAAGCCCAGAAGGCGTTTTATTTTGTTTAATTATTGATTAGATGCTTAAAGTTCAGTATAAATTCTCACGAAAAGAGATGTGAGATGACGTGAACAGGTATATCCGACGTCTCGGATTAACTTAGAGAAAACCAAGGCAAATTCAACTTTTCATTTTATAATTACAAAATTGTTAAGATAACGACTGTAAATTTTATTTTTGCTATAATTGTTAACTTTTTGAATCTTGGAAATTTCTTTATTATACTCGTTCTTACAATTACTGCATCTTTTTCCAGATTGTCGATGAAGGCTTGGCCCAGACCTCATTTTTCTGAACGACAATTTTTAGTTCAACTTTAAATAAATTATTTAATAACTTTAAAGACGATAACAATTTTAACTATGTAACACTCTGTTAGAATGTTAGGGAAACAACTGCCGTGTACCATCCCATTAGTTTGCACCTAGGTTTGTTACATCAAGAGCCATATTAAATTCCATAACGTAGCGATCATAATCATAATCACAGATTTCAGGATGGCCAATATTGCATTTAATTAAATAAAAGTGTCATATTTGTTTTATACCTGGAACGTGCTTATTCGATGAACCCTATGATAATCCTGCCACATTCATTTATTTTATAAGCCTACAGCCACCGAACTGAGCACCCCTGGGGTGTCTCGTGTTCGCAGACTGACTATGTCGGGTACAATACACTAAGCTAGATGTTGTACGAGTGGCGGAGAGCCAAGAAAATCAGCACTTTTTATACTCTCGGGGAAGATTCGAGACCTTTCATGAATGATTAAGACACTCCCACAGTCGTTTATTGGGTAGCTTACAGTTACACATCGAGATTGGTAAAGAAAGACGCCATTGGCTGAAAATTCATTACAGAAATTTACGATTGGCTAATTTCAAAACTGGAGGAAAGAAAAGATTTATGTTGCCAACCTACAAATGAAAGAACGAAATTTAGTTATAGGAAAACTTATGAGTATAAAATATCTTCAAGAAAAGTTCCATCACTTCGCACCAGGGTGCATGATCATAGTTTTTGGTAGAGACATCTGTGAGAGAATGTCCTCACTTCTTAATCATTAGAAAACAAAAACAATTCGAAATTAACACGGTGAAATCTTCAGATAAACGGTTGAATTAACTCAATTTCAAAGTTCAGAGTTTCAACAGTAGAGGAGTACTTTAAGGCGGAAAATTCAAATGTGCGGCGTGTAGGTGTACCAACCGGTACAATAATAATAATAATAATAATAATAATAATAATAATAATAATAATAATAATAATAATAATAATAATAATAATAATAATAATAATAATAATAATAATAATAATAATAATAATAATAATAATAATAATAATAATAATAATAATAATAATATTTTAGCAATGCAAATAAGTTAATATTTTGCCGACGATAGGGAAGAGAAGGCCTAGGAGAGAAAAGGATTGGGCGTGGAATTAATTTAGTTACAGGCCCAACATTTGCCAGGTGTGAAAATAGCAAGTTGCTTTACGTCGCACGGACACAGAGAGGTATTATGGCGACGAAGGGACAGAAAAGAGTTAGGAGTGGGAAGTAAGCGTCCGTGGACTTTACTAAGGTACAGCCCCAGCATTTTCTTTGCGTAAAATTGGAAACCACGAAAAACCATCTTCAGGGCTTCCGACAGTGGGGTTCGAACCCACTATCTCCCGAATACTGGATAAGCGACTGAAGCTATCGAGCTCGGTGTGTGAAAGCAGGAAACAATGGAAAACCATCTTCAGGGATACCACCCTAGCAGTAGTAGTAGCAGAAAAATTTAGATCATATTTTCGAATTTTATTTTTCCTCATTCCCTGAATATCGTGCGGTTCGGGTTGTTCGCCGAAAAATAATTTAACCACCTGGCTTGATGGTAAATTTATCCTTCCTTCACGGATTTTGTTTTTAAAGCGTTACAGGAAAGTGTGTTAATTAGTGGGTAAGATTATATTTCCCTTCCTTCACGGATATTGTTTTCAAAGCGTTGCAGTGAATTATGATACTTCGTGGGTAGTATTTGAAGCACGAATTATATAAACATTACATCTTGTTATGTAAAACGATTTGTTATAATCCTTCTGCTCACTGACGTGTGCTGCAAGTTCTCACTGGTAGGAAGGGTTGTGTTATTGTGTGTGTCAGAGAGAGAGAGTGTGTGTGAGGAGGAGGGAGAAATTGTCGGAATACAAATTCCTTATGCATTCAAATACAAGCTGTGCACAGCATAATCCCCTGGCTGTGTCGGCTCTCTGCAGACCAGCACTCTTCTGCACTATACGGGCTGGGGGTGGAACATTTGCTTAAAATGTTTTCTCTTTAACTCTACGTACGCTGCAGGTTCTCAGGTCTTACAAAATAATATTTTCATTCCCATTCTTTTATCTACTATTGCTCTGCTTCTGTCTATCCCTCGTGTCGTCTAGCCCTTGGGGAAGCCCTCGGTCCCAGTGACACTCAGCTACCAATCAGATTATATTCCGCGCGATTGTTTTCCCCGAATCCGAGCAGAAACTGTGATAACTGCGAACACTAACAAACGGGTTAAGCAGTTATTGGAAAGACCATCTAAACATTTCACTTTTTTAATGCAAAGAGCCCTACTCCGTCACTTGTGGAAACACACCAAGGTGATGGAATTAGCGTTCTAAATTCTATGAAAGTAACAAGGAAAATATTTCTGTAGAACGGTAACATGGGAGCTAGGGTAGAGTAGAATTTTTCTTGCGTTTCAGCTTCTGGAGTCTATTTACGCTCATTACAATCATAATTGTTCAGCATTTGTGCAATGCAATTCTGCTGCATTCTGTTGAATGTTCCCTCGTATATGTAACGGAAGTTTATAACAAATATTTTCAGGTACAAAGTAATGGAACTCATGCCTCAAAATACTACCAAGAAATTATCATAATTTTCTGTAAACTTTCAAAATAATATTCCTGATTAAATCACTTCCATATGATTAATCCAAACCGTTCTAAGATCAGGTGAATCAGGGGGAATAATATTTGAACATTCATGTATATTTATACTTCGAACACATTGAGCATCCCACAAGTAGGACAACTTGGAAACCTACTGGTAAGTTCTTAGTTAGGAAAACGTGTTTAATATTACCGTATGGTTATTATTATTAATAATAATTATATATCCATTTGGGTAGGCTCGGCTTGTGGCAAAAACGTGATGTGCTGGCTCTGCTTTAGCAGGGAGCCCCCCTTCCCTCTTGATTATGAAACGATCCAGATACCTACAAATACCCTGCCCGACCAAAAAATTGAAGAACCCAGAAGGGGATGAGGAAACGAAATGGAACTTCACAACATATTGAGAGGGTATGTGAGGTTCTCTCAGTGTTTACAAAATCGAGTTAAATTTGCAAATAACTTGGCAGTACGAGATCTGACCTAGATGCATGCCTGATTCGGTTGGGAAGGATATCATAAAGCCTTTGTATCATCTCCTGAGGCAAGCTGGCCAATAACTGTTGAAAATATTTCTTGATATCCTTGATAATGGCCCAGGGACGGATTTAACGTCCGAACTGGTCCCACACATGTTCTATCGGGATTGATGCGCCGTGTGTGCATGAGCATTGTTCTGTTTAAAAATGGCCTCAAAATGCTGTCGCATAAGAGGTAACACATGAGGATGCACTATGTCCGTGACTTACCGTCGTGCCGTCAGTTTGCCCTCAATCACTACCAGCCATGACCTGAAGCCACACACGATTTTTCCCTCTAACTGACACCAGGAAGAACATCGCCGTGCCTCTCCAAAGCATTGGAAGAACGGACCTCTCCTCAGGTCGCCAGCATACTTACAGACACTGGTCATCTCGCGTAGAGCAGAACCGAGCTTCATCGCTGAAAACAATGCAACGTCATCCATCAGCAGTCCATGCTTCACGGTCACGGCAACTCCCCAACCTCGATCGTTCGTTTTGGGGTGTTAACGTCAGCCTACTCATGGGACGGAAATTCGCTTGTCACCTGCTATTCTCCTACCAATGGTTCGGGATGATACAAAGTGTTGCAGGGAGTCCATTACTTGCTCTCGGATGGCAGGCGCAGATGTGAATATGTTTCGAAGTGCTTGGTGCACAGTACGGCGATCCTCCATTGTAGCTTTCAGACGTTGTCGACTAGAACCTTGACGACGAGTATGCCTGCCCTCATCTTCCCACGCTGTCCAAAATCGATCCACTGTCACCTTCGAATGCCCCACAATATCGATATAGCACGATTCGACCACCCAGCCAAAAGGAGGCTAAGAAATGAGGCTACTTTCAAACTCTGTCAGGAGCTGAAAATGCTGCGCCGTACGAGTACGCGTCATCCCCATTTCCTTCAGAGTGATCACTCTTCATCGGACGCTGTTTACGGCCCTTATACACTGACTGACAGAGCAAATGCAACACCAAGAAGGAGTGGTCAGAACTTTATGCCAATTGCAGGGTAGACTGATGTCACTGAGGTATGCTCATGATGTGAAATGCGCCGCTGTGCTGCGCACGCAGCGAACGATAAATGGGACACGGCGTTGGCGAATGGCCCACTTCGTACCGTGATTGCTCAGCCGACAGTCATTGTACAACGTGTTGTCGTGTGCCACAGGACACGTGTATAGCTACGAATGCCAGGCCGCCGTCAACGGAGGCATTTCCAGCAGACAGACGACTTTACAAGGGGTATGGTGATCGGGCTGAGAAGGGCAGGTTGGTCGCTTCGTCAAATCGCAGCCGATACCCATAGGGATGTGTCCACGGTGCAGCGCCTGTGGCGAAGATGGTTGGCGCAGGGACATGTGTCACGTGCGAGGGGTCCAGGCGCTGCCCGAGTGACGTCAGCACGCGAGGATCGGCGCACCCGCCGCTAAGCGGTGGCAGCCCCGCACGCCACGTCAACCGCCATTCTTCAGCATGTGCAAGACACCCTGGCTGTTCCAATATCGACCAGAACAATTTCCCGTCTATTGGTTGAAGGAGGCCTGCACTCCCGGCGTCCGCTCAGAAGACTACCATTGACTCCACAGCATAGACTTGCACGCCTGGCATGGTGCCGGGCTAGAGCGACTTGGATGAGGGAATGGCGGAACGTCGTGTTCTCCGATGAGTCACGCTTCTGTTCTGTCAGTGATAGTCACCGCAGACGAGTGTGGCGTCGGCGTGGAGAAAGGTCAAATCCGGCAGTAACTGTGGAGCGCCCTACCGCTAGACAACGCGGCATCATGGTTTGGGGCGCTATTGCGTATGATTCCACGTCACCTCTAGTGCGTATTCAAGGCACGTTAAATGCCCACAGCTACGTGCAGCATGTGCTGCGGCCGGTGGCACTCCCGTACCTTCAGGGGCTGTCCAATGCTCTGTTTCAGCAGGATAATGCCCGCCCACACACTGCTCGCATCTCCCAACAGGCTCTACGAGGTGTACAGATGCTTCCGTGGCCAGCGTACTCTCCGCATCTCTCACCAATCGAACACGTGTGGGATCTCATTGGACGCCGTTTGCAAACTCTGCCCCAGCCTCGTACGGACGACCAACTGTGGCAAATGGTTGACAGAGAATGGAGAACCATCCCTCAGGACACCATCCGTACTCTTATTGACTCTGTACCTCGACGTGTTTCTGCGTGCATCGCCGCTCGCGGTGGTCCTACATCCTACTGAGTCGATGCCGTGCGCATTGTGTAACCTGCATATCGGTTTGAAATAAACATCAATTATTCATCCGTGCCGTCTCTGTTTTTTCTCCAACTTTCATCCCTTTCGAACCACTCCTTCTTGGTGTTGCATTTGCTCTGTCAGTCAGTGTATATCCTACTAGACCTGATAACAGTACTAACCACGAACAATAGTAATGCACTGAGGCAGACGTTCCACCTATCACAGAGAATTGCCGATAGTATATACGCGAAAGAAGTTATACTGACATCTGAGCAATTTTTCCTTCCCACTCCTAGACCTTTCCTATCCCATCGTCGCCATAAGGCCTATCCATGTCAGTGCGACGCAAAACAACTAGAAAAAACAAATTAGGTTATGCCATCAATGCCTGGTGCTTTCCAGTTCTGCAGTTTCTTAAAGCTCTGTTATATTTTTCAGATTTCAACATCAATGGGTGCCATGTACTTCACTTCATCAGTTTTATCTTTCAGTTAGTTGATCCCAGGGGCTTCAGCGTTGTGCTCTATTGGTTTCGGCCATATTCGCGACCAAGAGCTGTGAAATTTCTTCCTCGTTGGGTGAACTTCTACCCTGTGTTGTATCCTGTGTTTCCTCCTTCATATTCTTGTAGAACTGGTTCTCATTTTTTATGAATATTACGTTATGTGATATTCATTCCCTTGTGTTTTTGTATCTTTTGAGGCGCTCGGATAATGCGGCCAACTTTTGCTTCAATGTTTCGAAGGTTTCTTCTTGTACTGTGCTTCTAGGTTCCTCCAGAATTTGCCTTAAGTTGAAAATAAGGATTGGAATAATTTTCTTATTTAGGCATTTCCTTCTTACCCCGTTCTTGTATTGCAGCAGGCGTTCACGCCCTGGCGGATTTGGATGATGCCTTCTTCCAGGTGCTGGTCCCGCGGTGTAAGGATATTTTGCCTGTCTCTTACCCGCAGGCGCCGGGTTCGATTCCCAGCCAGGTCATGGATTTTTACCTGGATCTCAGGTTTGGTTCGAGGTACACTCAGCCTAAGTGATAACATTCGAGGAGCTATCGACGATGAGATGGCGGTACCGGTCTATAAAGCCGAGATGATTCAACACCCAATAATCTGCGAACCTTCGGGCTGAGGAGCTTCACGTGGTAGAGAATGGCCCTTTCGAGCTGTTTGCACCATGTGGTTTGGTTGTATTTTCGTTCCTTCAGCCGTTTTGCCTATGGTGGTTCTCTCATTCTATTCTCACCAGGATTATTGATTGGCAAGATTGGCTTTCCATTCTTCAATCGACCTGCGGCATGTGCTGCACAGCATATAACAGTATGGATTTCATGAAACGTCCGAAACTCTTTCAGATATTCTGGCGAGACTTTAGAATTAAGGTCTTGAAAGATTCCTTCCAGTGTTTGTAATGACTGGCGCCTTTGTAGTATGGGTAGCTGTGTAGGATCGGTTCCAGAATATTCCAGGCTGGTCTTTTGGAATATTCAACATGAGTCTTTTCATGGAGGTTAGAGTTACCTGAAGATATTACTTCGGGAGTTCTTACATGTTTTGTTACATTAGTATCAGACGGTGTGATGAGTCTGATTCAGTACTTTCAAGATCTGGATAGAGTTCTTGTGTTACTTCATGCCTGATTCTACTAAGACTAGGTCCTGGGATCAAACTTTTCTTGGGGACTGATATTCATTGATCTGCAATGCGTGAATTTCGTTGTTGGGTAATATTTTATAAAGGTTGTGTGTAGTTGTTACCATTGTTCTGAAATTTATCTGGGCCGATTACCTAGATGTTAGGCCCCTTTAAACACCAAGCATTATCAAAATTTCTCTCTGAAGACGAGTTATGCCCTCATGATGAATTCTTTAATATCATTGTCCAGTTTAATGCATTTTTTGGTGTTTATGATACGAGAGTTCAGAGTTCCGGATGGTCATCGTATAGTGCCGCAGTTTGGCGTTACTCGATAGGTTTTTCTTCCCTGAACTCGGCACAAAAGCTCTTGCACCAGGTATGGTATGATAATCAGGTTCTTGTGTTCAGCCACGATCTTCTTGGGCACTGTAGCTTCTTTGGTTGACCTGGTGGTAGGCCATCAGCTTACTCTCCCACCATGTGCTCTCATGCTGTCATGCCTAGTGGTAACTCTAGAGATGTCTCGCGTACCCCAAGTAGGGGTGTTCTCCGAGGCACAGTTTTATAACATCTCATAGTTGAATTTTGCTCTTTTGAAACCTATAGCCAGATGATATGATTTTCAACCACTCTATTGGTGACAGACGCTTGCTCCAAATCAGACGCGAAATGGATTTGAGTCGGTTCTTTCATCCTGTCTCCTACTGAGATACGTCCTCTTTTGACGTTGAAGCCGTTGAACATTTCTCTTCGGTTGATCAGCGGGTGCTTATATCGATAAGCATTATTTACACTTGTGCTGCATGTCCACTGGAGCTTCCCCTATCAGGTATTGGGACGCACCGTGTCGGGTTTGAGGGCCCTCACCCCAGTGTCCAACTCAGAGATATGCCTAGTTCTTACTCAGTTCGGAGCTAAATCCCCACACAAACTGGCCGGGCATGGTTATAATAATAATAATAATAATAATAATAATAATAATAATAATAATAATAATAATAATAATAATAACAATAATTTGTTATTGTTAATTTTATTATTAATGCTATTACCCAGATCAACTGAGCAGGTCCTATTTCCGGTTTTCCTGGGTTTGAATCCTTCCAGTATAGGGATTTTAATTGTGGGCTGAGTGTTGAAATCCGGTTCAGGTTCCCTCAGCCACGCGTGACTAACTAAGGAGCTGTCTGATATGAAAGGTAGTTCCACCTCTCACTCGCCAATGGTGATAAGCACACCTACTGAAGATAGCATCGCACTGTACGCTGCACTCCTGTATCGCACGCTGTCTTTCTGGTCAGCAGTCGTCCTGGCATGTCAACAATCCAATAGGCTGTTGTATCACGGCATTATACTTTATTAAGATTATTTATTTATTTATTTATTTATTTATTTATTTATTTATTTATTTATTTATTTATTTATTTATTTATTTAGGTAAGAAATTCAACAGAATTGAATGTCAGATTGGTGATACAAAGCTAGAACAGGTCGATAATTTCAAGTATTTAGGTTGTGTGTTCTCCCAGGATGGTAATATATTAAGTAATCTATATATATATAAAATAACTTGTCCTGACTGACTGACTGACTGACTGACTGACTGACTGACTGACTGACTGATTCATCATCGCCGAGCCAAAACTACTGGACATAAAGAAATGAAATTTTGGGGATACATTCATATTAAGATGTAGGTGCTCGCTAAGAGAGGATTTTTGGATATTCCGTCGCTAAGGGGGTGAAAAGGGGGATGAAAAAATTAAATTAGTGTATCTATATCTCTAAACGTTAAAAGTTTACAGATGTAAAATTTGGTATTTAGAATGTTCTTCAAAAATAAGGAAACACGTATTTTTTGTTTTCAGAAAATCCCAATAGGAGGGGTGAATAAGGGTGAAAAAGGGTGAAAAAGATGGTTGAATGACTTTAATCAGGATACCGGTACTTATATCTAAGAAAATGAATGTGTTACAGAGCTAAAATTATATACTTTTGATCTCTTTTAGAAATAAAGAAACACGTATTTTTGGTTTTTGGAAAATCCAATTAATGGGAGGGTGAAAAGGGGGGGTGAATTTTAAAAATGAGTGTATCTATATCTCAAAACTTGGAAAGTTTACAGATGTAAAAATTGGTATTTAGAACCTTCATAAAAAAAATAAAGAAACACGTACTTTTTGTTTTCGGAAAATCCCATTAGGAGGGGTGAAAGGGGGTGAAAAAGAGGTTGAATGCCTTTAATGGGGATATTTATATCTCAGAAACTGAAGATATTACAGACCTGAAAATTCGTTTTTGGAATCACCTTTAACAATAAAGAAACATGCATCTTGTTGTTTTTGGAAAATCCAATTAATGGGCGAGGGGGGGGGGTGAAAAGTGGGTGAATTTTTAAAATGAGTGTATCTATATCTCAAAACGTTTAAAGTTTATTGATGTAAAAATTGGTATTTAGAATCTCCTTTAAAAATAAAGAAACACATATATTTTTGTTTTCGGAGAACCACAAAAGGAAGGGTGGAAAAGGGTGAAGAAGGGGCTGAATGCCTTTAATGAGGATACTTATATCTCAGAAAATGAAGATAATACAGACCTAAAATTGGTGTTTGGGATCTTCTTTAAAAAAGGGAAACACGTATTTTTTGTTTTGGGAAAATCCAATTAATGGGGGGTGAAAAGGGGGAGAATTTTTAAAATGAGTGTATCTATATCTCAAAACTTTTAAAGTTTATAGATGTAAAAATTTGTATTTTGAACCTCCTTTAAAAATAAAGGAACACGCATTTTTTTCGGTAAATCCCAATAGGAAGGGTAGAGAAGGGTGCAAAATGGGTTGAATGCCTTTAATGAGGTTACTTATATTTCAGAACCTGAAGATATTACAGAACTGAAAATTTGTATATGGGATCTCCTTTAAAAATAAAGAAACACGATTTTTTGTTTTTGGAAAATCCAAGTAATGGCGGTTAAACAGGAGTGACAAACTGGAGTGAATTTTTTGAAAGACTATTTCTACAGAATATCTGAGAAACGTAAAATGTTACAGACGTAAAAAGTAAATGTAAAGGAACATAGGTGATTTATTTTTGGAAACTCCACTAAAGGGAAACTGAAAAGGGAGGTGAAATTTTAAAATGAGAATTTCTACAGTATATCTCAAAAAACGTAACGTGTTACAGAAGTGAAAAATGGCACTTTTTATCAATATTAAAATCAAGAAACGTGTATTTTTAATTTTCGGAAATATCACTTGGGTGGAAGGGGCGGTAAAGCGACTAAAAATGGTGTGAATTCTTTTAATTAGGCTACCGATATCTCAAAACTGAAGATGTTACAGACGTGCAATTTGATATTTGGAATCGGCTTTAAAAATAAAGGAACACGTATTCTTGAAAAATCCAAAGAAGGGGGGGGGGGGAGGAGAGGTGAAAGAAATGAAAAATTAATTGACTTAATTGTGTGAGAATACTTACATCTAATAAAAACTAAAGTTGTTACAGACGTGAAAATTGGTATTTGGATCTCCTTTAAAAACAAAGAAAAACGCGTTTTGTGGGGGGGGGGATCATCTTGGGGGCGGGAGTGAAAAGGAGTTTAATTCCTTTCATGAGGACACATAAATCAAAAACTGAAGAAGTTAGAGTCGTGATAATTGGTATTTAGAAGATCCTTCACTATTAAAGAAACAAGTATATGTTGCCGGAAAATTCACTTGGGGGGGGGGGGCGTTAGTTTGAATGGAAGTGAAAAAAAGTGAATTATTTTTATGGGGACACTTATATCTCAAAACTGAAGGCAATAGACTTGAACATTGGTGTTTGGAAACTATTTTAAACATAAAGAAACACGCCTTCTTTTAATTTTTTGGGGGGTGGGGGTAAATAAACTTAACGGCGGTGGGGTGTAAAAGGAGGTGAGACCAATTGATTTTACTGTTCATAATACATTTATGAGGAGCCTCCGTTGCTCAGGCGGTAGAACGCCGGCCTCTCACAGCTGGGTTCTGTGGTTCAAATCCCGGTTACTCCATGCGACATTCGTGCTAGACAAAACGGAGGCGGGACAGGTTTTCCTCCGGATACTCCGGTTTTCCCTGTCATCATTCATTCCAGCAACACGGGTCACTATCATTTCATTTCATTTGTCATTCATTAATCATTGCCCCAGAGGAGTGCGACAGGCTTCGGCAGCCGGCACAATTCCTATTGTCGCCGTTAGATGGGGGCTTTATTCACTCCAATCCTGACTTTGCCGAATGACTGGAAACAGGCTGTAGATTTTCGATGTACTTATTCTTATCATAAACCGATCATTTTTAATCTTTCCAGGGTTCGGCTTCAAGAGCCATCTTTTCCTTCGGAGAACGTTCTTAGATTACAGTAGACTCTCCTGGCATATAAATAAAAATTTAAACACATTTAAAATAAACGCTAGGAATGAGATTGACCGTCCAATTGTTCACCTCTATAATAAGGTCAATAATGCACGGAAATATGCCATTCGTATCGCCAGAAATCCCGCACACTTGCCTACGCGCGACAATGGTGCTGGTCACATTGTCAACAATGACAATGGCAGCAGATGTAAGTTTCCGCCAAGTAGCGGTCTTTCATCTTGGTGTGGGGTCCAGAACATCTATAATAATAATAATAATAATAATAATAATAATAATAATAATAATAATAATAATAATAATAGTAATAATGTTCTGGACCGTCGTCGAATATGCGGACCGCTCTGGAAACGGGTCCTGGACGGGTAATGACTAAGAATGCACTCTGGCCGCGGGTTCAGTGCCGCCAAGGCACCTAAGACGACACCACGCCGGATCTCCTGAAGGATTTCATCGATATTAAAAATCCTTATAGGAAAAGATGACAAAGATTTAGGGACCCAACTGACCGGGTGGAATATCTGGACCTAGCCCGGGAAGTACGAAATCGATTGCTGGAAAGAAAGATAAAAAAATGGGAGGAATCTTGCCGTAATCTATTAAAAAAAAGACTCAGATCGCGAGTTTTGGCGGATTCTCTCAGAAAACGAGTCAGATCGCGAATTTCAGCGGATTGTATATAAAACAATAAACATGCAATTATAAATTTCAGTATAATACCGTAGCGAAGCACGGGTATCTTGCTAGTGTTGAATAAAGGTGTAGTAAAGCTAATGCAGTGAGCTCGCAGTTGCGATAAGCAGTATTCTGTAAGAAGGAAGTCAGCTCTCAGACGAAACTATCCTTACATCGGTCTGTTTTCAGACCAACTTAGCTTTACGGGAGCGAAAGCTGGGTGGACTCAGGATATTTTATTCATAAGTTAGAAGTAACAGATATGAGAGTAGCAAGAATGATTGCTGGTACAAACAGGTGGAAACAATGGCAGAAGGGTACTCGGAATGAGGAGATAAAGGCTAATGAACACGATGGACGAATCTGTACGCATATATCGGCTTCGGTGGTGGGGTCATGTGAGGCGAATGGAGGAGGATAGGTTACCTAGGAGAATAATGGTCTTTGCTATGGAGGGTAAGAGAAGTAGAGAGAGACCAAGACGACGATGGTTAGACTCGGTTTCTAACGAGTTAAGAGGTATAGAACTAAATGAGGCCACTACACTAGTTGCAAATCGAGGATTGTGGCGACGGTTAGTAAATTCTCAAAGGCTTGCAGACTGAACGCTGAAAGGCATAACAGTCTATAATGATAATGTGTGTATGTATGCCATTTATTTATTTATTTATTTATTTATTTATTTATTTATTTATTTATTTATTTATTTATTTATTTATTTATTTATTTATTTATTTATTTATTTATTTATTTATTTTGTTCGGTTCAACCCTTAGAATCTCGCGTGACTTGTTCAGCACGTCTTCGTTCTTCCCAGTATCTCTTCTTTCTTTCACTCCTTCTATTTCACTCCCCTTCTGTGATTTGGATTTTGATCTTAGTATCGGTGTACTTGTGACTTTCGAAGAGATTTTCGTATACTGATATAACCTGCACAGTCGTTAGCGGATATCTACGTCTTATGCCAATAGCCTTCCCTTCCTCCCTAACTTACTTCATCCAGTTAGTTACCGTTAAGCATGTCGCATTCCATATCTTCTTTCTTAACCTGTTGTCATCCATCCTCATCATTTGTTCCACAAAACTCAACATTTTTTTCCGTAATACACTTGATTTGGTTCTAATTTCTCGTACATCTCCTGGGTACCGCAGGTTCATATCATATGATGCAAGTAGGGGCAAAAGATCTCTCTAGGTCGACGCCCCGAACAAATAGCATTAAAAAAGGTACCAGAAACTGTCGACTCTCTCCACTATTTGATCTTCACCCCTACGGTTGGCCTTTCATTCAGTATCTTGGTCTTCATGTACACTGTCGTCAGGCCAACCTCAGCCCCAGAGATTATTACTATTATTATTATTATTATTATTATTATTATTATTGGAGTTACGCAATCATCCCTCAGCCTGACAGTGATTCGTCTCTCAACTACTATGACAATTCAAACAGGACAGCCCCGTTGATGGCCGTCTCGGGCTTAAATAATCCCCCGGGCGACCACGCTCGGTTCAGGAATTCTCCCCAAGTTTCCACGAGATGGAAACCTTGGTTCTCACGAAGTCTAGCCAGTCAGGTGGCTAAAGGCCGTTTCCTTCCTACAGTTGTAACTAGTTACTAACTGACTTGATCTATGCGCTGATGATGTGATGCATGTGACTCGGCCTTTGTTGACCACATGTATTTCTCAAGAAGAGGAAACCTTAAGTTCTCTACTGCAATATTAGACGATACACAATATGTTTTCTTACCTATTCAACCCTTTAAATATTTATTCATTGAAATACAGTATTATATATACCTGCAGCCATTAATATTCTTGTGGTATAACATCAGTGCCATCATCCTACCTTTTTCCCCAATGAGGTTCGATCCTCAGAGTACGTGACAGTTCTAAGGTGGATATAACAGGCATATTCATACTTTGGTCTACCCCTGCCGCATTTACCGACTACAGATCCCTCACAAACTAAATGAACAAGTCCTGGGAGTCGTAAGTGGTGTCCTTCCAACTTGCTCTCTTCTCACCAATTCGATTTAGTATCCCTTCATTCGTGATTCGATCTACCCATATCATTTTCAAAAACCATTCTGCAAACCACATTTCAAAAGCTTCGATTTTCTCTCTTTTCGAGCTGGTTATTGTTCATATTTCACTTCCATGCAATGCCACTCTTCAGACAAATGTCATCAAAAACAACATGTATAGATTCAACAAACTTCTCTTTTTAAGAAAAGCTTCCCTTACTTGTGCTAATCTACATTTTATGTCCTCCTTACTTCTGCTATCCTTAGTTATTCCACTACCCGAGTCAAAATATTCATCTACTTCCTTTAAAAATTTTCTAATCAAATATTTCCTGCAACACCTGACTTCATTCGACTGCACTACGCTACTTCAGGTTTCGATTTATTTACTTCCATCTTGCACTCCTTTTCCAATACTGTGTCAATACCATTCAGCAATTTCTCCAGACCTTCTGCATAATCAGATAAAATAACAAAATAATGCACAAATCTCAAAATATTGATTTCTTCTCCTTGGATTGTGATTCCTTTTCCAAGTTATTCTTTGATTTACTCTGCAGCATGTTCTGTGGAATAGAGAGGGGACAAACTCCAGTCTTGTATCACTCTTTTCTTGAATGCTGCTTTTTGTCACAGCCTTCGGCTCTTATCATTGCAAACTGATTTTTATACAGACTGTAGGTAATTCAGCGTCTGATCCCGATCACATTCAGAATCTCAAATAGCGTGGTCTAATCAACCTTACTGAACGCCTTTTCTAGATCTACGAATGCTATGTACGTAAGCTTGTCTTTCTCAATTCGATCCTCTATTTTCAGGCCTGAAGTTAGTATTGCTTCACGTGTTCATACAGTTCTTTGAAGCCAAGCTGATCTTCTCCCAACTCAGCTTCAAATTGTATTTCCATTCTTCTGTAAATAATAGGTGTTAAAATATTACAAGCGTATGATACTAAACTGACGGTGCAGTAGTTTTCACACTTGTCAGCAACTATTCTTTTTTTTAATATGTATAACAACATTCAGTCAAATATCGGATGGCACTTCTCCTATTCCACACTAAATGTAATAGCCGTCCCATTCTGGTTTCTCCTAAAGTGGTTATTTCGAGGGTATGTCATCAATTACAGGTGTCTTGCCTCTTTGTAGGTCTCCCTGAGATCTGTCAAATTCTGATCTATAAATTTCGATTCCCATGTAGTCAGCTTTCAGAGCCTATTCTTGTCATAGATTCTTATAACCTACTTCTTTTCCTTCATACAACTGTTTAATGTGTTCCTACCATCCTTCTGCCTTGTCTTCTCTCCCTAGAATTGGTTATCCACCTGCTATTAATATTCATACACCCTGTTTAAATTTATAGAAAAGTTCCTTGATTTTCTTTTGTGCTGCATCTATATCTCCTATAACCATAAAACCTTCAACGTAGTTGCATTTATCTCTCAACCATTACTCTTTAGCTGACCTGCACATTGTATCTACTTCTTTCTCAAATCCCCTGTACTCTTTTCTTCCCTCCTCAATTTTTGCATTATTTTATTTCCGCCATTCGCTTATCAGATCTAATATCACCCGATCTATGCACTGATTCTTACTTGATCTCATCTTTCTCCCTAACTTTTCATCAGCAGCCCTGCTGATCATTCTTCTCAACTGCTACTCTTCATCAAATGGGTTTCCTTCAGCCTTTTCATTTAGTGCTCATGCAACTTGTTCCTTGAAACAAACCCCCGTAATCATTTCTTTCAACTTATCTATAATCCATCTTTTTGCTTTCCAAACTTTTTTCTCGATTTATTTAACTTCAGACGACATTTCATTATCACCAAGTTCTTGTCAGAGTCCACGTCTACCCCTGGGAAAGTTTTGCATACCACCCCCTGGTTTCTGAATCTCTGCTTAATAATAATGAGATCTATTTGAAACCCGCCTAAGTCTGGAAGTCTTGTCCACGTATACAGGCACCGTTTGTGATGTTTGACCCAACTATTAGACAGGACTAAATTATGATCAGTGCGGGATTGAACTAGCCGAATTCCTCCTTAATTCTTTCGTCTCAATCCGAATTTTCCTACAGTATTACCTTGTCTTCCTTGGCCTACTACTGCATTCCAGTCTGCCAAAATAATTGGATACTTGTGTCCTTTCATATACCGTTACCTGATAATAACAGTGACGCAATCCGAAATTATCAGTTCTGCGAAAGTTGAGTTTAAAGGTTTGGCGCAACTTCAATCTTTCATTCCGCCGTCACCGTTCAATATTCTTCTGAATTATTTCTTATTTATAAACAGTACTCTTCAAGTTAACATAATATGAAAGTATTTTTGCATTTTAAAAAACCATTCTGGTTTGTGTCGCTAATGTATTGGTATCATTCTCCAAAAAAAATATGGATGCTGTTTTGACGTATTGAATGTTATTTGTTCTTACAGAACTGTTCACTCCAAAAAACCTTACCAATATTGACTGTATTATACAACC
Source organism: Anabrus simplex (assembly GCF_040414725.1). NCBI lineage: Eukaryota > Metazoa > Arthropoda > Insecta > Orthoptera > Tettigoniidae > Anabrus > Anabrus simplex. The sequence goes on from NC_090265.1 coordinate 1,350,343,009, forward strand.
AATCGATGAGAAAAAATATATATTTGTTATATCAGGAAAAGGCAACATTATTCTTCTTCTCCTTAGCGTTCTCCCACTGGTGCAAGGTCCCCTGTTCTAAACTTGGATCGCCATTCCGATTGGCCCTGGACATCGTGTTGTCTTAAGTCCAAAGTCTTCATATCAGCATTCACTGTGTCGTTCCAGCACTGCTTAGGTCGTCCGAGTGTTAGTTGTCCATTAATTTCAAAGGGGTGAATTTAATTGACAACTGCTCCAGGTGCAGCACGCAGGACGTGATCATACCATTAGAGAAGATTTTCCCATGCATCTCAATGATGGGTGCAATCCCCATTTGCTGGCGGACGGTGTAGTTTTTGACAGGATGCAGGAGTGTGATGGCCGTCGACCAACGTAGATGCGCATTTCCATGGTGTGTAATAGGCACTCTGTATCTTCGTCAGATGGTCGATATGCAATACCATATAAAGGAACATGACGTACTATCATATGGCGACCTTATGTCGCAGAGTACGCATGCGACTTCCCTCCATCTCATCCAGGCTGCAGTTATCCTACTTCGTACTACATCACCTATCCCGCCATTAGTATATAGGCAAGATCCTAGATACCTGAAGCTTACGGTCTTCGTTAAGGCCTCTCCATCAACTTGAATTGAGCTGTTTCTTGGGATAGTTTCTAGGATTCGGTGTTCTAATTGTTCAGTCTACTACCGTATTGCGAGAGAGGGTTGTTCCACTCCTCAACTTGACGCCGCAATCCACTTCTGGTGGTGTCAGGAAGTGAGACATCATCTGCATATAAGGGAGTCCAAGACACACTCCTCTACAGATCCCACGTAATTGTGTCCATGACAAGAACAAAGAACAATGAAGACAACGTGAAGTCTTGGTGTGCACCGATCTGCAATCGAAAGCTCTCCGAGATGCAGATAGCGAAATGTACACGACTTGTGGTTGTTCAGATCCAAGTGATAAGCTTTCCTGGTACACCGTGGTCACGAGTTGCGTACCATATCAAACAATGTGGAACAAGTTCAAGAAAGTCAATATGCAGTGTCTGCATGAAAAGACAACATTATGAATTGTAATTTTAGACTGGATGTAGTATCCGACGCACCCGGTTGGTTTCTGAATATTTACTTAGATTAGTATTACCAGTTTGTTCCGTGCGAAGTAAATTTATATAGAATTCCCTTTTGGGATACGGATTTTTACTATCTATTATGTAGTTCTAGAATTATTTAGATGTGTTTGATTTCAAGTTTTAGATTATTTAATTTTCGAGTGAATCCTTATCCTTGTGAAAGCTCGAATGGACTGGGAATCATTTGATCCTTTCAAAAAAAAATAATAAGTGATAACTACATGTATTTATCGGTCGCGCTATACATATGATCTACAGGATTTCAACTGTCTTTGAGACTGTCACCAATCAGCCTTGCGACCCCAAAAGCAGTGGATTCAACACTAATCTCGGTTGTTTTAGATTATTTACTATTAAAAGCTTTACAGTCTCAATGGAGGCTGAACGTAGACTTGAATGGTATTCAGAGCGTCAAAATAAATAATGGATTGGACAATATTATCGTTTTTTTCATTACTTTTAAATGCCAGTCCCTCCCATTTTCCACCACCGGCAGGGGTTGGTATGTTTCATCTCCATAGTATTCCATAGTTTCGTTGACAGCTATTCTGTAACATGCTCACAAAATACAGGGAGAATAATTTAAGAGTTCAGACTTCTGCTCGCATGCCGTGGGAAGTCCAGAGCGAATGCCATATGGCTTGTGTCAACACTGGTGAGATAAGAAGTGTTCACTGCCAGCGAGCAGCTGTTTAGCACTCTGTCCCTCAGTTCGCTAGAAACTATTGGACTTTCAAGATGTGTTGTGAGGTTATCACGATGGTTAAATACACTATAGAGCAAATAATTGTTTTGTTCGAGTGTTATTTGCACAAGAATAAGAAACCAGTTAAAAGGTGAATTCGAAAATTCCGAGGACCATTTCCCGGTGCGACAGTACCATCAAAACGTTACGTGCATCAGCTCGTTCACAAATGGTATAGTACTGGTTCCGTAAGCAATAAGATAAAGAAGCGAAGGCTCCAGGTCAGTCCACATAAGTCGCTTCGGAGAGTAGCTCAGAAAGTGGTATTTCACCTTCTTCAGCACGTAATGCAACAAAATTGTTACATTGACGATCTTATCAGACTCATTCAGTCCATAACATACTGCTTACAGATTTCAATCCAAGAATACGATTTTTCAATTGGCTAATGAATAGTTTCCACGATGATATTGTGGATATGAACTGACTTGGTTTCATTTGAGTGGATATGTCAGTTCACAGAACAATAGAATCTGGGATACAGACAACCCGCAAATTTTTCAGCCGAGACCTCAGCACGATGTGAAGGTGGGTGTGTGGTGCGCTGTCAGTGCCCGAAGAATTATCCGTCCGATATTTGTCAGGAAACAATTACTTCTCATTCTGGAACCATTTTTGTTGAACTGACTGAGGAAGAAAAAAGGTACGGCTATTCCAGCAGGGCAGTGCTACGGCCTATACGACACGTAGCTCCATGCGACGGTTACGGGAAGTGTTTGTTGATGATCAGATCATCAGTAAAGGCTTATGGCACCCTCGTTCGCCTGATTTAAGTACATGTGATTCTTATCTATGGGGATATCTGAGAGGAAAAGTTTACAGGAAAATCCTCGAACTGCAGAAGAATTGAAAATTGAAATTAGGAAAATTGTGCGTTCTATCGGTGTCCATGAACTACAAAGTGTGTTTCGAAATCTCATTACAAGACGTGAAGCTTGCATTGCAACTGGAGAGGTTACCTTCAGCATCGTCTGTAAATACTGGTGAATTCAGTTTGAATGCCTAGTTTTCATTTATTTATTTATTTATTTATTTATTTATTTATTTATTTATTTATTTATTTATTCATTTATTTATTTATTTATTTATTACTGCTGAGTTCAGTTTAATTTCCTATTTGATTTATTTATTTGTTTATTCATTTACTTACTTGTCCAGAGCTTCTATGTAGCCAGTGAGTTCAGATTCGTTTAGTTCCTATGGGCGTAATCATGCCGCTTCTTTTAGACGACTATGCCTGCTTGTCATGGGGGTCACTGCGCGCGCTATCTCCGCTTCCCAGCGCGCCAAATCCTCGGTGCAACCGGAGTGTCACTATCCACTTCAGCGACCCAGAAAAGTATGGATTCGACACTATTTCGACTATTCTTATATTCCACACCGTTCACCCCCACCCCTAAGGTTGTCTTTCTCCCACGCAGTTAATCTCCTGATAATAAGTCATAAGTGTATCATGTTTGTTTCAAATCACCCTATTAGTCCTGAAAACTATGGATTCGACTCTATTGTTGGTCACTTTTACTTTTATTTGTATTTCACCCCTTCCCTTGTAGTTTCAAGGAGTGTCTCGTTCCCACAGTATTTTTCAAACATAGTAAGTAATATTTGCACCAAATTTACTTGACAGCTACGCTGGAAAATACAAACATAATCCATAATCTCGGTCATTTTTTTCGTGTTATTTTTTCACTTTTTCTCACCTCTCTCACTTGGTCTGAAGAAATCCTTAGTGTCACTGTTTACCTAAACGACCCATACAGTATGGATACAACACTATTTCCGATTTTTTAAATATTTCCCACCTCCCTCGACCCCCACCCAAAAGGGTACTGAATATGGATTTTAAATATCCGGTTTGCCGCTATTCACCTCAGCGAGCGCGAAAACTATTCATTCAAGAGTATATTCGATTATTTTTATATCTCGAAACTTCTTCGACTTCCACCCGTAACGGATAAACTTTTTGGGGTTTCACTATTCATTTTAGGGCCCCCGAGTACAATGGATTCGTCACTATTTTCGATTATAAATTATTTTTATATCTCACTCCCTCTCTCCTCCCACCATAAACGGGGCTGAAATTGGACATTAAAAAGTCCAGAGTATCACCATTCGTCTCAGCGACCCCCAAAACTACGGATTCAACACGATTTTCAATTATTTTTATACCTCCGCCTTCGACCAAATCCCCTACGGGATGAAAGAATCCTGAGTTTCACTATTCATGTCAGCGACCCCGAGAATTTTGGATTCGACACTATTTTCGATTATGTTTAGATCTCACTCCCCCCTCACCCCCACCCAAGAGGGGTGCTGATCTTGGACTTAAAAGTGTCACTATTCATCTCAGTGACAGCAAGTATGGTTTCGACACTATTTTTAGATTTTTTTAACTCAGCTCCCTCGCCCCCTTCCCCCCCCCCCGTATATAAGGGTGGTTGTGGTGTCTTTCCCCAAAGAGGTTTGTCCTCTGAAACTAAGTCACAAGTGTACAAGTTTGGTTGAAATCGCTCCAGTCGTTTAGGAGGAGATCTAGTACTACATACCCACACACAGTGACTATACATATACCTGCGTCCAGGTCGATCAACGTAAAAGATTCCCAGCCAGCTTCTCAGGGCTTATCGAATTTTCTTCTTAGTTTAACGTGGGATCCGAAAAGATTTCGACGTATGGATACGATGTTACCTATTTTCTACCTGCCTGATGGACGTCTCCATCCGACTCATCAACGGAGTGACATTCCAACTTAAAGAAACGCAGTAACTTATCTAATATTCCATATTTTATAATCTACTATTAAATCCATAAATAAGTTTTCAATTAATTCTTTTGAACAGCTATTTATTGATGTAAAAACTAGAAAGAAAAGAAGAATTGGAAGAGGGAAATAATAATAATAATAATAATAATAATAATAATAATAATAATAATAATAATAATAATAATAATAATAATAATAATAATAATAATCACGACTATCAAATTGATTACTTGATGCTGAACAGCTGATCCCTTACATTCCTATGGCACCATCATGTTTCGCTGTCCTTTCTGCTCATGATCAATTGAAATAGGCTAACCCCTATCTTCACATATTTTCATAAATTGAAATTCTTTAACTGCGACCTACACTTGAAAATACATTTACTGAAAATGGAAGTATCTTCTACTATAGCTTACAAGGAATTCTAATATTTAACATTTAAATTTCGTTTTCATAAATGCATTACTTTCTTCAATTGACCTACATTCTTTTTAAGTTCTTTCGTTGATCTGAGTTCCATCATGGATTCCGATATCTGTTTAAGCTTCAGAATTCTCAATAAGTTTCTTGTAATAGGCAGCTAATATTCGCTGTCATTGACTTACTATTCATTAAGAAATAATATCATACCTAAAATTCAAATAGCTAATGCATATAATACACTACCAAGCTAAAACATGTTATGCATAGCTCATATTTTACGTGTGTGCCAGTAAACATAATGAAATCTTCCATTATCTGAAGATATACTACTACATGATATCAATTATTCCCTTGTGTGCCATAATAATGATTTATTTTATAGCTTCAGTTCTGACTTGATTTATTATAAAGACTGTGCCTCTGTATGTGCCGATTAACCATATCATGAGCTAGTACCATATCATTTATTTATTTATAGGAGGGAGGTCACCAGGTGACTATAATCCTTTATCACGTATCTATTTCAGGTCGAGTACGCTGCAATTACGGTGGTATACATATTCTCGAAGAAAAGAACATTGCTATCCAATCACTGACAAGTATAATCCTATCTCGTATCAACTAATACATACAATATTCCATTTATTCTTATACTCGAAGACGGATACACCTCCATATACATCATATTTCATCTCATTCTTCAATCAACTCTTCTACTTCATAATCAATGCACTTTACGTCGCATATCTTCTCAATATCTACAATACATCATAAGAATAACTTCGCTCGACGCGACATTGCTACTGTTCTTGCATCTAATTAACATAGGATTCATTTCTTCTCATGCTTCCGTAGCCTTCGTCCTGTCTGATGATGTTACTCTTCCATAACCACACGGCGTATAACCTCTGGAATATTCTTTGAATGACATCTACATTAACCTTAATTACGATTTGGAATCTATACAAATTCTCGTAACAGATTCCTCTATGGCATCAAATCAGTGGTAAGACTGAAATTCATTTATACCTAGGTCACTTCCTACTCCAATATAAATAGATTGGCACATAAGCTATTCGCGAGAGCTTGCCATGTAAGGTAAGTTAATTTCGACGATTACATCGGGCACAACGATTACATTTCACTTGCAGGTAACCTACACAATTCTTTTCTGTCAAACTATATAGACATTTAAAAAGAAAAAGAAACTTATCTGGATTCCTCCGCCTTTTGGGATGGTGTGGTCTGCTCAGCTACTGCCTGCGAATCTCGTGGCTAGCAGCTGATTCTGCTGTCGTCATCTTTGATCTCGGTTGATCATCTTGGGCTGGATGTGTAGTCCTGGGTAGTCCGTTCCCTCATCTTCTTATAAATATCCCATGGCGTCAAGCTCGTTCATACAAGGATACAAGGATAAAATATAATTTGTGTCGTACAATACAAGGTGATGACGTTCTTTAAAACCTTCCAATTGATTAAATGTTAGCCCCTTATAATTTGCTTACTTTGGTCTCAAATTTTTTCTACAATTATTTCCTCAAATATTTCTGCAGTTTAATGAAACGGATGTAGATAAGATTTATGTTATGGGCTTTTGTGATATTAATGAGTAGTTCTACTCTTTCTCTTCTTTGAGCGGGTTGACTGTATCTGCGATTAACGCTCTAGTCTTCTTCCGATCTTATTTAGTAATTTACATGAAATTGCACGTTCTATCTTATATTTTTCACCGTACATCGTTTACGTGATAGATTAAAATGGCTGATATACTCCTAGATCAGTTTTCTTCCCTTGTAAAGTTTTATCAGAATATTTTATCCTCTGCATATTGGAATTGCCGATAAAGAAGTCGTTAATTTTCTCTAGTGTTGTCTTGTTTCAATAATCCAGTTTCCACTTCTTTGTATTTTACACGGCCATTGCGATTCTATGTATTCTGCTATTATGTCAATCTGGATTTTTATGGCGTAATTTCATTCATTCGGTTTAATGTCGCTGCCGGTAATAGCATTTACTCCGATCTGATTAGATTTCCGCTTTAGGGATACGGATACGGTACACTATATATATAGAATAAGTAGACTAGCATTGGCTCATTGGGAACCCCCAGTTGCTCTTCGTTAGGAGTAGGTGATAACTGGTGTCATTCAACTGTTGAAATTCTATATTTTTCACAGTTTCACATATCCCTGTAACACACAGCTACATACTTCAAACTGGGGAGAATTATCAAAGTTGGTCTTACGACATGAAAATACATTACGATCTCCTCATGTTAGGTTGCCAAATAGCAGGTATAAGAATGAACCTCCTATCAAGAAAGGTACTTTATAAAACATGTACCGTACCCAGGGGTAGGAACCCTCTAGGACGATGCCTCCATTTCCTGACTAAACATCTGGCTAACTTAGGTGGGTAGAGAGTGGGTTAAGTTGTCGCGGGTAAGTCCAAATGTCTAATTTTAAACTTATCTCTAAGTATCATGACAGGAATAATGGAGGTATATATCGAATGAGCAACACAGATATGGGGTAAGATAGGTTTATTGCACAAAATAATCCGAACCATTCTAAAATTCACATGCAAAAATCCAATTAAAACGGCTTGAAACCGGCATCGAAATGAAATTACCTTCAACAAATTATAATATAAGATAAACAAACAATATCGGCGCAAAAGAAAACAAAATGAGAAAATGCAAATTCAAATCACAAAATTGAATAGTGAGAAGTTTCATTATGCATCACCGTGATAGTCCAAAGTTCCTGTTCACACGGAGTAACACCGTCGTATGAGTCACAAGTTCACGGATTTATATAATTTTGGGAAGGTTACCGCGATAAGTACATGACGATATGAAATACGAAAAATACTAGTGGCATTTCCCTACTCCATAACAACTCCCTACAACAATCATAACACACTAAAATAATCAAAGTATTTACACTAGGTCAGGTGGGTGAAAATCTTGCAAACTATACTGACTCGACCTGTGAAACGCGATTCATCAAAGACCTAGTCTGAACTAGATTAACCTTAATCACCAACTCAGCACTCAGGCTGTTCCCAATTAATCAATAAGACATCAAACCAACATCGCAATGAAATCACACATGTACCCAATCCTGTGAAAGGAACAAATATTATAATTCAATAAGCACAAGGAAAACAACGGGCAGCAATCCCATCCATCCTACTGCATCGGAGCGCAGGCTAGCGCTCTTCGTCAACTACAGATTTCCTGCTTGGCATTCAGCTGAAAAGAATATTAAAACTTAAGTCTACTCTCGGAATTTGTTCACTATTTTAACAAGATAGCATGGCGTAACCTGCTCATCCCTTCACAACTATGGTACTTTTGGCTGAAAAACTGACCTTCATAGCGAGCTAATATTTCAATAACCACAAGGAAACTCGCCTTCAAACGCATACATTACTGGCATGCTATTATATTCCTCAACACATATGTAATAATCTCTTGGCCTGACATTTACTTCACAGCATCTCCAATTCTCAATAATAATCCATAATAAAATTACAGGCCTATTCTCGATTCACATATTTCTCATAATATTTCCAGCCATGCACACTGCCCGCACCATTAATTTCACATATATTTCAGCATGCACTAAAGGCTCATACATATCCTGTAATTTCATCAGCCTTTTCATTACCACGCAGGGTTCGATTCCCTGCCTCAACAGTTTCCATTTCATTTTAAAAGAACCTATTATATCAACGGTCTACATACAGCTCAACACGTCTCACAGCACCTGTAATTCATGCAGCAAGCAACCTATCTGTCGCTAATCTCTCAATATAAATTAAATAAAAATTTAGTTTCGACGCTGCGAGTGTGTAACTCGGGATGCTGAAGATTTCAGCTATCTAAACCTTCTATTTATATGACAAACACAGGAATAACCAGAAACTAGATAATATGCATAATTCACACCAATAAAAATCAAAATAAAATCTGTCATCTCCCTCGAAATCCCATCTAGCTAATTATAAAGTAAAAGAAGGAAAAAAAGCACGCAATCCCGACCTGTCCGTATTTACAATAGCACACATATAAAATGAACGCATTACGTCAGGCTGAAATTAAACTAAAGAAAATTCCTAATCTAAGCCTCACTAGTATTTATCGTAATTGAAAAAGCATGCCTTTTTAAATATCACATGCGTCTTATCTTCGCAACTCCCAGGACATCTCATGTGAACCATTTAAGTCCATGATCAGCCCCATTGGCACGGTGGTTAGAATGTGTGGAAAAGAATATGTCCAAAATGATCGAGATTATAGTTGAAAGTATGTATGTTGTAGTGTATCTCTCAACCAAACTTGGTACACATACGACTTACTATCTGAAGAATAGGAACGACTGTGGGGGCAAGACATTCCTAGCACCCAGATATTAATGTCGAATCTATAGTTTTCAAGGTCCCCAAGGGGAACTGTGACAATCTGGATGCCGTTTAAGTCACATTTCAGCCCCTGTCGGAATGTCCAACACGATCCAGATTATGGAAGTATTCGTGTATGCTCAAAAACAACTATCAAGCAAACTAGGTACACATACGACTTACTCTCTGGGGAGGGGATGAAATGCAAAGAACTGGTATCGGTCTTGCCGAAAAATACTGTACTGCATAACAAGAGTTATAGAGAAAACAATTTGCGATCGTTTATGTCTTATACAGTTTTACCGTACCGACTATGATAATAGAATCCATTAATTTAGACTTCTGTTGCTTAGTCCATATCAACGCTAGCATAGATGAATAGTCATACAGTAAAAGAGAACAACAAGCTGGTTATTTAGAAATTTCACATAGTCAAATAACGAAGGTTTCACTTAATTTAACTTCACTGGATATGTAGAAATACATGATGAAACTGTTAAATATATAATCAAGGGAAACAGGAAGGGATTAGTAAACAGTGACCATGGTGGCGATAGATGGAAATATATAACCGTATTGATCCGTAAGTCATTATTGAATTCATTCCACAGGCTTTACAATTAAAACATTCGCGACGGGTCGCTACAACCTATAACTTTTCAGTTTGAAATTTAAGTATTTGTAAACCAAGTCGGAAGGTTAAACGCTACTTCGATGCTTTATCAGTGTGCGCGGAACGTAGCTCTAAACAATACACGAAGAACAGCAAATAACAAAGGGGTTAATTCCTTACCCAGCAGAATATATTCCGTACAGCTTGGCAACGCTACCATAGGCTACATATGTATGTTTGTTGGTTAGCGGTTCATTTGATTAGTACACCATATAAACTTTAGTAAGAAGTGAAAAAATAACTTTTTTCATCAAGTCGTTATCAGTTGTACAACAGGACTTGGCATGGTCTATCGTATTATTTTGAGTGGAATCAGCAATAAAGTAACGTAGTGAGCTCTTCAAAACTTGGCCAGATAGGTTAAGAGGGGAGGGCATAGGGAGAGGTATAAGAAAATCCATGATTCGCCTTAATTTCCGACCTGTGACTGAGTGTCCGCGAATATTTGTCCGATGCTTGGTTTTGTGCGCTTTGATGTTCTTATGGAAATAATGACTTATGTTTGATTTAACGCGTAGGGCATGCATAATACATTGGAGTAATTACGGCTAAATGGTACTTGTGTAGCCAGAAAATTTCAGTGAAACGAACGCTGAAAGATCTCAACAACTCAAACAGTATCATGGGTAGAATTACTACTGTTTTTACTGGAGGTTTCTGACAAAAACATCCAGTTGTAACAAGAGGAATGAGTGCAGATACTATTAAAGCATATATTAATTCATCTGTATTATGGCGTTCATTTCAAACACTTCATTTGCGCACTAATATGAGAGCACATTTAATCAAACATAACGACAGTTGCTTGAACTTGGAGAAGGGAAAATGCCTTCTCCTACCGCCAATGGTAGTAGCGCTGAAATCGAACTGGACGATAGATTCGGTAGCACAGTTCACACTCTGGATTATATTGCAGATGCAATATGTCCTGATGTACAAAATTGTCTACAAATATAATATCATTGGCTATGTTCACGAGTAATAATATTCCCCAGAAACAAAAGTGTCAATGAAATAATCAATTTCATTTTGCATAAATTACTGGTGAAATAAAACATTAAAAGTCAGTTGATAATGTCAACAATATTGAAAACGCAGTACACTACCCACAATAATTTTTGAATTCCGTTAATCCGCATGGCCTGCCACCACACGAACTGGTGTTAAAGACTGGTCCGCCATCATGCTGTTAGGAAATTTAATCCCGCCTAACATGTGCAATGGCACTAGGCTGTTAATAAAAGATTCATCGTAGCGAATATTCTCACCGGGCCAGCCTGTGGAGAACTAGCGCACATTCCGCGTGTTCCGATGACACCAACTGAATTACTTATATCTTTTGAACGCTTACAGTTTACTGTGATGATGTCATTTGCCATTACAATTAATAAGTGACGGGGACAAACATTCTCACTTGTGGGATTCGACTTGAGGAAAGAGTGCTTTTCGCATGGAGAGTTGTATGTTGGCTTATCTCGAGGTGCATCGACCGAAAGACAATATACTCCTATTTTGATGCAAAAAAGTAATATAACATCAAACCTTGTCTACAGAGAAGTGTTCATATGATATGCTTACTTATTCTGTTGAGAAATTTGAGCCCAGCGAAATTGTTTAATGCAACTCTTTGTTCATATCTCCAATAATACTACATCAAACATTGTATGAAAAGAAGCTAAATAAGTGAAAAATAAATTCCACGCGTGCAAAGTCGTGGGCACTGCTAGTTATATATATATATATATACTTAGATTTCTCATTGAATAATATCAGAAAGTAATTATCACACAGGAAGTAAAAATAATAGACAGTCTCATCAAAACAATCTAAATAACTAAAATTATAATTCTAATGCAAGTACTGTCGGTCCACATTCATGAGTCAGATATTTGTATCTTAATCGCATTCTTGGCTAGTAATAAAAGAAGCGTGGAGAGACGGTATGGATCTGTTGCGAATGAGGCTCTGTAAATAGTGAAATTTCTTTGTCTGGACTGGCAAGGGCCCCTGATAGCTGGAGTTAATCCATAAATTTCAATATGACTTGCACCTCTCCTTTCCTTTAGGCGAATTATTACCTACTTAAATTCATCTTCAGTGTAAGAGCCTTTGTAGAAGTAGCGGTCCAGATGGTTTTCGGTGACTTTAACCATTACGATGCTACAGAACTGAAATTTCTCTCCATCAGTGTTTTTACTGAAGTGAGAGTTGATCACATGTGATGTAATTACCTTTACATCAACGAAATCGGTGGTAGCCATTTCGTTGAAACTAAACGCACTTCCACTTTTATTCCACTGATTATGGCTGTATACTAGACTGGTACATCGATGGTCCAGATTTCAAGACTATTTTAACATTTCTTTCTATAACTAATGGCAGGAGTCATCTTCTTGTTACCTGTGTCCAACTTCAAAAAACTGCAGAGTAATGCTTTTGATTTTGTAATAGGCTATCGAGTATGTGAACGCAGAGACTATACACTTATTCTTCTCCTGACCACCACAGTTGTCTAAATACAGAACTATTTCTAAATCCAGAGTGTTAACTCGACTGGTGCGTAAGTGGCTTATGTGCTCACCCGTCACTAGTGAACTCGCACCCCTTCACACAATAACAGATTGCCACACACTGACATGCGTCTCTCATGCACGAAGAGGGGAATGAATACCGTCGCTGCAATACTGACTTTGAGTGCTGCGTAATGGCGCAAGGCCATGTAATATTTCCACGGCTTATTCAACATTGATATGAATATGTTGTGAGGATTTGTATTGGCAATTTTTGAATTACGTCTCTATTGTTCTCAGCCAGTGATATTGTATAACATCTTATATCTATTTAGATATTCTTTCGATTTCTTCACAATCTGCTGAACTGTTAGGAATATGGACCTGCAATATAGTGGTGGGCATTGGTGGGCATTGGCTTTGTACGTGTCTTGATAATAATTCGTTGACTACGCCGGTCGAAGTTGCTTACCCAATGCCCTATTTTGTTATTCGTTATTAAACGAACTCCTGCATTTCCCATACTTGATTTTGTGTTGATAATTCTGTAGTCGAATGACCAAAAATCCTACTCTCCCTGCCATCCTACTTCAACTGTATCTAATTTGAGTCTATATATATTTCCCTTTTCAAATTGCCTTATCTATCACATAAATATCTAAAATTCCACGCTCCGACTCGCAGAATGTCAGTGTTCATCTTACTGATGATTGCCTCCTCCTGTCTAGTCCCCAAAGAGAGATCCGAATGAAGGACTATTTTACCTGCGGGATATTTTACCCACAAGGAAGCCATCATCAGTACATCACTTTACAGAAAAAGCTCCATGTCTTCAAGAGTAAGTTACAGCCGTACTTTACCATACTAGTCAATCATCCAGACCACTGCCCTTGCAATTTCCGGAAGACTGCTATCCCCTTTCGAAGAACCACTCGTTGGTCTGGTCTCTCCACATATACCCCTCCAATATGGTTGCAACTACGGTTCGTCTCTTTACTTCATTGGGGCGCATAAATCTTCCCACTGCGGCAAGAACACAAGGTTCACAGGGGAATTTGTTATTATTATTATTATTATTATTATTATTATTATTATTATTATTATTATTATTATTATTATTATTATTATTATTATTATTATTATTATTACTGGAAGTTGCTTTACGTCGCAACGACACAGATAGGTCTCATGGAGGCGATGGAGAAGGAGAGTGCTAGGGATGCCAAGCAAGCGGCCATGGCCTAAATTACGGTACAGCGACTGCAGCTATCGAGCTCGGTATTATTATTATTATTATTATTATTATTATTATTATTATTATTATTATTATTATTATTATTATTATTATTATTATTATTGTTATTATTATTATTTTCCTGGTGTGAAAATGGGAAACCACGGGAAGCCATTTTCAGGACTGTCGACAGTGGGGTTGGAAGCCAATATCTCCCGAATACTGATAAGTGACTGCAGCTATTGAGCTCGGTATTATTATTATTATTATTATTATTATTATTATTATTATTATTATTATTATTACTATTATTATTATTATTATTATTATTATTATTATTATTATTATTATTATTATTATTATTATTATTATTATTATTATTCAGTTAAGGTTAATGAATGTGTAGAGAGTTAACATTGGTGGTCAGTCCAATAATTGCCTCAGGCCAGCTTACTGAAGGAAACTTAAGAACGACAGCCATGTTTTACATACCTACCATAAAATACTTACGGTTTATGGAGTCGCCGAATTAGGCCTACCTAATATTTTTGTTGTGCTGGAAAAGTGTAGGTGCTTGTATATCTATGGAACAAGGATGGCGTAATTGAGCACCATTAAATACTACTGAACTGATTTGGAGGCGATTCTCCCAACTTGAACTCAGAAAACCAGCGGTCTTCCATCTGTGCCACTCAGTTCGGAGCACAGGAAATTGCCACGCTCTGTATGATGTTACTGTCTTTCATTCAAAAACCATATAAGACAATATCTAGGAGAGCTGAAAGGAAGTTGTTACCTAAAGATAAGTTCAACCCTCTCTAGTTACTAAAAAACTCGCAACTTGTTGCGGTCGTATGCCGTAGTATGCTCTGAATTGACGATCTCCTGTTGTGATGGTCAATTATTTATCCAAGGAATAGTGGGTGTCAGTGGCAACATTCAAGCTTTAATCATAAATTGTGGACCATTACGACGACATTGTGTCAAGCGGAAATTTTACGAATAAACTTTTATTGTTAAGAGGAGCAGCCACTGAATGGAAAGCCACACATCACCCTGCTGCACACTTAGAGGATGAAAAGATGCCGTTCTGAGTTTATAATGGACATAACTAAGGAAGGCAAGAAGCACTAATATTTCCCCCCTCTTTTTTGGATATCCAAAATCTATATTCCAATATGCTGGAATGATTATAATTCTGATAAAACCATTAGTGGTACAGGAATATTAATATTGTGATTTCAGTGATGAACATCTTGCTACGAGGTATTTCTTGTAAGGGCTGTTTGTTTTTAGCTTTAATAAAAGTACTCGTGGACAGTACATACACAGTGTTCCATTTGGAGTATGAAATAACGACTAAAAGCATTCTTCACCTTCCGATGGTTTTCACCACCATACGTCAGTCACATCGGGCATTCCCATTTTTGTAAAGGTGATCTGAACAGGTGGACGAAAGAAAATTCTGGATGTATCACCTCAGGACGTGCCTCTTGCCAGCGACTACCTCACCTCAGATGGATTCATCTGGTATGAACTCCATCCAATCTACATGGACATCAATAGCCACCATGTTCCCACCATGTTTCCATACTCTCCTTATTATCTGGCCACAACAGCAACGACCAGCGCAACCATAATCACGACATCACCGATTTCAGCCAATCAGACGCATTTGCATAACTCTCAGCTGTAATGTCCAGCTATGCTGCGACCAAATACCAATTCAGATTCATTCCGCCGACACAAGTTCCACACAGAGAAAAGTCGAGACAAGTTCAAGTTGAAATTCAGCTCCAGAAGAGGAACAAATTCCACATTGCCGTGGAGCTCCCCGGGAGCCGTCACCTCCGACAGCCACGATAAGTAACCCGCCGCTATCCTTGGAATTCACTATGCAGAACGATCCTCCAACTATTGCCTCCACTACCACCACCAGCTCCGCCACTCCTTCCCAGTTAGCATTTTCCGCTATATCCGGCATTAGACGCCTATCATTCAGCTCCGTCCCCTCCAACCTACTACATTAGGCTAACATTCCTTTATACTTGCCCACTCCTTCCCCCACGCCATATTCGCCACTCTACTCAGATTCAACATGCGCCGTGAGGACATCGCAAATATCTGAAAAAAGCCACAGGAGTCATCGTCCAGGTCAACGGAGAAGCGGCTCCCAAACTGCTCACCAACTAGGATCTATCACCCCAATTCAACACTGTCGTGTACCGACCTCCCAAGGGGCTTGAACCGGCGGACTGCCAGATGGACGGCAGCCGGTTTCACAGCCGAGACTTGAACTCAAAGTGTCCAGGGAAATAAATTAGTGTTAGAATAATGATCAATGACAGGAGACACCTTGTAGTATGAAAGTAATTGAATAATAATTATAGTCAGATTTAGTTACTGTAAGAAAAGAGAAATATTTCAAGAAGTTACATGTAGTGGAGAGAGCTTGCGAAGTGCGCTTACAAACGTTGTTGACCAAGAGCGGAGACTTGTTGATCACAACAAGATATTTACTATGTATCAACAAACAAAGTTAGTATACGAGCTAGGCGGTTCGCCGACGTTCCGACAAAGGAACAAAGCAGAGTAAAAGGCCAGTCAGGGCCAGTACAGATGCACTTTAGGAAAACAAGGAAAGATGAGGACAAAGTAAGACAGAAGACAGTAGTGCCTAGGTGGCAGCACTTACTGTGACAACTATTGAGAATAGCTATTTGAGGGCGCCACGGACTGGATGAACAGTTTGGTAATGCCCGTAAGACCCAACCACTTGGTAGTTGGTGGGGAGCGAACTTTGAGTTCAGGAGCGGAGATATAACCCCTGGCCAAGATGGCGCGGGGCCTTCTTCCAGCCAGTAGTTCGTACTTGTCAGAACAAGATTCTTTTCGAGCATAGCCCAAGTGCCGCAGGGCAAGATTCAGAGATACGCGTAGTAGAAAAGTAGGCGCGTGGAACAAGCTCGCTCTCTCTTTAGATCATTACATTCAGACTTGTAAATATACTGTACATAGTAGTTTTAGTTGTCCTCAGTAATAAAGGACAGGGAAATAACTTCATCTATTATTTCGGGAGTTGCGGGACGAGTCATACCTACAAATTACCTCCCTACATTCCGCTCGGCAGGACAGGTAATACTTCAACATCCAACGGCCTAGTGACCAACCTACGAGATCGTCTCACTGGACAGGTAGGTCACGACAGGCACGTATAAAAATTTGGTGTCAGGTTGTGCAGGGTCCCGAGTTCGATTCCCGAACAGTCAACTCACCGAAATAACGTGAGAAAACCGCGACTTCGTAGGAGATTTTCCGTAACAGAATCGCGACTTCGTAGAAGATTTCCGTGTGAGAAAAGCCGCGACTTCGCAGAAGATTGTCCGAATCGCGCTACCGCGTAGTTTCGTTCGTGTGCCGCGCATTGCAGAAGAGGAGCATCATTACCGCAGCCTACTAAGCCTGCCCAGCAGAGGGGTAGCAGTCCAGTAGCAGACAACGCCATTCGGTGGAGACGCAGCACTACAGCCGACTACTTATCCAGCCCAGCAGTGACGCACCATTGATGATTAAGTTAAGCTGAATATTATTTCAAATGGCACGACAGAATAGTTCAGTATCAGCAGACCAAGGCACTGAGATGGTTGAGGAGGTGAAATCAGTAAGTATGAGTGGGCTTTTTGTGACAGTAGTAGAAGGACATCGCCTCATTGGACGAGAGTTTGATGGCAGTCAACGAGATAGAATGTATGAGTTCATAGCTAACGTAGATGCTGCTGTTCGTATGATTAAAGATGAAGATCAATAGTTGTTTTTCAAGTACATTTTAACTAAGGTTACGGGCAGAGCCCGAGATAAGTTGTTGTACAGACGTGATATACATAATTGGGAGAAAGCCAAGCGAGCATTGATAGAATATTATGGCCAGCAAGGCACGCTAGATTTGTACATTTGTCAAATGTTCCAAACAGCGCAGGACCCGCGAGAATCAGTCGCACTTTGGGCGCACAAAATAGAAGCATTTTCAGCTTCTTTTAGAGAGGCAATACTTGAAGGCGAATTAGAGGAAGATCGCGATGCACAGTTGTAAATAACAAGAAAAATATGTGTTGCTAGTTTCATACAAGGGATAGGCAACCCTAGAATACAAGCTAGGGTACAGTCAGAAAAGGGCATCACTTTTGAGAAAGCAGCTGCACTCGCACGGCAGGAAGAAACCGTAATCATGTCAAAGAAGGCACGAGAAGGCCTACAACACAAACATAGTTCAGGGTTTAGCAAGCGCAAACCAGAACAGGAACGTATTACAGCACCAAAGTGGCATACTAAGCCAACGCGTGCTAGTGTTAGGGTGGTCTGCTATAATTGTAACAAGGAAGGCCACATAGCAAGGAACTGTAAGAACACAGGAACGCAGGGGGCTCACACCACACAGACCGCTAATTCCTATACAGCTACAGGGGGCACATTCAGTAAATTAAAATGTGGGAGGACAGGGCACATTGAACGTGACTGTAGAAAGAAACAAAGGGATAAGGAAACAGAAGTACGAGAAACGGTGCGCATAGTACCTACACAACCAAACCCCGTGACAAAGGAAAACAGAACTAGTTATTGTTGCGGCCGAAAAGGGCACATACAGGTAAATTGTCGACAAGGTGCACACACTCCGGTGATGCGAACGGATAGCCGTAGGTGCTATTCGCGTGGCCAACAGGGCCACGTTCAGAGAAATTGTCGAAAAGCCCAAGGCAAGTCCACGGGCAACAGGGCCATGAAAGGCCAAACTCAGAGTGATCGCATAGAGGGCAAGGCCGTAAGATACCGAGCCCAATGCGAACATTGTGATAGGTGGTCAAGTCGAACCCAAGACTGTTGGTTCAAAAAGAAGGGCGGCAGTATGCTCGCCACGAAAGCCTCCGTGGCTCAGGCGGCAAACTAGAACGGGCCCGTAGCAAGGGGACAGTTACGGAGGCCCGCAGATCAGAAGGTCCCAAGAATTCTGACATAGAAGGCACAGTGCTAATCCAGGTCACAAATCAAGGAAGACCGTTGAGATTTATGATAGATGCTGGGTCCGATATCAGCCTAGTAAAGAGGCAATCGGTACCCAAGAAATGCCTGATTAACGGGAGCAAATCAATTGAATTAGCAGGTGTAAGTAAAGGAATAATTTACGTTTTGCCATTGGAAACACAAGTCACACATTTCATGTGGTAGGTAGTGATTTCCAATTAACACAGGATGGTATAGTTGGGCGAGACCTCCTGACAGATAGCGTGATTGACTATAAGGAAGGTCATGTCACCATAAGAGGGCGACAATATCCTATGGGAGCGCGAGAGACGAAGGTGATCCGTCTCGAACCAAGGACCCAGAAGGTCGTTGTTATAGAAGTAGATCGGAAACTACCCTTAGGAATTATTGAGAAGGAAGAGGTGATACCAGGGGTGTACCTCGCAGGGTGCCTAACCAAATCAGAGCGCCTCGAAGCAGTGGTTGGCATGATGAATACCACTGAAAAGGCAGTGAATTTACACAGTCCACGAGTGCACATACAGGAGGTAGATAAGACCTGCCTGGCACTAGTGCGAAAGGTAAAGCAGAACAGTAGAGTGGCGAATGGAGAACCACCCACCCAGAAGCCGCGATCACAGCGGGTGATAGACTGTCTGCGAGTTGATCACCTCACGCAGGTAGATAGAGAAGGGATATACGCCATCTGCGCTGAGTACAATGATATCTTCCATCTTGAGGGAGACAAACTGACTCACACTGAAGTACTACAGCATGAGATCCCTACACCCCAAGATCATCCTCCAATTAATGTACGACCGTATAGACTTCCCGAAGCACAGAAAGGGAAAATTCAAGCTCAGATAGATAAGATGCTGAATGATGAAATTATCACACCTAGCACATCAAGCTGGAAGGCCCCATTACTTTTAATTCCCAAGGAATTAGACGCCTCAGGGAAACAAAAATGGCGAGTCGTGATCAATTTTAGAAAATTGAACGAGATAACGATAGGAACCAGTTATCCCCTGCCATTAATTTCAGAACTGTTAGACGCTCTTGGCAAGGCGAGATATTTTCAACTTTGGATCTCGCGAGTGGCTATCACCAGGTGTTATTGAAGCCTGAAGATAGGCCAAAGACGGCATTCTCTGCGCTAGGGTGCAAGTACGAATTCAGGAAAATGCCCATGGGTTTGACGGACGCGCCAGCCACGTTTACGAGACTGATGAACAATGTGCTCACAGGGCTAACAGGTATAAAATGTCGGTGTTACCTGGATGACGTCATTGTGTACGGGAGTTCAATCCAGGAGCACAATGCGAAGCTAAGAGACGTATTTCAAAGGCTGAGAGAGAACACGTTGAAACTCCAGCCAGATAAGTGTGAATTCTTAAGAAACGAAGTAGCATTCCTAGGGCATGTAATCACTGACGAAGGTGTCTAGCCAGAGCCGCGTAAAGTACAGGCCGTTAAGGACATTCCGAGGCCGACCACTAGCCGCCAGATCAAGCAGTTATGCGGACTGAGTGGGTACTATAGGAAGTTCATACCTAACTACAGCAAAATCGCGAAACCGCTGTATCAGTTAGTGAATAAGGACGTTCCCTTTGTATGGGGAGACGATCAGGAACAAGCGTTCCAGACGCTAAAGCAAAAGTTAATTGAGGAACCTATATTGCAGTATCCGGACTTTGAAAAACCATTCGTTGTTACCACTGATGCGAGCAACGAAGCGGTTGGGGCAGTCTTGTCACAAGGACCTATCGGGAAAGACCTTCCAGTTGCCTATTCAAGTAGAACGCTTAATAAAGCAGAAATGAATTATAGCGTAACTGAGAAAGAATTGTTGGCAATTGTGTGGTCAGTAAAGTATTTCAGACCATATTTGTTGGGTAGAAAATTCACTGTTGTGACAGACCATAAGCCGTTGAAGTGGGTCTTCAACGTGCAAGATCCGTCTTCACGCCTGCTAAAGTTCAGGCTGAAGCTAGCGGAATACGACTTCGACGTCGTATATAAGCAGGGCAAACAGAACTGCAATGCATATGCCCTGAGTAGGAATCCTACTGAACCGAAGTGCCAAGCGCGAGTGGTTAACTCGGCTATGCACAGGTCTCACTCAGAGACAACAGTAGAAACTCAGGCCTCAGACGAGAATAGAGAGTAGATACTGTCTTCAACACCCGAGGACGCTACGGCAGAGGGAATTGAAGCGGGCGGTAGCGAGGTTTCCGAGGACGCTAACGCAGAGGAGATTTCGCCTGAAGGTAGCTTATCTGAGGAAGAGATTACGAATTAGGCGAAGCTGAAAAACTAGCCATTTTGAAAGAATGTCATGATTCTTTGGTGGGAGGCCACTAAGGAATAGCGCGCACGTACGAACGAATTCAGTGGAAGGGCATGAAAGGGGACATTGAGTGCTATGTACGCACATGTCCCTCTTGCCAAAAGAATAAAGGGACCAGACCAGATGTCAGGGCTCCCATGAGAATTACGGATACCCCGAACACAATCTTTGAGAAAATACCCCTAGACGTAGTTGGACCTCTTCCGTTGACAGAGGCAGGAAACAGGCACATTCTAACATGCCAAGATCATCTCTCGAAGTATCTAGTGGCGAGTGCCATGCCCAATCAGGAGGCAGAAACCGTGGCAAGGACGCTAATCAATAATGTGATAAGTATGTACGGGATACCAGAGCAGATTCTCACTGACCAGGGCACTAATTTCATGAGTGATGTGTTTAAGACGCTGTGTAAAACGCTGCGCATTCGGAAAACACACACTACGGCCGTCAGGCCACAATCGAACGGTAGCATAGAAAGATCCCATAATGTGCTCACGGAGTACCTAAGGCTGCTCAGGGGAGCAGAATGACTGGGACAAATATTTGCCCACAGCAAGCTTTGTGTATAATACCACAAAGAGCACAAGTACAGGGTTCACACCCTATGAATTAATTTTTGGAAGGAAGGAAGGCAATTATCCCAGGTGTGCTGCAAAAGCCACCTGAAATGAGTTACAATGAACACCAGAACGTGGTGGAGGAACTGACGGCACAGCTTAGGCGAAATCACGAGGCCGCCAGAAAGACCTTAATAGAGCGAAAAGAATTAGAGAAAGAACACTACGACAAAAAGCAAAATGAGGTCACCTTTCAGGTAGGTGATAAGGTTCTCTTGCGCAATGACGCATTGCGAAGAGGAAAATCCAGAACGCTAAGCCCACCATTCGAAGGTCCGTACGAGATAGTAGATGTTTCAGGGGTGAACTGCATCCTACAGATGAACAAGAAAGGAAAAAGGTTTAAAGTACATAAAAACCGATTGAAATTGTATTTGTAGATAAGTAAAGTGAGAACTGGGAAGCGAATGTACTCACAGATAGAAGGGTAACACATATCCTGTCTTTACCTTGAAGGTAGACAGCAGATATGGCGCGAATGCTAGGATTGTTGTCCATTGTAGTAGCAGTGATAGTCGTGACGTCACATCGCTGCAGAATAGCCGGAGAAATACTGGATGTCAAGGTGACACCATATGAATGTACTCCAGGGGCATACTTCGACAATCAGGGTGAGATACAATTATATCATACAGAATGGACACTAGTTACCTATGTAAACCTGAATAAATTAAGTGATGTATTTTCAAATGTCAAGAGACACATACACTGGACTCAATTAATATGTACGCAGTTAGAAAGAAGAACTAATCTAACATGTCAACAGGATGTTAAAATGCTAAGTGCACAATTAGAGAGAATTAAGTAATCGAAGGAATTAATTACGAGGATTAATAAACGAATAGGGGAAACGGATAACACTAGGCGAAAACGAGGCCTAATGAACGCAGTAGGTTCCATCGCAAAGGCGTTATTTGGAACATTAAGTCAAGATGATGCAGATAAATATGAGTCAAAAATTAGTGAGTTAGAGCAGGAAAAGCTTTCAATTATGAACAGCACCATTTATGATGTCACAGCCAATGAGCAGAGATTAACTCAAAATATTGCAGAAATTAGATTCTATCTTGCCAATAGCACGCTTCAGATTACAGAAGCAATTAAGCAATTAGAATTAGAAAACTCAGTGAATAGGCATTTAAATGAGATTGAAGGCCTTCTCATACAACTGTATGAGCATTACAGTGTTGTACTATCAGGTATAATGAATGCTCAGGTAGGAGTCATTCAAGTGCAAATAATTTCCCCAGTTGACATTATTAAAGGTTATAAGAAAGCTCAGGGAGATTTCCCTAAAGGATTGTCCTTGCCATTTGATTTAAAATCAGCTTACGGCTACTTGATTTACAAGGTAGCCACAGTGGAAGTGTTCGCTAACAAAAATTATCTAGTGTACGTCATCAAGACACCCCTTACAGATAGGGTAACTTATACATTGTATCACATGATTCCATTCCCCACGTATATGAAGAGTAATCCACACCATTTTGTTTATCTTCAAGAGACCAAGGACTATATCCTTATGGACAAAGAGAAACAAACTTATGTTCAGTTAGACAAGGATCAGGTAAAGCAATGTAAGGTAGTAACACCCAGTTGGAAACTATGGCATGTTAAATTCCCCACTAATACAGTGTACACTCATAAGAGTTGCGCGATCCAGTTAATTATTGGAGTTAGTCAAATTCCAGATAATTGTGATAAAAGAGTACTTCCCGTTCAACAGCTCATGTGGATACCTATCAGAGCTAACAGATATATATACGTATCCCCAGAAGAAGGTAACATGCATGTTTAAGGATACCACCAGTGATATCAGGTTAACAGGCATTGGTAATCTTGTTTTAAGTGCGGGTTGCACAGTATATGGACCACATAGTAAAATACAAGGTGTAGGTGAAGTGAACACTACACAAAGTAAGGACTTTGTACGAGAAGTCACACTTGATTATGACTGTTGTGAACAGATAGGTAGTGAAATCAAGTTAGAACAGATACCCGAAATGAATAAGTTGTCATTAAATAATTTGCTAAATCATATTAACGATTTACAATGGGCTACCCATAAGACACAAGAAGTGGAAGATATGGTGAGACAAAAACAAGAAGAACTGCAAAGACAAATGGTTTATCAGCATATTAATGTGTACAAATATATTGTGTGGATTGTTGTTGGTATCATAAGTTTAATTTTAATTTGTTATTGTTGTAATTGTTGTTTTCCGAAACTAGGATTTCCAACAAAAAGATGGTCTGAAGACGCACGGGCTCACTGCCCTAATATATGTATAAAACAAACGGTAATCACGAAGGGAGGTAAGGTTAAGACTTCAGATGAGGATTTAACTATATTCCAACGTCCCAGGCGGATCCGGGGACGCTCGGAGATGTCTGAGGAGATCATGGAATTACACTCCAGGCCTGCTGGGGGACGCCCTAGTACGCCTGTGAGATCTATAGAAGAAGTAGAAATGGATACAAGTGATAATCAAAGTAGAGAACAACCTTCCCCTTCACCACAGGGTCGCCGATCCTTACGCACAGGCAACATCAAGGTATAAATAGTGTAGGACAGAAATGGACGTAACGTATGGTTGCATCCATTTCTTCCCTAAGGGGGGAGATGTCGTGTACCGTCCTCCCAAGGGGCTTGAACCGGCGGACTGCCAGATGGACGGCAGCCGGGTTCACAGCCGAGACTTGAACTCAAGGTGTCCAGGGAAATAAATTAGTGTTAGAATAATGATCAATGACAGGAGACACCTTGTAGTATTAAAGAAATTAAATAATAATTATAGTCAGATTTAGTTACTGTAAGAAAAGGGAAATATTTCAAGAAGTTACATGTAGTGGAGAGAGCTTGCGAAGTGCGCTTACAAACGTTGTTGACCAAGAGCGGAGACTTGTTGATCACAACAAGATATTTACTATGTATCAACAAACAAAGTTAGTATACGAGCTAGGCGGTTCGCCGACGTTCCGACAAAGGAACAAAGCAGAGTACAAGGCCAGTCAGGGCCAGTACAGATGCACTTTAGGAAAACAAGGAAAGATGAGGACAAAGTAAGACAGAAGACAGTAGTGCCTAGGTGGCAGCACTTACTGTGACAACTATTGAGAATAGCTACTTGAGGGCGCCACGGACTGGATGAACAGTTTGGTAATGCCCGTAAGACCCAACCACTTGGTAGTGGGTGGGGAGCGAACTTTGAGTTCAGGAGCGGAGATATAACCCCTGGCCAAGATGGCGCGGGGCCTTCTTCCAACCAGTAGTTCGTACTTGTCAGAACAAGATTCTTTTCGAGCATAGCCCAAGTGCCGCAGGGCAAGATTCAGAGATACGCGTAGTAGAAAAGTAGGCGCGTGGAACAAGCTCGCTCTCTCTTTAGATCATTACATTCAGACTTGTAAATATACTGTACATAGTAGTTTGAGTTGTCCTCAGTAATAAAGGACAGGGAAATAACTTCATCTTTTATTTCGGGAGTTGCGGGACGAGTCATACCTACAAATTACCTCCCTACATTCCGCTCGGCAGGACAGGTAATACTTCAACATCCAACGGCCTAGTGACCAACCTACGAGATCGTCTCACTGGACAGGTAGGTCACGACAACACTTTCCACCCCTACCTATTAGACATCCATACCCACGCTATAGATATCTCAATTTTAACACGAGGTGTAGACCCCTCTATTACTAAAGATACAGTCACTGCAGAGCTCATCGCAGAATGTATCCCAGCTAGAAAGGCATTCCGGATCAAGAACGCAACATGCCCCATGTACATGACGCGGATTCTTTTACCACCAACCGAAGACGTCGACAGCGCACTGGCCAGCGGAGTCGCCATCTACCGACATAACCCCGCCACAACAATCAATCCTGTGTGAGCGATGCCTCGTCTGTAACAATCACCCCACCATTCACTGAACAGCTAAAAATCACAAGTATGATCACTGAAGTTAACAAAATTCTACACCCCTATGTCCCAACACCCATCAATACCCCCTGTGTCGCACCTGTGGGATTAATCATTTCATTTCATTTAATTTATTGTTAATGAACATAACGGGCGTTCAGCCCAAATACATGTTCACAATGCCATAATAATAATAATAATAATATTATTATTATTAATAATAATAAATAGAATCTATATACTAATTTGATACAAAAAGTCTAATCTAGCTCCACCCTGTCCTTGTATTCAAAACATATCCGTCACAACAGATCGTTGCTGCCAGAACCGCAGACTTCGGTGTTACAACAGATTCAGCTCATTTCCTTCTTTACACAACTGCTTACTTCCAATTCCTTGTTCCCTGACCCACTTTCTATGGATTCAAGTACACCAAATAACAACAATGGCATACTATCTTGCAATATCGGAATCAGTAAGGCCTCTACATTTCATCATACAATATCATCTACCTACTCAACAACTCGCTAACTCAATGCTTTTTGTTAACACTTGGTCTTACTTAACCTTCGGGCTCGAATTCTAGCTTCTTCACTATGTGCACATCACCAGCACTTCACCTACTGTTAAATTTGCCAAAGAAACTCCATCCACCGAATATCATCACACTGTTAACCAAGCCTCCCTTACATTCTCACTCATCTCTCCCTATTAACCAGCCCTTGTTCTTATGAAGTCCCAACACTTTACACATCTCCAGTACTCCACTTTCCATTAACTTAACCGTACAAACTCCACCCACTAAGTATCATCATACTGTTAAACAAGATCCCATAAACATACATAACCACATTTCCCCATTCCAAACACCTACCCCCTTATTCCCTATAAGCCATACTTCCTCATCGACTTCACTGCACGTACCTTCCTTCACATACCACAATCGCCCTATGACTCTCCTTCTTCCATCTTTCTCACACATGAATTTTTCACCGCACATAGATACTTGTTCAATTCCCCTCAGTCTTCCCATTCCTTCATAATCCACCTTATAATACTCCGCTCATCCCCTTTTCCTAATATTTCCCGATGTTTGGCACTCAATAAACTATTTCTAATCTTACTTGTTTCTTCGCTATTACCTAATAAGTGAAAATCATCGTTCTCTGCCCCACAAAGCATACATAATGACTTATCTCTACCTTTTAACCAACCCTTATTTTTATGTACACCCAACAGACACCATATCAACCCTCTCCTGTTTAGCCTATCAGCGTATCTAATATTTATCCCCGTTACATCCTCTACTTTATTAAAGCACTAAGAGAACTTCTTAATCTACTTCCCGCCAGTAATTTCTGCCTATGGATATCTCTAATCCTCCTAGACAACACCTTGATCCCTCTAGCTTCTGTCTTCGTCCACACCTCTTCTCGCATGTACCCCAAGCCTATCATATCCAAATATCCCTTAATTTTCGCTATTGTTCGTACGCGCCTTCTAATACCCTCCCACCTTCCTGTCTTTTTAAAGTCGTCCAATATCTAACTTCTTTTCACACACTCAAGTTCCAAATCCTCCTCACACATTAATGCTGTCCCTGCATTTGCTGTGCACAGCGGGAGCCTCATCACCATCTTACCGAAATTAGTAATAATTCGTCTTAATTCCACTCTTTTGTCATCCAACCCCCATACTTCAGCGCCATACAATACCCTGCCGAAAATCATCGATCTTCAAACTAACATCAAGGTTTCGTAACTGATACCCGGAAATTTAGCTAGCAAGTTTTTGACTGAGGCTAGGGCGGCCAAACCTCTGCTTCTCGCTCTGCTAATATGATCGTTCCAAGTTCCTTTACTGATAAGAATGACTCCTAAATATTCCAACTACTTACTTGTTCCAATCTTTCCCCCTGCACGACCCATTTCCCGTCCTTTCTTCCTTTGTGTACCTGGGCTACTAGCATTTTACATTTATTCCAAATAATTTTCAAAGTCCATTTCTTCGCGAGATCCGACACTGCATTTAAGGCTTTCTGCATCCCACCTGAAGTTAGAGTCATCAATATCATATCATCAGCAAAAATCAATCCCGGTACCACCAACCCACTAATTACCGGCACGACCCAGTTGCTTCCCCCATGCCCATCGAAAATATCGTTAATAAATAAAATAAACAATATTGGCGATAATTTGCACCATTGCTTTAAACCAACTCTAAGGGTATGCTCAACCTATCGTCTCACAATCTTAGACAGAACCTGACCCCCTACACATAACCTCCACTACCTTCATCATCTTTTCCGAAACCCCCAACCTACCCAATTTCTCCAATAAAGCTCCTCTATGCACCTTATCGAACGCCTTTTAAAAATCAATTGCCGCCACATACACCTTACTTCTTGACAGGCTCCTATACTTCTCCAAAACTGTCTTCACTATCATTATATTATCCACTGTTCTTTTCCTTTTTCTAAATACCCCTTGGTAATCTGTCAACACTTCTTTTTTTCGGCCCATTCACTTAACCTGTTCACCAACACCCCCGTGTAAATTTTACTTAAGGAATCTAACAGAGATATGCCTCTATAATTATGCATACTGTTTGTATTACCCTTTCCCTTATATATTGGACATACAACTCCTGTTTCCCATTCCTTCGGGCACTTTCCCTCATCAAAGATCTTATTGAATAGTTTAAATATGCCCTCTAACATTGTCACATTTTTGCTAATTTCTTTCCAAAACTTATTATTGATTCGATTACAACCCCCACCGACCTACTCCTGAATCTTTTTATCACTCTCAAGGTATGTTCCCTTGTAATTTCCTTGTCCAGTTCGTAATTTGCCACTCTTCTATTCCTCTAAATTATTTCTTCCCCCGTCTTTCTCCACCATTCTTCCCCCTTCCCCCCAAGTAATTCATCAATGTAGCTCACCGACTGTACATCCTTAATGCTCGATATATATAGACTCCTTCCACCCTTAATTAATCTCTTAATCCTTTCCCAAACTTTCCAGTGCTCTTAGACTTACATTCTTTATTTATAGCTTCAGTTTGTTTCTCTAACCACGCCTTTTTTACCACACAAATTTTATTCTATACTCTTTCCTCAACTCATAGAAGACCTTGCTTTCTGCACTTCCACCTTTTTTTGATACTCTCCTGACGCTCCCAGCACCCTCTTCCGCATTACTTCACTCTCTCTATTAAACGATCCTTCACCCTCGTTCTTTTTATTCCTTCTACATGTTACCTTCTATGTTATCATCTTTATTGGATGTTGCAGAAATTCCAAGGATTTTTCAATATTGTTCTTCTCTAACGCTCCTTCCCATTCATATTTCAGAAATTGCAATTCCTCTTTTGCCTCCCTATCCAGTCCCGTACCACTTCCTCTGGCCATTTGTACTATATCCACTCCGTAATTCATCCTTCATCGTAACTTTTTTCCTTATATGCTTCTCTTCCGCCCTTTTTAACATATCCCACACTGGGAAATGGTGAGATGCTATCCAGTCTCCTACTTCCATCCTTACAATCCTCCAACACTCCTTCCGACCTTAAAACCATATCTATCACACTACCTCCCTTCTCTGTA
Source organism: Anabrus simplex (assembly GCF_040414725.1). Classification (NCBI taxonomy): domain Eukaryota; kingdom Metazoa; phylum Arthropoda; class Insecta; order Orthoptera; family Tettigoniidae; genus Anabrus; species Anabrus simplex. The sequence goes on from NC_090265.1 coordinate 1,350,372,425, forward strand.
ACAGATCAATTTTCCCGTACTCTCACCCTCCTTCTAATCATCAGAATAAACTTTCCCGCAGCGCACATATCTAGGAGCTTCTCTCCATAACTGTTAAAAATTATATCCTCACTTCTTCTACTTTTCAACAAACACATCCCATCTCTCTACTATATACCAGACTCTGTTTCCCTATTCTCGCGTTCCAATCTCGGAATATCAACATATCTTCTTCTTCTTCTTCTGCAAACTGCTCTCTTATCATCTAATATCCAGCAATAACTCCTCAAATGATGCTTATTTGCATGTGCGGAACTACTAGGATGACAATATACCAACGCTAGATTTATTTTCTTCATCCCTCCCTCTACCCACCCTATATTAAATCTCAACCATATGGTTTCTTTCATATCTGTCTCGATATCCTCCAATAGTTCACTAATTTCTTCCCTAATTAACACTAACATCCCTCCTGGGTCGCCTCCCTTAGTCCTCTCCTTTCTTCTATATTTAGTCACAAACCCCTTCCATGAAATCTCCTTCCATGTTTCCAGCCACGTTTCCAAGAGTGCCACAACGTCGAAACATTCTACTACTTTCCGAAACATTTTATTTCCTAGTTTGCTTATTAGTCGCTCAATATTCACACATCCTATTTTCCAATATAGTTAAAACTTTCCCTCCCCCCTTCTAAATTTCCTCCCCTATTCTTACTCCTTGTGGTTCTCGCTCCCTCATCCCCTATCTCAATTCCTCCCTTCTACCAACATTTGCCGTTCCATGCCCTCCGTATCCTCCATCCCCTTACATACCTTACCACACAAGTCTTTTAGTTTCCTAGTTCTTCCTTTGCTCATAACAGCTTTACCTTCCCGTCGATCACTCTTCTCATGTCCGTTCTTGCTCATTAAACTACTGCACTCTACTCCCGCCGTTTCTTGCTGCTCACCCTCACTCACCCCTTCACTGTCTGATCGAATCCCCCCTGGGTTGATCTCCTCTCCATCCTCCGCTCCACCCCCGTTGTTTCTTCTTCCTTCTATCTTGCACTGACATCACTCCCCCCTCGGAACTAACGTGTTCGTCTATCTCATTCAGCTTCACCACTGAGTGCTCTCTAACCCATTTCCATTCGTCCCCACCAGTCTCTAACCTCTTATTCGGGCCTTTAGGCCCTGCTGTCTCGCTCTCCACAGATGTCGGTTCAGAATCTCCATGCCTCTCTTCACCCCTATTTTCTGTCGCTGTAAATTTTTACCGTTTCTTATCACAATTCCTGCCATTGGGGTAGAGAAAATTTTTACCTTAGTCTCCGTCCTTTACTTTTTCCCACTCTCTCCACATCGTCTATGTCCACTTCACTGAAGTTTATCATCATCCTATCCCGTATGACCTCTACCACCTTGGAGTTTAGATCAATCTTGCCTTCCCTCTCACCTTCTTCCACGCCATATATAAATATGGCTTTCTTCATTCTCTCCTGCCTATACCCCTCTGCTTCTCTCTTCATAATCATTATCACCTCCTCTTCTAGATGTTTCACTTTCCCTCTTAATAACTCTATTTCCTTCTCATTGTTGCCCGCTCTCCTGTTCGATTCCTCAGTCTTCGTTTCTAACTATTTCTTCATGTTCCCTATCTCCTTTCTCTGCTCTTCCATCATGTCCTTTATTTCTTGCACCTTATCCCATTCACAGTTTTCTTGTATTACTTCGCTTACTACCACCTTAAGTGCTGCCAAGTCCTCCATGCTGAATTTTCCGCTGGTATTTAGGCCCGGGTTTAATTCCAGCCCCCTAATAACCAGAAGCACAGCTATCACTGTCGCTACCAGCACCACTTCACCCATTTTTACTTTTTTTCTTATCACCAGCCCATTCTTGGCCTCCTTCCTCTGCTTCACCCACCATTTCCGAATCGCGGCCCGGTACTGGTCAACACCGACCATGTTCACGGCACGCACTGTACCACGCGGCTTCACTCCTCGGTTGCTCAAGCTAGACTGAGTAATCATATATTATACTCATGCCGCTGTAGACGCCGCCCTGCACCTCACGAAAACCACCCTGCGGTCATAGCCGCCATAAGAACCATCGACAGGTTCACATCACCCAACCGTTCTCTTTTCTCTTCACCTACAATCCATTGTCTCATCCCTTTCATAACGAATTCATTGCTAAATATTCATCCCTACAACAGTATTTAGTCCTTAATCACTTACAAGTCGGGTAAAACCAAACCTTCAACCTTCACTTCTCAACTACTTATTCTAAATTCTCATTTTAACTTCACACCTCTGGAAATCCTTTTTTTTAAATCCACCCACAGCTCTTTATTATTAACAAAACAAGCTCCACCTTCCACGAAGTGTACAGTCACCAACGATGCCACTTGTGTTGTGTTCATAGTAGGTTGTAAGTGTAGGGATGCTTAGAGAATAAATATATGACGTGCGGGGATATTCACAAATCCAATTGTCTGCTTTTATATACGCACTTCTAGGCGCAGGACTCAACGGACAACTACCAGTCAGTTCTTTCTTAAAATTGTAGAATTTAGTTATGAACTAGCTGAAGACCACCCACTTCGCTGGGTTATTTGTACTGTACTCTTGGAAAAGTCAAAGTTGCGGTAATCTGCTCTTGGGTTCTGCCATGGCGCTCTGAAATACAATATACCTACCGCTCGGAGATTCTCATCTGCTTGCGGCGCGATCAGTTCGGGTTTCTTCCTCTAAAGTTGGTTCAGAAGGAAATTAAATACTACGGGTACTATCGCTACTAAATGGGAATGAACCAGATCAAATTTTTACTAATTAATTTATTCTAATCGTGAAAATAATTCAATTTCAAACTTTTAAGTGAATACTAAAATATTAAATTTACTCAAATTGTAGAATAACAATCAATAGTTACTCCATGCCATAAACAACAATTCTCACTAAATGATTGATTAATCTGAAATTGATTGCTGATACCACAGGTGTGAAATATTGATTAAGTGAATGACGTAACCTAAGTTATCATTCATCTACAAATCTCAAATATATAAGGTTACTCTGGGCAGTGTTAAAATTGCCTTTTGTTAATTGACAATTAACAAATTTAAATCATAAAAATACATTGTATTATGTGAATTAATTGCTGCAATAAATAATCAGGATTTTCCTTAAAACACACCTCATTTTGAGAGTTTACTGCTCCGTGTTATATTACCGTTATCTAAATTAGCATCAAAATAGATATGGCCTCATTTAGCATTCATGACCTGGTATCCGATGGATATTCAAACAAATTTTATCAACATATTACATAATTGACCTGAGTTTGCTATGGACTGAAATACGAGTTAACGTAGCATGTATGATTAGTATATAATTAAGTTGTAAACACCTATGAGCATTTAGGAAAAATTTATGCATTGATTCTGTGAGTCTAATTATTATGAATCAATTTTTCTTTAGATCAGGTGAACAGACCTGGCAACATTTACATAATAGAACTTTACACATTCAAATCTTTAACCCGATTCTCGGACATTTTACCCCAGTTATTAAGGAAATGTCTGAAATTCTACAACTTTACACATACAATTTATTTACACTTTACAGAGGCCTGTTCAGTGATGTAATTATTCAGTTATAATTTTCTTGGAGACTGTAAGCGAAATATTGGTTTAAAAGACGTAACCAAGCTGCCTTCCTTCCCTAACGTTTCTGACCTCATTCATATTTACCTTACAGTGGGGGTTAATCCTCCCACGTTGACCATAAAACAAACTAAATTACATGAGAAAGAATCATCTAAGCCTCTGTTATCCTAATTCTACCATTTAAATACACGCCTGAAAGACAAGGCACTCTATCATTATGTAATGTATACTATTACACAGAGCAATACAGTCACGTTCCAATCTGACAGTTAATTGCTTCTAAGGTGCTGACTGCACCTGTCATTCAAGTAACTGAATATTACTGAATGTTCTGATGATTTTACTCGTCACAGTGGCTATGGTAATGTCTCACTTTGGACGATGTGTGTGATCCAGTGCAATTATCTGATATTGTGGTAACAATAATAAATTAAATTAGTTTGAAATGCCGCCTAAATTTAACATAAAAAGAGTCAGATAAAAATTAAATAGACATAAAAATACATCCGGCTGTAATATCCTCTTGAACTATCCTTCCGTGATAATATTACGAATTAAAAGTCCAGCAAAACCATCATAGACATAAATGTTATTATTTAACCTCCGTAGCAAAATATTACCGTTTCAGGTATCTATAATTTTATTATTATTATTAATATTACTATTCCGGTCTAGAAAGCCAAGAATAACGGCCGAAAGGATTCGTCGTGCTGACCAAACGACACCTTGTAATCTGCAGGCCTTCGGGCTCTTTAGCGGTCGCTTGTTAAGCCATGGCCCTGCAGGGCTGTAGTGCCATGGGGTTAGTTTAGGTTATTATTATTATTATTATTATTATTATTATTATTATTATTATTATTATTATTATCATCATCATTCACAGATGTAATTTAAGATTACGAAATAATTTCGTACTAATTAAACTCTGCTTCATATCAGAGGACACAATCTTGAATCAACTGAATATCAACAAAATATTCCCAGTGTGTCCGGATGTTATGATATGGCTTTCTCTATATCCTGTGTTCGAGCATTTATAAGTAGACATCTGCCTTTCTCCATTACAAAGCGGCTAGTCCCTCTTTATTTCATTTCTTATTTTCGACGTAGATACTTATTTCTATTTCTCTCTTATTTTTTCCACGGAGCTTAATTTACATTCTTTTCGTACTTACTCGTAGACATAGGCTCTCATAACGGCGCGTAGCTCGTCGAAGTTTGTCAATAATTTTCCTGGATATAATTGTCCATCATATCTGACGACTAAAATCTGTCCTGCAGATTTTTTTTTTCTCTGTGACGTATTTTGGGTTTGTAGTTAGTATTGATTTTGATTGGACACTGGTATAAAAGTAATAAGGCTTATGGCCGATTACACTTACTCACATCTGTGTACTGAAATACATAAAAATTGAAACAACAGCTTAGAATAGAAATATACACCAATATTGAGACACCAGTCTGACTAGTGTAGTTGGCACAGGCGATATGGGCAAAGAACTGCAGTTTGGCCTTATACACAGTACAGACCGTGGACACCTTTACACTGTGAGTGCCCAGCATTTAACAAGATGCTTCATTAATAGGAGACTAATCAAGTTATGTTTCAAAATCCAAATTGCCCCTAGTGAGCAGAGTTTTAGCGCGAAGCGTTTTGCTGAGTCCCTTCCAGACCTTTTACGTGGTAGGTACAATAGGCAAGACAAAAGGGGATGGTGAAAGGACTATCAGAAACGTACAAACACTCAGAGTAGCACAACATGTTTATATTACAAATACCAATAAAAGAATATAGTTACATTCCATAAACAACAATTCTCCATAAATGATTAATGAATCTGAAATTGATTGCTGATACCACAGGTGTGAAATATTGATTAAGTGAATGACGTTTTAGTGTATAAGTTGATTTTTACAGAGTAGACGACGACATTTAATTGAAACCAAGAATAGAAATTTTAACAGCATAAAAAGGGGCAAATTCGTAATAGTATATACTCAATCAGGAAGAGAAGAGAAAAATATTACAAAATTTAATACGCAGGGCTAATGAATATGCTTAAATCCTGCAAATCACGACCAGATTACAATATGACGAAAACCCTATTTAAAAAATAGCACTATGTATATGAAGATATGTAAAACCACGAAGGCCACTGTATAATAAGAAAACCACGAGGGTCACCTAGAAAGAAAAAAAAGGAGCAATGGGGGGAGAAAAAGAAAATCAAAGGGCTGGCGATGGGACGGGTAAGGGAGATTTTCAGCATGCATAAATGTTTCCAAAAAGTAGTTGAGTAGTAGAGGCACGTACACAATTAAGAGTACGCACTGTTCCAAAACAAGGAAAATTACAGATACGATTATCTCTTCAAGCATCTGTACATGAAGTAAGTCTAGTGGCAACAACGTTTTAAAAATTACAAATCAAGTTCAGAATGAACATACTCGTAGATAATTTTAGTTTCCACACACAATGTAATATTGTGAATCCAGCCTGAAGGGCATAATGGACGAGAACAATAGTTCCTATTTAGGAGTTGAAAGCACACGATTAAATTTTTGCTACCCAGCCAGCCGTCGAAAGTTCAGATGTGATGTTGAAGTTAAAATACGATATCGCATACGGGCCAGCCGTAGTGAGAGTGCGAACGCCTCCTTCCACACAGCTCGTCACTGGATGTCTCACCGCCTGTTCGGGGCCAGGGCAGGCATTTATAGTAGAAGAGCAGAGTCCAGAATGTACGAGAAATAGACTTGACGTATACATGCAGCGTAGAGGGGTGGGACGGAGGGAGAGCAGCAATAGAATTCATAGTGGGCTGGGTAAGCAGTCGAAGCACACGCTGTAGTGAGAGCAGGCCGGAGAAGGCGTTTGTATTGTACTGTGTTGTGTCTAGATTAATATGTGTATGCGTGCTCCCGAAGTATTCTAAAATAAATAAATAAATAAATAAATAAATAAATAAATAAATAAATAAATAAATAAATAAATAAATAAATAAATAAGTCACCCGAACAAATTGTCGATACGTTACTATTATTATTATTATTATTATTATTATTATTATTATTGTTAATTGTTTACCAAAAATCGGATAATATTTATTGATGGAATATGAATAAAGGGTGAGCCCCACTTACGCATTTTTCTTCCCATCTCCATCGTCATAAAGAAATGTTTGCCAATGCCAAATACAAGTTCAGACATTAATTCAGATAGGCCTATATAAACATTTATTCAGAACTAAATCAACACTTTGGCAATGAGGAGTTCGCTAAAAGTGACAAAGAATGCTAAATGGATATTTGACAAGCCAGGAAAACCTAAATATTTACAGGTCAAATAGGTACACGTAAATAATGTTTTTCTATGAGGTATTATTTACACTACGAATATAGATTAACCGTACGCCTTAGAATGGTCGGATGGCCTTTCAAAGTATACAGGACGAGTTTCTGTAATATGGACAGGGGCAGGTTAAATCGTTGAGAGAAACGAACAAGGATTTTCGGTATTGTTCCCCTTCCACCAGTCTCAACCCAATCAGGTCCTTATTTCCCATTCCATAGTTTGGCGACACTATCAAAATTCGCGATGCTGTGGTATTCGATTTATAATCATTATTATGTTTTCGTTTTCATTTTCCACTATTATATCTACGGTTTTCGGCGGCGCCAGCATACCTGTATTTTGTCCCGCAATTGTTATTTTATACGTCAGCAAATCTACCCACACGGGGCTGACATATCTGAGCACCTTCAAACACCAGCGGACTGAACCAGGATCGAACCTGCCAACTTGGGCTCAGAAGGCCAGCGCCTTAACCGTCTGAGCCACTCATCCTCACGGTATTAGATGATTCAGGGATCTAAAAGCAATTGCAATGTAGATAAAAGTGGTATCTTAATAAATAATATTGAAATGTATTCTCTAGCATTTACAAACTAAAACTGAACAAACAACACTGTTTAACCACTTAATATAAATTCATACTTCACTGATTTATTTGCAACACGGAACGCCCTATGTTTACAATGTTAAATCATGCTCCACAAAGGTACATTTTTCTAAAAACCTATTACAGCTATCAATTCGAAAATTTCACAACATGTACCTACATATCTTGGCTTGGTACTGGTTTTGAGTGATATGAAATACTTTCTGATTTTGGAATTATTAATTGGAAGTTACAATTTTTTTGCAATTTTTGCCACTTTTTATAATAAAATATTTAATATCTGACCTACAACAATAATAATTATTTCAGCATGTGCACAACAACATTAGAAAGGAACCCTGAAAGTTTGAATCTCACACAACCTGAGAACATGTTCCTTATGTATTAAAACACAATTACTTTCAGGAAACGGACTTTAAATTCACACCTTTAGTGCATCCTTGCTACATAGCTTGGATTATCTGTATCCTCTTCCATGTCATCTTCTAGGCTTCTCTTACAAGCTCTTCTGACTTGTCTGGCCTTCTGGTGCAAGTTTTTAATAGCCATTTCAGCATATCTCAGTCTTTCCAAGTCGAGTTGCAGCACGGCGTAACGAGTATGAGAGCCAATGGCCAGCCCCAGTTTTTGCAGCACTTCACACATTGTAATATTTTCATGGTTAAATGATGCCACATCATCATATACACCAAAATGAAGTATCCTTATTGATACAAACGCAGCTTTTTGCAAACGGCTCCATATAGTGCTATTTACACGTTCATTAGTATATTGTGTGTGACCATGGAAGCATTTTTTTCAAAAGTTTAATGTCTGATAGATCACTGAAAATAGATTGTATTTCCTCCATAATAGCATATGGTAGGCTGTGAGGATGACTGTAAGTTTCTCCTGTCTCTATTCCTCTGTTGAACTTGCATCAGCTGTCTTCTCGCCGTGGACACAGTCCATGCTGTAGCTTGTCATCAGTTGATGACATATCACAGAACATTACTAGTAGGAGGACTGGTTGTTAAACGGTCAGCAACAAAGTTCTCTCCAACTCTGGCCTTCTTCGTCGAATGAACACGCTTTTTTTGAACACTCTAGTGTTAACACGAGGCATACTGGATCATCAAAGTACAGTAAGAATACCGAACAGAAATACATGTCATGTAATCACATCAACCATAAACAAAGCAAACAAATGACAGTCAACAACCAAATCCATGACAATGCTACCAACAGTGAAATTCCACAGCAATATATTTCGCTCATCTACTTAAATCTACCACTCTATTGGCATATATATAAAAAATACTGCTTCCATCAGTCTAAATGTCAAATTACCTACCTTGAAGAAGCCTGGAGCCTATGCATCATATTATAAAAAAAATTAATTAAAAATACTTCCAGCAGGAGGATTATCTAAATTTATACAAGATTGGAAACGGAAATGGTCCCAGATACAAAATTCAAAATAATAAAATAAAAATTGATTTTTCATTTTTTCGTTCCGTGTATAATTAAGACCTAATTCTTCTCCGGCAATACATTCAGCTCCCTTGGTTTTGAAACTGACTTTAAATTCCGATGCATCTGTAGATTCAATTACGAGCTGGTTATTGTACTACTTAGACTTGATGATTTATTGGCAATGAAGATTTTAAATGATACACTGATACCACGCAGGTACGCAAATTTCATAATGCCAACAAACATAGAGTTTTAATTAGTAGCATATCAGACGACTCCGATAGTCTAAACTTGATCCCATATTCATCCATATATAGATAAACACAAAACTGGAGGTAATTTCCCTATGGAAGTACTGTTGACCTATTGGACGCTTACTATTTAAAGGGACGTAAAATTTAGTTCGTCGGCCCGCTCACCTACCTTGTTATAGTTTAAAATAAATATAAATAAACCAAATACACTGCCCTTACCTAAGGAGCAATTGAAACGAATGCCATAATCTTGAAGCTATTATTGAGAAAATTGCCATTAACTACATCTCTCTACATGCATCATAATACCATTATTTCAAACAGACAATGACAATATGTCTGTCTTGTACTAAATAAACGTAACTCACACACAAGTTTATATAAGAACACGCTTTAATTTTCTAGGATGGAATAGTTCAATTTCAGGAGCATAGATTAACTCCCTGAAAGTTTACCTTCATTTCACCATATCGATGGCCTAATTCTTATACAATGTATCAGACAACGCTCTTCCTATCCATTGAAAATCCACAGCCTGTTTACAGCCATACTACCGGGTCAGGAATGGAATGAATGAAGCCCCCATCTAGCGGCGAGGATAGGAATTGTGCCGGCCGCCGAAGCCTGTCGCACTCCTCTGGGGCAATGATTAATGACTGACAGATGAAATGAAATGTTAATGGAGAGTGTTGCTGGATTGAAATATGACAGAGAAAACCGGAGTACCCGATGAAAAACCTGTCCTACGTCCGCTTTGTCCAGCCCAAATATCACATGGAGTGACCGGGATTTGAACCACAGTATCCAGCGGTGAGAGGCCGGCGCAATGCCGCCTGAGCCACGGAGGCTCGCTCTTCCTATCCATTACCTTTCTAAATACTGGTCACGCCTCCCAGTCGCATATGGATGTGCAGTTCATCAGAACAATTTCCTTTATGCTCATTTTCCTTTATACTTAAGGATAGGAAAGTGATCACAGCGAAAATTACTCTGGTGAACTTCATGTCCGTTCTGTGTGTAGCTGAGGAGGCGTGACCAGTATTAAGGAACAATGGACAGGAAGGGCATTGTCAGATAAGCGGTATTTCTTTATTATATCATTAAAAGCATTCCATACTGTCTCCCATTATGACCAATATCTGCACTGGTATTCCGAGCCCAAGTTCTAGTTTTTGAACCCATCTCGATCCAGAAGTATTTGAATGTGATTAAATATGTTAGAACATATATTTTCGAAACCTCTGGCACATTGGCGTCTCTGTAATCTGTAAAAGTAGTTAATGGTATGTAAATCTAGTTGTATTGTTACGAATCCCTCCCCGCTATTTCATACTTTCCAATAAATAAATAAGAAAGTTAATATCGTTTAGAGAATCGAGTCGTGACCATACTGCGTAACTGCTTTGAACCAAGAATTCGTTCTACCTTCAATACTTTCGGTGTTCTGATTGTCATCATAAAAATTAACTAGTATCCAATAATCCGTCAGCACTACTAACAACTTTCCCCTTAGTTCTCCGTATGATGTTTTATCTAAGATGTACGAAACTGTCTTTTAACACTTTTCAATTACTTGATTGAAATACTGGAACTCTGGTGGTACTAGCCTCTCTGTGATCTAAAATTGACAGGCGTTCATCCAGCGTACTCTACAACAATGACTGGACTCTATTAAAAAAAGGGCGAAAGGCTGAGAAAAGTATATTAATGCTATTTATTACTTTTATTTACTTTTTACAATTTTGTTTTACTTCGTGCCAACACATGTAGGTCTTACGCAACGATGGGATAGGAAAGGCTTAGGAGTGGAATGAAAGCGACCGTGGCCATAATTAAGGTACAGTCCCAGCATTTGCCTGGTTTAAAAATGGGAAACCATAGAAAACCATCTTCAGGGCTACCAACAGTGGAGTTCGAACCCGCTACCTCTCGGAAGCAAGCTCCTAGCAGCGTGTCCCTACCCACACGGCCAACTCGCCCGATTCTATTGGTTTTACGTCCCAGTAATTACTTATGCGGTTTTTGGATAAAGCAGAATGAGATCAAGGTGACAAGTTAGGAATGAGTTGACATTTTCACGTAAGTGGTGTATAACTAGAGGAGGAGACTTTGATAATTAAAAATCGGAGTATTCCACACGCGTGTCGTTCCTTTATAAATGTTCCAGTCTGAACGCTGAAAGGACAATATAATATATAGCATACGGACAAAATGAAGAATAACCATATCTACATTGGTCATTCTTTTGAAATTTAATTGAAGATTCATTTCATGTTTCTTTAATAAACAGTAACACCTTCTTTGCTGTACTGTATCTTGCATTATGTCACAGACTTTATATCCACCTGTGATACTGCGATACAGTTATTAGGCTCTAGAACGCTGGCATCACCCGCCTTCTAGCGAACGACATGAGAACATAGTAACTCCGCTCGCTGCCAACAGATGGAACAACTTTGATAACGGCGCCTTGAGGCTTTGGCATCGCTGAGTTTCAATGGGGACTAATGAGCTTCATCCATAATGACTGCAAGTGGAGGCGATGAAAACATCAAGAGACCATATTATACAACACCATTTACTACGCCACGTGTAATGAAGATGAATGGCGTTATTGTGAAGGTTTGCATTATGTGATCGAAAATCTCTGTGTTGATTGAGAAGCATTCAATCTAGTCCGTCTTAAAAGAAAGAAGGAAAGAATATTCAATTAAAAACTGACGCAAGAAGCATTAGTTGCATTGTTTTTAAATTTGGTATAAAAAGTAAATGGGAATTTCAAAATAAATAAGTACCCAATTTTAAGAAAGGAAAGGTCCACCTCTGTGGTTTAGTTAGTGCGACTAGCTGCCACCGCCGGAGGCCCGAGTTCGATTCCCGGCTCTGCGACGAAATTTGAAAAGTGGTACGAGGGCTGGAACGGGGTCCACTCAGCCTCGGGAGGTCAAATGAGTAGAGGTGGGTTCGATTCCCACCTCAGCCATTCTGGAAGTGGTTTCCAACTTCTTCTCCAGGCGAATGATGGGATGGTACCTAACTTAAGGCCACGGCCGCTTCCTTCCCTCTTCCTTGTCTATCTCTTCCAAACTTTCATCCCCCCCACAAGGCCCCTGTTCACCATAGCAGGTGAGGTCGCCTAGGCGAGGTACTGGTCATTCTCGCCAGTTGTATCACCCGACCCAATGTCTCACGCTCCAGGACACTGTCCTTGATGCGGTAGAGGTGGGATCCCTCGCTGAGTCCGCGGGAAAAACCAACTGTGGTGGGTAAACCGACTTAGAAAGAAAGTTAGGATCTTTAAGTAAACCTCAGCCAATTTCATGAGGCGAAATGCATGTAATTAGACGAAAACAAGTAGGCTAAAAATGTCCGATAATTGATGTTTTGTGACTGTCCAGAGATCCCAGGTTCAAAACCGGACTGAGTAAAGACTATATCGTCCTTTAAGAAGCGATATAGCGTATCGGACAATGCTCTTCCTATCCACTATGTTCCTTATGACCGATCACACCTCCCATTCACATTTGAATATGCAGCCCACCAGCGTAAATTTTGTTGTGCTCATAAGATATATTTTAGATTCAGTGAGACAAACGGTCTGTGTCACAATTGACCTATCGAAGGCTTTTGATAAGAGTGATCATGGCAGACAATTCTGTGATGTTGTGGTTAGCGTGATTAGCTGCCACCCATGGAGGCCCGGGATCGATTCTCGGCCCTGCCACGAAATTTAAGAAATGTTGCGAGGTGTAGAAGGGGGTCTACTCAGCTTTGGGAGGTCAACTGAGTAGAGCTGGGTTCGATTCCCTGTTCTCTGGACTAGAAAAAATAATGACTGAATGGTCGGTTATACTTTTTTGTAAAATAGAACTCAGAGGATTAGATTAAATGAAGCATTAACTGATCCTTTAATCAATAAGAAGGGAATTCATCAAGGCTATAATTTTAAACATTTATGTTTAATTATACCATGTGGTACAGCTGCCCCTATTCATTCAGTTTTATACAAGCCACACAATATAGCCTAACCTTGGCTACTCAAAACAATGTGTGGTCTTACTATGCTTTCTATAATTCGTTTATTCATGTCAACCAAACCAGCACAACGAATTATGGTAAAGAATTAAAGACAACCTGTATCACAGGAACGTCATATACAAGGAATATGATGGCCGAGTGACTAGAAGTAGTATTGGACACGATAGCTAAAGAGAGACGGTAGGTGTCACGCGCAGCCGATCAGGAGCGTGTGACGTCGGTGGACTTTAGTCTGCCAGCCGCTGTAACTTACTGAGAAGCAGCGTGCCGAGCGCCCCACTTATCTTCCTTGAATGAATACGTTTATGCTGTAATATAATATTTTCATATGAAAACTACTAAGATGTTGCATAAAATTATTATTTTTAGTATTTTATTTGTGTGCTTTCGCAAATATTTCAGATCTAATTTGAAATCCAGAATAGTGAGACCTTTTGCTCATATGTTGAAAAATGATTTTAAAATGTTCCAATATACCGGGAATTTTAGTATTTGAAGTTCCCAGTTACTTGAAAGAATTTAAAATAAACATCCTATACAAGTACAGATTAAATAAATCAAAACTTAACAATCAAGAAATAATATTAACGGATAAATTCTTATTAAACCACACAAGATTAAATACTGCATGTTGCTACTCTTCCTGAAAATATCAAGTACTGTACTGACATTATTGCTTTTTTATTACTAACAATAATAATAATAATAATAATAATAATAATAATAATAATAATAATAATAATAATAATAATAATAATAATAATAATAATAATAATAATCAGAGCAAAGCAAAGTCACCTCCGTGCAGGCCATGAAGGCCCTTGGAGGAGTGGAAGGTAAAGGCTTCCACCATTGTTAACCCCGGCACGTGATGGGGTAGAGTGGTTAGCTCTACGCCCGGCCGCCTTTGCCCCTAGGAATTAACCTGGTACTCATTTTTGGTGTAGGCTAATTGAACCTCAGGGCCATATGCACCTCCGGAGATGTAAATCTCGTTTCTTAAATTTTACGACTTCCTGACGGGCATTCGAACCCACATCCTTCCGGGCGAACCGAGCACGCCTTTACTGCCTCGGCGAGGCAGCCCCTATAATAATAATAATAATAATAATAATAATAATAATAATAATAATAATAATAATAATAATTGTTCCGAGGTATCTGTGGAACACCAGAGGTGAAAGAAGGTGCGGGCTGGAATGGGTCTAACTACAAGTCCGAAAGATGAGTTAAAAATTTAAATAAAGGTTATATTTTCAATAGACAACAAGATTTAACAAATTTTCACCAGGTGAAATAACAATGAATAAAATCAGGTACAATTATAACTTTACAAACGAAAGCACAAGTTAAGGGGTTCTTACAAATCCTGGGTTTCGAGCCCCAAATTCACAATCCTTGAGCTCTCAGGTCACAACCACAAAACACCAAAGGGCAGAAAGCCCCTAATTCCATGGAGCACTTGCTCCCACCTAGTAATGTGAAGCCTCCTAGAGGCACCTTTCAAAATACCAGAAAGAGCTGACCCGCTCTCAATCTTTCAAGCCTATTAAAGGCAACACCAGACTTTACAATTAACTGCCATCAAGGCAGAACTTACAAATATAACCAGGGGTATCTCGTACCCAATCTACTGGGCCTTCGCAGGAAGGAAAACAAAACGGGTTAAGTTAATGGCCCAAAATACAAAACAACATGGAGGCGAGTACTTGCACTCCTACACGAAAGCTTGTTAAAACCTAAGTGGCGCTAGGCCGATTCGACAGGGGCTATTCCCATACTAGGGAGGTGACTCATGTAAGAAAATTTTAATACATTACGAAAGAGAAGAAAATCGGTTATGAAAACGTAGTCACCTCAGATAAAAATGAAGGGGAGCTCGAGAGGGTAAGGCACTCTCTATCCCCGATTTACAGTTAAAGTAACATGAAAAATTTACATCGAAATGGTATAGGTTACATCAAAACGGTTTCGGACATTCCCCGAGGATTCAACTGCTGAGCTAGCAAGAAATTAAAGATGTTAAACGGCCATTACCTTTTGAAGGGCTGGTGACTGATGAAGGAGGCGCTTCCCGCCTCCTGCTATTCTTCCATACACTATATTAGACGTTGTACGAGTGGCCGAGAGACCAGAAAATCAGCAGCTTTTATACCCTCGTGGAATATTCGAGACCTTTCATGAATAATTAAGACAAAATCACATGCGTTTATTGGTCGCCTAAAAGTTACAAATCAAAAATGAAGAAGAAACCTGTGATTGGAGGGAAATTAATTACAGAAATTCCTGATTGGGTAAATTCAAAACGGGCGGAAAGAAAGGATTAATCTTGCAAACCCACCAACGAAAGAACGAAATTTAGTAAAGACAACAACTTATCAATACAAAATATCTTCAAGAAAAGTTCCTTCACTTCGCTCCAGGGTGCATGATCATAGTTTTTGGTAGAGACATCTGTGAGAGAATGTCCACACTTCTTGATAATTAGTAAACAAAAACAATTCGAAATTAACACAGTGACATCTTCAGATAAACGGTTGAATTAATTCAGGTTTAAAGTTCAGAGTTTCAGCGGTAGAGGAGTACTTTATGGCGGAAAATTCAAATGTGTGGCGTATAGGTGTACCAACCGTACAATAATAATAATAATAATAATAATAATAATAATAATAATAATAATAATAATAATAATAAATCTACATAATAAAAATAGCATAACTATTAATTTAGGCGTACCTTTCAGGACTTAATTTTGTTCATGTTTATGGATTTTTCCGTGCAGCGTCAGCAAGCGCATCCTTAGTCCGGCTTTCATACACTGACCTCTTGTGTGCTCTCTTTTTTGTTCAGTTCTTTCGTTCTAATAAATGAACGAGTTCTCACGAAACACGTAACAGCAAAGTCGTCAACTTCACTATACTTAGGTCTGATGATATCTATCAGTTCCTTCATCACTCTTGGGCACTTCCTTAGACCATTTCCGTGGAAACTTTGAAAATCGCAATTTCGCGAACAATGTCCAACAACTGGAGAGATGGATTAATTAGGCCTCCTCTAGACAAAGCCGAGATCCAGTCAGTGTTCATAATACTAACGCATTTTCCAGTTTTCCTTCCGTAGATGAAGCTAGTGGCGATTCCTTTTTTCGTAACTCGGTATGCAATATACCCCGCCAACATTTTCAATAAGTCTTTATTTTCATTATCTAATCAATCTCGAAGATTGTGCTGATCAGAAAACTGATCTATTAATGAGTCAACTATACAATTAAAGTCTTCATACAGGTACTGTGAATCAAAAATTTTCAAGTTATTGATTCTATGGTGTCATTAGTAACAGCACAGTCCACTCGGTAGATGACATCTACAGTTAATGTTTCACACTCTTCCCAGTTGCAGTTTCCAGTTTTAATTATATCATATGCGCTTTTCTTCAGTAATAGGGACTCTATTCTCTGGGTAACTGTTGTAGGCAGGGGGTGGTCATAAAATCCAGCTAAACCCCTGATCATAGAAATCGTAATTATATTTCAATACTTGTAGATACTTTCGGAGGAAGAGATCGAACAAGTGTCTAAATTCAAATATTCGGGAAGAATAATCTGAAGTGATCTTTATTGTTTGGACGGAGTGAAGACTAGAATTGCAATGGCCAAGGGAGCATTTATTAAACAAAGGACACTGTTGAGTGGGCCTCTAAATAAGGACCTTAAGAAGAGGTTATTGAAGTGCTTTGAGTGGAGTGTGGTGCTTTATGGAGCTGAGACTTGGACGTTGAGGAAAGAGGAAGAAAGAAGACTAGACGCATTTGAAATGTGGATCTGGCGGAAGATGGAGAAAATCAGCTGGGAGGGAAAAGTAAGGAATGAGGAAGTATTAAAAGGAGTAGGTGAAGAAAGGAGGACGATATTGGAATGCATTCAAAGTGGACAGTTACTGGACAGCGTAAAGGTGAATAGAAGCTATTGGAAGACAAAGAGAATGGATGAAGGCAGAACAGTGTGGGCAATTCATGCGAAGACCTGCCAATAGGGAGACCAGCAGTGATGATGATGATGATGTAGATATTGATTTCATTTAGATTTTATGTTTTGATGTAATTCCTGCAAACTACGGATGGTTTTCCGTCGTTTCCCATTTTCACACCAGGCAAATGCTGGGGCTGTACCTTAATTAAAGCCACGGCCGCTTCCTTCCCACTCCTAGCCCTGCCCTGTCCCATTGCCGCCATAAGACCTATCTGTGTCGCTGCGACGTAAAGCAACTAGCAAAAAGCTAAATGCATCTTCGACACTATCATAGCAAATAGCAGGTTTAACTTTCATCTCGTCAAAGCTCATCACTATATCTCTTTTAAAATTATCGTTCATAATATTTGCTTGACCCTTTAGCAGGTTAAAACTGATATCCAAAAATCCACGTGGAGTAGATAAAATGTGACAACAGCCATGTTATTTTTGTTATTTTTGTTTCACTAGGGAGATGATGTTTTAGAGTTTCCTTAACATATGGAAAAGCCTTTTTTTGGAAATACACCGAATTATAATTGCTTGGCAACATTTTCAGGTGAACAGTTTGTACCCTTTCCCTGGCCCGGTTTGTTTCTGATATTTAGAAAATAATCCTCATAGATTATAAAAATGTCCTCAATTCATTTATTTGTTCATTCACTTATTTATTTTGCTTTGGGTTCTTTTTAGACCTTCTGTAAGTAATTTGTTTCTTTCTTTTAATTCTTCATTTTCAACAATCACACCATCTAGTTCACACTTCAAGGGCAAGTTGTCTTTATTTTGGCGTAACTGTTCGTTAATTTGTCCACCGGGCCAGTTGGCCCTGCGGTTAGGGGCGCGCAGCTGTACATTTACTTCCGGGATAGTGGGTTCGAACCTCACTGTCGGCAGCCCTGAAGATCACTGTGGTTTCCTGTTATCACACCAGGCAAATGCTGGGGCTATACCTTAATTAAGGCCACGCCCGCTTCCTTCCCATTCCTAGGCCGTTCCTACCCCTTCGTCACCATAAGACCTATCTCTGCCGGTGTGACGTAAAACAAATTGTTAAAAAATAAAATTTGTTAATTCGCCCTTCCTGAGGAATGTCATAAAGCTCACTTGATTACTTTACAGATTTGCTTATTAGCGATTCTACAACTTTTTCTACAGTCCCGCCTTTCGGCGCGTGTATTTCTCTCTGAATTGTCTATTAATGCAGGAAACGTGGGAATGTTATGGGAAAGAACTGTTCCATTTTTTTTCAACAACCGCTTAGGGGAAGCGCCTAACAGTTCAGATTGTACATCTCTTCCAAGATCAGATGACATGAAATGTTTGGAGCATATACGTGCTTTTTTAGAGTTAAAGGCATATTTTCTTTTACACAAATATATCCATTGTTTGTGCAGAGTTGAGTCTTTCGGGAATCTATAGAAGGACAACTTAACATTATTTGCGTTGTTGGGATAGTTTGTACAGCCTGCAACCGCACAGTACGGCAGTTTACAGCACAAACATGACATATGCACTTTCAGTTCATTCACGAACAATATGCACAAGTTTACGACTTTCAAAACATTCGCAAGCCTCGAAAGTAATTAAATCATTAAAGGAACAATGTGCAGACCGCAGACGAACAACAATGCACCTAACTTCACTTCTTAGGATTAAAACACCGACACCAAAGAGTATCTAAATTGACTTTAACAAGCTAAACATTGCGTAGTGTAATGGGAGGGACGGTCCAGTGACGTCACGGACACGGCAGTCTACTGAGCATCCGTCTCGTGACACCTAACGTCTCTCTTCTAGCTACCGTGGTATTGGCATAGCACCGTTGATTGACAAAGAGTGATAGTCGAGCGTGCTAAAAGTAAGAGGAGGTAACCGGTGCTCGTTAGTCGGATGTTCGAATTCGATGCAGGACGAATATTTTTATTTCGTTGTTACTGTTCGTATGATGCGCATTGTTTAAAACAAATCTAAATCTTGATTAGTTATCATATTGCGGTTACTCTGCTATGTTTATTTCTAAGTAGCTAATAAAGGTCCGCCTCTGTGGTGTAATGGTTAGAGTGATTAGCTGCCATCCCTGAAGGGTCGGATTCGATTTCCGGCTCTGCCACGAAATTTGGAAAGTGGTACGAGGGCTGGAACTGGGTCCCCTCAGTCTCGAGAGGTAAACTGAGTAGAGGTGGCTTCGATTCCAACCTCAGCCATCCTGGAAGTGGTTTTCCGTGGTTTCCCACTTCTCCTCCAGGCGAATGCCGGGTTGGTACCTAATCTTAAGGCCACGGCCGCTTCCTTCGCTCTTCCTTGCTTGTCACTTCAAATCTTCCCATCCCCCACAAGGCCTCTGTTCAGCATAGCAGGTGAGGCCGCCTGGGTGAGGTACTACTCATTATTCCCAGTTGTATCCCCTGACCCAGAGTCTGAAGCTCCAGGACACTGTTCTTGAGGCGGTAGAGATGGGATCGATCCCTCGGTGTGTCCGAGGAAAAACCAACCCTGGAGGGTGAAAAGATGATGATGAAGAAGAATAAGAATAAGAAGAAGAAGCTATTAGAAGATCTATTTGCAGCAAAGCATGAAATAGGCGTAGATACTAAGAACTTTTGGGCATTCGGTAAGAGTAAGCAAAGGAACCCCTATGTCAGTGTAATGAAATACAATGGAAAAGAACTATTAAGCGACAAATCTGTTGCTGACAGTTTTGCAGGCTATTTCTCATCTGTGTACTCAAAGAAACGGGCGCGGTATGATTTACCGAAATATGAGAATACGGAAGGAGATCCATTGATGAATGCACTAAATGTTAATGAAATTAGTACCACCGAAATTCAAAACGCAATACGCAAGATGAAACCTAAAAAAGCCGCAAGCTCAGATATAATCCCTCCGTATATAATTAAAGGCTGTGGTGATTTTATTATAACCTCTCTCAATTATTTTTATCATTTCGTTAAAAACCGTAACTTTGCCTACAAAATGGAAGATAACGCGTGTTAGTCCGCTTCACAAATCCGGGGATAGGTCAGTAATTGATAACTACAGACCCGTTGCAATTTCTTCCGCATTACCAAAAGTCTACGAACAAACCCTATATCGGCATGTGTTCGAACATGTAGAAATTATCATCAGTGACACCCAACATGGCTTCAGACTGGGGAAATCGACAACGACAAATTTGTTGGAGTTCACTCATGAAGTGTCGGTAGCCATGGACACAGGAGGCCAAGTTGATGTAGTTTTCACAGATTTTAGAAAAGCATTGGATAAAGTTGATCACGATGTACTTTAAAAAAAAATTAGCTTATTATGGACTCTCTTACAGCTTAATAAAATGATTTGCATCATATCTCCCTGATAGACAACAATTTGTGTCTTATAAAGGATTTGAACCTGAATATTACAATACTCGATCTGATGTCTCCCAGGGCTCAAATCTTGGACCATTACTCTTCTTACTACTTCTTAATGATCTTCCTAAATGTATACAATATTCAAATATATTTCTATTCGCAGGCGATGTAAAAAATTTCATAACCATTCGTTCACAGGTGGACTGTAGATTTCTTCATAAAGATCTCAATAGCATATCAGATTGGAGCGTTATTAACAATTTATATTTTAACACTAACAAGTGTTATGTAATGGTATTTTCCAGGAATAAAAATAAAATTAGTCAGTCGTATAATACTTTGAATACTAATCTGTCAGCAGTGAATTCTATAAAGGATCTTGGTGTGCATTTTGACGCTAAATCGACGTTCTCTCTACACAGAAATGAAGTAGTTGCGGATGCTTACACAAATATTATGATTTATTAAGAGATGCACACCTGATTTCACAAATCCCGAGGCAATAAATCTATTATACAACTCATTTGTAAGAAGTCGGCTAGAATATGCATCGACCATTTGGAATCCCACCCTCAAACTATACGAAAACAAAGTTGAAATGGTGCAAAACGAATTTCTTAGGTACTGTACCTTACGTACAAAATAACTAATCATTCTAAATTTGATTCGTATGATGACTTTATGAAACAACTTGGCTATAATTCCTTAGCAAAAAGACGAGTAATTGCAGTTCTTCTATTTGTCTAAAAATTATTTAACAATCTCATTGGTAGCTCTAACTTGCTCTCTTTCTGTTCAACTTGTCTGCCCCTAATCCATCTACACGCCCAAAACATGTTACTTTCTACTGCTATAGATCAACAACCCAACAATATAGTAATTCACCAGTGTTAAACTCAATGAAAATATTTAATGAATATAGCAATGAGTACAGACTAGATATATTTGCAACTATATACACATCCATAGTAAAACAATGTAAACAAATAACTTAATTGTTTCCTGTTCGTAGTTAAAATACCACTTTGCTGACTCCTATTGTTAAGCTCATAACTTTAGTTATCTTTCTAATTATACCATCTACCTCATCATCATTATTATCTTCGATAACACTTCTATCATCATGTATAATTACAGTATCAATGTAGCTTTAAAGCAGTTCGCAAATCATGTTAATTGTAATAGTTTAAATACCTTGTTATACTATGTGCATATGTAACTGAATAATGGTAATATTATGTTACTGAAGAAAAGTGTATTTTTATTTCAGTTATGACTTTATTTTACAGGGACTTTCATAAGAGATATTATAATTTTAATTTAATATTTGTCTTTATCTAATGTAATAGTATATGTATATGTCGATGGCTTTCTTTAAAAACCTCGTAAGTCTGAATACTCTTCATATCCATTATCTATATAAATAAAATTGTATCTGTTTGTCTGTTTGTCTGTTTGTCTGTTCCACCATCACGTCGAAACGGCTGGATAGATCTCAACCAAACTTCATATTTAGAGTATGCTCATCCCGGGGAAGGTTTAGATACGCATATCATTTTAAAATCTTTGAATACACGGGGGGTTTATAAGAAAACCAGAATGGTTTTTCCACCATCACGTCGAAACGGCTGGATAGATCTCAACCAAACTTCATATTCAGAGTACACTCCTCCCGGGGAAGGTTTCGATATGCATATCATTTTAAAATATTTGAATACACGGGGGGTTTATAGGAAAACCAGAATGGTTTTTCCACCATCACGTCGAAACGGCTGGATAGATCTCAACCAAACTTCATATTTAGAGTATACTCCTCCCGGGGAAGGTTTAGATATGCATATCATTTTAAAATCCTTGAATACACGGGGGGTTTCTAGGAAAACCAGAATGGTTTTTCCACCATCACGTCGAAACGGCTGGATAGATCTCAACCAATTTTCATATTTTGAGTATACTCACCCCGGGGAAGGTTTCGATATGCATATCATTTTAAAATCTTTGAATACACGGGCGGTTTGTAGGAAAACCAGAATGGTTTTTTCCACCATCACGTCGAAACGGCTGGATAGATCTCAACCAAACTATATATTTAGAGTATACTCCTCCCGAGGAAGCTTTCGATATGCATATCATTTTAAAATCTTTGAATACACGGGGGGTTTATAGGAAAACCAGAATGGTTTTTCCACCATCACGTCGAAACGGCTGGATAGATCTCAACCAAACTTCATAGTATACTCGTCCCGGGGAAGGTTTCGATATGCATATCATTTTAAAATCTTTGAATAGACGGGGGTTTATAGGAAGACAAGAATGGTTTTTCCACCATCACGTCGAAACGGCTCGATAGATCTCAACTAAACTTCGTATTTCGAGTATACTCCTCCCGGGGAAGGTTTTGATATGCATATCATTTTTAAATCTTTGAATACACGGGGGGTTATAGGGAAACCAGAATGGTTTTTCCACCATCACGTCGAAACGGCTGGATAGATCTCAACCAAACTTCATATTTAGAGTATACTCCTCCCGGGGAAGGTTTCGATATGCATATCATTTTAAAATCTTTCAATACACGGGGGGTTTATAGGAAAACCGGAATGGTTTTTCCACCATCACGTCGAAACGGCTGGATAGATCTCAACCAGATTTCATATTTAGAATATACTCATTTCGGGGAAGGTTTCGATATGCATATCATTTTAAAATCTTCGAATAGACGGGGGTTTATAGGAAAACCCGAATGTTTTTTCCACCATCACGTCGAAACGGCTCGATAGATCTCAACTAAACTTCATATTTAGAGTATACTCCTCCCGGGGAAGGTTTCGATATGCACGTCATTTTATAATCTTTGAATACACGGGGGGTTTATAGGAAAACCAGAATGTTTTTTCCACCATCACGTCGAAACGGCTGGATAGATCACAACTAAACTTCATATTTAGAGTATACTCCTCCCGGGGAAGGTTTGGATATGCGTATCATTTTAGAAACTTTGAATACACGGGGGGTTTATAGGAAAACCAGAATGGTTTTTCCACCATCACGTCGAAACGGCTGGATACATCTCAACCAAATTTCATATTTAGAGTATACTCATCCCGGGGACGGTTTCGATATGCATATCATTTTAAAATCTTTGAATAGACGGGGGTTTATACGAAAAGCAGAATGGTTTTTCCACCATCACGTGGGAACGGCTGGATTGATCTCAACCAAACTTCATATTTAGAGTACACTCATCCCGGGGAAGGTTTCGATATGCATATCATTTTAAAATCTCTTCATTATAAACAACTTTCGTTTTGTTCATAATTTACCTTAATCTTCACATGACGGAGAAATTTACAATTTTGCGCTGGTATCATGCTCTGCATTGAGTGACCGACAGACCGACAACGAACCTACAGGTTACCATGGCAACGTCTCTGACTGCATGTCAGCAGGGAAGTAACGTATTGCCATTTTCCTCATCATGCTTTTAAATTCGTGGTTGTTCCTTAGGTAGAAGGCAAGAGAGGCGTCAATCGGCCTATCTGCGGGATATTGGCGGAATATCGTTGGATGTTATAACCGCCTTCGAATAGATTAAGTAATAACACCATTAGTCATCTTCTTATTATTTGTTTACCTAGGAATCAATGGACCTAAATTTCTCCTCTGTTACCGCTTTATTATATCCATAACTTACACTAGCATAATTTATTGAGGGGCATTTGATTTTCCAATACATTAACTCGGCATTTACATATTTGTCGTTTTCCGGCTGCCCTCAATTATAATCCATTTTCTATTACTTTCAACTTTCTTAACTGTATTATTTCTTCCTTAATTACGCCGTATGTACGCGAGTGCTACAAAGTACTGGATGTATTTCCACCAATACTCATATTTAGAATACACCTGTCCTTGATAGGTTTTAGGGCAAATATTGTTTCTAAATCCCTGAACTGACTGGGGGTTTATACGAAACCGAAAGTGTGATTTTGCACTTCCACAAAATATACACAACCAACGTTAATTTAAATCTACCTGCCTCGGTAGAAATGAATTTCTAAACCTTTTTTCTCATGTGCATCATTTCGATACGAGGATTAATAAGGGAGATATCATTAACGGACCGTTTTTTTGTACAAGTCCCATCGGACTTAACACACGAGCGGGTGCGTGTAAAGCTTATTCCTTACAACTTGAAAACTACTGAAGATATTCGAACCAAAATTCATATTTAGCATCCACCTGTCCAAAGGTAGGTTTTAAACGTAAATAACATTTCATGTTCCGGAATGGACTGGCGGTTTATAGGGAACCGAAATGGTGATTTTACTCTTCCACAATATATAGAGAACAAGACCAACCTGACTGGAAATCGACCAAACGTGATGGAATTCCACCTCTAAACCTTTTCTTCATGTGCATTTTTTCGTCAGGAGGATTAATAAGGGAGATATCATGAATGGTCAGTTTTGCAGGTTAAGTCCAGCGGACATAGCCAAAAAGGTGTTTTACATGGAGCAGATTCCTTATCTACATAAATCAAATCGTAACGACTGTGTGCCTCTACAATGACTATTTTGGCGAAATTTTCGTACAGCTTTCCGTTTAAGGGGTAATAATGACCATCTGCATAATTTTTGGTTTAGTTTCCTGAAAGTCCTAATTTTTACCCGCCTCGCCCAAAATCCAGATTGCAGCATAATCTGCCAGAAGAAAAAGAAGATAATTGAAATTTGACAAAATTATACGTTTTAGACTGTAACGAACGGAAAACATCCAAGATCATTAAATTTTTCACTTTTTATCCCCGAAGAATATCGAAATATGCAGGCAATTTTTATGATGGTGCAGACCTTCGGAAATTCCTATCACATAACAGATTGCACAATCTCCGTTCAATTTGGAATGATCTACAACCTTGGTCTTATGACTTTTTGCCGTATCTCTATCACTTTTACGTTTGATTTTTCTCTATTAATGGATGTTAAGTCAATTTGGAATTTTCACATGCATAATTCATACCTTCGATTACTTCTATGAAATACAGAATCATCAAACTCTTCACGAAAATTGGCCCACCCAGTAGCCATATATGAGCCAAATGCTATGTATGTAGCCGTCACATAATTATTCGAAAATTAATGTAATGTGAGATAATCTTACAAGAACGTTACCCTGTTCCACGTTTCTAACTCAATCTGACCCAAGAATAGATTACATATCATAGGACCAGCCATTTAGGCCACTAAATCCGGCGTGTCTTATAGTATAATCCTTTGTCGATATGACGTACGTTTAGTAGCAGTTAATCTGTAAATGAAGGTCTTCAATATTGTAAACACGCATATACTTTCGTATGTCGATCTATATATATATTCACTGATGTCGATTTTTAGCGATCGAGAAAGGGTGGGTCTGCTATTGTAATCAGTACTCCCCACACCGACTTTGACTGGCAGTATGAAAGGGTTCCTTCTCCAACTGCTGTGTAACTGTCATTAGTAAGGAAGGTCTACAATTGTAATGAATAGTTCACTTCTCGATTTGACTTGCAGAAGGCAAGTGAGCATGCAGTTTTGTTTAAAACTCCCCTACCCGATTGTGTTTGGCAGTAGGCAAGGGTGCCCGCCATTATAAAGAAATGTCCTCATCTAAAATGTGACTGGCATTAGGCATAGTGGCCTGCTATTTTGATGGAAACTCACCAACTTGGTGTGACTGGCAGTAAGCTGGCTGGAAGTAGGAAAATGGGCCTGGCATTATAATGATAACTGCACAACTCAATTTCGAGTGATAGTAGGATAATTGCCTGCCATTATAATAAAAACTGTAATCTGTCTGGAAGTAGGAAAGGGGGGCTGCCATTTTAACGAAAACTCTCCAAATCGATTCTGTCCGCATAGTAGGCAATGGGGCCTGAAATTATAATGTAAACTTCCCAACCCCATTGTGAATGGCAGTAGGCCAGTGAGCCTGCCGTTATATCACAAATCCATAACAAACACTTTACATTGGAAACAACGTACGGGTACCTCCCCATGCTCTTCCTCGGATAACGCTAAGAGACATGCAATTTTAAAACAATCTTATTGACTGCATGCACACTATTTACTTCGATATTCGAATACAATGTAGAATACCGTAGCGAAGCACGGGTACATTCGCTAGTATTCCTTAAGACTGGTCACGCCTCCCAATCTCATATTTATATGCAGTCCAAAAGAATAATTTTCGTTATGGTCATTTTCCCCTGCCAATTTGTAAAGGAAAATAAACCTTAAATACACTATACTGTAGGAGTGTGTAAATTTGCCATGCAATCAACATCCCTACAATACGGTACGTTAAGGTCCATTTTCCTTTAGACATTAGCAAAGGAAAATGAACACAGCGAAAATTATTCTGATGGACTGCATACAAATATATGACTGCGAGGCGTGGCCAGTCTGAAGGGATATAATAGGCAGGAAGAACATTTGGACATACGAGGTTTTAAAAGAAAGTCATCTATGTGTTTCACATCATTAGGTTTGTACCTGTCTGAAGCACAATAAATTAAATAAATAAATTACCTACAGAGATTCACCAGAGATTCACCGGGCTTGTATACGGCCATTCGCCTAATGAATAAAATTTTCAAAATGACCACTTCCTTCGCTAATGCAAATCTCAGGACGGTTCAGAAAAGTCCTTCTTGTTTGCTGCAACATATGTGGTGGAATCTGCTTGCAGGCTTCAGTGATGAGCCTCCGTAAATGTTTCGGGCTCTTTGACTCCTGTTCACAGGCTCTTTCTTTTAAATAAACCCAAAGGAGACATTCTAGTGGAGTAAGCTCAGGTTATCTGGCCAGCCATATGAGAGGACTCCGTCGTCCAGTCCATCGTCCAGGATATATCTTATGCAAGTGGTTCCGCGTCCGCCTCTGTGGTGTAGTGGTTAGCGCGATTAGCTGCCACCCCTGTAGGTTCGGGTTGGATTCTCGACTCTGCCATGAAATCTGAAAAGTGGTACGAGGTCGGGAACTGGGTCCACTCAGCTTCAGGAGGTCAACTGAGTAGAACTGGGTTCGATTCCCACCTCAGGCATCTTGGAAGTGGTTCTTCGTGGTTTCTCACTTCTCCTCCAGGAAAATGCTGGGATGGTACCTAGTCTAAGTCCACGACTGCTTCCTTCCCTGTCCCTTGTCTATCCCTTGCAATACTCCCATTCCCCACAGGGCCCCTGGTCAGCATAGTTGGTGGGGCCGCCTGGGCGGTGTACTGGTTCTCCTCTACATTTGTATCCCCGGACCTAAAGTCTCACGCTCCAGGACACTGCTCTTGAGGCGGTAGAGGTGGGATTCCCCGCTGAGTAAGAGAGAGAAAGCAACCCTGGAGGGTAGACGGATTATGGACGAAAGAAGAAATCAGAAAGTGGTTCCGCACTGCCAACGACCAGTGTGGGGAACTCTATCCTGCTGGAACCACGTCCTTAACCGTGGGAGGTATTCACTAAGAAACTGTGAATAGCATCGTCCCGTAAAGTTTTCAACGAAGGAATATGGTCCAACTATCTTGTCACCTATTATCCCGCACCACACCTTGACGCCTCGTTGTGCCTGAAATCCAGATCAACTTATCCAGCGAGGACTTTCACCGCTCCAGTAATGGAAGTTGTGGCGATTAATGGTTCCGTTGTTGTGAAATATGGATCGTCATTAAAGGGAATATTCGTTAAAAATTCGCGTCATCTTCAACTCATTGCAACATGCATTGCGAATATTTTATCTGTTTTTGAAAGTCATCTCCGTGACGTTCCTGGTGTAGTTGTTGATGGCAGGGATGGAATTTACGGAAGTGCAATATGCGAAGTACATATACATGCCTGATGTTTCGGTCATTTCCAATGGCCCGTGAGCTTCTACGTGGGTTGTACGCAACAGTGTTTTTGAACAGCTTCTCGTTATTTTCAGACGTCACTGGTGCATCCCGGACGGGGGTTCATGTATAAAATGACCACATTGCACGTAACTGTCGAAATGAATCTGCCTTCGTTCAGAAAATCGTTGTCGATACATGCGTCCGGCTTCCCATCAACTCTGCTTTGCTTCCCCATAAAGTAGTACAAAATTCACATAATCATCACATGAATACATAATATTTGCTTTTGCTCTAACCGTACAGTAGGTGTTCGCAATTTGCTGCAAATAACACGACGTGCTGTGTTGTGAGCCCTACGAGTCGAACGTGTGCAGTTGCTTGGTTGAATGGCTGTGTCATAATGTTGACAATAAGTGCAGTGCGCTACATTCTTTGTATAAAAGGAAAACCCATTGTGCAACAGCCCCGAAGGGCCTTGGCCTACAAAGCAACCTCTGCTCAGCCCGAAGGTCTGCAGGTTATGAGGTGTCGTGTGGTCAGCACGATGAATTCTCTCGGCCATTAACCTCGGCCTTCTACTCCGGGAGTCCGTTGTAGCCGTTTGGCATATGGAAGTCGCACGTTATTGCTTTCTTACCGTTACTTGCTTTGTAAAGGTGAAAAATGTCTCTTCAGACTTTAGTAAGCTAAACCTTAATAACGAAAGCCTTTACGAATTTAACACAAAATAAATTTGAAAAGCACGTAACTAGATTCGAACTCCGAAACCCTACAAACGATCATACGCTGAATTCTATTAGTACCCCGTAGCCACTTCAGGCGATAAACAGTACGTCTCGAAACCCTGTATTATTGAATGAATCTAGACTATCGCTTCGCAACTGTTGCGTTTTACAAGTTCTGAACTAGAATTTGCGGACAGGTTTATCTTGCTGCAAACACCAGATAGTCTATCATAAGCCCAGGTAGTTGCAACTATTCCCTACGCGTAGAGATGTACCCATTACTTGGTTGAATGAGAACTGCGTAATGTTTCAGGTCATAATCACAATGCATTTATCCGTAGTCGGTGCATTGACGTAGCGATATGTACACTGACTGACAGAGGAAATGCAACACCAAGAAGGAGAGGTCAGAACTTTATGCCAATTGCAGGGTAGACTGACGTCACTGAGGTATGCTCATGATGTGAAATGCGCCGCTGTGCTGCGCACGTAGCGAACGATAAATGGGACACGGCGTTGGCGAATGGCCCACTTCGTACCGTGATTTCTCAGCCGACAGTCATTGTAGAACGTGTTGTCGTGTGCCACACGACACGTGTATAGCTAAGAATGCCAGGCCGCCGTCAACGGAGGCATTTCCAGCAGACATACGACTTTACGAGGGGTATGGTGATCGGGCTGAGAAGGGCAGGTTGGTCGCTTCGTCAAATCGCAGCCGATACCCATAGGGATGTATCCACGGTGCAGCGCCTGTGGCGAAGATGGTTGGCGCAGGGCCATGTGGCACGTGCGAGGGGTCCAGGCGCAACCCGAGTGACGTCAGCACGCGAGGATCGGCGCATCCGCCGCCAAGCGGTGGCAGCCCCGCACGCCACGTCAACAGCCATTCTTCAGCATGTGCAAGACACCCTGGCTGTTCCAATATCGACCAGAACAATTTCCCGTCTATTGGTTGAAGGAGGCCTGCACTCCCGGCGTCCGCTCAGAAGACTACCATTGACTCCACAGCATAGACTTGCACGCCTGGCATGGTGCCGGGCTAGAGCGACTTGGATGAGGGAATGGCGGAACGTCGTGTTCTCCGATGAGTCACGCTTCTGTTCTGTCAGTGATAGTCACCGCAGACGAGTGTGGCGTCGGCGTGGGGAAAGGTCAAATCCGGCAGTAACTGTGGAGCGCCCTACCGCTAGACAACGCGGCATCATGGTTTGGGGCGCTATTGCGTATGATTCCACGTCATCTCTAGTGCGTATTCAATTCACGTTAAATGCCCACCGCTACGTGCAGCATGTGCTGCGGCCGGTGGCACTCCCGTACCTTCAGGGGCTGCCCAATACTCTGTTTTAGCAGGATAATGCCCGCCCACACACTGCTCGCATCTCCCAACAGGCTCTACGAGGTGTACAGATGCTTCCGTGGCCAGCGTACTCTCCGGATCTCTCACCAATCGAACACGAGTGGGATCTCATTGGACGCCGTTTGCAAACTCTGCCCCAGCCTCGTACGGACGACCAACTGTGGCAAATGGTTGACAGAGAATGGAGAACCATCCCTCAGGACACCATCCGCACTCTTATTGACTCTGTACCTCGACGTGTTTCTGCGTGCATCGCCGCTCGCGGTGGTCCTACATCCTACTGAGTCGATGCCGTGCGCATTGTGTAACCTGCATATCGGTTTGAAATAAACATCAATTATTCGTCCGTGCCGTCTCTGTTTTTTCCCCAACTTTCATCCCTTTCGAACCACTCCTTCTTCGTGTTGCATTTGCTCTGTCAGTCAGTGTATTATTTATATGTAATATAACTTGATTAGGATAATACTTGAGAGTTCAAAAAATTCAAGTCTTCGTAGAGGATGCCTAGGGGAGTTCGAAATGAATTTTTTTTAAAAAAATGCATGACTCAATATGGATTTGAAACCTCTGAGCTCCAAGTAGCCTATCCAGTTACATATACCACGCCCAGTTCAACGAAGCTACTTCCAGCGCGAAAGTTAACGCATTTTAACTCTGTATTCACGAGGAGAGTGGTAGTTCACGCTTCGAAAAGTTACAAATACGTTATAGCCTTACGGCCCGGTGTTGTACCTTTACTAAACGCTCTAACGTTAGTAATTGCATAGCATCTGCTGTGCAGCATTTGCGTCTCAAAGATTATAAAATTATGTGAAAAGCACGTTTCTATCAATTTCGATGTGATGAGACTACACAAAATGGCGAAGAATGAATATGTCCTTATTTGGTCCTGACCTATCACGTTTCCTATGATACAGCGACCACCATTTTCTATTCACTTCGACCAACCAGATGCGCCATTCTGTACCGATAGCTATAGGAGTGGCTATGGATTTTACAGTAAAATAACATTTCGTAATAATGACTAGCGTATTCTACTCCGTTCTACAAAACATAATCATCATCATCATCATCATCATCATCTGTTTACCCTCCAGGGTCGGCTTTTCCCTCGGACACAGCGAGGGATCCCACTTCTACCGCCTCAAGGGCAGTGTCCCGGAGCTTCAGACGCTTGGTTGTGCATACAACTGGGGAGAATGACCAGTACCTCGCCCAGGCGGCCTCACCTGCTGTGCTGAACAGGGGCCTTGTGGAGGGATAGGGGAGATTGGAAGGGATAGGCATGGAAGAGGGAAGGAAGAGAGAAGGAAACGGCCGTGGCCTTATGTTAGGTACCATCCCGGCATTCGCCTGGAGGAGAAGTGGGAAACCACGGAAAACCACTTCCAGGATGGCTGAGGTGGGAATCGAACCCACCCCTACTCATTTGACCTCCCGAGGCTGAGTGGACCCCGTTCCAGCCCTCATACCACTTTTCAAATTTCGTGGCAGAGTCGGGAATCGAACCCGGGCCTCCGGGGGTGGCAGCTAATCACGCAAACCACTACACCAGAGAGGCGGACTCTACAAAACATAATACCGTGTTTTGGAGACGATCCTCACTTACTGCCTCTTGTACCGATTTTGCATTGTGCGGGGAAGTCTATATCGGGCTGTAAGATATTTCGTAAGGTAGGACTAAGAAACGTTTAATTTCTAGCTGGTTGCGTATGTTTGGGAAAACACACGGGCAGCTGTATCACCTGGTATATCCGTATAAATGATAATATTAAACACCTGGAGTCAGAGATAATGCTTTTTGCTGGTATTGTTACACTGTGTAGAGTAGTGACTGTGATTGTGAGTGACTGCAAAAATACAACGACAATATTGTGAAACGGACAGCAGGCAATGGCTTGATGGTAAACGGCTTGAA
Organism: Anabrus simplex; assembly: GCF_040414725.1. Classification (NCBI taxonomy): domain Eukaryota; kingdom Metazoa; phylum Arthropoda; class Insecta; order Orthoptera; family Tettigoniidae; genus Anabrus; species Anabrus simplex. The sequence continues at coordinate 1,350,404,980 of NC_090265.1, forward strand.
AGGTCAGCTTGTGTGTTTCATGAAAACAAAAATGTCCGCTCAGTTTTAATTACTGCGTTGACGGGATGAAATTTCCTCACGGGGATCAGTGCAAGTAACTAGGTGTAAAAGTAGAAAATGAGTTCATTGGAGAAATCACATAAACGGGGATTGTAAATGAACGTTACATACCTCTTCATTTGATTTCCAAGATATGTAAGGACTGTAGTAAGGATGTAGAGTATGGTTTCAGTGTAAGGGACTCTCACCAGGAGTAGGCCTACTTGATTAGAGAACTGGAATAAATCCAAAGAGAAGCAACTCGATTTCTTCTCGGTGGTTTCCGAAAAATGTGTAGCGTTACGAAATTGTTGCAAACTTTAGGCTGGGAAGATATGCGAGAAAGAAGACGAGCTGTTCGACTAAGCGTCGTGTTTCCAGCTGTCACTGCAGGGATGGCGAGTGAAGCTTTTACAAGTAGGAAATATTACAATACGAAAATGCAATTGGAACTCAAGAGGAATAATTGAGGCAATTATTAATTTATAGGAAGACAATTTTGGAATAATAATTTTATCAACGGAAATGTTCGATAAAATTCCTCTTTGAAATCATTCAGGAAAATGCTACGTAAACAAATTGTAGGGAATGTGCCACCTGCGACAGTCCTAAATGCATATAAGTGATCATTCATATGTCTAATTTAATAATAATAATAATAATAATAATAATAATAATAATAATAATAATAATAATAATCACACCCGCGTTGTAGAGGTAGCGTTCCTGCATCTCACCTGGATGTCATGGTTTCTATTCTCGGCCAGGTCAGGTATTTTACCTAGATCTGAGTGCTGTTTCGAGGTCCACTCTGCCTACGTGATTACAATATATTGATGAACTGTCTAACAGTGAGATATAGGCCTCTGTCTTGAAAGCTAAGGATGTCTGCCAAGAGGATTCGTCTTGCTGACTACTGGTCACTTCGTAATATCCAGGCTTTCGGACTGAACAGTCGTCACTTGATAGACCAAGGTCAATGAGGGCTGTAGTGCCATCGGAAAATAATAATAATAATAATAATAATAATAATAATAATAATAATAATAATAATAATAATAATAATAATAATAATAATAATAATAATAATAATAGTCTGTCTTTGTGGACTTTAAGAAAGCGTACAACTCCATTGACCGGGAAGTCCTGCTAAACATCTTAAATGAATTTGGAGTTGATTTGAAACTGCTGGCATTAATTAGAGCCACCCTGACCGGTACAAAATCCAAGGGGAAGTTCCACGGATGTCTCTCGCATTCCTTCGACATCAAAACAGGAGTCCGACAAGGTGATGGGCTATCCCCGATACTCTTCAACTGTGTTCTTGAAAAGATCATCAGAACCTGGCGGGTGAGATTACAGGAAATCAACTACAGTCCATTGAGAATAGGAACCAAATCCAAGGGGATCGCAACAGACTGCTTAGCATTTGCCGATGATGTTGCTGTTCTCTCAACCGACATAGAAACCGCTAGAGCTCAAGTTGAAATTTTAAAGGAAATTGCCGAACAAACTGGTTTGCAGATATCGTTTGAGAAAACAGAAGTAATGACTAACATCAAAGAGGCTCCACCAAAACTCCATACAAAATACGGGGACATCACCCGAGTAGACAAATTCAAATACCTGGGTGAGATCATCATGAAAAATGGACTGGACAAAGAAGCATTTCAGGAGCGAGTACGCAAACTGGAAATAGCCTACCAAACATCCCGCACAATCTACAACAAAAAATGCCTTTCCCAAAACACCAAGATACGTCACTATGAAACAGTTCTGAAGCCAGTAGTTCTATATGCAGCCGAAACCCTGTCTCTAAATGCCAACAAAGGACTCCTTGAAGAACTGAAGAAAAGAGAACGCAAAATTGTGAGAGGAATCTTGGGATCAAAGTACAAGAATGGAACCCATCAAAAGAGATCCAACAAGGAAGTCTACAGAAAAATAGAGAAAACTACCGACACAATCAGAAAAAGACGGGAACGATTTTACGGTCATCTGAAAAGAATGGACGGAAGAGAGTTAACTAAAGAAATCTTTCACTTTTTTGATTCAAACCCCAAAACCACAATTTCCTTGTTTAGAAATACCGAAGAAGACCTGCAAATGCTACATATCTCAGCTGAAGACGCCCTTAACAGAGATCTCTTCCGCAAGAAAATATTGACGAACGGGCTAAACCGAGACGAGCAACCGAAGAGAAGACACGGTGCCCCTTGGACAGAGGAGCGTAAGCAGGCCCACTCACAAAGAATGAGGGAAATTTGGGCTCTAAAGAAGGCCAAGTTCAGTGTCAAATGCAACAAGACTTAACGTGGTCCTTGATGGCCCCAGCGAATTATATAATAATAATAATAATAATAATAATAATAATAATAATAATAATAATAATAATAATAATAATAATAATAATAATAATAATAATAATAATAATAATAATATGTTCTTGTTGTTGTATGAGCATCACTCCAGAGATTGGTGTGATGCAGGTTTCTATGCCATCCTATACTGTGTTAATATTTTCATTTCTACGTAACTGATTCATCCTTCATCTGCTCAAATCTGCTTGTGATATTCATACATTAGTCTACCAATACCGTTCTTACCCACTGAACTTCCCTAAAAAAACAACTGAACAAGTTCAGTGTGTCGAAAGATGTGTTCTATCATTCTATCCCTTCATCTCGTCAAAGTTAGCTAAAACGAACCCCCCTCACCAATTTGATTCAATGACTCTTCATTCGTTGTTCAACCTACCCACCTCACGTTCAGCATTCTTCTGTAACACATCTCAAAAGTTTCTGACCTAGTTATCGTCCATGTTTCAATCCCATAAAATGCCACGCTCCAGGCGGAAGTTTTCAAAAGCATCTTTCTGATACATATATAAATGTTCGAAGTCAGCAAATTCATTTTATTTTATTTTCTTAAGAGAGGCCTTCCTCGCTTGTGCAGAGCTGCAGTTTACGTCCTCTTTATTTTGGACATCGTTAGTTATTTTACTACTTATGTAACAATATTCCTCTACTTCCTTCAAGACTTCATTTCCTAATCTAATATTACCTGCATCACCTGACTTCTTACTAATGCACTCCATTGCCTTTGTTTTGAACTTATTTATTTTCATCCTGTACTCCTTAACCAAGGCTCACTCCATACCATTCAGCAATTTTCCCAGATCTTCTGCAATCTCAGATAAAATAACAGTATCATCGGCAAATCTCAGGGTTTTGATTTCCTCTCCTTGGATTGTGATTCCCCTTTTTTAATGCTACTTGTTCGGGGCCTCGACCTATAGAGATCTTTTGCCCCTGCTTGCACCGTGTGATATGAACCCGCGTGTAATTGGAATGGACGCAGTGTAGAGTGTTGAATGTGAGGAAAGGAACGTCAAGGACGACACAAACACCCACTCCCCGGGCCAGGTATATTAATCATTAACAATTAAAAAACCCTGACCCAGTCGGGAATCGAACCGCCGGGTGGCAGGGGGACGCGTTGCCGCCTACACCGCGGGACCGGACTTGTGATTCCATTTGTAAATTCCTATTTGGTTTCATTTACAGCCCGTTTTGTTTAAGCATTGAAAAAGAGGGACAAACTGAAGCCTTGCCTCACTCCTCTCTGGTTTGTTGCTTCTTTTCCAAAGCCATCGAGCCCTACCACTGCAGACTGATTTTTATACATAATGTAGATAATTCTTCGTTTTCCGTATCTTTTCCCGATCACCTTCATAATCTCAAATAGCTTGGTCCAATCAATATTATCAAATGCCTTTTCTAGATCTACGAATGCCATGTACGTCGGCTTGTTCTTAATTCGATCCTCTAAGATTAGACGTAAAGTTAGGATTGATTCAGTTGTTCGTATATTTTTTCTGAAGCCAAATTGAATTTCTCCCAACTTAGTTTCAACTTGTCCTTCCATTCTTCTATAAAAAAACACGTGTTAGAATTTTGCAGGTGCGAGATATAAAACTAATGGTGCGGTCGTTTTCATACTTGTCAGCATCAGTATTCTTGGGAATAGGTGTAACATCATTCTACCGAGAATCGAATGGCACTTCTCCTGTCTCATTCATCTTACACACTAAATAGAATAACCTCGCCATGGTCGTTTCTCATAAATCATTCTGTAATTCAGAGAGAATATCATCAATTCCAAGTGCCTTCTTCCTATTTAGGTCTGACCTCAAAGTTTGGTCTCCCATTTCATCAGCATCAACAGTCTCTTCTTGTACCTGATCATATCATCTACGTGTTTTCCTTGATACAACAGTTGGATATGTTCCTGCCAACTTTTTGACTTATCTTCTTTCCCTAGAAGTGATTATCCATCTGAGCACTACGGGCGTCAAATCAAAAGACCTGCACCTTGCGAGCCGATCATATCCTCGGACACTCCAGGCACTAAAAGCCATACGCCATTTAATTCCATTTCATTTCCAACTGAGCTCTTAATTTCATACACATAGTTTTACTTTCACTAAAGGTTTGCTTGATATTCCTGGATGCAGAATCTACCTTTCCTAGGAACGTATAACCCTCAACGTCCTTGCACTTCTCCTCCATCCATTCTTCCTTAGCTATCCTGTACTTTCTATCCATTTCATTATTTAATCGCTCGTATTCTTTCCCGCCCTAATTTTTTGCGTTCGTGTATTTTCGTAGTTCATCGTTCGGGTGTAGTATATCCTGAGTTATCCACTGATTCGTAGTTGATCTTTCCTTTATTAACATTTCTTCAGCAGCCCTACCGATCTCATTCTTCATGAGTGTCCATTCTTCCTCTCCTGGGTTTCCTTCAGATTTTTAATTTAGTCATTGTGCAACATGATCCTTGAAACAATTCCCCCTCCACTCTTATCTTTCAATTTATAGATATTCCATCTCCTTACATTCCTTCACTTATTCAATATCTTCAGAAACAGATGACATTTCATGACTAAGAGGTTGTGATCGGAGTCCACGTCTGTTCCTGGGAAAGTTTTGCAATCCAGCACCTGATTTTTGCATCTCTGAATCTCTTCCTAATCCTAATGAAGTCTATTTGATACCTTCCCGTATCCCCAGGTCTCATCCACGTAAACAGTCGTCGTTTGTGGTGTTTTAATCACGTATTAGCCCGTCCTAAATGGTGATTAGTGTAGAATTTAACCAGTCGACTTCCTCTCTCATTCCTTTTTCCCCAATCCGAATTCTCCAACTGTATTACCCTCTATTCCTTGTCCTACCAACGCATTTCAGTCTTCCGTCACAATTAGATTCTCATTACCCTTTACATAATTTATTAAATCTTCTCTCTCTTCACATATTATTTCGATTTCCTTATGATCCGCTGAACTAGTATGCAAATAGTCCTGTATTAGTCTGGTGGGCATTGGTTGGGTGTCTATCTTGACAACAATAATCATTTCACTATGCTGATCATAGTAGCTGACCTGCTGCCTTATTTTCTTATTTAATATTAAGCCAACTTCTGAATTTTCCTGTATGATTTTGTGTTGATAATTCTGTAGTCGCCTGACCAAAAATTCTGCTCTTCCTGCCAATGTACTTCTTTTGTACCAACTACATATATCTTTAGTCTAACAATTTCCCTTTGCAGATTTTCCTACCTATCACAACGATGCAAACTTCTTCATCAGCCCTACTGATCTCATTCTTCACGACTGTCCATTCTTCCGCTGTTGTGTTTCCTTCAGCTTTCTGATTTAGTCTTTGTGTAACATGATCGTTGAAACAATTCCCCACACTCTTTTCTTTCAACTTGTATAGATTCCATCTCCTTGCATTCCTATTAATAATAATAATAATAATAATAATAATAATAATAATAATAATAATAATAATAATAATAATAATAATAATAATAATAATAATAATACAATTCTATTTTACGTAAAAGTTGTAACGATTCAGATGGACTCATTTCGTGCCCTTAATAGTAGATGTATACCTATATTGTGTCGGTAAATCTAATGGAATAAGCTTCTGTCATGTAAACACACCTAGACATTGACTGGCTACTCAAGGTGAACATGCAATTAACTGCATTACGCAGACAGTCTCACAAGAATATATGGTTAAACACCACTGCATGTTTCAAATTGTCCGCTCGTCATTGATGAAAGCTCCGGAACGCAGTGACGTATACATCTGCACTCTTTCGGTATTTATCGGAAGTAGTCAACATACAGCTAAAAGCTGCTGCCATCGCGAGGAGCCCAATTCAACTACCAAACTCCATCGCTTCGAACAATCGATAACTGTATTTGTGTCGAGAAGTGCAATACAGTTTTAACGAAGCGCGCAACTGGACTGACTGACTGCTGCAAACAATCGATATTTTTAATTAAGCCACATGTGGGTACGAGAGTGTGGGAGGTGAGCATGTGGAGTACATGAACTAATACTTGACGTATGGCTTGCCGAAAATAAAAAGAAGGCGCTCCTAGGATTTAAGTCTCATTAAAATGAATCACAAAATGTTCTAGAGTTGGATTAGGTCATTATAATAGCGAGTTATATTTGCTTCGTAACGAAATAAATTGGTAGCATCGCTGCAGGAATTTACTCACCACATCGAATGCTATCCAGAGTGAGTTAAATATCCTTGTCCTTATTAGAGATCGTTTAATGAATTAGCATGCTATGAAACAAAAAATAAAGAATAAAAGATAAAGAACATCAACATAATTTTAAACGCAGACTTTGTTTATAACAATGGCCACCGTATCCCATTTATGGTGATAGCTTTGTGAATTGTATTCATTCGGAGTATCCTATTATTAACTGACATTGAATGTCACAGTAAATATTGCAGATGGCAATATTTATTCGACGTGAACTAGAGTGCATTCGAAAGGTAGTTAATGAGTTGACTTATATTACCTTCCTAATTTGATTACCTCACCTCTCCTTATATTATACTGGGGATGGTTGCCCAGTTGTAATTTCGTTTTAGAATAATGATAACCGTAATCACCTTATTCACCGTGCATTACCAGGAGTATAACAAGACCAAGCTGTAAATAGTATCAATAGGCTTACATTTAGATGTATTCATATAGTCATAGGATTAAGAAAGTCATATAAAAACACCATGTTATAGAAAACTGTCATGGTTTTGAGTTCAAGAACGGCGAAAACTGCACTCATTAGCCTTTTTTGTTGAGAATACCGTTCTAAATAAACCACCTGTCTTCTTTCGTACTTTAACTTCCTCCCATCAAAACATCATCAGCGATCACGATCTGTTTCCTGTATTACAATAACTTTACATCTTACAACTGTCCACAACCGCTTTTCAAATATCATTTTACATGCCAGGTCATGGAATTTCCTTTCTGCCGACAGTAAGAGCATGAATTCCTTTAGGAAATTTTAAACGGGTTGTTATAGCTATTTGTTTCATTCATCAAACTGACTTATGAGTTGACCGTGGTACAAACGCGTGAGTGAACAGTCTAGTATCATTGTACTTAGAACGTATGTATTACGGTTAGTTTCGGAGAAAGCATTAATTATAATCAGTAGTAGTAGTTTCAGTAGCGAATTCTTCTTATTTTAGAAGACGTTAAGCAAATAACTCAATCACTTCTTCTCGTTCTTCCAGGGAAGGTTTGTTTACGTTCTGGCGCCCACTTTGGTCTATATTGTTTTTGTAGTGGTTGCTCTGATGGAGCGTCCCAATTGTGTACTTTGTGTCTAAAGATGTCACTTAACTGAATGTCTGTTGAACTTCTGATTGCGTTATTGAGGTCCTTTCGAAGTTCGTTAAGCCAGGATGTTGAGTTCTCAAGCGAGGTTACAGAAACAATTCTCCTTCTTGTCAATCAATTTCCTGCTTATCTAGTGAGATGACCGAAGAATTTCATTCGACTTTTCCTAATGCGGGTTTCGATGTTTGAGAACTTTCTGTTGTTCTGATTGATTGTAATCTATAACCATCTTCGGTGTACCTTGCTCCTAAGATTTTTCTAATGATTTATTATTATTATTGTACCGGACGGTACACCTCTACACCGTTTATTTAAAAGTTGCGCCAGTTGAAACTCCTCTTCTGGAGGAAGGTTGAACTTTATCTACTCTATTAATTCTCTACTTTCTCAGAAGATGTCACCACGTGGAAAATTTTGAGTTTTTGAACTGTGTCACTTTTGATGTGTTTTTGTTTCGCTTGAAGTAAGAAGTGTGAACTTTCTCTTCTAGAGGACACTACTGAAGATCAACAATAGTGCACCCTAGTGCGGAGTCAAAGAACTATTTTGTTGGAGAAATTTTTATTTCAAAAGTTTGTTTCTTGTTAAATTTCTTTCTGTTATGGTTTAAGTTGGCTGTTTACCCCTCTTTTTCCCCTTGTTTTAGATTTATCCAATCCCGAATTTCTTTTAGTAATTTCTGACCAATCTGGTGTATTTTCCCCCAACTTGTATCTGTTGCGGGGTCCTATCCAATAAAAACATTGTGGGCGGGTGTTTTCTTTCCCCTAACGCCTAGAAACTTCCGCGAGAGTATTTAAACTGCTGATTTTTGGGTCTCTGGGCCACTTCTGTTCCATATTTCAGTGTGTTAAGTACCTAGCAGGAGGCGGGAGGCGCCTCTTTCTTCGGCAGCGGTCAACAATAAGGTAATGGCCGATTAATAAATTCTTTCTTTTCTTGCTCAGCAGTTTAACTCTCGGGGCGGGTGCGAAGCGTTCCACCATGTAACCTTTTCCTAAAATGTAACTAGTCTTTTCTTCTATTCTCTTGAAAAGCTACATACTGGGATAGAGAGTGCTAACCCTCTCGAGCTCCCACTCATAATGTTTTGAGGTGAACTTATTGTTTCTCAACCTATTCTTCCGTAATGTAATGTAAATTGCTATTAAGTCACCTCTGTAGTATGGGATTAGCCCTTGTAATAACGGCCTAGTGCCAAGGTAGGTTTTAAAATCAAAGTGTATTAGGAGTGCAAGTTCGCCTCCTCTCAAATTGTTTTAGAGGTCATTTAATTAACCTGCTTTTCATTTAATAGACCTCAGTAGATTGGGTATTTTACCCCTGGGTTTGTGTCCGTTGTGGACAACTTGAAGGTGGAGTTTGGTGTGGCCTGGGAGAGGCTTAAATTAAAGAGCGGGTGGCTCTTTTGGAAACGGAGTGTTGTGTGCCTCGAGGAGGCTTAACTGTGTAATTTGGAGCAAGTGCTCCAGGGTTTGATTGGGGTCTTCTGCCCCTTTGTTAAAATTTGTATATCGGAAAGTTGGGCTAGTTGCTCAAGAATTGTGAACTCTGGGCTCGAAGCCCAAACTCTGTAACCCCTGTAATTGTACATTTCAAATTGTGTTTTGGCTACTAAGTACCTGTTCTTTGTTATTACTTAATATTGAAAAGAAAATATAACCTCGTTAAATTTTACATTAACTTTGATTCCGTAGTTTGAAAACCCATTCACGCCCGCACCTTCTTACACCTCTACCTACCGCTAAAACACGGTAACAAGTGGTAGCAGAGCGTGGTTGAATGGGTCTCAATTTAGCCCCTTTTGACGGCTAAACATTGTTTGTTCCGAACTCTAACTATTTTCCCAGTTGCTGGAATTTTTTGAGTTTTTCAAAATTGTTCTGTCACCATGCCCGGCCCTCGCGATGTTCTCCTTCTTAACTATTTGCGCAAGGAGGAGTTGATCTATGAATTAACTATCAGAAATGTGCAATCTGGAGGCACGGTTGCAATAGACACTAACAAGCTTAGAGAGTCTCTTGATTTGCCCATTTCCATCCCCAATTTGGGAGAGAAAGAAATTGACGACTCTCTTTCCACGATCACGGAGAATATTACTGGGCTAGCTTCTGTAGTTAGTTTTTTTGATGAAAATGATCCGTCTCCTAATCAAATTAAGCGTGTGCAAGGCAGGCTATATCATTTTTCGAATAGGGTTAACGATCTGTTGTCTCTAAAACTGAATGACGTTCAGAGGAAGGAAGCTAGTACGCTCCTGGAAAATATTTCTGAATTATCTAGTAAGGTCACTCAATTGTTAACTGGGGAAGTTCCTCCCAAATCTGATCAACCCACCATAGTGAATGCAGGTAGTGAGGAAGCGCCTCCCAAGGGAGAAGTTAATAGGATAACCGTTGCTGCTCAAACTATCCCTGCCCCATTGGACAACGAATCTGAACGTCGTGCATCATTGAGTAACATCCGTTCTGAATTGACTTCCTTGCCATTGAAACCTTTACCTACTATGTCACCCGGATTTAGTAGCTTGCCTCATCCATTGGCAATGTTGCTCAGAGGTATATCCAAGTTTTCTGTTAATACCACCAGTGACGTAATTTCATTTTTAAGATTTCTAGTGGAATTTCAGGATCATGCCCTTGTTCTTTCTCTGTCTCCGTGTCAAATCTTGCAAATTATCTATCCGTATGCTATTGGTATTCTCTCCGACAAAATAGTAAGAGCCATAGCTGAACAGTCATCCATCGAAGATTTTCATGCACATCTACTTGCTAATTTTATTCTTGCCCGCGCAAGGTCATCTCTGATTCAGAAATACTATTATCGAGTACAGAGGTTGGATGAAAACTTGGCTGATTTCATACAAGACATTAAGTTTTATACCAGGGTGTTTGCTCTTCACTTCCCTGAGGACCAAATTGTACAAGCTATTGTGGAAGGCATTTCACCATCTTATAGGTCATACTTGTGTTTTGCGGCGTGCCCGCAAACTTTTTCTGAACTTGAAGCGTTGGCCGTCTCAGCGGAAGGAGTTAGATACGCCGATTCTTTGCGTGTAGCGAAAGAACCCCCGCCTTCCTTTAGTAACACTCGGCCTCCACCTCGCCGACCAGTCACACCCCGTAAATGTTATGCTTGCGGGTCGCCTGACCATCTTCGCAATAAATGTCCATTTGTCAAAAGTAGTAGGGCAAATAATGGAGCTGGTTCAGCACAAGGCTGTTTTAAATGTGGGGCCTTCTCACATATCGCCAAGAATTGTCCGAACTCAAATAGCACCCCCTCCTGCTCAACTTCTGGTGCAAATTCCACCTATGCCAATAATAAAAAGTGACTAGTGGCTTCGGTTGAGTCGACTAATCCATCTTCCCGAGACTCAGCCCCTAGTAAACAGATTGTAAATGCAGAGAACGATCAGCCTTCAAATTCATCTTTTGAATGCCCTAAAGAATGTCTTAGGATTGCGGCGGATACCCCCGCACCTGTTCCTTTTCTTAAGATTGAGTTAAATAACGAGCCTATAACAGCTCTCTTAGATTCAGGTAGTGTTTGTTCGATTATTGCGGCTGAATGGTATTCTAAATTGAAATCGGTTTGTAAACTTCCTGACTATGTCTCTTCTCCTGTTCAATACGTTTCGGCTAATTCATCTCCATTAGAAATTCTAGGTTCCTTACTGGTCAAAATTCGTGTTTTTAAGTTTACATGGAAAATTAAATTGTTTGTGGCCAAGCAATTGTCTTGCCCCATTATATTGGGAGCTGACTTTATCTCTCACACTGGTCTTGTGCTCGATCTCAAGTCTAGGTCGTGCACATTCAAATTTGCTTCTAGTTGTAAAATACCACTATTAAAGTGTAATTCTGTGTCATGTTCTTCTATTTCGCCTACCCAGGATGAGATGTTGTTAGACCTTAGACATCTACCTGAGGAGCAGGCTGATAGTATTCGCAAACTGTGTCAGTCGTTTCCCGAGGTGTTCTCTGATACTCTTGGTGTTACTGACCTTATTGAATACAAAATTGAGGTTACGGATTCGATTCCTGTCCGTTTTCCACCGTATAGGCTATCTCCACCTAAAATGAATGCTCTGAAGGAAATCATCGATCAGATGTTGAAGGACGGTATTATTAGGCCCTCTAAGTCAGCGTATTCTTCGCCTATTTTTCTAGTACCGAAACCCCAAGGAGGCTTCAGGCCTGTCATTGATTACAGGGCTCTCAATCGGAAGGTGGTGTTACAATCTGTGCCCCTTCCCGACCTTCATTCTTGTTTTTCATGGTTTCGTAAGGCCAAGTTCTTCACCATCTTGGACTTAAATCAGGCCTATAATCAAATTCCCCTTGCCGAAGAGTCTAAACACCTTACAGCGTTCGCCACGGACTGGAATTTATATGAATACAACCGCGTGCCTTTCGGGCTCCCCACGGGAGCAGCTGTGCTCACTAGGCTGCTAGATAGGGTCTTCTCCGACATCAAATTCGAGTACTTATATCACTACTTAGATGATGTAGTATTTTCAGAGACTTTTGAAGAACATCTAGATCATCTGCGAGAAGTTCTTGATCGCCTTCGTAAGGCTGGGTTAACTGTTAAGTTGTCCAAGGTTGCCTTTGCTAAGCCCTCTATGTCATTCCTAGGGCATATTGTGTCACCCGATGGTGTAGCAGTCGATCATTCTAGAACACAGGCCATCCGTGATTTTAAACCTCCCAAGGACATTAAAGGTATCGCCAGGTTCATTGGTATGGTGAATTTCTTCAGAAAGTTCATTCCTAACTTTGCTAATAGAGCGGCGCCCTTAAACCTTCTTCGTAGGAAAGGCATCAAATTCGAGTGGGGACCTTCTCAACAAGCCGCTTTTGAAGATCTGAAATTAGCTCTCTGTAATGCCCCTGTCCTTGCTATGCCTGATTTCTCGAAGAAATTCATTGTCCAAACCGACGCATCGTCGTCAGCAGTAGCGGCAGTCCTTCTTCAAGAGACTGAACTAGGGAGGCGACCCATCGCCTATGCGTCTAGGACATTGTCGGCTCAAGAAGCCAAGTATTCCATCTATGAGCTCGAAGGTTTGGCAGTCTTATTTGCCTTAGAAAAGTTCCGTCTCTATCTGGAACATGTCAAATTCGACCTGGAGACAGATAATCAAGCCTTAAGCTGGGTCTTAGGTAGGCCGCGTCGTACTGGTCGTATAGCCCGCTGGGCTATTCGTATTTCCGCCTTCCAGTTTGATGTTAGACATATCAGAGGTACCGAAAATGTTGTTGCTGATGGACTCAGCCGTATGTTTCATAACGACGTCGAGACCCACGAACCGGTCGACAGTTCATCACCTTCCGAGTCCATGCTATCTGAGGTTAATGCCATCCTAACAGATGCTCCCATGCTTTTTAGGGATATCGAGAAATATCAACGTGAAGATCCGACGCTGGCTCCGATAATGGAAACCCTTTCTTCTGGGGAACATGTTGTCCCTTATGTTCTGAGGAATGGTGTTTTATGTTGCCCTTCGAGGCATGATAAGATGATGAAAGTTGTTGTTCCAGCAGTTCTTGTACAATGATCTTCAAGTATTATCATGAGACCCCATTAGGAGGGCATCTGGGTATCTTTAAAACTCGTGAAAAGATTCGTGAAATGTTCATATGGAAAGGTATGGACGGCGAAATTCGGGAACTTGTAAAAGCTTGTAAATCTTGTTTGATCAGTAAACCCACCATGTCCACTAAAGTAGGCCTTTTGTCTTCTCATCAAGCGTCGCGCCCCATGGAACGCCTGTATATTGATTATGTAGGACCCTTCCCCCAGTCGAAGGGAAATGCCAACAAATTCATCTTTGTATGTGTAGATGGTTTTACCAGATTTTCTTGGTTATTTCCGACTAAGCTGGCTACCGCTCAGTCCACCATTACCTGTCTAAATTCTATTTTTGCTTCTTTTGGTCCGTGCCAATATATTGTATCTGATAATGCTAAGGCGTTCACATCAAATCTTTTTCGTAAATTCTGTTTTGACTTGTCCATCTCTCATGTAACCACTTCTGCTTATTACCCTCAACCATCTCTGGCTGAACGGGTTAACCGTAATCTCAGGTCCGCACTTATTGCCTATCATCATGAAGATCATTCTAGGTGGGACACGTCCCTGCATTGGTTAGCTTTTGCTTTGAATTCGGCGGTTCATGAATCACACAAGTTTACTCCAGCTTCCTTGATGTTTAAGTTTGTTCCCAACACGCCGCTCTCTAACCTCTGGTCTCTGAGTGACATTCTGCCCGAGACAATAGATCCGGATAATATTAAAGATCTTTGGAAGAAGGCTAAAGCCAATCTTAAGGTATCTCATGAAAAGGTTAGGGAAAGGTATGATCGTGGACGGAGACCCACCCCTTTAAAGGTAGGTGACCAAGTAATGGTCAGAAATTTTGTTCCCGCGGGCAAGCTTGCCCCCAGATTTCAGGGGCCTTGTATCATTCTCGATTTTCTTACGCCGGTTACCTTATTGTTAAGTAATCCAGCCACCGAGAGGATATTTAGAGTTCACCTGTCCCAGGTGAAGCCGGTGTAATTTCTGTGTTAACTTGCTTTATATTATTTTGAAAGGATATGAAGGTTATATTTTTTTTTTTGAGTTTCATTTTTAAGGCATTCTGCACTACCTATAATATTTTGTTTCAGATGTAAGCATTTTTGTAAAACCTGTCCCGACCCGTTAAACTGCCATTCTGTCCTTTCCACGGCCATTACCACGCTCCCGTCTCCTGCTCCACTACACTCAGTGGCTGGCTTAGATGAAATGCCATGGATATCTGCACGCCGCTGGCCCCTCAATCTCTTTACATGCCTGTGCCCTTAAAAGAAACATGATGGTCCAACACAATTCTGCCGCCTAGCTTTAATGTTTCAGTGCCCCCGCAGCCGCGCGGCGCCGTGCAGTAACTGGGGAGGGGGATGGGCCCCCTCCTCTCCAGCGAGGACGACATGTGCACGGCGAGCCGGAGCTCTCCTCCCGGCCAAGGCTGATGTGCGGCGCACGACCTGCTACTTGCCCGCAGCCTGTATATGTTCACCGCGGGCGCGGCGTGCTTCAACACCTCTGCTCCCCTCATAGTGCGGGCGAGCGGTATCTCAGGGTACTTAAGGGGTCCGAGCGGCCTCCTTTCGGACGCAAGCTGCAACGGCCGGTCCGGCCATCCAACTTCATCAACATCAACTACATGGACAGTTACTATAAGAGATAACTACACTTGGGAATTCAACAGCAATATTTGGTGGACATTGCAAATTTTTCCTTCACTTTTAAGTATTAAAAGCTTATCTTCAGAAATTCAACTCCTATAAACATAAAGACTTTACTTCACCTGCAACAACAAAATTTTGGAATCGACTTAAGAAATTTCTCAAATACTTCTGCAAGTTATCTTAATCTCAACATCAAAACTTGGAACTTATTTTCAAACAAAAGTTTATGTTCTTCTGTGTTACCCCTTGGAGGAACTTTTGGGGGGGGAGGTCTGTACCGGGCGGTACACCTCTACACCGTTTATTTAAAAGTTGCGCCAGTTGAAACTCCTCTTCTGGAGGAAGGTTGAACTTTATCTACTCTATTAATTCTCTACTTTCTCAGAAGATGTCACCACGTGGAAAATTTTGAGTTTTTGAACTGTGTCACTTTTGATGTGTTTTTGTTTCGCTTGAAGTAAGAAGTGTGAACTTTCTCTTCTAGAGGACACTACTGAAGATCAACAATAGTGCACCCTAGTGCGGAGTCAAAGAACTATTTTGTTGGAGAAATTTTTATTTCAAAAGTTTGTTTCTTGTTAAATTTCTTTCTGTTATGGTTTAAGTTGGCTGTTTACCCCTCTTTTTCCCCTTGTTTTAGATTTATCCAATCCCGAATTTCTTTTAGTAATTTCTGACCAATCTGGTGTATTTTCCCCCAACTTGTATCTGTTGCGGGGTCCTATCCAATAAAAACATTGTGGGCGGGTGTTTTCTTTCCCCTAACGCCTAGAATCTTCCGCGAGAGTATTTAAACTGCTGATTTTTGTGTCTCTGGGCCACTTCTGTTCCATCTTTCAGTGTGTTAAGTACCTAGCAGGAGGCGGGAGGCGCCTCTTTCTTCGGCAGCGGTCAACAATAAGGTAATGGCCGATTAATAAATTCTTTCTTTTCTTGCTCAGCAGTTTAACTCTCGGGGCGGGTGCGAAGCGTTCCACCATGTAACCTTTTCCTAAAATGTAACTAGTCTTTTCTTCTATTCTCTTGAAAAGCTACATACTGGGATAGAGAGTGCTAACCCTCTCGAGCTCCCACTCATAATGTTTTGAGGTGAACTTATTGTTTCTCAACCTATTCTTCCGTAATGTAATGTAAATTGCTATTAAGTCACCTCTGTAGTATGGGATTAGCCCTTGTAATAACGGCCTAGTGCCAAGGTAGGTTTTAAAATCAAAGTGTATTAGGAGTGCAAGTTCGCCTCCTCTCAAATTGTTTTAGAGGTCATTTAATTAACCTGCTTTTCATTTAATAGACCTCAGTAGATTGGGTATTTTACCCCTGGGTTTGTGTCCGTTGTGGACAACTTGAAGGTGGAGTTTGGTGTGGCCTGGGAGAGGCTTAAATTAAAGAGCGGGTGGCTCTTTTGGAAACGGAGTGTTGTGTGCCTCGAGGAGGCTTAACTGTGTAATTTGGAGCAAGTGCTCCAGGGTTTGATTGGGGTCTTCTGCCCCTTTGTTAAAATTTGTATATCGGAAAGTTGGGCTAGTTGCTCAAGAATTGTGAACTCTGGGCTCGAAGCCCAAACTCTGTAACCCCTGTAATTGTACATTTCAAATTGTGTTTTGGCTACTAAGTACCTGTTCTTTGTTATTACTTAATATTGAAAAGAAAATATAACCTCGTTAAATTTTACATTAACTTTGATTCCGTAGTTTGAAAACCCATTCACGCCCGCACCTTCTTACACCTCTACCTACCGCTAAAACACGGTAACAATTATTATTACTATTATTATTATTATTATAACGTTATACCGGCTGTATTGTAAGGTAGACCCTCCTACGACGGTGAGCAGCATCTTCCATGTATAGGAAACTGCGTGTAATTGAGGTGATGGATAGTGTTGTGTATGGTGTGTAAGTTGCAGTGATGATGGGAACAGCACAAACACAGAGTCACCGAACAAGGGAATTAACCACTAAAAATCACCATCCCAATTGGGAATCGAACCGAGGCATTCTGAACCGAAGTCCACTACGTTGCCCATTCAGCCAAGGAACCGGACATTATTCCCATTACAACTGCCACTTCCAATCCTCATCCACAGTATTGCGATTTCTCACATCTGAGTGTGTACACACTAAACCTATATTCTGAAAAATCGAAGGTAAATCTCCTGATTACAGTCCTGAATAGCTAGCTCGATATCTCATCCTAATTAGATGCTGATTCGGGCTGAGTGGCTCAGACGGTTAAGGCGCTGGCCTTCTGACCCCAACTTGGCAGGTTCGATCCTGGCTCAATCCGGTGGTATTTGAAGGTGTTCAAATACGTCAGCCTCGTATCGGTAGATTTACTGGCACGTAAAAGAACTCCTGAGGGACTAAATTCCGGAACCTCGGCGTCTCCGTAAACCGTAAAAGAGTAGTTAGTGGGACGTAAGACAAATAACATTATTGTATAATTAGATGCATTCAACTGTTACACACACTTCATTTTAGAACATATGCAAGTGGCGGTTTGAAGAACATTTCGATTTGGTTCTCTGAAAAAGCAAGCAAGCATGTAGTTTTATATAAGTTTTAATATCGTGATCAGAGCCACGGGCATAACAGTTTATGTGGAATTCGAACCACAGGAACGTGATTATTAAAGTTAAAATAGGCCACATGAATTCGCCATGATTGAAACCGTGGTCGCCTTGATGAGAAGCGAGTGACGATACTAGTGGGTCATCACGCCCTCTGTCCGACTCGTTGGCTGAATGGTCAGCGTACTGGCCTCCGGTTCAGAGGGTACCGGGTTCGATTCCCGGCCGGGTCAGGGATTTTAACCTTCATTGGTTAATTCCAGTGGCCCGGGGGCTGGGTGTTAGTGCTGTCCCCAACATCCCTGCAACTCACACACCACACATAACACTATCCTCCACCATAATTACACGCAGTTACCAACATATGGCAGATGCCGCCCACCCTCGTCGGAGGGTCTGCCTTACAAGGGCTGCACTCGGCTAGAAATAGCCATACGAAATTATTATTATTATTATTATCACGCCCCCTTGGTTCTCTGTCAGTTTACCTCATCTTAATCTTGTTGTTGTCACCTAAATAGAGCATTTACTTTCAGTTCAGGGGCTAATTCAGTGATAGGATTTCAGTAAAGATTGTGTTCAAAAGGTACAAAGTAAGCGTGATCAGCACCATGAAGATTAACACTAGCCCGTGAACGTCGACTTCGTTGACATCTTCTTATACTGTTTTTCCCACACTTCTGAACTGTATCGCACATGTGAATTCGGCCCTGGTTTAAGGTCGGATGCCCTTCCTGACACCAAACCTATGTGGAGAGATGTAATTACTAGTGCGTGCTTCCGTGGTGGTTGGTAGTGCGTTGTGTTGTGTTGTGTTATGTGAATATGAAAGGGAGTGCGTTGGTAGAAACAAAAATACCAAGTTCCAGAGCCGGAGGAATTAATCTAACTCGATTAAAATCCCCGGCCTGGCCGGGAATCGAACCCGGGTCTCTCTGAATCTAAGACTTCAATGCTGACAATTCAGCCAAGGAATCCGATACTTCATTGACTAATTCAATTACAATGTTTCAACATGACACTGATACGCTATATATGAAAATCGAATTCATTTCGTTTACTTCCATGAGCTGAATAGTGTCAAAATCACAATAATTAAATTTGGAAATGTATTCGTTTTTACTGAATATCAATACTTTAAACATCAATTTTTTTATCCATTCATTTAAAATATAACAGAGACAAACACAGTTTATTGAAATGTGTGGTAAAATATCTACACAGTTCACAAATAACTGGCATGCATCATTTCTCGTATACAATCTCATGTAAGTTATTGGTGTACTTTGCCACGATTTAATGTGTAAATCTAAAAATCAGTCATAATCGTGCCATGTTTTCCCTGTGAATTTTCAGCTTCAATTTAACTTGACAATATGTTTATTTACAGACTATATTGTTGTAAACGTTGTTCTACTCCCTTTCGTTCTATGCATGTTCTCTGAGTTACATAAACATGAAAGTATTGCAATAGCAATAATTTCAAGAGAACAAGTGTGATGACAATGTTCGTCATCTCATTATAAAGTGGAAATGCCAGTGTATCTAGCAATAGGAGTGTGTCCTCGGTATGACGTAAATGAGTGATGCAGTAGCTCCATCACCACGAAATACTACAATCGCCATGCCGCGCGGCTAACAGTTCTCTGGACTCCTGCGTGGTAACATCTCGTGTGGAGTGGCGTTTGAATCCCCTTAGTGAGGCCCAGAAGTATACAGGTGAAACAAATCAAGTAATGAAAACTTGCGAAAACTGTAGCGGGGATAGGCACGAGCATTTCTCCTTTTTCGCAACATATGGACGAAAATTGGCTTAAAAATTAAGTACAACGCATTCTAGACGACATAAGGTGTGGCGGAATTTTAAAAAAATTCCCAAAATCACCTATTCCGTTTGTCAGAAAGCATATCGGAACTCTCAAAGTTTGGATGGCTTTGTGCCGAGAAACGAGATTCACGGTACTGGAGCACCATCCGAGCACGTCTACCCCCGCAGAGGTAGAACGTTAAAATGAATCGCTACAAACCATTTTGCCATGGAGCCGGACTGTAACTTAAGTAGTAGTAGTAGTAGTAGCAGTTTTGCTTTATCCATATTTTAATGTCACACTAAATGATGGAAGGTTTTCCGTGAATCTCAATCCTAGTGAAAGCTCAAAATACAGTGGAACCTGCTTTATACGTAACTCTGTTCTACGTAATTCGTATTTGTACGTAATTTCCTTTAGGTCCCGGCAAAATGTAATTTAAAAGCGTGGTAATTAAACCTTATTTATACGTAATCCGTTTATACGTAATTCGCTGTTGTACGTATTAAGTGTCAGTGAAATATAACTGAGTTTTGCGTAATTGTAATCAGAATGTGCTTTTTAAAAAGAAACTACTGTATTTACGAAGTTTCCTCTTTGTCGGCGTTGGCGGAAGTAGAGCGATCGAGTTTCGGTGATGAAACATACCACAGAGTTTCGCCGAGTGACATTGTTGACCCTTAATTACTTTCGATTTAACAAAGGCGAGTCCCCTTCGCTCCTCCTCTACCTTCGTAGTTTTTGACACGCCGCCAAAGTTTAAGATACATTACAAGCAAAGTGGACGATTTCGGTACGGATACGAAAGAAAATACAGTAAATTTGTTTGAATATGAGAATTTCTTTTGTGGGAACAACGGAGAAGTAAAATGTCCACGATGCCGGTACCTGGCGTTTACTGTTGAACAGTAGTTTTGTTATTCACTTGCTTTTGATTACCTACGGAGAACAGAAAAAGGAAAAGTTAAACGAGAAGTGAACGCTAATCCACACAAAACAAAAACGGAAATCCCTTCAGACTTTGGGATTGCTTATACCACGCTATGTATAGTCATCAGTAAAAGAAACGCCATTTTGGAGGAGTTCTTAAATCTGGGTTCAAACCGTCAGCAAGAAGGATGGTACGTAGATTTGGTGAAAGCACTTTTCTCATGGTTCCAGCAAAAGCGGGCTGCAGCTCTACCAATTAGTGGAGAAATGCTGAAGGCAAAGGCGATAGATTTAGCTAAAATGATGAGTATCACTGCTGCTTTCAAGGCTTAATAGTAGTATAATTGGATGGTTCTGCGGCCACCTCCACCTCAGGCTCCCAGTGGCCACCTCCACCTCCACCTCAGCCAGAGGCCTCCCAGATGCCTCCTCCACCTCCACCTCAGCCAGAGGCCTCCCAGAGGTCTCCTCCACCTCCCGCGGGAAATTTGAATTTGTAAACAAAGCCACGTGCTTTTTGACAGCTGTCATCGACAACAACGCATCGCTAACCTCAGTACTGCCATCTTGACGGGCCTAAACCTCAGTAGTGCCAACTTAACCTAACTAGCGCGAGGTAAACAAAGCCACGTGCTTTTTGACAGCCACGTGCTTTTTGACAGATTTGTAAACAAAGCCACGTGCTTTTTGACAGCTCTCATCAACAACAACGCATCGCAAACCTCAGTACTACCATCTTGACGGGCCTAAACCTTAGTGGTACCAACTTAACCTAACTAGCATGAGGTAAACAAAGCCACGTGTTTTTTGACAGCCACGTGCTTTTTGACAGATTTGTAAACAAAGCCACGTGCTTTTTGACAGACAACAACGCATCGCTAACCTCAGTACTACCATCTTGACGGGCCTAAACCTCAGTAGTACCAACTTAACCTAACTAGCGCGAGATAAACAAAGCCACGTGCTTTTTGACAGCCACGTGCTTTTTTGACAGCTGTCATCCACCATCTTTAAACTACAGAGCACCGTGCTGCCCTCTTTCGTCACCTATCATCGGCAGTGCTGCCATCTTGACGGGCCTAAACCTTAGTGCTACCAACTTAACCTCACTAGCTCGAGATAAACAAATCCACGTGCTTTTTGACAGCTACGTGCTTTTTTGATAGCTGTCATCCGCCATCTTTAATCTATAGAGTACAGTGCTGCCCCCTTTAGCTACTTACCTTTGAAATGTGGTGGCGGATAATTTGAAAAATGCTTTTCGACAAGCAGCCATCTTTAATCCAGAGAGAACAGTGCTGCCCTCTATGTGGTGGCGGCAAATAGAAAAATTCCACATGCTCTTGTTTGAAAACAAACTCACGTGCTTTTTCGACATCTACCATCCGCCATCTTTAATCAACAGAGCATAGTGCTGCCCTCTATGTGATGGCGGCAAATTCCACGTGCTCTTGTTTGGTAAACATAGCCATGTGCTTTTTTGACAGCTGTCATCCGCCATCTTTAATACAGAGAGCACCGTGCTGCCCTCTTTATCGTAGTAGATGTAAATTCGTCACCTGTCATCCGCGGTGCTGCCATCTTTAGCTAGATACCTTTGAAAAGTGGTGGCGGATAATTTAAAAAGAAAAATTCTACAGCAGCCCTCTCTCGACGCTAATTGCATAAGATGGTGGCTATACATGACTCCTTAAGGGTGCTTACGCAAGATGGCTGCTATACACAGGTTCTTATGAGACGCCCTTGGGATGCTTGCGCAAGATGGCAGTTATACATGGCTCCTTATGAGATACCCTAGGGATGCTTGCGCAAGATAGCGGCTGATCTTATGGGATGGCTTAAGGGTCCTGCACAAGATGGCTTGAGACGCCCTAAGGATGCTTGCGCAAGATGGCGGACACAAGATGGCAGCTATACATAACTCCTTATGAGACGCTTTAAGGGTGCTTGCGCAAGATAGTTGCTACTCTTAGCTTAGAGGCTAACGTGTCGTGATAGTTCGATTCATTAAATTTAGGGCTTAAATGCAAAATGTTAAATATATCGAAAACGGTGCACCGTAGAGCAAAACGGACAAAATTTTTCTGCCTAATACCTAGGTTCGCAGTATGAGGAACAAGAAAATCATAGTCTAATGATGGGATCAACGGTTCGGTTCCTACTTAGGCCCTTTGGCATTTGCTCTGTTTTACCTTGTATTGAAGCGAGTCTTCGTAACATGATCAGGTCTAGCTATGGTAGAGAGTATAACGTACCGTGCAGGTTCGATTCATTAAATTTGGCGGCTTAAAAGCAAAATGTTAAATATCTCGAAAACGATGCATCGTAGAGCAAAACGGACAAAATTTTTCCGCCTAATACGTAGGTTCGTAGTATCAGGAACAAGAAAAAACATAGTCTAATGATGAGATCAACGGTTCGATTCCTACTTAAGCCCTTTGGCATTCGCAGCTATCTATTTCTACAAGATGGTGGCTGCTCTTATGAGAAACAAGATGCCTTGAGACGTCCTAGGGATGCTTACGCAAGATGGCAGACACACAATGGTGACTATACATAGCTCCTTATGAGACGGCCTAGGGGTGCTCGCACGAGATGGCGGCTACTCTTATGAAGAAAGCTAGCTTAGAGGCTACTGCGCAAGATAACAGCTGCTGTTATGCATGTGGTGGAGGGCAATTTGAAATTCTATGTGCTTAATCAACAGAGCACCCTCTTGCCCTCTTTAGCTGAAATGTGGTGGTGGATAATTTGAAAAATTCTTTTGACAGCTATCATCTTTAAAAACAATGGCGACTATACATAGGCTGTTAAGGTCTTATCATTCTCCTCCTCCTCCTCCTCCTCCTCCTCCTCCCCCTCCTCCTTCTCTACCTCCTCTTCCGCCTCTTATGTCAAGGCATAGCTTTATATCGAACAAGTTTAAACCTGCATCGCGAAGGCAAGCGTGTGCAGCGATAACATTATTGTGCATGTTTATACTTTCGAAACATAAGAAGAGTAGAATCAAACGCTGTACTCGATACGACATGTGATCAGAACATTGATTGATGCGTTCAGAAAAACAAAATAAGTGATCAAGACTAGAATCGAACAATGTACTCAATACATCATGTGTTTAGAATATGTCAGGGGATACGCTTGTTCTAAGAAGATCAGATTGAAACATAACAAGACTAGAATAGAACACTGTAATCGATGTTGTTAACTTCAACATGTGATCAGAACATTGATTGATGTGTTCAGAACACAAAATAAGTGATCATGACTAGAATCGAACACTGTACTCGATACAACATGTGATCAGAACATTGATCGATGTGTTCAGAACACGAAATAAGTGATCAAGACTAGAATCGAAAACTGTACTCAATACAACATGTGTTTAGAACATGTTAGGGGGTACCCTTGTTCTAAGAAGATCAGAATGAAACATAACAAGACTAGAATCGAACACTGTAATCGATGTTGTTAACCTCAACATATGATCAGAACATTGTTTGATGTGTTCAGAGCAAAAGTACAATTTTGATGATTTGCTTAGTGTAAAATCAAAAACTATGGAAACACACTGTGCACATATCGCGTAGCTAACTCGCTCAGTAAGCAATATTGCAAAACTACAACTTCAATGATTTGCATAGTGTAAAAATAAAAAACACACTGTACCCATACTGCGCAGCTAACTCGCTCGGTAAACGATATAGCCAAAGTATAACTTCAAATTATTTACCTTCCATCATTCGTCTTGTGTGTAAAAATCAGTCGAACAAGTTATCGCATAAACATGGCTGAAAAAAATCGTGATAGGGTATGGAACCCAGGGGTTACATCTTATCAGAAGGGCAAAAAGGATGAAAGGACTCTTCCTCCTCCTTACCGCACATTCCTTGAAGGGCTAAAGGGCTAATGGGCTAAAGGGCTAATGGGCTAAAGGGCTAAAGGAGCAACAACCTCGTCGATCGCTATCAGCAAGAACGCTTGTACTTTGTTAAGTGTAGAAAATTAATCTTTATTTGTAAATGGTTTCATGTTCAGAACAAGGAATGGAAAATCCCCGAGGTGCGATGAGTTACGTTTTTCGAACTAGTGTTTGGAACACTGAACTTTTCAAGATGATAGCAGAGAGTTTAGCAATGTTCTGTTGTTGGATTTTAAATTCCGCGCTACAACATGCATAAGGTGGTAGCCTTGAGGTTTACCGCCGTAAAGATGGCAAGAGTGAGGTTAACAATGTTCGGTTGTTGGATTTTAAATTCCGCGCTACAACATGCATAAGGTGGTAGCCTTGAGGTTTACCGCCGTAAAGATGGCAAGAGTGAGGTTAACAATGTTCTGCTGTTGGATTTTAAATTCCGCGCTATAACATGCATAAGGTGGCAGCCTTGAGGTTTACCGCCGTAAAGATGGCAGAAGTGAGGTTAGCGACGCTCTATTGTCCTTCAAAGTGAGGTTAGGGTTCGTCAAGAAGACAGCTGTCAAAAAAGCACGTGGCTCAGTTTACCAAACAAGAGCACGTGGTCGTGACGTCACGGTCACGTAGTATGTTGCCTCAGCATGTAAAGTTCAATGTCTACACCTACGTAGTTAACACTCTGCTATGTTAACAAGATTTTTTACACATAACTATTCTTTATGCTTTAAGTTCATGCACATAGGCTATGCTAAGATAGCAGTACAAACACATGCGAACTTTGTACATTCTAATGGAATAAGTTTAGTACTGTGTGCATCATGGATACATGATGTGTGCACGCATTTAATCTTGACTATACGTAATGCTGCTGCTTTGTTTACAAGATTTTTATACATTGCTATTCTTTATGCTTTAAGTTCGTGCACGCACAAGCGATACTCGTACGCTCTAGCAGGAGAAGTTTAGTACGATATTCGATACATACATTATCGATAGGTGATGTGTACACGCTTTAGAACATAGCTCATCTTTATGCTTTAAGTTCGTGCACAGGGGTTTGGGATACACAAAAGCGATTGCTACATGCTCTAGCGGAAGAAGTCTAGTACGATAGTCGATGCATGTAAAATCGATAGGTTATGCTAAGATAGCAGCACACTTACATGATTTTAGCACAATCTAGTGGAAAAAGTTTAGTATGATAGTCGTTTCGTGCAAAATCATTAGGTAATGTGTAAACGCTTTGAAACAAGGCTATTCTTTGTACTTTAAGTTCATGTGTATGAGTTATGCTAAGATAGCAGCACAACCTAGCGGAAGAAGTTTTGTACGAGAGTCGATACATGCAAAGTCGATAGGTAATGTGTACACGCTTTGAAACATGGCTATTCTTTGTACCTTAAAGTCATACCTATAGGTTATGCTAAGATAGCAGCACAATCTGGCGGAAGAAGTTCAGGGTGATCTGTACACGCTTTGAAACAAGGCTATTCTTTGTACTTTAAGTTCATGCGTCTTAGTTATGCTTGCGATAGTCGATGCATGTAAAATCGATAGGTTATGCTAAGATAGCAGCACACTTACACGAATTTAGCACAATCTAGTGGAAGAAGTTTAGTACGAGAGTCGATGCTTGCAAAATCATTAGGTAATGTGTACACGCTTTGAAACAAGGCTATTCTTTGTACTTTAAGTTCATGCGTCTTAGTTATGCTAAGATAGCAGCACAATCTACCTGAAGAAGTTTTGCACGAGAGTCGATACATGCAAAATCGATAGTTGATGCGTACACGCTTTAAAACATGACTATTCATTGTACTTTAAGTTCATGGGTATAGGTTATGCTAAGATAGCAGCACAATCTAGCGGAAGAAATTTAGTACGAGATTCGATGAATGCAAAATCAATAAGTAATGTGTACACGCTTTGAAACATGGCTATTCTTCGTACTTTAAGTTCATGTGTATAAGTTATGCTAAGATAGCAGCACAACCTAGCGGAAGAAGTTTAGTACGATATTTGTTGCATGCAAAGTCGATAGGTAATGTGTACACGCTTTGAAACATGGCTATTCTTTGTACCTTAAGGTCATGCGTATAGGTTACGCTAAGATAGCAGCACAATCTAGCGGAAGAAGTTTAGTACGAGAGTCGATGCTTGCAAAATCGATAGGTAATGTGTACACGTTTTGAGACATAGCTCTTCTTTGTTCTTTAAGTTCATGGGTCTTAGTTATGCTGAGATAGCAGCACAATCTACCTGCAGAAGTTTAGTACGAGAGTCGATACATGCAAATTCGATAGTTGATGTGTACACGCTTTGAAACATGACTATTCATTATACTTTAAGTTCATGGGTATAGGTTATGCTAAGATAGCAGCACAATCTAGCGGAAGAAATTTAGTACGATATTTGATGCATGCAAAATCAATAAGTAATGTGTACACGCTTTGAAACATGGCTATTCTTTGTACTTTAAGTTCATGTGTATAAGTTATGCTAAGATAGCACAACCTAGCGGAAGAAGTTTAGTACGATATTTGTTGCATGCAAAGTCGATAGGTAATGTGTACACGCTTTGAAACATGGCTATTCTTTGTACCTTAAGGTCACGCGTATAGGTTATGCTAAGATAGCAGCACAATCTAGCGGAAGAAGTTTAGTACGAGAGTCGATGTGTGCAAAATCGATAGGTGATGTGTACACGCTTTGAAACATGGCTATTCATTGTACTTTAATTTTATGGGTATAGGTTATGCTAAGATAGCAGCACGATCTAGCGGATGAAGTTTAGTTCGATGGTCGATGCATGTAAAATCAATAGGTCATGTGTACACGCTTTGAAACATAGCAATCCATACTGCTGCTCTGTTCCCAAGACTTTTAAGCATAGCTAACCCTAATACTGCTCTTAACGACGTCGAGCTAAGGATTGATTACGTGACCGTGACGTCACGACCACGTGCTCTTGTTTGGTAAACATAGCCACGTGCTTTTTTGACAGCTGTCTTCTTGACGAACCCTAACCTCACTTTGAAGGACAATAGAGCGTCGCTAACCTCACTGCTGCCATCTTTACGGCGGTAAACCTCAAGGCTGCCACCTTATGCATGTTATAGCGCGGAATTTAAAATCCAACAGCAGAACATTGTTAACCTCACTCTTGCCATCTTTACGGCGGTAAACCTCAAGGCTACCACCTTATGCATGTTGTAGCGCGGAATTTAAAATCCAACAACCGAACATTGTTAACCTCACTCTTGCCATCTTTACGGCGGTAAACCTCAAGGCTACCACCTTATGCATGTTGTAGCGCGGAATTTAAAATCCAACAACAGAACATTGCTAAACTCTCTGCTATCATCTTGAAAAGTTCAGTGTTCCAAACACTAGTTCGAAAAACGTAACTCATCGCACCTCGGGGATTTTCCATTCCTTGTTCTGAACATGAAACCATTTACAAATAAAGATTAATTTTCTACACTTAACAAAGTACAAGCGTTCTTGCTGATAGCGATCGACGAGGTTGTTGCTCCTTTAGCCCTTTAGCCCATTAACCCTTTAGCCCATTAGCCCTTTAGCCCTTCAAGGAATGTGCGGTAAGGAGGAGGAAGAGTCCTTTCATCCTTTTTGCCCTTCTGATAAGATGTAACCCCTGGGTTCCATACCCTATCACGATTTTTTTCAGCCATGTTTATGCGATAACTTGTTCGACTGATTTTTACACACAAGACGAATGATGGAAGGTAAATAATTTGAAGTTATACTTTGGCTATATCGTTTACCGAGCGAGTTAGCTGCGCAGTATGGGTACAGTGTGTTTTTGATTTTTACACTATGCAAATCATTGAAGTTGTAGTTTTGCAATATTGCTTACTGAGCGAGTTAGCTACGCGATATGTGCACAGTGTGTTTCCATAGTTTTTGATTTTACACTAAGCAAATCATCAAAATTGTACTTTTGCTCTGAACACATCAAACAATGTTCTGATCATATGTTGAGGTTAACAACATCGATTACAGTGTTCGATTCTAGTCTTGTTATGTTTCATTCTGATCTTCTTAGAACAAGGGTACCCCCTAACATGTTCTAAACACATGTTGTATTGAGTACAGTTTTCGATTCTAGTCTTGATCACTTATTTCGTGTTCTGAACACATCGATCAATGTTCTGATCACATGTTGTATCGAGTACAGTGTTCGATTCTAGTCATGATCACTTATTTTGTGTTCTGAACACATCAATCAATGTTCTGATCACATGTTGAAGTTAACAACATCGATTACAGTGTTCTATTCTAGTCTTGTTATGTTTCAATCTGATCTTCTTAGAACAAGCGTATCCCCTGACATATTCTAAACACATGATGTATTGAGTACATTGTTCGATTCTAGTCTTGATCACTTATTTTGTTTTTCTGAACGCATCAATCAATGTTCTGATCACATGTCGTATCGAGTACAGCGTTTGATTCTACTCTTCTTATGTTTCGAAAGTATAAACATGCACAATAATGTTATCGCTGCACACGCTTGCCTTCGCGATGCAGGTTTAAACTTGTTCGATATAAAGCTATGCCTTGACATAAGAGGCGGAAGAGGAGGTAGAGAAGGAGGAGGGGGAGGAGGAGGAGGAGGAGGAGGAGGAGGAGAATGATAAGACCTTAACAGCCTATGTATAGTCGCCATTGTTTTTAAAGATGATAGCTGTCAAAAGAATTTTTCAAATTATCCACCACCACATTTCAGCTAAAGAGGGCAAGAGGGTGCTCTGTTGATTAAGCACATAGAATTTCAAATTGCCCTCCACCACATGCATAACAGCAGCTGTTATCTTGCGCAGTAGCCTCTAAGCTAGCTTTCTTCATAAGAGTAGCCGCCATCTCGTGCGAGCACCCCTAGGCCGTCTCATAAGGAGCTATGTATAGTCACCATTGTGTGTCTGCCATCTTGCGTAAGCATCCCTAGGACGTCTCAAGGCATCTTGTTTCTCATAAGAGCAGCCACCATCTTGTAGAAATAGATAGCTGCGAATGCCAAAGTGCTTAAGTAGGAATCGAACCGTTGATCTCATCATTAGACTATGTTTTTTCTTGTTCCTGATACTACGAACCTACGTATTAGGCGGAAAAATTTTGTCCGTTTTGCTCTACGATGCATCGTTTTCGAGATATTTAACATTTTGCATTTAAGCCGCCAAATTTAATGAATCGAACCTGCACGGTACGTTATACTCTCTACCATAGCTAGACCTGATCATGTTACGAAGACTCGCTTCAATACAAGGTAAAACAGAGCAAATGCCAAAGGGCCTAAGTAGGAACCGAACCGTTGATCCCATCATTAGACTATGATTTTCTTGTTCCTCATACTGCGAACCTAGGTATTAGGCAGAAAAATTTTGTCCGTTTTGCTCTACGGTGCACCGTTTTCGATATATTTAACATTTTGCATTTAAGCCCTAAATTTAATGAATCGAACTATCACGACACGTTAGCCTCTAAGCTAAGAGTAGCAACTATCTTGCGCAAGCACCCTTAAAGCGTCTCATAAGGAGTTATGTATAGCTGCCATCTTGTGTCCGCCATCTTGCGCAAGCATCCTTAGGGCGTCTCAAGCCATCTTGTGCAAGGACCCTTAAGCCATCCCATAAGATCAGCCGCTATCTTGCGCAAGCATCCCTAGGGTATCTCATAAGGAGCCATGTATAACTGCCATCTTGCGCAAGCATCCCAAGGGCGTCTCATAAGAACCTGTGTATAGCAGCCATCTTGCGTAAGCACCCTTAAGGAGTCATGTATAGCCACCATCTTATGCAATTAGCGTCGAGAGAGGGCTGCTGTAGAATTTTTCTTTTTAAATTATCCGCCACCACTTTTCAAAGGTATCTAGCTAAAGATGGCAGCACCGCGGATGACAGGTGACGAATTTACATCTACTACGATAAAGAGGGCAGCACGGTGCTTTCTGTATTAAAGATGGCGGATGACAGCTGTCAAAAAAGCACATGGCTATGTTTACCAAACAAGAGCACGTGGAATTTGCCGCCATCACATAGAGGGCAGCACTATGCTCTGTTGATTAAAGATGGCGGATGGTAGCTGTCGAAAAAGCACGTGAGTTTGTTTCCAAACAAGAGCAAGTGGAATTTTTCAATTTGCCGCCACCACATTTCAAAGGTATCTAGCTAAAGATGACAGCACGGTGCTCTCTTGATTAAAGATGGCGGATGATAGCTAACAGAACTTTTCAAATTGTCCGCTACTACGTGCTTAAGGTAGTAGCCATAAAGAGGGCAGCACGGTGTTCTGTGGATTAAAGATGGCGGATGACAGGTGATGAAATTGCCCGCATGATAGTAGCACAGTGCTCTGTTGATTAAAGATGGCGGATGACAGCTGCACGTGGCTTTGTTTCCAAACAAGAGCACGTGGAATTTACCACCACCACATTTCAAACTAAAGAGGGCAGCACTGTGCTCTATAGATTAAAGATGGCAGATGACAGCTGTCAAAAAAGCACGTGAGTTTGTTTTCAAACAAGAGCATGTGGAATTTTTCAATTTGCCGCCACCACATAGAGGGCAGCACTGTTCTCTCTGGATGAAAGATGGCTGCTTGTCGAAAAGCATTTTTCAAATTATCCGCCACCACATTTCAAAGGTAAGTAGCTAAAGAGGGCAGCACTGTACTCTATAGATTAAAGATGGCGGATGACAGCTATCAAAAAAGCACGTAGCTGTCAAAAAGCACGTGGATTTGTTTATCTCGAGCTAGTGAGGTTAAGTTGGTAGCACTAAGGTTTAGGCCCGTCAAGATGGCAGCACTGCCGATGACAGGTGACGAAAGAGGGCAGCACGGTGCTCTGTAGTTTAAAGATGGTGGATGACAGCTGTCAAAAAAGCACGTGGCTGTCAAAAAGCACGTGGCTTTGTTTATCTCGCGCTAGTTAGGTTAAGTTGGTACTACTGAGGTTTAGGCCCGTCAAGATGGTAGTACTGAGGTTAGCGATGCGTTGTTGTCTGTCAAAAAGCACGTGGCTTTGTTTACAAATCTGTCAAAAAGCACGTGGCTGTCAAAAAACACGTGGCTTTGTTTACCTCATGCTAGTTAGGTTAAGTTGGT
The DNA here is from genome assembly GCF_040414725.1 of Anabrus simplex. Taxonomy (NCBI): domain Eukaryota; kingdom Metazoa; phylum Arthropoda; class Insecta; order Orthoptera; family Tettigoniidae; genus Anabrus; species Anabrus simplex. The sequence continues at coordinate 1,350,436,331 of NC_090265.1, forward strand.
ACCACTAAGGTTTAGGCCCGTCAAGATGGTAGTACTGAGGTTTGCGATGCGTTGTTGTTGATGAGAGCTGTCAAAAAGCACGTGGCTTTGTTTACAAATCTGTCAAAAAGCACGTGGCTGTCAAAAAGCACGTGGCTTTGTTTACCTCGCGCTAGTTAGGTTAAGTTGGCACTACTGAGGTTTAGGCCCGTCAAGATGGCAGTACTGAGGTTAGCGATGCGTTGTTGTCGATGACAGCTGTCAAAAAGCACGTGGCTTTGTTTACAAATTCAAATTTCCCGCGGGAGGTGGAGGAGACCTCTGGGAGGCCTCTGGCTGAGGTGGAGGTGGAGGAGGCATCTGGGAGGCCTCTGGCTGAGGTGGAGGTGGAGGTGGCCACTGGGAGCCTGAGGTGGAGGTGGCCGCAGAACCATCCAATTATACTACTCTTAATCAAGATGGTCGCAAGGATTTAAAGATCGTCATGGAATCACAAGGAGAACAATTTTCGGTGACTCAAAATCTGCAGACGACGTCACGGTACAACACTGGAAAGAAGAGGTTCTGCTGGGTATCGTAAGCGATTATCAGCCTCCAAACATCGAAAACTGTAATGAGACCGGCCTATTCTTTAAACTCCTTCCTAATAAAACATTAGCTGAAAAAGGTGACTCATGCCATGGAGGGAAGGAAAGTAAAATTCGTGTAACAGTACTTCTCGCCACCAATGCAGATGGATCTGACAAACTTCCTCCACTTGTGATAAGAAAATCGAAGAATCCAGGTGTTTTAAGGGTGCGAAAACAAAACCTAAAGAATATGAATCCAATGGAGCAGTGGTTGAAAAAACTGGACATTAAAATGAAAGAGAAACAGAAGAATATCCTTCTTCTTATGGATCGATGTGCAGCACATCCACCTCAAATCGTTCAGGAGAATGTCCGAATGGAATTTTTCCTCCTAACTCTATCAGTGTTCTACAACAGCTTGATTTGGGCATCATTGCAAATTTCAAAGTGCATTATAGAAAAATGCTGGTTCAGCATTTAATAACACTGACTGATGCAGGAAATGAACCTCTCTCCATTAATTTGCTACAAGCCATGGACTTTATTTCGGCTGTCTGGAAGCAGGTGTCATCCTCCACAATCAGTAACTGTTTCCACATAGCTGGTGTCTTTCCAGAAGAGGTTGCTTCTAATGATGGTTATGGGGACGAAGTTTTTTCTGGCCATGAGCTAACGCTACCGGAGGGTGTAGAATTCGATACTTTTGTGCATTTCGATGACAATCTGGCTGTATGTGGTGAACTACCGGATGAAGAGGTTATTGCTTATGTATGTCAACAACGCGGCGGTGATGGACCAGCTACAAGCGATAGTGACATTGGAGATGGAGATAACGACTTCAATCTTGACACCTGAACTGAGTGAAGTGTTAAGTGCAATCGATGTGTGTAGGCGTTACATCAGTGCGAAAAGTTGTAGTGAAAATGCTTTGAATTCATTACCAAGTTTGCTAAAGGAGGTTTATACTCTTAATGAAAGAAAAGTGAAATAAGCCAAACTATCTGATTTCAAAATAATACTTTCTGTCTTAATGTATTTATATTTGCAAGCATTTACACATATAGGTATATTCCATTGGTTTTTCACTAAATATGTGATGTATTACGTAAGTCTGATTTCTAAGTAATTCTGAGTTACAAGTAGTTTTTTCTCTTCCCCTTGACATACGTATAAGTCAGGTAAGTTATTCTACTGGGATTGAGGCAGATTCATGAGGATAATTTAGGAATATTTACAGGAATACCGCATATCTGACTATACACTTCCTATCCATTATTTTCCGTAAGATTGGTCACTCCTCCCAGCCACATATGGAGGCCGCCCATTCAAATCATTTTTCTTTGTAAATTTCTCTATGTTAATGTGTGAAGGAAAATGAGCATTATACTGCAGGTGTGTGTAAAATACGTCAGAGCGGGAGCGGTAACCAGGCTTAAGGACAATAATGGAACGGAAGACTATTGTTAGATATGCGGTACTGCCCGCACAGTGGCGATGTGGTGAGACCGTGGCCTTAGACAAGGTTCAGCAAGAAGATTTCCATGGTATCCACATAAGAAATCATGGAAAACCACATTTTCAGCCACCGACGATGTAGATCGAATGGTTCTCATACAAATACATACATTTCAGTCTAATATTCACGGCATTTTTCTTTTCATTTCCAGAAATCCTTAAAATGTAGTTTGGAAACCCCAGATGAATGTTTTTCCTAGATTGTCTCCTGCAGTGAACTGCGATAACCGCATATGGAGTTGCGTTACAGGCGGTATAAATAATGAGTAGCCGTAGTCTACACGTTATTGACGTCCTTGTTGACATAATATGACATGTGAAAACAGAGGATTAATCCAAACAGACAAGGGGAGATATTTCAGTCCCCATCTCCAGCACCTGCCGCCGAGACCATTTAGCATAAATCATATAGAGTGAGGATTTTTATTGCATTGTCAGTTTAAGTGAAATTTTAAACCCTTTAATGGCTTAATTTCATTTCTGACTCCCTTACACATTTGTAGTTCATGGGCAAAGATTGATTACCCAGCGATTCAACTATGCGTCAGTCTAAATTGGAAGGTACTTACCCTGATGGTCCCTTAAATTGGAAGTACACATATTCTATTACCGGCAACTCAGTCTCTCAGAAAAACGTCAAAGTAGTTAGTGGGACGTAAAGCAAAATAACATTACTTATTAGTCAATTACCAAGTAATCTGTTACTTAAATAAAGGAATAACCGGGTGGGAATCGAACCCACTGAAACGGAGCTATAACTCTGACCAATCAATCAAGCAGATTTTAACTGTTCTCTCCCTCCCTCCCTCTCTCTCTCTCTCTCTCTCTCACTCTCTCTCTCTGGATCAGTTAGAACGTCCTCTCAATCTGGAGATCCTGGGTTCAAATATGGCAGATGTAGTCAGACTGTTGTTTCGAAAGATCGAAAATGACGAGTGATAAGCCTATTAAAATGATTTCACAGGGTAGATGAGTCCTGACGCAGAATATTCTACTACTAACACTTGCCGGTGATGTCCAGCTGAACGTAAGAACGGAGAAAAATACCAGCCGAAGCGTCATTACGAGAATTTTTGTAGCCTGAATAAATTACTCGTGAGCTTTAACGTCTCTGTGAGTGACATGCATTACGACTGCGTATATCTAGCGCAGTACTCGCTCGACCCTTCAATCGACAATAATGTACGATAGTTATTTAATTTTCCTATAATACAAGCCAGGGAACACGGTAGGTGGAATTTTAATCACAGTGAACTCGGCCTAGGGACCAGTGCAACTATCCGACCCAACTTAAAAGGGAAAATGGGAACGTGTAGTGAAAACCACCCCATGCAATGGCCGAACGTTATGCTGCTGCTCGGCCGCGGACGAAACCAAAGTACTGCTCACGGACTTCTCAGAAATCTAGGTAGTATTCATCACGTAGCAAAACAAAATGACACTATTATATGTTAGCCCAGGCATCTGATGATTCCGCATCTCTTAATCCTATCCTTACAAATCTTAACAGCGTAGTCTGCTTTCTTTTAGTTAATCAATGTTTTTAACCTCCATCAAGTACGCAGTTTCCCAAGACGGGGAAATAACTGCACTTCTCTCCCGTGTTCCTCGTTTTCCACAGAGAATTAAATCAGTATCCGTATAGAAAAACGAAGAATTTGCTCACATACGAAATCTCTTATCTTGCAATCCGTGCAACTTGCTCCTTCCCTGATGCGCGGTGTTTTTATAGACACCGTACCTTCCCATATAATGAAGACTAGGAATCTTCCCTACTTGTTTGGTACCGAACTCAACAAGAAATTGGGGGCAAACGAAGGAGCAAAGAAATAAGCCGCGAGGTTTTCATATCTCTACAGCGAATTCACGGCGCTAAGAAAAGAATGAATCTGTTGAGAAAGATATTAGCATATATTTACAACAATTTCAGAAATGTGTTAATTACAAATCAAAATGTAGGCAGCTACCCTGTGTGATGTTAAGCGAGGGCGTGAAAATTAGTTCAATAAAAGCCGGGTTGAGTGGCTCAGACGGTTGAGGCGTTAGCCTTATGACACAACCTTGACAGGTGTGCCACACCAAGTTACTTTTATGTTGTATCTTCCGACATCGCGTTCTTTATCGATATCATAGATTAGTCTGACTGTTTGATATTCTAAAACTTGACGTGCAGTTCATCCCAATTAGGCAGATGGCATCACTTGTTTTGAATGATTGCTGAAGCATTTCCTTCTTACAATTCTGTGATTCTTTTACTCTCTGAGAGAGAGGCAAAATTGGCTTGGATATAAAAGATGGAGGCGTTAGGCTATGAGATGATTCTTATTGTTTTTAACTGGTATTTTAAAAGGATTAATTTTTTGCCCAGTATGATTCCCTCTTTTGAGTCAATGTATTTTATTAAATAGAATCTACAGATTCTATTCCCCATAAAACAAAACAAACCCCATGGCACTACAGACCTTGAAGGGCCTTGGGCTACCAAGCGACCGCTGCTCAGCCCGAAGGCCTACAGATTGCGAGGTGTCGTGTGGTCAGCACGACTGTTTTCAGGTATTTATCTCAATTTCCTTTCCTTGGCTTTCCATGATTATGCTGGTCTTGTATGCTGATAAATCCCTGTTCTGTGCATTATTCTTTATTTATTTGCTGCAGGATTTTTAATGTCTCTCCTCTTCTTCACGTCTGCTTGTTGTGCATTAATCCCTACGTAGGGGACGAGGAAAACTCTGATCCATGTGGACGATGAGTTTCTTTGTGATTTTGGTTGGAGAACTTTTGTTATTCTGTTCGGCGTCGACGTCTGCTGTGCTGTGCATTTCATGTTCGCCTCTTCGGCGATATGAATGTGTTGTGTTGTGTTGCGTGTGTGTTGTGGTTTGGTTATGACGTTGATTGGGTGAGCCTGACCTATATTGCGGCGACCAAAATTTCTGATCCGTGTTTACGGACCAAGATCACGAGCCTTTGATTTACTCTTGTCATGCTTATCGTAACGTTTGTTGATACTGTATTATTTATTCTACTTTGCATATTTGGTCTCTGCAAGTGCGCATGTGTGAGTGTGTGTGTATGTTGGTGTTGCGTGATTTCTAGATCTGTGTTAGTTTTCAGTATCATACGGATGTTGCTTTATTACTAATATTTATTCATTTTATCCTACTATTATTCTCGGCTTATCTGCCTCTTTATTTGCCAGTCTTCAGGATTTTACTCTCAATTCTATTTATTTCATTTAAGACATGTTTATTTACTTTCGTAACTTTGGCAACTTCTTTAATCTCCTTGTGTTGCTTGTTCGTTCCTTTTCTTCCAGGTTTTCTTCACTGACGTTTGATTTCTGGGGGATACAGTCTCCTTGGAGATTGTTGGGATCGATGTTTCTTCGAAAATGAATTGCTTTTTTGTCTTGTCTTATCCGATGCGAAGACTGTATTGTTTTTGTGTGAAGGCTACATCTTTCACCTGTTATTAACGTCTTTCCCTTGGGAAAGAAATGCTTGTCATCGAAACTTAATTACCTATGTCAGATACATTTGTATCACTTTACGCTATGCTTCTTTTGCGTGTGTATAAAAGTTCATGAGATTGAATTTTATGACTCAAAAGACTCGATGTGATTACGACACCCTCAATGACTATGTATGTGGGTACCCGTTCCCGTTTGTAACTCCCATTTTACTTTTGTGTCCACATTTTAATCTATTTGCCTAGTTTATGTTAATAAATTTTGTTTTATCTTTCTAATCAACCTGTTTTGCGTAAATGCCTTTTTTACTCCATTTCTCTAGTTTATGAGGCCCGAATTCAGTTACTGGCAATTTGTAGCCAGTTTTGACCGGTCCACAGGAGTTAGGTAGCTGGGTGGGTAGCTAGGTGATTGTTTAGGTGGAGAGGTTCGATCCTGGCTAAGTCCGGTGATATTTGAATGTGCTAAAATACGTCAGCCTCGTGTTGGTAAATTTGCTGGCACGTAAAAGAATTCCTGTTGGACTAAATTCCTTAAAAGAATATTTAGTGGGACGCAAATCCAATAACATTATTGCTAGTCCAGTGAAAGGAATTCTGGACAATTTCAATGGTACTCTAAAAAAACGAACATCGTTCACCCAGTGTTTCCAGTAGTGTTTCACACGGAACAGTTCAGAGAAATTAATTCATTATCAGTGGCAACTTTTGCATTGGAAGTTTGCAAAATCTTGAAGTCGATGGATTCGAAGATGGCATGTGGTCCAGACCACAGGAATTGTACTACGTGGGTTCTGACGACCTGGCAATCCCACTAGCCAAGATATTCAACTCGTCTCTTCGATAAGGCAATTTTCCGTCCGAATGGAAGCCAGGATATGTTATTCCAGTGTATGTGGCAGGTATTTATACAATATATCAAATACAAACCTGTAGTACTTCTTCCACTCATTTCGAAACCAGCGGAAAGAGTCATGTACAGTGCACTCAGTGTTTAATTAATGTTAAACAGTGTCGATTTGTCCACAAACGCTCCATAACCTCCAACCTCGCTGTGTACTCCTCACTTTATATCTAGTTCACCTGACCATTGAAAGCTGGTTGATGCCGTGTACAGAGAATCTTTCAAAGATTTTGACCCTGTGTGAGATAATACCATACTTACTATGTTTTCAACATATGACATTCATGGAACCTTTAATTTTTAATTTACTAAATTTCTTACTTGGTATTTACTCTTTCTGTTCACCTTGTTCGGGTCGATGACCTTATATGTTAGGCTCCTTTAAGCAAATAGCACCATCATCATGTTCACTTTGTTCAAATTATTTAGATATACTAGGTAACAGCAAGAGGGAAGAGCTGCGCACACTCGACGTCGGTACACAGACAGCATTTCAAGGTAGTACACACACAGTACTCCAACATGGCGCTCGACACTGTGATACAACAACCACTCCGCGTTGAGACTCTGGTGGAACATTGGCGACAGACAACACCGCAGTCCTCCCACCCCAGCCATCGAACTCTAATTCTCACCCGAACCTACTGACTCCAACCCTGATTGACTTGTTGCAGCTAGCCTCATTTTCACACCTCGGGTGATGAGTACCAGAGTATTCGTAAGGAACATTCTTGTTGCACCCCGAAGAAAGCGTGTAAGGAATGCAATAAGCCCATAAGATAAAATACCACATCCAAAATAATAACTTAAATTAACAAAATATCCAGGTAAAGTACATCATATAAAAAGTAGACGAAGAGAACAATACACGAAAATAGCCGCCACAACCTCAGGCTAGGAGGCCACAGTTGGATCACTTGTTCCTTCCAGGAAGTAGGCCTATCGAAGGGTTCTATGAGAGACCTGACGTATAATAATACACTGACTGACAGAGCAAATGCAACACCAAGAAGGAGTGGTCAGAACTTTATGCCAATTGCAGGGTAGACTGACGTCACTGAGGTATGCTCATGATGTGAAATGCGCCGCTGTGCTGCGCACGTAGCGAACGATAAATGGGACACGGCGTTGGCGAATGGCCCACTTCGTACCGTGATTTCTCAGCCGACAGTCATTGTAGAACGTGTTGTCGTGTGCCACAGGACACGTGTATAGCTAAGAATGCCACGCCGCCGTCAACGGAGGCATTTCCAGCAGACAGACGACTTTACGAGGGGTATGGTGATCGGGCTTAGAAGGGCAGGTTAGTCGCTTCGTCAAATCGCAGCCGATACCCATAGGGATGTGTCCACGGTGCAGCGCCTGTGGCGAAGGTGGTTGGCGCAGGGACATGTGGCACGTGCGAGGGGTCCAGGCGCAGCCCGAGTGACGTCAGCACGCGAGGATCGGCGCATCCGCCGCCAAGCGGTGGCAGCCCCGCACTCCACGTCAACCGCCATTCTTCAGCATGTGCAAGACACCCTGGCTGTTCCAATGTCGACCAGAACAATTTCCCGTCGATTGGTTGAAGGAGGCCTGCACTCCCGGCGTCCGCTCAGAAGACTACAATTGACTCCACAGCATAGACGTGCACGCCTGGCATGGTGCGGGGCTAGAGCGACTTGGATGAGGGAATGGCGGAACGTCGTGTTCTCCGATGAGTCACGCTTCTGTTCTGCCAGTGATAGTCACCGCAGACGAGTGTGGCGTCGGCGTGGAGAAAGGTCAAATCCGGCAGTAACTGTGGAGCGCCCTACCGCTAGACAACGCGGCATCATGGTTTGGGGCGTTATTGCGTATGATTCCACGTCACCTTTAGTGCGTATTCAAGGCACGTTATATGCCCACCGCTACGTGCAGCATGTGCTGCGGCCGGTGGCACTCCCGTACCTTCAGGGGCTGCCCAATGCTCTGTTTCAGCAGGATAATGCCCGCCCACACACTGCTCGCATCTCCCAACAGGCTCTACGAGGTATACAGATGCTTCCGTGGCCAGCGTACTCTCCGGATCTCTCACCAATCGAACACGTGTGGGATCTCATTGGACGCCGTTTGCAAACTCTGCCCCAGCCTCGTACGGACGACCAACTGTGGCAAATGGTAGACAGAGAATGGAGAACCATCCTTCAGGACACCATCCGCACTCTTACTGACTCTGTACCTCGACGTGTTTCTGCGTGCATCGCCGCTCGCGGTGGTCCTACATCCTACTGAGTCGATGCCGTGCGCATTGTGTAACCTGCATATCGGTTTGAAATAAACATCAATTATTCGTCCGTGCCGTCTCTGTTTTTTCCCCAACTTTCATCCCTTTCGAACCACTCCTTCTTGGTGTTGCATTTGCTCTGTCAGTCAGTGTATAAAGGATCAAAAAGATAGAACAAAATTTTCTTTGTGTTCATTTTATAATCAAATTGTTTCTCATTCAATGAATGTGTATTAAAAATCCTCAGTAAGGCATTACATTGTTGGGCTTCCTGAAAAGGAATGGCCGGAGTTTTAATCCATTCTCATCGAATGCCCGATTTGTCACCAATACAGTCGAGTCTAGAGTATCGCTCTGAGGTGTGGGCCCTTTCACAGCTATATGTAATACATTCCTTAGAGCGAGTTTAGATCAGGTTCTCAAAATGGATCAGTATAATGTGCTTGTGTACCAAGCAGGCATCTATAGATTATGATCTGTTCTGTACAATGACGCGTACTGTGTTGCTTAGAACACCGCGCAGGTATGTGAACACAGATTTCATTCTCAGATGTATCGATGATTTCGTATGTTGCCGTAATTTGCTCGTGTTGCTATCAATTTAAGTTCCTTTCAGTAACACCAGACAGACTGTCACCTTTAACTTACCTAAGTGCAGAACTGAATCACCTTCACACAAGAGCTCTTGGTTTACGTAGGCTCTAAGATCCCGGGATTAAATTAGTGGGTAGGTAAATGAATTCTACTCTTCAGCTGAAGAAATTCGTAGACATGTCTCATAGACAGAGAATTTATCGTATTCTGTTCTGCATATTTAGTATGTAAAAGTTAAAATTTATTCTTTTATCTGTCAGTCACTTGAAATGTACATACGGTTTTCTGTTGTCTTCATTCGTCACCAGATGGCTCACCGTACAGGGTACAGCGCTAATATTCGAAGAGGAAGCTTACGGCCAGTCAGTCAGTAAAACCATTAGTTTGGCGCAAGTAAGTGAAGGTAATATGCAATTAGCTGGACCCCGAATATTTTCACCTCTCACAAATTTGGAGGCCCTAGAGTGCCTAATGCATCATGAGTTCCGGTTGAAAAGCCAAAGAAGAGTATCCTGTACCTAAACGAATGAGATAGATGGTGTGTAAAGGAACGTAATTGGGTCTGTGTATCATGTTAGTAAGGCAACAGAGAAATCTAACAGCGCCAGAATCGATACAGAAGACGAGTTGATGAAGGGAAGTCACATGTCGTCAGTGAAGAAACAATACTTCGTATGCCGCAATGCTTTTCTTGTCCACTAATTTCCTTAAGAATTGACACGCCTTCTAGCCAAGTATGGATATGCGGTACATCAAGACAATGTTCGATGTGTTGCTTTCCTATGCGCAACTGAAAAGAAAAATGAATGTTAAATACAGAATACTGTAGAATGTGGGAGTGCGTAAATATGTCACGGAAACGTACATACCTACAGCATGGTACGAAAAGGCTCGTTTTCCTTTACACACATTAGCATAGGAAAATGAACACAGTGAACGTTTTTCTTTTGGACTGCATATCTTTAATGTAGCTGGCTGGCTACCAGTCTTAAAGAAGATAATGGATAGGAAGAGCATTGTCACATATGAGGTTTTGCTTTTTTAATGAAGTTGTGAAATCATCGCGTTCGGCCAAAAGGTCATATCTCTCAATGGTCTTCCTTTCAATTATTTTAAGACTGATCCCGCCTACCAGGCACCTGTGGATATTTAGTCCATCAGAACAATATTCGTAGAGTTCATTTTCCTATGCTTATGTGTAAAGGAAAATGAACCTTACCGTACCACACTCTAGGAATGTATGTTTTCGTGACTTGTTTACACACTCCTACAGTATAACGTACTTAAGGTTGATTTTCCTTCACACGTTAGAATAGTAAAATGAACACAAAGAAAATTATTCCGATGGACAGCATATATGTGTGTGTCTGGGAGGCGTGACCAGTCATAAGGAAAATAATGGATAGGAAGACCATTGTTAGATACTACCATTAGCCAGAACAGTGACGAATTGTACATCAGGAAAGTTCTCATATAATATGACGCACCTATGGACAGCTTTCATTTTAAATATTGACTTATATTTGCGAAATGTGTGACTAATTTATAAAAACAGTTAATATGATTTGGTCTGCCCAGATAAAAGGCTCCGTGGTTAACGTATTTGCTTTAGGTCTCCGGGCCTCAAGTTCGATTCCTGGACGAGGCATGATAACTTCACCTTCAATTATTAATTTATTTGTTTCGGTGACTGCATGTTTTTGTGATCCCCAAATTTCCTGTAACTCACACAGCACGTGCAACATTATACCGCATTTCTTGCAAGCTGGAATCTGCTATCAGTTGACACCATGTGGATAAAATTATATTTTTGAATTACACTCTTTACTCTCTAGAATTGAGACTCGAGGGAACCGAACGAGGTGAATAGGAAGTGATAATTGTTTACTGTATAGCCTTCTGATATATGAAGCCCCGAGGGTTGTCCTTTAATTATTGCAGAAGCTGTCGCCATATTTCATACTCCAATGATGTGCTAAACAATTGGGATTATTCCTCCCCTTTTCCTCGAGTGTGATGAATGTACTCCAAGGACACGCAGTAGCGCTGCTTCCAAATGAAATTTAAATAAGAACCAAGCCTTCAGTTAGGAATATATACAGTAGTACGTAACAATAAGCGGAAATACGAGTTAAAGGTATCTGAAGCCGTTTTATGATATTGTTTCATTTATGTATATTTACGAATATGATGGATATATCACATGCGTACAAAATAATCATGCCATTAGAGGTAAATATTAGTGGATCGGTTACTTCAACTGAATTTACCATAATACAATAATATTTGTTCAAATACCAGAAGTATCCTTCTTAATATCCAGGTCAAGAAGCAGATTCCAAAGCTTCTACATTTTCAGGCTTAATTACGTTGCATTTTAACTGTTTAACTTTCCTTCGTTTGAGACACCGAATAATAATAATAATAATAATAATAATAATAATAATAATAATAATAATAATAATAATAATAATGTAACGTCACTTTAATTGTTTTCTTTTTTTTGTTGGTTCCGGCCAAGTCGGGAATTTAACATTCATTGGTTTAATTCCTATGGTTCGAGGCTGAGTTTATATCCCGTAGTCAACATTAAAATTTATCAGAGATAGGGCCCTATCCTCACCAACTCACAGATTACCTTTAGGGCATCAACTCGAAAGACCTACGCTAGGGCTTTATGGAGGTCACAAACCATCATTACTATTATCATTATTATTACTATTATTGTTACTATTATTGTTGTACCGCTTTTCCCATACCTGTGGGGTCGCGGGTGCAAACTGATTCGCACATGAGTATTTGGCCCTGTTTTACGGTCGGGTACCGTTCCTGATGCCAATCATGTTTGTAGGGATGTACTCATTATAGCGAGTTCCTGTAATGTTGGTAGTACGACGTATTGTCTGATTATGAAGAGGAGAGTGTTGGGAGAGACAAAAATACCAAGTCTCCCAGCCAGAAGAATTAATCATAAGCTATTAAAATCCCCAACCCGACCGAGAATTTGCAACCCTCTGAAACTAATGGCAGCTCGCTGACCATTCAGCGAATGAGTACGACAAACTATTATTATTGTTATTATTATTATTATTATTATTATTATTATTATTATTATTATTATTATTATTATTATTATTATTATTATATCAACACACTTAAAATACATAGGCCTAATTCATAAATAACCTTATAAATAAATAATTTGTTGTTTAAAATATTAATATTATTATTATGATTATGAGCCTCGTGGTGATCAGGTAGCGTGCGTGTCTGTTACCTATCGCCCTCGATTTCTATTCTCGGCCAGTGAGGGATTTCAGTTCTGGGCTAAGGTCTGGAATGTAATTCACTCAGTCTCCTAAGACCAACATAGAAGATATGATTGTGCCTGTACTCGAATGGCCATCGCATAAACATATAATTTGATGATAATTGTTTAAAACTTTTCTTAAATACCGTATGCACGGCGCCTTTAAGACTATATTTTCGGGGCAATGCAGCTCTACGTCCGGGTGTTTTAGTTCCCTGAAAAAGAAATTACTCCTCATTTTTGCGTACTCTATATTTAGCTCCAATTTACTTTACTGGCTTAGGGCCTACTGATTTTCTACTGTATTAATAAAGTTATGATATCGTGTTGCTCCTTCGTTGAGTGGTCAGTGCCAAGGCCTTCATTTCAGAGGTTCTCGGGTTCAATTCCGGGCCGGTTTGGGGAATTTAACTACGTTTGGTTAATTCCTCTGACTCAGGGGACTGGGTGTTCATGTTTTCCCCGGTGGAATCCCCTTCACATAAAAAACCCACCATACTACCAAAACCCACAGAAACACAAAATAGCGATTACATTCCTTCTCATAGGGTTGGAATCAGGAAGAGCATTCGGTTTAAAACAGGGCCTATTTAACTTTAATGATCAGTTTTCAACCGCGACACTGCCAGAATGTGGAAAAAGCGGTGGAGAAAAACAGATATACGTACATATCTCCTCTATACGGAAAAGCGCTGAATCATGGATATGTTTAGAAGACGAGAGTACGAGTACAGATTCTTTGATTTTCCCCTCTTAGTGCCAAGTTACAACATACAGATGATACAGATTATGCACCTTTTTACTCCACCTACGTAGGGTTCTGACAAATCGAAAGAAATGTAGCATCATGTTTGACATCCTACAATATGTCAGCGTATCCAGCAAGATCTACGTCCAACAAAATGGTCTCTGATTCAGCACACAATTTTATGCCATAAATATTCGCAAAATACGAATTATGAGAAATGCTGATGCTTTAAGTAACATTAGAGTGTATAGGGGGCATTGCAGTGACGCAGACGAAACCCCAGCCAAAGAGTGTGGATACTCGTTTAAAACACGGTGCCATTTGTACCTACTGTATATAGAAGGCAGAGTTCTGGCACACGGTAATAACGTGAGCAAGAAAATGACGAAGATTTCGTACAGATGGATGTCGAGCACTGGTTGTCTGGTTACCATGCTGTCGGTTTTCTGTCCATGAAAAATTGTCTTCACTAAATTGATGCGAAAATTACAGATAGACCTCAGCGCAAAAACATATCCATGTTAAAATATGACTTCTTCCTCATTTAGCTGGCCCCGTAGTGTAGGGGAAGCGTGCCTGCCTTTTATCCGGAAGCACCGTTTCGATTCTCGTCTAGATACGGATTGTTATCTTGGTCTGAGGGGTTTTTGATGTCCAGTCAGCCCACGTGATTACGTTCGAGGAAATATCTGACAGTGATGTAGCGGTCCTGGTCTGGAAAGCTAAGGATAACGGCCTAGAGAATTCGTCGTGCCGACCACACGACATTTCGTAATGGTCAGGCCTTTAGGGTGAGCAGTGGTTGCTTGGTGGGCCAAGCTCATTTCGGGTCGTTGCGCTATGGGGTTCGGTTTTTTGTTTTCCCCCACGTTTAATGTGCACTACTTTCTCATGTAGAGTATTTACTGTATGATGTTAGAGTTTCCATTGAGTGAACTATTGGAACAACTCTATCCCGAACTAAGTTTATTTAACAGTTGAAATTATAATAAATATTCACTACATACATTATGTGAAGTAGCATTAACAATAACGGTATGAATATTCAAAATCTTAAATATAATACGGATCACGGACGATGTTTATCACGTTCACTTCCTTCATTTCACATTCCTTAGCCAAGGACTGTATAGTTGAATTCTCAGGCTTATTACGGGCTCTGCACTTCCTCGTGAATTCCAGTGGTGTGTTGGCGATTGATCTTGACACCCAGTATGTACCCATGAGACATAGTCGCTGTTTCACTGTGTAATCCATGTGTGTTGCCAACAATCTCTGATAATGCGTACGCTGCTGAGTGCCTTTGAACTACGCTGCCTTCTGTCAAATTGTCTACACAGCACTCAATATTCGACTCCACGAGGACCACAGATAAATATGTCGTAATTTTTATCTGAGACGATTCTATACAAATTGCCATGCAATATTACTATTATTATTAATATTACATATGTAGCCTATTAACCCCTACAATGATTTAAACGATTATGAAGAAAATTGAACTTCTCTTTTTTATTCGTGATTTCATAACAGTAATTTCTCTTGTAAGTAGCTAAATATTTATGTGATCTGCCCTGTAACTTGTTTGACTGAGAAGTATTTTCCTTCAAAATTTGATACTATTTTCTTATAAGTTGCTTGGCGCCCATAAGTTGTTTGTGTCCGTGATTGGTAATATTTGGTGAATACTTCAAGGCAAAGAAGATACCAATGGCCTAGTTATAATACGACGTATTTAGCAATGTTCTTCCTATACATCATTATCCTTAAGACTGATCACGCTCCCTGGTCACATATGGATGTACAGTCCACCATAACATTTTTCTTTGTGTTTATTTTTGTACACTGATGTGTAACGGAAGGTGCACTTTACATATATTGTAGGAATGCGTAAATACGTCATCCAAATATACGTTCCCATAGTACGGTACTGTAAAATTCATTTTCCTTTACACAGTTGCATATAATTTCCTTATAGGCCATTCCTTGACTGTATAGTGGTTCTTTGTGTAATGGCTGTTCCAGAGACTCAAAAAAACCAGCATTATTTCGTGGTCCAACCCTGTAAACCTGTAAGGAGCGCAAAACCTTTTAAATCACATCAAATTGACCGTTCAGTGTCTTTATGTCTGTTTGTCTCCAGCAGCAAAGTCATGGTTTCATAAGTTTCTTTATTGTCTACATACAGTCAAAGGCACAGAAAGGAATGTATTGTAATTTTCAGTAGTAATGCCTCAAGATGGCTTAACTGGCGTCAATAAATAGCCACCACTCCTATGGGTTTTGTTGTATACCAAGATTCATCATAAGACAATTGAAATCTATGCATGCACACACTGAATTCTGTATGTGTAAATATTGGGCTAAGGAAGTACCTCGTGATCTAAAACTGGATATTATTATGTCGGGAGCTAGAAGGTTCCGTTGTTGCAGTTCTGACTCCATGAGTTCAGCTCTCGGTTTCGAAAGGTTTAGATCGCGACCAAAATCTTTCAGTTCAGCGTCATGAGATGGAAGACAGTGCCCTTCTACATGATCAGCATATTCCTGGTACTGAAGCTTGCAAGTTACAGACAGGAACAGACAAGCCTACATCTCGGGGAACTTTATTTTATGTCTAGTTTTGCTTCAATGATAAGGCTGAAGTAACAGTCTGAAAGATGGTCTTTAGTCTCACACCACGCCATTGGAACAACGACTGGTATGGTCGGCGTTTTTGATCCGTGGTTCGAGAGCAGGCCTTCACAAACCGTTCAACAGTCTGTTCCCGAGTTCCACAGTCACTAGCTGGAGAGTTCCGAATTCCCATTTATACATGAATGCGTTGACCTGACGTGGCATATTCTCAGCCAATTTAATCTTTAATTCTTTATATTGAATTTAATTCTTTATATTGAAACTTTGTAGTTTATTGGCAGTATCTCTAACAACTTGGTGGTTAATTGATGCTGAGTTCGAAACCGGTCGTCATTCTTCCTTGATGAAGAAGTCATCTTGAAAACATTGTCAGACTTCAGCTCACTTGAAGGCTGGTCATTTAGGAACCCTTATATTGTGAGAACTTGCGTATCAATCAATAAACTATCATCATTGATCCGCATCTAGGAATGTCGGCCAGGTGGACGATTCCCTATCAATAGTATTTTAACTGATTTCAAAAACTAGGACATTTATCGAACATATCCCTTGATGGTTCACGGTGAGGATTACGGTAGTTACGTCCTAGTTTGTGAACCATGGGCAACGTTTGAATATCCAGGAAGTGGTCCTTAGAGTTGGGATGCCACTTGCTAGGGAATTAGAGTGGGTATCCCGGACATATTATGAATCATGGCACTACTTTTACTCAGACGCCTAAGGACTATGCAATCGACGGGTGGTTCGTAACCCGTTAGAGGTGTGATCCTCACTTGGACTATGCGTAAGTAATGGTGCCATCCTGATTCACAGAATTTTCATCGAACACGCGCAGAACGTTTTAAACAAGCATTGAACCTACGGGAGTAACAGAGTGCCACTCCCATTTGACAGGCGAGGGACTCCTTGGAAACAATTTGGAATTCGATGGGAGCTATCAAGTTATCAGTATTAATGGGGCTTATGGAAGACAGAAGGTATAACTGTATGAGTAAGCAAAGAGGACGCATATGGATGTGTTAGAAGTTAATGACATTCGGGTAAGGAGAGGTAACGAGGAAGAGATAGGAAAATATAAAATGTACTTGACGGGTGTTAGAAAGGGAAGGACAGAGTGTGGGGTAGAACTGTTCATCAGGAATACTATTGCACGCAACATTGTTCTTGTTAGGCACATAAATGAGCGAAGGATGTGGGTAGATTTGGCGCTTGGAGGAATTACGACGAAAATTGTCTCAGTGTATTCACAATGTGAGAGTGCAGATGAGTATGAAATTAACAAATTTTATGAAGCTTTTAGTAGCATTGTGGTTAGTGTCAATAACATGGATAGGCCAGCGTTAATGGGCTATTTGAATGCAAGAGTTTGAATTCGAACTGGAGGATACGAAAGGGTAAATGTGGGCATGATATGGAAGCTAATAGGAATAGGAAACGTTTGCTGGACTTCTGCGCTAGTATGGAATTAGCAGTTACAAAATCATTCTTCTAGCATATGGCTACTCACTGCAACACATGGGAGGTTAGTGGCATCACATCCATAATAGACTATGTCATTACCGACTTCGAGTTCAGGACATCTATCAGGAATTTGAGGGTATCCCTGGGAATTTTTGGTGATACAGACCACTATCTGTTATGTAATGAAATCATTCTCTCGAGACCTACGATACAGGAAGTGAAATCTGCCTGTAGACGGATAATGGTAGAAAATCTCCAGAACGAGGAAAGTAGACAGAAGAGCATGGATATGATTAGTGAAAAGTTTCGAACAGTGGACAGTAACGAGGTTCAGGATGGAGAAAGAGAATAGGTGGCATACAGGGATGTTGTAGTAAAAACATAATGGGAATGTTTAGGAACAACTGTGGGTGAAGATGGGAAGAAGCGAACATCTTGGTGGAATGATGACTGTAGTCAAAATTCAGTTTGGAAAATGTGTAGCGGTTCTAGTGTTAAGGGACGAACAGTGATTACCCTCTGTTGATTCCGATGATTTTGTCAAACCAGATTTTATCCTAGTAACACTGCATGCTAGTATTATTACTCTGTGAAGCCATTTCATCCCTGCCTTCCCAAAATATATTATCATTTGAGGTCTAATTTCATCTATTCCTGTTGCTTTATGACAATGGATTTACCACCCTTTCCACATTCTCAAGCGTTATTTCACCAACATCATTGTCCTTCTTACCACGAGCTTGGTTGTTACCTACGTCACCAAGAAGATTTCATTTTACGTTTGAGAAGATTTCTAAAATATTCTTTCCCCGTGTCCAATGATTCCCTGGGATCATTTATGCGTTCACCAGGTCTATCAAAATACAATTAATTCCCTATCTTCCCTTCCTGTCTAAGGGTCTTTATTACTGTCTTGTAAGGTTTCCCTGCTACTTGACCTAGTCTTCCCAGACTTTCACTGAAATCTTTCTATGACATTTTATTGGATTCTACAGTTATATGTTCCTCTCTTATAAGTACAATTCTCTGTCTGCATTAGTCCTTGTTTGCAGCCAATTCTGATACTCCTTCCTCTTACGTTTACAAGCTGCTCTCACTTTCATTATCCAATAAGATATTATAGTTTTTGCCATCTTCATACACAGTTGCTCCTGGGCAATCCATTACTGTTTCTACTACAGCATCCCCGTATGTCACCCATTAGCATTCTATATCCAGAACCTGCTTACTGTCCACTGTGTGTAACTTTTCTACAACCATGTTCATTTACTTCTGTTTAACTTCCTCGTCTTGGAGAATTTTACCGTCATTCGTATGCGGATTTCACTTTCTCTGCCCTAGGCCTACAGATAGTTCACTACAGATCAGGTAGTGGTCTTCATCATCAAAAAATCCCAGGAATATAATCATATTCCTAACGGATTTCCTGGGTTAAAAGTCGGTTATGATATAGACTATTATGGAAGTTGTGCCCATACCCTGACACATGTAGCGGTGAATAGCCTTACACTTGAAAATGTATTCTTAACTGCTACTTCCATACTACCTCAGAAGACCAATAAACGCTTCCATAAGATTCCCACCTTTACCCATCACCTTCTCATGTCATTCGGGTCTATTTCCAACTGTCATATTGAAACAGCCTATTATCACAATCCCCTTCTTGCTGTTGATCCTGACTGGTATAACGCTCAATGCTTCAAAAATCTTATCAATTACCTCCTCATCCTCACCCTCACATGGTGAATACAATAAGAGTATTGTCGTCCTAATTCTTCCAAAATAAATATCTACCGACATCATTCGTTCATTTAAATGCCTAGCAGATACTATGTTGCGTGCAATAGTATTTCTGATGAACAGTCCTACCCCACACTCTGCCCTTCCCTTCTTAATATCCGCCATGCAAACTTTATTATCTCCTATCTTTTCCTCGTTATCTCTCCTTATCACAACATCATTTACACCTCAGATATCCGTCTTTCTTTCTTTCCATTAATACTGATTGCTCCCCGTCGAATCCACTTTCGTTCGCCAAGTTTTCTATGGGCATGGGACTCCGTTAATCCCACAGGATTGCTTAAAACTTTTCGAGCGTGCTCGATGAAAATTAAATGAAGCAGGATGCTACCCTTACTTAAACATAGTTCCAGTGAGGATCTATCCTCTAACGGGTTAGGGACCACCGGTGGATTGCATAATCCTAGCCACCTGAGCGCAAGTTTGGTCATGACCCAGAATATGTCCGAGATGCCTACTCCCATTCCATAGCAACTGGTATCCTGACTCCCCGCATCACTTACTGGCTACTCAGCCATTTCCCATATTTCACGAAATAGGATCTGACTTCAGTAACCCACACTGTGAACCATTCTGTTATGAATATTAGCTCAAAGAATTTTTTTCTGGTGGTCTGCATACGCATATGTGGCTGGGAGCCATGTCCAGTCGAAAGGAAAGCAATGGCTAGGAAGAACAGTATTGGTTGCTACAAAGTCTACGGTACATGATTATTCCTTAGTAATGAGAACATTAACACAAGAAAGAATTGAATAGAGAGTTTTATCAACCCTGTATATGATAGGGTGACCGGAAAAGAACGATGATTTTCGACAGAAATTACATGAAATGATATAAAATATACTCTTCATACAAGAGAGAAGTACCATTAGATTGTACTTACGCACCTACGGTATATGTTACGGCACAATCTTCATCTGTCACATGAATTATTAATTTTTAAACAGACAACGTGTGTGAACAATGCTAGGAACATTCACGAGTTCCTCTGTTTTCGCAGTAAATGGTCCCGGGTGCCTGTAACATAGTTTCACGCTGCATTTCTCTCTAACAGATGGCTTCATTCCATAACCCTTTGCCACACATTACTCTACAATGCACAGTGTGCTCCGCGATCATGTTTTATTTCATATAGTGCAAGCGATGTACCATGTCGGAACCTCCACGCCTAATATGACACAACACAACCGGGAATATATTCTGTCACGAGACTACAACATGGGGATGGTCCACGAAAGGTCAGATAAAAAGTCCTGATTACACTAGTTAAATATTCATATGACTATTAGAATAACAATAGTTAATATAACCTTTTCAATATGACTAACTACACCTCAATTAATGTAAAAATATATTTCGCAACACGAATATTGTACATTTATCTATCTATCTATCTATCTATCTATCTATCTATCTATATATATATATATACACTGACTGACAGAGCAAATGCAACACCAAGAAGGAGTGGTCAGAACTTTATGCCAATTGCAGGGTAGACTGACGTCACTGAGGTATGCTCATGATGTGAAATGCGCCGCTGTGCTGCGCACGTAGCGAACGATAAATGGGACACGGCGTTGACGAATGGCCCACTTCGTACCGTGATTTCTCAGCCGACAGTCATTGTAGAACTTGTTGTCGTGTGCCACAGGACACGTGTATAGCTAAGAATGCCAGGCCGCTGTCAACGGAGGCATTTCCAGCAGACAGACGACTTTACGAGGGGTATGGTGATCGGGCTGAGAAGGGCAGGTTGGTCGCTTCGTCAGATCGCAGCCGATACCCATAGGGATGTGTCCACGGTGCAGCGCCTGTGGCGAAGATGGTTGGCGCAGGGACATATGGCACGTGCGAGGGGTCCAGGCGCAGCCCGAGTGACGTCAGCACGCGAGGATCGGCGCATCTGCCGCCAAGCGGTGGCAGCCCCGCACGCCACGTCAACCGCCATTCTTCAGCATGTGCAAGATACCCTGGCTGTTCCAATATCGACCAGAACAATTTCCCGTCGATTGGTTGAAGGAGGCCTGCACTCCCGGCGTCCGCTCAGAAGACTACCATTGACTCCACAGCATAGACGTGCACGCCTGGCATGGTGCCGGGCTAGAGCAACTTGGATGAGGGAATGGCGGAACGTCGTGTTCTCCGATGAGTCACGCTTCTGTTCTGTGAGTGATAGTCACCGCAGACGAGTGTGGCGTCGGCGTGGAGAAAGGTCAAATCCGGCAGTAACTGTGGAGCGCCCTACCGCTAGACAACGCGGCATCATGGTTTGGGGCGCTATTGCGTATGATTCCACGTCACCTCTAGTGCGTATTCAAGGCACGTTAAATGCCCACCGCTACGTGCAGCATGTGCTGCGGCCGGTGGCACTCCCGTACCTTCAGGGGCTGCCCAATGCTCTGTTTCAGCAGGATAATGCCCGCCCACACACTGCTCGCATCTCCCAACAGGCTCTACGAGGTGTACAGATGCTTCCGTGGCCAGCGTACTCTCCGGATCTCTCACCAATCGAACACGTGTGGGATCTCATTGGACGCCGTTTGCAAACTCTGCCCCAGCCTCGTACGGACGACCAACTGTGGCAAATGGTTGACAGAGAATGGAGAACCATCCCTCAGGACACCATCCGCACTCTTATTAACTCTGTACCTCGACGTGTTTCTGCGTGCATCGCCGCTCGCGGTGGTCCTACGTCCTACTGAGTCGATGCCGTGCGCATTGTGTAACCTGCATATCGGTTTGAAATAAACATCAATTATTCGTCCGTGCCGTCTCTGTTTTTTCCCCAACTTTCATCCCTTTCGAACCACTCCTTCTTGATGTTGCATTTGCTCTGTCAGTCAGTGTATATATATATATAGTAAGAGTTTTGTCTGCACAATGCTCAGAATGGTATTTCTGTATCGGTAGTGTCCACAGTAACAAGGAAATGCACTTTTCAATTTTCCGCCATCTCTGTCCGTCTGTCTTTATGTATGTGTGCGCATCACGAGAAAATGGCTGAAGAGAATTTCATGAAAATCGCTGTGTAAAGTCGGGGAATGAGCACTACAATCTACCAGGTGTATGCGTAAGTCTTTTCCGGTTTCACTAAGAGATGGCGCCAGCGAACAGTACGCAGCGTATAAATTTGACACATACGTCAATTTGTTCGTCTGACATTAACCTACCAACACACACATATTAAGTCCGCTAAACACTAGCGTCTGTGTTGTATCGTTCAGTGATCATGTTAACGTTTGTGCCTGAAAAAGAACATTTGCGGCAAGCATCGCTTTTCTTATTTAATAAAAAAGAAAAGGCTGTGGGAAAGTCATCGTTTACTGTAAGAAACATATGGTGAACATCGTCGTTGCCGGGGACAAAACCTCATATGTGAAATATTTTAGCTTAGAACTTTGGCCGGTAAGGTTCGGTCATATAAAGTGCAATATTGTGTGGATATTTTCAAGGCATTCTCGCTCTTCGTAACGTATGTGCTGCGGGTCAGTATATCTCCAAAAATATTATCACATAGGAGGTTTTGTCCCGGCAACGACGACATGTTCCACCGATTAGAACACCTGAGACATGGTTTTGACAATTTAAACGTGGTGAGCAATTGCAGGCCGTAATGGATGAAAACCAACTCAAACTCAACAGCAATTGGCACAAGCAACAATCAGCAGACGTTTACGAGCAATGGGGAAGATCAGTAAACTCAGTAAATGGGTCCCACACTATAATGAATGAACGGCAAATAAAAAATCGCAAAGTCACATGTGGAATGCTGCTTCAACGCCAAGAAAGAAAATCATTTGCATATCGAATTGTGACGAGTGACGAAAACTGGATTTATTTCGAAAACTTGAAGTGGAAAAAGTCGTGGCTGTCGCCTGGCGAATCCGGTTCTTCAACACTAAGGCCAAATCGCCAAAGACCATGCTTTGTGTCTGGTGGGGCCAGAGTGGTATTGTGTATTATGAACTCTTGAAGCCCTGCGAAACAGTTAATGCAGAACTTTGTCGCCAACAAGTGTTTAATATAAATCACGCATTAATCTAAAGACGACGGGAATGGGCCAGAAGACATGGTAAAGTGATTTTGTTACACGACAATGCACCGTCTCACACAGCAAAACCTATGAAAGACAACTTGAAATTGGTTGGATGGGACATCCTTCAGCACCTGCCGAACTACCCCGACCTGGCGTCATCTGGCTATCAGCTCTTCGCATCAACGGAGCAGGCGATCGTAGAGTATCACTTCAGCAATTTCGAGAAAGTTGGAAAGTGGATCGACGAATGGTTTGCCAAAAAGGCGAGCAGTTTTTCTGGCATAGTATTCATAACTTACCTGAAAGACAGGCGAAGTGAGTAGAAGCCAGTTGCCAATATTTTGAATAAACAAAAATGAATTTCCTTTGAAACTACATGTTTTCTTTACCACAAAACCCGCGAAAACTTATGCATTTACCTAGTAGGCTATAATTTCATTCATGCTGGATGAAATGGTAGTTTAGGGGAAGATGCCTAAAATTTAATTTTTCAATACCTGTGTTATTTGTCCTATCGAATAGTACTGCATTACAGAAGTTGCTGATAATACAATTTATGATCGTTTATGTCGTATTCAGTTTTATGGTGCTGACTATGATAATAGTTTTGATGATTTTATTCTTTTGTTGCTTAGTCCATAGCAATGCTGGGCATTGCTAACATGGAAATATTGTTCAATTTTGTTAACTATAATATTTCTGTCATGATTGTCCTAATATGTAAAACCGCACGGTCGTCGGTCCATATCGTGTAGATGATTATTAAAAAATGAGAAAAAGCCCGTAAATGAACGATGGCTTGCAGAATAAGACACGGAGAATACATGAAAAAGAAAGTATATATATTGATAGCTAGGGGCTTTACGTCGCACCGACACAGATAGGTCTTATGGCGACGATGGGAAAGGAAAGGCCGGGGTGTTGGAAGGAAGCGGCCGTGGCCTTAATTAAGGTACAGCCCCAGCATTTGCCTGGTGTGAAAATGGGAAACCACGGAAAACCATTTTCAGGGCTGCCGATAGTGGGATTCGAACCTACTATCTCCCTGATGCAAGCTCACAGCCGCGCGCCTCTACACGCACGGCCAACTCGCCCGGTGAAAAAGAAAGGAATGACCTCCTTCACATTAGATGCCCCAATATTACAGAGTCTGGAAAAAACTAAATTTTAAGGCCTACAATACAGAAAGCATATAAAAATGATCAACAATAACATTGCATTGACCGTTGTTGTGATGTCTCTTCTGCTGCCACTCATCTCCGATAGATGGGATTGCTGCTGCGTCCAGAATAAAACAGCATGCCTGAATATTGGCGGAAAGTAGCTTGGGAGTTAGATAACTCCGATAGATGGGATTGCTGCTGTGTCCAGAATAAAACAGCATGCCTGAATATTGGCTGAAAATAGCTGGGGAGTTAGGTAACTTCGCACATGCTATATGATTGTTCCGTCAAAGACGGGCATTGCAGATAGTTCACATTATTACCTGTTCACGGGAACGAAAAAACATAGAGAAAAATTATTATGTGGTGAAAGGAAATCTTATAATTTTATAGTTATATTCTGATTAGCTATTCAAAAAGTACAAAGTAGTCGAGAAACACTTTAAAATCATTCACGAAAATATTGTCATCTATTGTCCGGCTCCATGGCTAAATGGTTAGCGTGCTGGCCTTTGGTCACAGGGGTCCCAGGTTCGATTCCCGGAAGGGTCGGGAATTTTAACCTTAATTGGTTAATTTCACTGGCACTGGGGCTGGGTGTATGTGTCGTTCTTCATCATCCTCCTCCTCATCACGACGCGCAGGTCGCCTAGGGGAGTCAAATCACAAGACCTGCACTGGCGAGCCGAACTTGTCCTCCAACACTCCCGGCACTAAAAGCCATACGCCATTTCATTTGTCATCTGTTAGGCAATAAATTATATATAATAATAATAATATTAATATTATTAAGAATTATCAGGAACAGCCTGTATGTGTATTTAAGGTGATATGTTTTTAGAATATGTATTATGGGCAGCAAAATTAATGACGTATGAAATTGTTAAGAGTATGTATGTATGTTCTCCAGCCCTAAGGTTGGTTGGATACTCAACAGCTCTGCCATCAGCAGTCATAGATGGCCTAGGCATCACTGAAGAGGCGTATTAGGGAAATGAGGAGTGAGGTAGTTTCCCGTTGCTTTCCTTTTGTAGCCATATATTATGACAAGACACAAAATACATATGATTCTCGTGATGTGTACAGCTGAAAAGTATTTTGGAATAACGTGTTGATAAGATTTGGTTTAATTAGCCAACTATTATAACCTAAGGCAACCTGCTTTACGTCGCACCGACAGAGATAGGTCTTATGCCGACGATGGGATAGGAAAGGCCTAGGAGTTGGAAGGTAGCGGCCGTGGCCTTAATTAAGGTACAGCCCCAGCATTTGCGTGGTGTGAAAATGTCTAAACTAGGAAGGTGAGCCTTGTTAATATGTATGGTTACTTCCAGTGTACACAGATTGTGTTGGTTACTTGTGTGAATTATAATGTTATGTGGTTGATAGGGATCAGTCACGAATATTAATCCTAGATACCGTGCAACAGTGAATGGAATATGAAGGGTAGGATATTGATGTGTTTTCCGGAATAGTGAACTGCAGGGATATTCCGAAAGGAAGAAGGGTTAGTTGAGGTTAATGTTAGATATGCAAATGTACTGTATTTATATGAGTAGTAACATGATCATCAAAAACCATGTGCCAAGTCAGAGATAAATATTAGGTAGGAGTGTGTAAACATATATTTTTCTTGATTTATATGTTGATTATGCTTCTTTGAGATAGATATATAAGTCATTAAGTGATATATAAATGGAAATCTTTTTATCTCAGTCATTAAGCATGTCTGGAATATCAATATCGAGTAACAAATGATGCTACAGTATTTTAATCACACTAACCACTACACAACAAAGGCGGGCCTGTTGATATTATTTACTTGGAAATTATTTTACTAGGTATAGATAGGTATAATTTTCAATTAATTTGAAAGGTCTGAATACCTACAAGCCTTAGTAGATGAAGAAGACTTCAGCACCAAATGCTTTCACTCCCCACCCTGAAGGGGTTGGGCGGCTACAAAGAGGGTTACGCCCTCTCTCTGCTCAAGAGATGCCAGCGGATTGGGGAGACGTTAGAGAAGAGATAAGCAGGTAAAGGGTGTGAAGAAGTGGGAGATGGGAGGGGATTTCTAGCCTCCTGGCTAAGCATTTAGTGCTTTTTATGTTGTTATTTATAATTTGCTCATGGATTATTTTTATACATAAACTAGCTGTAGTACTCGGCATTGCCCATATGGTTTTTGAATGTTTACCTTTAAGATTTGTACTACCAGTCAGTTATGAGAGAAGTAAAATTTTATAGAGTTCCTTTTTTGGTTATGGTTGTCATATCCTATAGACGGGACAGAAACAAGAGCAATAACAATCAATAAATACACCGGTCAGTTGGCCTTTTGCTGAGCTAACTTATATTGAAATATATAAACAGATTTATACAATATGTACAATTATACACAAATGTACACTCTTCTCAATGAAGGGAACTTCATATGCCTACCACACATCAAAGAGTTAACTAAAGAGTCTTTGGTTCCCCCTTTTAGGACTGTCTGTTGCAGTGAATACTTATCTTCTGGAAGCGATGTCTTCTCTCTCCTCGCTTACTCTTGGTTACGCTGGCACTCGAGCGTCTTCGGCACTTCACGTCTCACCAACCCATCAAGGAAATGCAGTTCTACTTAAAATTTCTCAACCTGCCTCGCGAACCACCTTCCCATACGACATTGCTCTTCCCCGTAGTAGGCTGCCTTTACCTTCCTGTCCTGAAACCCTTGGACTAGTTTCAGACTAACTTCGTAGAGTACAGTGACTTAGTGGCCCTCCTAAGTTCTCCCTTTCGAACTGACGCAGCTAATTTTCTCAATAGGTTCTCGGAATTAATTCGTCAGAGGTATCTTTCGTTTCCTCTTTTCTTAGACTGAGTCCCATTGAAGTCGGACTTCCATCTTAGACTCCCGTTGCCAATTAGTTAGACAGGCCCTTACCGTGGTTTCCCAAAACCAATTCCCGTAACTACGTAACTACTTCTGACAAACTCCCTCGTCCTCTCTTGGACCGACTAGCGTGAATTCTTTAGACCAACCTCCCCCGTCTTCTCTGCGGACCGCCGCTTGTTGTTTTGAACAACCCCCCCTAATTCGTCCTCTACAACTCCTTAAATAACTTCTTATTTTCTAGAACCATCAATCTGATAATCGACTTCGCCCTGCTCGTGATTCTGAGTTGGCCTTTCGTGACTGGCTGGCCATTTCCCTCACCAGGGAAGGATGTCACCACGAGCATATTCTACAAGTATTGGGAACATGGATATTTCCGTGCCTACGTGCGCTTTTGAAGCCCTCAACTTCTGATCTTAGAATATTTACATACCGGTGATAAGCTCGCACAAACAGATATGATGTTTCCTAATATTTCGCCATGAGTAAACTGCATTACCTTTTCAGGTTTTCGTATATGTATTCAAATATTCTCACTTTATTTCATATTACACTAGACATTGAAAACTGTCACTTCAATGATCCTTCATTTCGCTATGGTACCATTTTATTTCTTGTAGTTATGCTTTCCTTTCTTAAATCTACTACTCGTTCTTTAACATCTCCCTTGTGCCAGGAAGTCGCGGCTTGACCCCAGTTCGAACCGCTTGCTCTTTTGTACGCGAATGGTGGAACGCATGGATTTTACTATATATTTTGCACTTTCGTATAATTTAGATGTGTTTGATGTCAAGTTTTAGATTATTTAATTTTCGGATAAAACGTTGACTGTGAAGTATTTGATCCTTTCAAAAAAAATAAGTGATAACTATATGTATTTATCAGTCGCGATTTCAACTGCCATTGACACTGTCACCTATCAGCCTTGTGACCCTAAATGCTGTGGATTCAATACTAATCTCAGTCATTTCAGACTACTTATATTTAAGCCCCCCTCAGCCACCGGTCTCAATGAAGGCTGAACGTGGACTTAAATGGTAGCCTATCCAGCGCGTCAAAATTCGTCTTAGCAACACATGAACAATGAATTCCACATTAATACCGGTTATTTCCTATTGTTTTCCAAAGTCATTCCCTCCCATTAATCACCCTCCGCGGGGGTTGGAATGTTTCATTTCCATAGTATTTCTTTTCCTAGATGGTATCTCATGTGTGTACTAAATTTCATTGAGAGCTATTGTGGAACATACCCGTATCCATACATTTTCACCCCTTTTCAACCTCCATACTTATTGTGTGACTTAACCATCCATAAGGTCACAGATCAACTCGACGATAGCGTAAAATATGTATTTGACATTAATATCGGCCATTTTCGTTTTTTTTTTTATATTTCAGCCCCTCCGCTAGAGTGCTAGGGATGTTTTACACCAACAGTATACTTTCAGATAGTAAGTCATATGTGTACTATTTTTAGTATTACGTCCGTAATTTCTGTCATTTTGGACATTTTCTCTTCAACCACTTCTCATTTCAATGACGATGGGGCCTCATCATGGGCTTCAACGAAATCCGGAGTGTCACTATTCTTCTCAGCGATCCCGAAAACTATGGATTCGACACTATTATGATTACTCTTACATCTCACCCCTCCCTCCCCACTGCTGGGTTTGCTAAGTTTATCATACCTCCACTGAGTTTGTCTCCTGATAGTAAGTTTGGTCTAATTCACTCCCGTAGTCGAGAATAATATGTATGCAACACTAATATCAGTCGTTTTAGTTATAATTGTCTCTCTCCCACTTCCCTAGGGCTTCTAGTGGTGTCTTGCCCCACAGTATTTCTTCCAGATAGTAGTCAATATTAGCACCAAGTCTAGTTGACACCTACGCTGGAACATACAAACATTCATAATCTCTGCCATTTGGGCATTTTCTGTTCTTCACCCGTTCTCACACCCCTGCCGATTGTGGCTCAACTCAGACTTAAACGATATTTGGGGGTCGCTCCTCATTTCAGCGACCCTGAAAAGTATGGATTGGACACTATTTTCGATTATTTTTATATCTCACACACCCCTTCCCACCCAAACCCTAGGGGTGCTAAAGTTATCATACCTCCATGCAGATTGTCTCCTGATAGGAAGTCACAAATGTACAATGTATGGTTAAAATCTCTGCAGTAGTCCGGAAAACTTGATTCGAGACTATTATTGGTCATATTTGTTAGATATATATTTCAGCCCCTCTGCTAGTGGTTCTGGGACTGTCCTACCCCAAACAGTACTTTTTCCAGATGGTAAGCAATACTTTCATCAATTTTGGTTGATAGCTACGCTGGAACATACATACGTCCATTATCTGGGACATTTTGGACAATTTCTTTCTTACCCTTTCTCAACTCTTATGCTAAAATGGCTCTGTACTTGGACTTTAAATATCCGGAATATCACTATTCATCTCAGCGACCCCGAGAACTCTGGATTCGACACTATTTTTGATTACTTTTGTATTCCAGCCCCTCCCCCTCATCCCTAAGTTAACTAAGGATGCCTACCCCCCACGCGGTTAGTCTCCTGATAGTAAGTCACAAGTGTACCAAGTTTGGTTCAAACCGTCTCAGTAGTCCTGAAAACTATGGATTCGACACTATTATTAGTCGTTTTTATGTATATTTGTATTTCACCCCTTCCCCTAAAATTTCTAGGGGTTGTCTTGTCCCCCAGAGTATTTGTCAGACATAGTAAGTAATATTTGCACCAAATTTAGTTGACAGCTCTGCTGAAAAATACATACATACATCCGTAATCTCGGTCATTTTGGTCTATTTATTTTCCCCCCTTTCTCACCCCCTATAGCAAGGGGGCTGAACTTTCACTTTATATATGAAATAATCCGGAGTATCATTATTCATCTCAGCGACCATGAAAACTATGGATTCGACACAATTTCCGAATTTTATATTACACCTCTCTAAGGGTGCCCGGGGCATCTTTTCCCCTTGCGGTTAATATCCTGATAGTAAGTCATATGTGTACAAATTTTGTTAGAAATCGCTCTAGTAGTCCTGAAAACAATGGTGATCCGCCTGTGCAAGGATACACTAATATAGGCAGGGAATCATAGTTGATTAATTAATTAATTCATTAATTCATACACTTATGTAAGGATATAACCGAAGTAGGACGGGATAGGACGGACCTATCCCAATCGAATAAGTAGAGTGACTACAAATGCAACAGAGAAAGAAGAAAGGGAGGGGGGCACATGGGGAGCGGGATTTCCGCTTACGTGTAACTTGCAGAAATTAGGGAATGGTGAGAAATTAGTGTCTGGCAGCTATTAGATCAAGTGGGGGCTTCCGTTTGGGCCTCAAGAGAAATGGCCAGGCGTGTTATCCTTGGGAAGGTGGCTTCTTTTCTCACTAGGGGTGGATAACACGACCGGGCAGTAGTTATGCATAATCCCATCCATGCATTTATTCTGTGAATCGAATGCTCTCACCTCAGTTGGTGGCTATCCGTGACTGGGAGAGAAGTGTTCATTCATTTATTCATGCATGCATTACAATTTAATTCAGTCATGGAATCATACATTAAAAACTCATTCAGGCATTTATATACACATATGAATAGTGTCCGTGTAAATGGAGGAGAACTCTGTACAGACTTATGAAAAATAAATAAATAAATAAATAAATAAATAAATAAATAAATAGTCCTGAGAAATATCGTTAGAATCTAATACCGGTAATTTTTAGTTATATTTATAATTCACTCTCTGCCCTGGAAGTTTTAGAGGTTTCTTTCACCAACAACATTTTTCACAAATAGTAGTAAGAGATATTTTTACCAAATTTAGTTGTCAGTTATGCTGGAAAATACACACACATACATCGATAATCTCGGTCACTGTTTTCATTTTATTTTCTTCATCCCTTCCCACCCCCTTGCCGGCTGAGCTCAGCTTGGACTTAAACGACATACGGAGTGTCACTATTCTACTCAGCGTATGCTAAACTATGCATTCGACACTGTTTTAGACTATTTTTATATCTCACTCCCTCCTACCTCTACCCCTAGGAGTGTTAAGGTTGTCATAACCCCATCTGGTTTATCTCCAGATAGTTAGTTACAAATGTACAATGTATGGTTGAATTTTCTGCTGTAGTCCCGAAAACTACTGATTCGAAACTATTATTGATCGTTTTAATTATATTTATATTTCAAACCCTCCCGTAGGTTTCTAGGGGTGTGTTACACCGCTACAGTATTTTTTGCAGATAGTAAGTCATACTTACATACATACTTCCATTATCTCAGTCATTTTGGAAATTCACTTTGTAACCGTTCTCAACCACTATGCCACAAGGGACTGAGCTTGGACTAGAAAAAATCCGGCGTGACACTATTCATCCCAGTGGCACCGAAAACTATGACTTAGGCACTAATTTCGATTATTTTTATACCTCAACCCCCTCACCGACACACTAAATGGATCTGGGGTATCTTACCCCCACGCTGTTATGTCCTTACAATAAATCATAAGTGCACCAAGTTTGGTTCGAATAGCTCCCGTAGTCTTAACAATTTGCTTTATGTTGCACCGACGCAGATAGGTCTTATGGTGACGGTGGGAGAGGAAAGGTCTAGGAGTGGTAAGGAAGCGGCCGTGACCTTAATTAAGGTACAGCCCCAGCATTTGCCTGGTGTGGAATTGGGAAACCACGAAAAACCGTCTTCAGGGATGCCGTGAGTGTGATTCGAACCCACTATCTCCCGGATGCACTCAGAGCTGCGCGTCCCTAATCGCATGGCCAATTCACCCGGTACCTTTAGTCCTGAAAACTATGATTTCAAAAATATTATTGGTGTTTTTAGTTATATTTGTGTTTCACACAATCCTGCAGGGATTCTAGGCATGTCTTGCCCGAAAGCAATTTTCTCAGATAGTAAATAATTTTTGTACCAAATTTAGTTGACATGTATGCAGGAAAATATATATACATGCATAATCTCGGTCCTTTTGGCCTATTTTCCGCCCTATCTAACCCCCTATGCGAAAGGGAAACGGACTTGAATTTTAAAAAATCCGGAGTGTCGCTATTCATCTCAGCGACCCTAAAAGCTATGGATTCAACACTGTTTTCGATCTTTTTATATCTCATACACCGCGGCCCCCCCCCCCAATTAAAAAGTAGGATGAACTCGGACTTTAAAAAATTCAGGAGTGTCACTATCCATCTCAGAAACCCCGAAAACTCTGTTTTAAACACAATTTTCGATGTTTTTTTACATCTCACTTCCCCTCGCTTGTCATCCCAATGGGGCCGAATTTGAAATTGAAAGACATCCGGAATGACTCTGTTCGTCTGTGATCCCGAAAACTATGGATTCCACACTATTTCGAATTTTATACCTCATTCGCCCCTCGCCCCCCACCCTCATGCAAATGTGTCTGAACATGGACTTAAAAATATCCAGAGTGTCTCTATTCATCACAGCGACCCCTCAAAACTATGGATTAGGTATTTTCGATTAATATTATATCTCGGACACCCTCACTCCCACCCAAAAGGGGGATGACCTTGGACTTTAAAACAATCCGGATCGTCATCATTCATCTGAACAACTGCGAAAGCCATGGATTCCACGCTATTTTCGATTACATCTGTCTCACTCCTCCGTCGCTGCCCCACAACGAAGGTGGCTGAAGTTGGCCTTTAAAAAATCCCGATTATCACTATTCATCTCAGCGACCCGAGAACTATGGATTCGTCTCTATTTTGGATTGTTTTTATATCTCACGCCCGCATTCACCACTCACCGGCCCTAAGGGTGTTGGGATATCTTTACCCCCACACGGTTTGTCTCCGGATACTAAGTCATAGGTGGACCAAATTTGGTTGAAATCACTTCAGTGATTTAGGAGGACATTGTATACAATAAACGATGACAATTATATATATATACAGATAGACGATATTGACTCGCGTTTGCTCATTGCGAACCCTCTTCGTTAGGAGTGGGTGATAACTTTTGTCTGTCCACTGTTGATATTTTACATTTCTCACAGTTTCTTAAACATTTTTCACACCTGGCACATAGCTAAATTCTTCAAACTATCAAAGTTAGTCGTATGATGTAAAGGTACATCTCGATCACGGCGTACTGGATTGCTGTTTCCAAATAACAGGCATGGTCATGAACCTCCTATTAAGAAAGGTACTTTTTAAAATATGGCGGCGTGTTCCCATCCCCCTACAGACAGCATTTATTACCGGACTATAATTATGATAGAGCGTACGCTGAAGTTGTTCAGCGACAACCTGTCAAGTCGATCCAATATTGGGCGCGAATTTGAAATTAAATAAAATTGCATAAATTTACTCATCATGAAAACTAATAATCGGATTTCGTTCAAACCACTTCATTTAAGCAAATCGGTCCTTCGGTTCTTTAGTCTATTGATCTCAAGTATACCAACATCCACTTTTATATAGGTCTATGTGGATTGTAGGTGCATTGTAATGTTCTTTGTTCGTTTATGCTACTTGTACATTTAAATAAATTCATTAGTAAACTCTGCAATTTTAACGATGAACAGAATGGAAGTTATCCGTTCAGTCATGCTCCTAGTAATGTAAAAGGAGACAGGTGAATTGGTAAATATGCTGGTATGTGGTACAAGTATTCTCTTAGTCCACTGACAACTCAAGACTTCGTGGAAGAAGAAACTTATTCGTTAAGCTGGGATATCTATGGGTGGGTTTAGATGAGGGTTTCCAGACGTTTGAAGCTCAAATGAGAATTTAATCGAGACAAAGGCGGTTGAGAATAATTGAAGGTTAAAGATTTGATTTGCCGTGGTTTGTAAGTGATTAAGGACTAAAAATCTGTTGTAGGGATGAATATTGAGTGACGAAACGGTTAAGAAATGGATGAGATCATCGATTGTATTTGGCGAGAAGTGAGAATGGTTGGGTGATGCAGGCTTGTCGATGATTCAAATGGCGGCTACGACCTCTGGTTGTTTCGGTGGAGGTGGAGGGTGGTGTGTACAGCGGTGCATGTATAATTTGTAATTACCCCCATAGGTGTGACACAGTGGAGGATGATGTGTATTGCGACATTAGGGTGTAGTATTTTATTGACTGCAGAGGCCGCATAATGCAGGTTTAGCTGTGCAGTGAGTGTTGGGGTGATTGTTATAAACGAAGCATCGCTCACATCTGTTGGATTGTGGTGGCGGGGCACGGGATGGCTCCACTTTGTAGTGATGTCGGTAGATGGAGTCTCCACTGGTCAATACGTGGTCGACGCCTTCGGTTGATGGTAGAAGAATCCTCACCTCGTAGGGTGGGTCTGTTGCATTCTTGTTCCGGAATGTCACTTTAGCTGGGATGCCTTCTGCGTTGAGCTTTTTGCAAGGGCAGTGTCTTCAGTGATAGAGGGGTATACACCTCGTATACTAGAGCTGAGAAGTCTGTAGCGCGGAGGTGCAGGTGGAGGTTTTGTAGATAGGGGTGGATGGGATTGGAATGGGGGTGCTTGACCCTGGATGTTGAGATCCTATTACAGTGGTGATCAGATTACCAGCAGCGTCTCCGTTGAACTTGATGATGACTCATGTGGCAGTTCTTTGATTATCTGTGATGTCCTTCCGGCGCATGTTGAATCTGAGTACAGCGGAGAATATGGCGTGGGTGCCTCGAAGTCGGGGGAAAGTAGGAAAGAATGTACGCCTGATGAAGTAAGTTAGAGAATACGTAATTGAATGATAGGGCTTTTATCGCCGGATATAGTGAAAAATGAGAACTGCGAAGGAGTGGTGGAGCTGGTGGTGGTTGTAGTGGCAACAGATGGAGGATCGTTCTTCATGGTGATGTCCAAGTATAGCGGCGGGTTACTTATCTTGGCTGTCGTAGGTGACGGTTCCTGGGGTGATGCCTGATGGCTTTAGACCTAGTTCCGTTTCTGGAACAGATCGTAGGGCCAGCCTCGTGACTTGTAACTTGTTACGTGTTATCCTTTTTTAGGATCAGGTTTCGGCGGAATCAATCTGGCTTGGTAATTAGGCGCAGCATAGTTGGAAAATGTCATGCTTAGCGAATTTTAACCTCTATTTTGATATTATTATTGGTACAAATTTCTTGTCTGGTGTGGGATTCGTTTTGGGCTTTTAAAGTAGATTTATTTCTTTAAATTTTGCCCTAATCGTAAATTGAATTTGATAGATGTTCCCGTGCATGATTGTTATATAACTTGTGTAGGTAATCTTATCCAGGAGGAAAGTAGTGACATTGATAATTTAGACCTTAATCATCTGTCCAAAGCCGAAGCTGAACAAGTGCGTCTTCTGTGTAAACAATTTTCTGAAGTGTTCACGAACAACTGATGTTCTCGAATACCAGATTGAATTATCTGACCACCACCCTCCGCCTTCCTCCCGCATAATTGAACTAAAGAAAATTATTGATCAAATGTTGAAAGATAGAGTTATTATACCTTCGACTTCCCCATATGCCTCACCAGTGTTTCTTGTTCCTAAACCCTCCGGCGGTTTCAGAGCTCTAGTAAACTACCGCTCTCTCAACCGTAAGATCATACATCTATGAATCCCCGTTGCCTGATTTGCATACCTACTTTTGGTGGTTCTCTGGTGCTAAGTTCTTTACTGTAATATATCTCAATCAGGCGTATTACCAGATTCCTCTATCCAAACATTCCATTCCTCTAAATGCATATATCAGCGATAGAAATTAGTATGAATTTTCGATACTGCACTTCGGCCTGTCGTGCGAAGTGACCATCCTTACCCGGTTGCTCGATTCCATATTTTCTAGCATTAAGTTTAATTTTTTATTAAATTATTTGGACGATCTGGTTAAAATCCCTGCAACCTCTGAGAAAAATTTGAAACATGTTCGTGAAGTCCATGAACGTGTGAGAGGCACAGGCCTCACAGTAAAGCTGTCCAAGGTCGCCTTTGCTAAGCCTAGGATATCATTTTAGGTTACATCGTCTCTTCTGAAGGAATGCCAGTTGACCATACTCGCACCCAGACCATCAGGGAGGTTATGCCACCTACGGATGTTAAGAGAATTGTCTGTTTTGTTGGAATGGTTAATTGTTTAGACATTTTATACAGAAATTTGCTGAGATTGCTGCTGCTCTCAATCATCTAAGGCGTAGGGACGTTAAATTCACCTGGGATCGTCCTCAGCAAGAAGCTTTTGATACATTAAAATTCGCTCTCATGAATGACCCTGACTTAGCTATTCCGGAATTCAATAGGCGCTTCATTGTTCAAACTGACGCCTCGGGTATGCAATCGCTAGCCTGCTTCTCCAGGAGTATGATGAGAGACGTAGACCTGTTGCTTATGTAACTAGAAACTTAACTAGTTTAGAGAACACACATTCTGTGCATGAATTGGAGTGTCTCGGTGTGCTGTTCGGCTTAGAAAAAATCCGTCCGTACATTGAGCATGTATATTTTGATCCTGAGACCGGCAATCAGGCTCTGTCGTGGGTGTTGAATCGTCCTAAAGGAACTGGAAGACTAACTGGATGGGCTCTTCGAAAATATGAATATAGTTTTAATATCAAGCGCATTAGGAGGTCAGAGAACGTCATTGCTGACAGTCTGAGTGGGATGTTCGATGGAAGTAATAATGTAGAAACGAAGTCTGATGTAGGAAAGCTTGACGCGGCTAGTACTGTTGGTTATGGTGCCATTCTTTCTGATCTTCCCCTGTTATATCATGAGCTTAGTGACAATCAGAAACTAGATCCGGAACTGATGGAAATTGTGAATAAACTTAATTCTGGAATTCTGGTCAGACCTTACTCGTTATCCAAGGGGGCCCTCTGTTGTATAGGCCGTATTGACAGTAATCTCAAAATTGTAGCTCCAAAGGTCCTTGTACCTATGATCCTTAAATACTGTCACTGTTCTCCCCTCGGTGCTCATCTGGACGTCTTCAAAACTAGACAAAAATTAGGCAGTTCTTCATCTGGAAGCGAATGGATCAAGACATTTGGGACATGGTCATAAACTGTAATAATTTTGCTATTAGTAAACCTTGTGTGAATTCAAGGGTTGGTTTGCTGTCTTCTCCTCAAGTCTCTTGTCCCATTCAAAGGTTATTTATTGACTACGTGTGTCTCCTACCTCGGTCCTCTCTGGGAAACACTCATATTTTGGTATGTATTGGTGCATTCTCTCACTTCTCATGGACTTTTACTACAAGATCAAGTAATTCTCTCACCACTATCAACTGCTTGAACTCTATTTTTGCATCTTTTGGTCCATCCAAGTTCCTAGTCTCAGATAATGCCAGTGCTCTCACTAGCCATTTATTTAAGAAGTACCTGTTTGGAATGTACTTTTCGCATGTTACCACTACTCCGTATTACCCTAATCCATTATACAGTATGCTGAAAGGATGAACAGGAATTTGAAGTCCGCCCTTATTGCATCTCATCATGGCAAACTAAGTGGTATACTTGTTTACACTGGTTACCTTATGCTTTTAATTCTGCTTCTCATAAATCGCATGGTAAAATTCCTTTGTCACTCATGTTTTGCTATAACCCCTTTTCTACGATGTCCAACGTGCTTCACATTGAATATCTTCTACCTGATGTATCTCACCCTAATGATGTTCGAAAAACTTGGGATGGAGCTAGGAAATGTTGGTTTTATTATATGGGAAAGTTAGGAAAAGGTACAGTAAGGGTAAAAAGCCCGCTAAGTTGAAAGTAGGTGATCAGGTCTTCATCAAATGCTACCCCATTATTAAGACTATCAACAAGTTTTCATTCAATCTTGCCACTAGATATCAAGGGCATTGTACTATTTTACTATTCTTGTCTCCTGTATCTATGTTGGTGAGTGATCCCATCGCCAAGCAAATTAGACGGGTCCATCTGTCTCAGATTAAACCTGGTTTATGAGCGGTTGCCTGTTATGTTCTAAATTTTTGACTCTAACATTTTTTCCTTCGATCCTGCTGTAGTGTAAAGAGTTTTTGTCTGCAAACATGTTCTCGCTTGGTCAATGTCAGGCGGAGTTGTACCTATCATGTTGGTGTTCCGTATTCAGTTAGTGTTTTGGATTCTAAGAGTTATTCTGGTTCAGTGAGTTGTGGATGTATATGAGCGCTAAAGTGGTATCTCTGCAACTCCTGTGAATTTGTTTCTTTAAAATTTGTCATTTGTTTGTTATGTACTAACCTTATCTACCCTTCTGGCGTCTCGATTCATTGTCGATTTTAGTTTATCGCAATTTAATTTCATTTAGCTTACCGCTCTATTGTGTCACTCGGATGCTATCTTGGCTACCCTCTGTGCTAAGTTTTAACAATCTTACTGATCCGTGTTGTTAAAACTATTTAGTATGGGATTAATAGCTAGATTTACGGTTTGAACTAAGGTTTTAGCCTGCTTGTATAGTTTGGGAACTGCAGGATAGGTTGTTTTTTCTTCTTTTTCGCAATCGAAATGAATTCCGTCTCACCTCCTGCTCCTATTAATCTGGTTTTAGTTTCTTGATTTGAGGGACATTATGTATATTTTCTTTTGGAATTAGGTTACCTATCCTGGATACTAATATTATTATCTTATTCTGTGAACTGTTGAATTATGTAACCTTAAGTTTTTATAGCATTTCTGAGTTTTTCCTTTTTTTTTGGGTTACTTACCTTGTTAATATCGTCCATGGTGATACAGTAAAAGATTGATGACCTTGTGTCGTGGCCCTGTTCTTAGCATTGCCATTAAGTGAAGATCGTTGCCGGGTAACTACTGCATGCACCCACCATACTTATTAATTAATAAATCTCGTTCGATTCATTCCCTCGTTTTTTGCTTGGACAAGTACATTTTCCTTGAACTCCCATGGCGATTATTTATTTCACTTAAAATTTTTGTGTATTTTTCAATACTTTGGGCCTCATATTTTTAGTTCTGCTCATCGTATCCTTCTTAGATTTGGTTGCGCTACTGAGATGTTGATGGGCCTGACCTAAAATTGCTCTCTTAAACTTTATCTGTCTGTGTATGAATAATGATTGATTATTTAACCCCGTTTTATTTGATGCATCCTGAATTCAACCGGCATTTATCTTGTAGTTCATGCTTACCCCTTATTGTTGTATTAAAATTGTGGTGTTATGGCAATTTAATGGTGGATAGTGTTTGATTTGCGCCCCTTCAATATATTTTCACTGTGCTCTTTTGAACCTTGGGTGAGTTTGATGACTGTATTATATGCGAATACCTGAGTAGTTTTAATTTAGTAACTGGCGTTGTCTTTAGTGTGTTGGGATTTCTGATATCATTTAGCCTTATGTAGCTTTGCACTCGTCTTTGATATCAACTCTAGTGTTTTATGTGTAAATCTTTCTAATTGCACTACTCGACTGCAGTGTACAGTATCGGAGTTTATGTGTTCCATTGTATTTTTTGGGATTCTGTTTATAAATGTGTTCGACCTTGATCTAGGTTGTATACCTGATTTCCTTTTCTTGTCTTTCTTCACTTTAGTGGTATACTGTAGTCCTAGCTCAATTGACAGTAGTTTATATTCACGTTAACTTAATGTGTGGTTCTTGTTATCCTTGCAGATATACCTTCACCAATTTTGTCTCTCTCCTTTTCTTTCTATCCTCCTTGCGCTGTTTGCATTCATTTTTTGCCTGTTGATGCCATTGTGGCTATGAAAAAGAAACAAGATGGTCCGTTTCGTTAAATAAAAACACGATGGTTAGGATAAGAACTGGGTTTGAAGTCTTAAAATTTTAACATCTGGACGTATTATGCAACGATAATATATGATGTATTAACTACTGTGGATCCTGTAGGACATACTTTACTATGCGCGTGTCGTTAAGAAAAAATATTGGTTACAAACGCCGGAGGAGCTTTCAAAACTTACAGTTAGAA
The DNA here is from genome assembly GCF_040414725.1 of Anabrus simplex. Lineage (NCBI taxonomy): Eukaryota > Metazoa > Arthropoda > Insecta > Orthoptera > Tettigoniidae > Anabrus > Anabrus simplex. Next base: position 1,350,476,592 of record NC_090265.1, read on the forward strand.
AAGAATAGCATGTGACCATGGTGTTGTGTCCTATCGTAACGAATTAAAAGTAACAAACTATTTTGCAACCAGCTCGGTTAAAACACATAGAGTGGAATTAATCTTGTGCAACGAACTCCTTTAAATCAAATGTGATCTCTAAACATGTGTTTCGTTAAAGGAACACAGGTGTGTAAAACCAAACATGTATATTTCGGTACGTGGAAAGTTCAAACCTCATTGATAATGTAATAGACTTTTATTGTGTCTACTGTGTATTCTACAAATCTGACATAATTTTGGACTGTGAAAAGGTTTGGTTCTTAAATAACCTGTATATTCTGTATACTGCAGGTACCTGAAAATATATTTAGTACCAGTGGTCATTATTAAGTGCACTGTATTGAAAAATTTAGTATGTGTCTAGACCGCATTACTTTAAGGCAAATTATTTATGTAAATATAGTGAGTTTCTGGAAGGGAGGCTGTAACCGAGTTTACAATTTTTGGTCCCTCACCATTAACAATTTAGACGTGGAAATATCGCCATGTAAAACTCTATTTCTGGAAATTTATTTCCTATTTTTCCTTCTACTATTAGTTTCTATGTGTCTTTCGTGTGTTTGGTGTAACTACTAGAAATTAAGTCAATTTTCCGAACACATACATTTTGTTCTCTTTATCAGAATTTATATGTGGAATAGGGTTTTATCTGTAATTTATACATTTTTAATTGTAGTATCCATTTCGCCTTTGAGCGCTAAACTCTTATTTCTCATATTTTTCTCTTTGTGCCTCTTCTTCTAGGCACGAAAAGAGCTTATTCGTTCCTGCTGTGTGCTGCTCTATACGGCAGGTGATCTAAACTTGTTGGCGCTATCTCTGGCCAATGAGCGCACGTATTCATGATTTTGCTGGAAACGACTACTTGTAAGCTTGCAGGAAATATTACTCTCTGTTCTGTAGCCATGGGAGTAGGGTGTGTTTTAAGGAGACGCCGCGACCTGGCTTTGGCTTGGATCATGAATCCTGCCTGATTGCATTAATTCGAGGGTGTTTTTACCCTCAGAAGATTTTTCTTCCTTCTTTTGATCGTCCTCGTATTCTTTTGGTGTGAATTGAATATCTTCTAATAAGCAACATCTGTTATGAGTATGCAGTAAAGGCGGAAACACACTGCTGTCACTTCACGTGAACCATCTCTCAGCTGAGTCAGCGTGGAGTGGATGTTGATGATGAAACTGCATGCGGCGTGATGACAGGAAACACACTGTCCTCACATTCACACATCACAGCATACTTCGTCCGATGGCAAACTACGATAGTACATCCAATTCATCGGATTCTGATGATCTTTTAATTGCCTGTGATGTTTCTGTTGCCATGGGTACTGTCCGTCGCAAACGATTGTGGGTGCATGAAAGTAATTTGCGGTGAATACCACAATTTAGTAAGGGAGCTAAATGGGCATTCAGAAAAATTTCAGATGTACTTCAGGCTAAAAAAAATGATTTCAACTACTTACATAATCTCATCAAGGATGAAATTGTTGACCGAAGTACGCTCTACATTTGCAACTTATTCGGAGGAATCCTACACAAGCATTTCAGATGTGGGAAAATTTCAAAAAAAAAAATTCAACTCATTTGAAGGCTCTGTGCTATGCCAATTACCAACAGTTCGCCATGGAAGAATAAACTGAACAAAGAAGAAATGAACTGGATATCTAATTCTTTTTTTTTTTTTTTTTTTTTGCTTAACGTCGCACCGACACAAATAGGTCTTATGGCGACGATGGGATAGGGAAGGACTAGAAGTGGGAAGGAAGTGGCCGTGGCCTTAATTTAGGTACAGCCCCAGCATTTGCCTGGTGTGAAAATGGGAAACAACGGAAACCATCTTCAGGGCTGCCGACAGTGGGGTTCGAACCCACTATCTCCCGGATGCAAGCTCACAGTCAATCAGTCAATACTGATCTGCATTTAGGGCAGTCGCCCAGGTGGCAAATTCCCTATCTGTTGGTTTGCTAGCCTTTTCTTGCGCGACTCTAACCGCGCGGCCAACTCGCCCGCTGATCTCTATTTCAACAGGATAATTTGTATTTGTAATTTTTGTAGGACTTAATTTATCATTATTATTATTATTATTATTATTATTATTAATATTATTATTATTATTATTATGTACTGCTCCGTAGCTAAATGGTTAGCGTGCTGGCCTTTGATCACAGGGGTCCCGGGTTCGATTCCCGGCAGGGTCGGGAATTTTAACAATCATTGGTTAATTTCATTGGCACGGGGGCTGGGTGCATGCGCCTTCATCATAATTTCATCCTCATCACGATGCGCAGGTCGCCTACGGGTGTCAAATCAAAAGACTTGCACCTGGCGAGCCCAACTTGTCCTCGGGCACTCCCAACACTAAAAGCCATACGCCATTTCATTTATTATTATTATTATTATTATTATTATTATTATTATTATTATTATTATTATTATTATTATTATTATTATTTGCTATTTGCTTTACGTCGCAGCGAGACAGATATGTCTTATGGCGTCGATGGGATAGGAAAGGCCTAGGATTGGGAAGGAAGCGGCCATGGCCTTAATTAAGACACAGCCGGGTGTGAAAATGGGAAACCACGGAAAACCATCTTCAGGGCTGCCAACAGTGGGGTTAGAACCCACTATCTCCCGATTACTGGACACTGGTCGCACTTAAGCGACTGCAGCTATCGAGCTCGGTATTATTATTATTATTGGGATAACAGTCATAAAGCACAATTGTGGATTGTTTTCAACAACTGAATGCCAAATGGAAATTCTAAGTTCCCATGAAGGGAATTAGATTCTTTTCCACCAATAGAGCATATCAAAAATCATATCAAAAATTAGATGGATGGCTTATCCGGCGTTTGCTCTATTAACCAGCGTTTCGTCTTAGGTCTGACACTAGACTCTTCAGAGTGGGATGTGTCAGACCCTACCCACTGACGCTGGGGTGTATGCAGGTGAACTTATCAGAAGCTTATTTATGAAGCACAGTCTGATAACTGCATACGGGAGATAAAACTCCACAATGGAATTTATGCCCGCCTAGCAATTCCAAATGGAAATTCTAAGTTCCCATGAAGGGAATTAGATTCTTTTCCACCAATAGAGCATATCAAAAATCATATCAAAAATTAGATGGATGGCTTATTAAAACTAGATACGCCATTTCATTTTATTATTATTATTATTATTATTATTATTATTATTATTATTATTATTATTATGATTATTATTATTATTGGAATAACAATCATAAGCACAATTGTGGACTGTTTTCAACAAATGAATGCCTATTAAATCTAGTACGTGTGATCTAAATTCCTTTCCTATTTTGTACCATGCCTTGTGACACATTTACTGATTTCTATAGTTAATCGAACCTATGTCATACAGATTCTCATGCACCCGCACCAATTCAATTAACGTTTCTTCCATATCCTAAAAGAAACTGCTTCTATTCGCACTTCACGTCGCCAGATATGTGCAAGAGCAGAAAATTGTGCTCCGCTTGAAGAGCGCTGTCACCAGATTCTTCGTCACAGTGACGTCAGCCGACGTCAACAGCCGTGACATGAGTGCAGTGTGATCATTCTACATTTCATACAGTGTAGAAAAGGCACAGCACATCTTTCTTGACAGGTTCGATTGCGTCACGATACGCGCGAACTCACGTGAAGTGACAGTAGTGTGTTTCCGCCTTAACACGTGTTAACATATTACTACAAAGTCCACCTGAAACTATAAGTTTTCCCTCATGCATTTTTTTTTGCATTTGCATCGTGTACGGTGAATCACGCTTTAAAGGAAACAACTACTTACCTTGGTCTTTCGTGTATTTGGTGTAGCTACTATACATTACGTCCATTTTCCGAACAATTGAATTTCTTTTTTAAAATCAGACTTCATATGTGGAAAAGGGTTTTATCTATAATTTAATTTAAGTCTCTAAAATGATCTTGCGTTATTTTAATTGTTACGTTAAAACGTTCACAGCCTATGTAATTGAATTGGTAACATATATTTTATTATTCAGCAGGCTCCTTTGCAGCATTATGTGTTACTTAAACAAAATATGTTAAAGGCGGTTTAACAAACTTGTGAGTTTACGCAAGTGTTTTAAAATGTTGGTTGGATCCCATTCTTAACTTCGACCTTCTGTTCCTCTTTTAATTTTAATTTAACTTGTAATTTTTGACTTTTATGATCTACCAGATTCTCTGTTGTTCTTCCTACTTAAGCTCCTATTGTTGTGTTTTGGTTTTGGGATTGGTCGTTACCTTTGCCCTTTAGCGTGTGTAAGTTACCATGACAATGATTGTGTTGATGACTATTGTTGATTTTTGACTGACCTCGTTGGTGTAATTAATTTTTTTGTAAAGTATTTGAATTTTGTGGACTGTTTTCACATAAATTTCCACCTTTAAGTTATTTTGTAACTTTCGGGCCTCATTGGAATTTATTTTCTCTCTCTTTAGAGTGGTTACTGCATCCGATGTTAATTCTGTCTTGTAAGTGAGAATTATGATATCCTTGCGGAAGCTCACTGGAAGGAACCCAATACCAATGCAGTGTAACGAACAAGAAATTTAATCATTTAAATGGGTTATTCAAATTGAACTAAATAAGCATGACTTTTCTGACTCTCCGAAGATGTATTCCCAGCTTACTGTAATTGTAATGATTTTAGCTTCGTTTTCTTTTCTTTACTTTGGTTATCTGGCCGAGCTTACAATTAATTTAATTTTACTGACCTGTTCATTTAACTTGGATTGTAAATAGTTTGTTTATTACTCAAACAAGGACAACATTTCTGTTGGTGATCTTAATTTAAGCTTGTTTTCAGAATTAAACATATTTAACATTTTTAAACAGGGGTTTTCCTTTGTTTGGTTAACTCTTGTCAACATCGTACTGTAGCAGGATTTTCATAGTTTCACGGGTAATTTGTTACTCCCTAACCTGCTTAAGGTAAGTTTCATGTGGGTTTTCCTTTTAATGTTGTATTTTAGGGGTGTCTTTGTGCTTTCTAGGGTATTTTAACTTGTGCTTACTCCTTGACGCTACCAGTCCGGTACATGTTCGAACTCTTTTCGGATGGACACATTTTTTATTCGCTACAGAGGCTGTTTCGCGCTATTTTAGCACTAAGTTTTGCAACGCTGGAGGTTCTGCCAGAATACTTCCAGTCTTAAACTTTTGCTCAAGCAGTTCCGCATAGGTTTTCCACGAGTCGTGCTCGCATAACAATTTACAATGAACACGCGTTGTTTTGCCGTGGTCACCATTTTTTGTTGCATGCAATTGGTCAATAAACACGTCTGCTCCTCTCACTCACTCACACGCAATGACACAGTCACGTATTCGTGTCAGAGCTTGTGGTCGATGACCACGTGCTGACTTGTGACAGAAACCGATTTGTGCATCGAAATCATGGTTTCCAGCATTTCTTATGATGCGCAATTCTCCTCTTCATTCCACGTCGATCTTATTTTCCGGGGCAGTTTCGTTTACCCACACGGCACCTCTTCATTTACACACGATATATCACATTGACAACCAACACAGAAATAATGCCAGCAAGGACACCTGGCCGTAAAAGTTGGCGAAGTCCACACTTGCGCCACAGACTGCACCCACGACCGCACTATAGTGTGCGAGAAGCCGCAGAAAAGAAAATAAGGATAGAAAAGGATGAAATCTAGATTCGAAGTAATCACAGGGGTCGCAACATTTGTAATCTCTCACCCTCACCGTTCATCACCTGCACTATCCGTTTTCAGAGATGTTCATCTAGTAAAGTGGGACGTCACCACGCGTAAACAATCTAAGAAATTCGATTCATGCCGATGGCTTCGTTGTTTGACAGATTGCTGCTAAAATTTGAAGCGCAATATCATGGAATATTGTAGTGAATACGTTAATAAAATAAACAAATCCGAGGAAGAGGAATTATTTTTTGAAAACAATACGTGGAATGAATGTCAGGAAAATTGGAACAGGTTGACCGTTTCAGGTACTTAAAAAGTGTATTCTTCAGAATGGTTGTTATGATACTTCAATCTGAATTCACCTTTCCCATCCTCTGATGGAATGTGAGACAAAGTGCACCTTTAACCGAAATACGGGACAATTAGACTGATTCATTGAAAAGACATGGCACACTGTAGTCTACAACCTCGCATATTTAGGGTACATTATGTGACATCTGTCCGATAACCTCCATGAAATATGGTGTCTGAGCTCGGAACTTGTGAATTAAGGACTTGGTGACCTGAAGATATACCTAAACAATGTTTGACTCTTTAATGCAGATTCATTACTTATTGTTGTCTGACACGTAATTTGGGAGTTGCCTAACCGTGGCGCCATAAGCATAATCGATTCACTCTAAAGGACATCGGTTGGGCTGCCGGTCGGTAAGTTCAAAATGTTTCATTATGACTTCTACTTCAAGTGAGGTGCGGATTCTCCGACATTAATTCAACATTCCCAACACGCTGTAAAGTAGGGCTAACTAGTCCATGATTGTCACCAACGTTCTGTGAGTAGAATGCACCAGCAAATGAAGAGAAGCAGAAACTTTATGGGAGGTGGTGAAGGTCCTCCAACTACTATTTGCTTTAGGAGCGGCAGAAATTTGCCCTGAAGAGATCTCCTTAACCCTCTTTGCTTTTTGTACCGGTCTAACGTCAGCCTAAGGCAGGTAGGTATTTGACGACGCCGGGATAGGAAAGTGACTAGAACTACGAAAGGATAGGTCGCGGATGCAATTAAGGGGGGATGTCAATGAGAATGGTTGAGAATTTCGATTTTTGAAAATGGTGTTTTTTGAATATTTGGGATGTTGTTTTCATCTTGTGAAATTTTCATGGTAATATCTTTTCTAGAAGTGGCTGAATTTTTTTAATGTGGTTGCGCGAATGTATTGTACTAAGTTTCAACCTAATCTGTTGCTTTTGGATGCCCCCCAAGGATGACTGGTGTAAGTACAATATTAATAGAACTACTTACAAACAAACATTCACTCCCTGAGGCGTTATGAATGAAATAAAGCCAACATTCAATGTTCTGGCTGACCCAGTATTACTAAAAAGTGTATTCATGGGAAGACACAAAATATTAATGAAAGTTTCGATAACCTGGTGTGGGGTCGGTGTCCAAAAATTACATTCTGTGGACTGAAAGTGTTATCTATTGCTGTTTATGATTCTCTGTTGGGGTTTAATGAGGGAAATAAAGGCAGAACTGAAGTTCTAAGGCAGGTAGGAATGGAACCAGGAGTACATACTATCCGGATATTGAAAGAAATAGATCAGAAGAGGATTCCAAAAACTGAAGCCAGTCTACCAAAATTACAGCAGACTGCAATACAACACAGAAGATCGGAGAAAAGAAGGCAAGGGGATGATGAAGAACACTATTCTTATTGAGGACATTATTCTCTGGCTTTAAAAAACGAGTATTTTCATACTGAACGCATAGAAAATATTTTAAACCTTCATTTCTCACAATCACATTTTTCAAACTATTTTGTACCTTTTCCCAGCAGCTATTAGAGCCAGAGTAATGTAATTTTCAGTACTTGCTTATAGCAACACAAAAATCCCTTAGGAACTAGAATAAAGAGACTACAGTTATTAGAAAGCAAATTATGGGGTTATTATGAACTGAAAAATGGGGTTTAAAAAAATTTTGGAAATTAAAAACTTAATTTCTACCCAGTCATTCCACTCAAATACAAAATTCTAGTTCCCAAAACTAACATAGGTTTGTAAATTATGCACAACAAATTTCATAGTGATATGTCCATTGTCTTGGGAGAAATGTGCACTTGTGTTACCATGGATTTTCCAAAAATAATATCAACTTTTTGACCACACTGTATAATATTTCTAACTTAATAAAGCATTTAGACTAAGGCCATTTTATTACATGTGCAAAATATGAAAATTCTATCTTGAAAAACAAGTCCACAGTATTTTTTTAAAACAAACACTGAATTATTGTTGACATCCCCCTTAAGATAAAGCCCCACAGTTATTCATGAAAGCCATCTTTAGACAGTGAGGTGTAAACCCATCATCTCCCGTCTGCAAGCGTATAGCCACTTTATTCTTTAAACGTACCGATAAATGTACTGACATCAGTTTCTCGCTTTTAAGTATTTACATGTAATAAGGCATTTTGCAGATTATGTTATTCTGTATAGGGTAATAAATAAGTTACAAGATTGTGAGCAACTGCAGAATGACCTCGGTAATGTTGTGAGATAGACAGCAGGCAATGGTATGATAATAAACGGGGTTAAAAGTCAGGTTGTGAGTTTCACAAATAGGAAAAGTCATCTCAGTTTTAATTACTGCGTTTATGGGGTGAAAGTTCCTTATGGGGATCACTGTAAGTATCTAGGTGTTAATATGAGGAATGATCTTCATTGGGGTAATCACATAAACGGGATTGTTAATAAAGGGTACAGATCTCTGCACAGGGTTATGAGGGTGTTTAGGGGTAGTAGTAAGTATGTGCGCCTCTGTGGTGTAGTGGTTAGTGTGATTAGCTGCCACCCCCGGAGGCCTGGGTTCGATTCCCCGCTCTACCACAGAATTTGAAAAGTGATACGAGGGCTGGAACGGGTTCCACTCCGCCTCGGGAGGTCAACTGAGCAGAGGTGGTTTCGATTCCCACCTCAGCCAGCCTGGAAGTGGTTTTCCGTGGATTCCACTTCTCCTCCAGGCAAATGCCGGGATGGTACCTAACATAAGGCCACGGCCGCTTCCTTCCTCTTCCTAGTCTATCTCTTCCAATCTTCCCATCCCCCACCAAGGCCCCTGTTCTGCATAGCAGGTGAGGCCGCCTGGGCGAGGCACTGGTCATCCTCCCCAGTTTCATCCCCCAACCCAATGTCTCACGCTCCAGGACGCTGCCTCTGAGGCGGTAGAGGGGGGATCCCTCGCTGAGTCCGAGGGAAAGCCAACCCTGGAGGGTAAACCGATTATGATAGATAGATAATAAGGATGTAATTAATTCTCTGAAGTCTTTGGTAAGACCCCGACAAGAGTATGGTTCCAGTTTACGTGACCCTCACCACGATTACATGATTCAAGAACTAGAACAAATCCAAAGAAAAGCACCTCGATTTGTTCTGGGTGATTTCCGACAGAAGAGTAGTGTTACAAATATGTTGCAAAGTTTGGACCGGGAAGATTTGAAAGAAAGAAGACGAGCTGCTCGACTAAATGGTACGTTCCGAGCTGTCATAGGAAAGATGGCGTGGAATGACATTAGGGGATGAGTACGTTTGAGCGCTGTCTTTAAAGTAGGAAAGATCACAATATGAAGATAAAGTTGGAACTCAAAAGGACAAATTGGGAAAAATATTCGTTTATAGGAAGAGATAGGAATAACTTACCAATGGAGACGTTCAATAAATTTCCGATTTCTTTGAAATCACTTAAGAAATGCTAGGAAAGCATCAGCCGGCCCCGTGGTGTAGGGGTAGCGTGCCTGCCTCTTACCCTGAGCACCCGGGTTAGATTCCCGTCCATGTCAGGTATTTTTACCTCGACCTGAGGGCTGGTTCGAGGTCCACTCAGCCTACGTGATTAGAATTGAAGATCTATCTGACGGTGTGATAGCGGCCTCGGTCTGGAAAGCCAAGAATAACGGCCGAGAGGATTCATCGTGCTGACCACACGACACCTCGCAATCTGCAGGCCTTCAGGCTGAGCAGCGGTCGCTTGGTAGGCCAAGGCCCTTCAAGGGCTGTAGTATCATGGGGTTTGTTTTGGTTTTTCAGGAAAACATCAGATAGGAAATATGCCACATAGATGACTGCCCTAAATACAGATCAGTATTGATTGATTGATTGATAGTCCAAATGCGTAGGAATTTGAACACGAAACTTCTAGCATGACAAGTAACTGCATAGTGAAAAACAACACTCAGCCGCGTAGGCTTCAGTCCTACTGACAACTTATTATTATTATTATTATTATTATTATTATTATTATTATTATTATTATTATTATTATTATTATTATTATTATTATTATTGTACCGGTTGGTACACCTATACGCCGCACATTTGAATTTTCCGCCATAAATTACTCCTCTACATCTGAAACTCTGAACTTTAAAACTTAATTAATTCAACCGTTTATCTGAAGATGTCGCAGTGTTAATTTCGAATTGTTTTTGTTTACTAATTATCAAGAAGTGTGGTCATTCTCTCACAGATGTCTCTACCAAAAACTATGATCATGCACCCTGGTGGGAAGTGAAGGAAATTTTCTTGAGGATATTTTGTATTCATAAGTTGTTGTCTTTCCTACATTTCGTTCTTTCTTTGGTGGGTTGGCAATATTAATCCTCTCTTTCCGCCTGTTTTGAATTTACCCAATCAGTAACTTCTGTAATTAATTTCCCTCCAATCGCAGGTTTCTTTTTCATTTTTGACTTGTAACTTTTAGCCGACCAATAAACGCATGTAGGTGTGTCTTAATTATTGATGAAAGGTCTCGAATCTTCCACGAGGGTGTAAAAGCTGCTGATTTTCTGGTCTCTCGGCCACTTCAACAAGATCTAGCTTAGTGTATGGAAGTAGAGCAGGGGGCGGGTTGCGCCTCTTCCTTCGAGCAGCAGCTCTTCAGCAAAGGTAATGGCCGTTTAACATCTTTATTTCATTCTTGCTCAGCAGTTTAACCCCCGGGGAAGGTTCGAAACCTTTTCAAAGTATCCTACCTGTTTAAAAATGTAACTTAGTGCCGGCTTATGTAATCATTGTCTAATTACTTTAACTGCAAATCTGGGATAGAGAGTGCTTTACCCTCTCGAGCTCCCCTTCAATTTGGATTTGAGGTGACTACGTTTTCATAACCGATTTTCTTCTCTTCATTAATGTGTTAAATTCTTTTTCTTACACGAGTCACCTCCCTAGTGTGGGAATAGCCCCTGTGTAATCGGCCTAGTCCCCCTTAGGTTTTAACAAGTTGCGTGTAGGAGTGCAAGCAACGCCTCCATTCATATTGGTATTTTGGGCCATTTCATTAACCTATTATTTTTCTTTTAAGGTCCGGTAGGCTGGGTACGAGATACCCCTGTTTAATTCGTGTAAGTTGCGCCTCGATGGCAAGTGATTGTAAAGCTTTGTATTGCCTTTAATAGGCTTGAAAGATTGAGAGCGGTTCAGCTCTTTATGGTGTTGTAGTGAAAGTGCCTCAGAGAGGTTTGAGATGTGAAGATGGGAGCAAGTGCTCCATGTTATGAGGGGTTTTCTGCTCTTTGGTAATTTGTGGTTGTGAGGTGATTTTTCTTTGTTATTTCACCAAGTGGAAATTGTTAAATCTTGTTGTCTATTGAAAATATAACCTTTATTTAAATTTTAAATTCATCTTTCGGATTTGTAGTTAGACCCATTCCAGCCCGCACCTTCTTTCACCTCTGCTGATCCACCAAAACACGGTAACAATTATTATTATTATTATTATTATTATTATTATTATTATTATTATTATTATTATTATTATTATTTTTTGATTCGTTGTGCCCAGCTGTGGAGCGCGTTTGAACTTATTTTGCACAATGTTTCTTCTTCTTTTCTTCCCAATATTTCTTCATTTTTTCACTGTGTTCCTTTCTGCGTGTTTCTGTCCAGCCTGTATTTTTTCTTGTTGGTTTCTCTGCAAATTTATGTTTGTTTACTAAGCTTCTAAATTTCATTTTATTATTATTATTATTATTATTATTATTATTATTATTATTATTATTATTATTATTATTATTGCATATTTAAAACTGAGATATTCGGATGTGTGGAAAACGCCTTCCAGTTCATCCATGTTGTTTTTTCTTTCAAATGACTAAATGGATAGATAGTCAAAAGCTGCCAAGGCGGAGGGAACGAAATCTACTTCAGACATACTCAACGCCTACCGTAGCCACACTAATAATTTCCGCCTGAGCTCACAATACGTTTGACAAGGCTATACGAATAGCGACGAGGAACTGGTTGAGAACACATTTAGAACTCTGTGTGTGGTTACGTTCTCTTCCTCTCTCCTTATCGTTCTTTCCTTCCGCCTTCCTCTCGTTCACGGAGAATGCTGTGCTCCTCGTGTCGTGCAGCGGCAATCTGAAGTTTTCCAGGTCCCATGAGAGCATGAGAACTTGTGGTCGTTGCCTCCAGATGTCAGGCCTATGTTACGCTTCAGTGAACCAGAGATTCGGCGAGGAGGGCTATCTTTCTTTTTATTGATTCTTTTATTTTCTGCACTGTTCCCCTCGCGGCTTATCCATTCTATTCTTTCTTTATCCATCATTATTTCAACTTCTTGATAAAAACGCACCTCTTGATTCCTTTTCATGGTGTGTAGCACTTAGTCGATGGTGGTCTATTTTTCCAGGCTATCTCACAAGAATAGTACGGTAAATTCTGTTTGAGTAAGAAGTTCCTTTGCTCCCATGAATCATGCCCTGGTTACTCCATATTAACCAGACAGCTGCACTTTGTTTTGACTTACATGAGATACACATCAGCGGAGAAATAAAATGCCACCCTATAAAGTGAGAATCGTTCATTTATGCATCCACAGCACTGCGGTTTATTCCTTCACAAATGTGAAGAGTGCTGCATAATAGAATGTATTACAGAAAACTATAATATGCTATTCTGAAAATGTTTCTATCTTCATATCTTTTTACTCAGCTTGCTCCACTTCCGTCATTGATGGGTTATTAAAAACCTTGCAAACAATAGGATTAGCAGAAGGAGCTAGTTGGATACAACTTGTGAAGATTTTGATCAATACACTATGAGGATGGGGCAGGTAGATTAAATCCACGATATCCCCAGAGGCTCTCAGCTTGTGGAAATTTTGTTGGTGATCACGGAAAACCTAGCTGGGCCGCTATCGTCACTTCCTCATGCGACCTCCCTTATTCAACTCTGGTCTTTCTCTCATCGCCGACGGTTTATGTTTCGCAAGGCCTAGGGAGTCATTCATTCTCAATCTATCCATTGCCAGGCTCCACGGCTAAATGGTTGCTGAGCTGGCCTTTGGTGCTAGGGGTCCGGGGTTCGATTCCCGGCCGGGTTGTGTATTTTAACGTTAATTGGTTAATTCTGAACGTTTTGGGGCTGCGTGTGTGTGTGAGTGTGTGTGGCGTCTTCAGCATTAGAAATAATCACAGATTGCGACCCATCCTCACAGAAGCGCGGGTCGCCTGTCTAGTTGTTTTAATGATGCGTCAACTCGAAAGACCTGCACCAAGCCTATCTTGAAGTCACACGCCATTTAATTATTTACCCTATCCATTGTCCTTCTTTTTCTTTCGTTACCTCCTTATTCTACCTTTTTTAAAACACTGAAGTGGGTACGCGGTCACGACCTGTATCGTGGATGTGTATTTGGCTCTTTCTGAGGGCCCTTTCCCTCATTATTCGAAGGGTTGGACTTTCCGTGCTTCCTCCTCAGATTATTGTCCGGAGATAATGGTCAGTTATACGTTTTCTTAAAACAATCACCAGCATCATGTTCCTTTTTTAATATACTCTCATTTTGGGAGGGGGGTCAGTCTACTCTTGCTCGCCAAGACTTTTTGTTCGTGACTGGGCGAGTTGGCTGTGTGGTTAGGGGCGCGCAGCTATGAGCTTGTATCTGGGTGATAGTGGATTCGAAACCCACTGTCGGAAGCCCTGAAGATGGTTTTTCAGGCAAATGCTGATGCTCTACCTTAATTAAGGCCACGGCTGTTTCCTTCCCAGTCCTAGGAATTTCCTCTCCCATCGTCGGTGACGGTGCGACGTAAAGTAAATTCTAAAGACATTTTTATTATTCTCTGATGCACTTATATCACTTCTCTTACGTGGAACGTACTTAAAACCGGGTTCTAAGAAATCTTATGCGATGTAAAACCACATTGGTTTCTTATATTTGGCCCTCATCACTGATTGTACTCTCTGTAGACGTTAATTAAGCAGTTCTAAAGAATCCTACCTCGGTCGAGTTTCCATGTTACAAAAATGTGGTACATAACCCGTATCCGTGTCCTCAACTCACATACTTGGCGCTTCAGTAAAAGGGTGGAATATTTAAACGTTGGACATTTTAAGACATTGAACCCACGGCCTGACAAGATAGCTGAAGGAGACATGGAATTAATTGCTATGTTATCCGGCCTAGGGAGTTTTGAATTTTCACGCCCTTCGTGGCTATTCGCTATGATTGGCCGATACGTCCTTTCTTTGAAGATTTATTCCGTTTTCGTCTCCATGTGGGTCAGATGTATAATATGAAAACTGTATGCCCTGCCTGTTGTTAGACGTAGCCACAACGGGTAAACCTAAGTGTGTTAAAGTAGGAGGGTGGGTTGGTGACCTAGGGTCCTCGAGTTCAGTCTCGTATTGCTACAATATTAGTTTGAATCAAGGAATTCTAAAGCGCAGCACCACGGGTTCAAGTATGATGTGGCTAACGGATGGGTTTAGGTGAGCCTCACGTTACTATCACATACAAAATCGAGGGTCGTCTCCCAGTTATTTCCTGTCGAATTTCACCTGATCTACTCTTCCGCCCTGCCGGTATTACATTTAGAGAAGTCAAGTGATTAATTAAATTTCCCGCTATTTTATGCTCGGATTTGGAGAACATCCCATTTTCCGGGACATTACAATATTGTTTTGGCTCTTTCCACTTATACTGTGGAGTGACTGGGGATCTCGTTGTTTAGACCTATGGAATAATAATAATAATAATAATAATAATAATAATAATAATAATAATAATAATAATAATAATAATAATAATAATAATAATAATTTCAGATAAAAACCGGTGTCCGACAAGGAGATGGACTTTCCCCACTACTCTTTAACATAGCCCTGGACAAAATCATGAGAGAATGGGAACAAGCTCTAAAAGCTCAAGGAAATTGGCAACCATTAAGTATGACAAGAAGACATGTAAAAATCTCCTGTCTCGCTTTCGCAGATGATCTCGCGATCCTTGCAACAAACGAACAACAGGCAATCAGCCAAATCGAAACTCTCAAGAAATGCTCAGAAAAATTCGGCCTACAAATCTCCTTCTCAAAAACCAAGGTCATGTGCAACCACTGCAGCCTCCAGAATTTGAACACGAAATTTGGCACAATCGAAAAAGTAACTGAGTTCCGATATCTCGGAGAAATTATAGTACCAACAGGAAAAGAACAGAAGGCCCTCGAGGTCCGCATCCAAAAAATGAAGAGAGCCCTCGGCCGAATGCAAAACGTTTACAACAAAAAATGCCTTTCAATCTTCACCAAAATTCGACATTACAACACTGTGATCAAACCTGAAATACTATACGCGAGTGAAACACTGGATCTCCACAGGAAAACAGTACTCGAAGACATCCTGAAAGAGGAACGTAAAATCATCAGAAAAATTCTCGGCCCAAAACTGACTGACGAAGGATATAGACTGCAATCTCGTACAGAAACCGAGGAGCTCTCAAACCTTGCGGCCGACATCAGAAAAAGACGCCTGAAATTTTATGGACACATCAAACGCCTTCCAGAAAACAGACTGACAAGAATCTTACTTGAGGCAACAGAAAACATCAAAACAAATAGGTGGACAACGGAAATCCGCCAAGACCTGGAAAAATCAGGAATCAAAGTGGCCGATATCGCTAACCGAACCTGCTACAGAACGAAAATCAACAAGTGGGAAGTAGAGTCAGAGAGAAACCACAAGAAGAAGACAGGAGCTTAAGTGGACAGAAGAACGAAGAACCACAATGAGAGAAGAATTGAAGGCTGCCTGGCAAAGAAGGAAATGCACAACTTCTAAGTGAGCTTTGCGTGATCAGTTTTCTGGTCTTTTTCGCATCTAATAATAATAATAATAATAATAATAATAATAATAATAATAATAATAATAATAATAATAATTGTTTAACGTCACACTAACTACGTTTACGATTTTCGGAGAACCGAATGTGTCAGAATTTCGACTTACGGAAATTCTTTTACTTGCCAGTAAATCCACGGACAGGAGGACGTAGTGTTTGAGCACCTTCGATTACCACCGGACTGATTCCGGATTGATCCCACCAAATTGAGTCCGGGAGGACAGCGCACTACTGCCCGATCCACTTAACAGGCTCTCAAGAACTCAGATCTTTAAATTTTTACAGAAAAATATTTTACCTATTAAGTTCTATTTTCCGTGTTGGACAGTTTTTGTTTGTTTTATATACCTTAAGTACAGTTGCCGGCGTTACGGATACTTTTTATCATTCTGACTGATGTATCCGAGGTAATCAGTTCCCAAAACCAAACAAAACTCCATAATCGCAACATCCCCGAAGGGTCATGGCCTACCAAGCGACCGCTGCTCAGCCCGAAGGCCTGCAGATTACGAGGTGCCGTGTGGACAGGCCACCGAGTCATCTCGGACGGTATTCTTGGCTTCCTATACCGGGGCCGCGATCTTACAGTCAGAGAGCTCCTCAGTTGTAATCACGTAGGCTGAGTGGACCTCGAACCATCCTTCAGAACAGATAAAAATCCCTGACTTGGTCGGGAACCGAACCAGGGACCTCTGTATAAGAGGTAGGCACTCTACCCCTACACCACGGAATCATTTCCCGATGCAGGTAAAATCAGTATAGTAAAGTTTTAGATTGTCTGAGCTGTAGTCATATATATTATTGAAGGGAATTTCACTCCACAGGGATTGTCCTCCTTTTTATTAGCCATTATAACATTAACTACTACCGTGCACCAGTCCTTATGATTCGTACATAAAAGTTTTTTACAATGAAGTGCTTGATAAAAAGCATTACTGTGATAGAGTAAATCATGCAATTATTTACCTTCATTATACCTATCGTAATCGAAAGAATTAATGTTAACTCATTCATTAAATGAATTAATAACATAATAAACTCATCATCAGATGACTGAAACTAAGTACTGGTCTCTTAAACCATTTTGTAGTAATTAACACCTTCTTCTGATGAAGAAATTAGTTCATTCTTAACATTAGTATGTCATGCTAAAATAATTAATAATTTGCCACATTAGCTGCTTTATGATGCTGATTGCCTCGGATATAATAATGATGCTGATTGCCTCGGATATAATAAAGGTACATTAATCACCTTAGTTAAGAATATTGCAATAAATTAGGGACGTCGGAAAATTATTCATAAAGTTGGCCTACGTAACGCTACAAAATTATTTTCGTATTGTCACACCTACATTACTTGTTTTCATTTAAATTCGTTAGAACAGGGCACAGAAACAAAATTATACATTCATTGAGCTGTCTTCGATAATACGTTTGACCACAAAGCGCACAATCAACATGACGTAACCCTGTTATTCTGACGAAGCCTACAATTTATATATTAGAAAAATTAAAACAGTTTGTTTCCGTGCTTAAAAAGTTGTTCTCTTCCTAGGTTACAGCCAGAACTTGAGAGAAATTCCACTAGGAATTGCTGATTTTAGCTTTGTTTCTTTCTTAATCCGTTTACCCGTCAGGGTCAGAAATTCTCTCGGACTACCTTTTATGCCTCAAGTGCAGTTTCGTGGTACGTAAGACTTTGGGTCGGGGAGGAGGGTCAGTACCTCACCTGCTGTACTGAACAGGGGCCCTGTGGAGGATGGGAAGATCGGAACAGATAGACAACGAATAGGGCAGGATGCTACAGTGGCCTTAAGTTAGGTACCATCTCGCAATTTGCCTTGAGGAGAAGTGGGAAACCTCGCAAAACCACTTCGAGGATGGCTGAGGTGGGAATTGAACCCACTCTGCTCAGTTGACCTCCCGGTGCTGAGTGGACCCCGTTCCAGCCCTCGCACCACTTTTCAAACTTCGTGGCAGAGGCGGGAATCGAAACCTGGGTTCCGGAGTTGGCGACTTGACCTTAAACGAGGTAAATCGCACAGCCTACTGATGTGTCGAAGGAGACAATAGTATGCCTACAATATACATTAAAATAACTTCCGTCAAGATAAATTAGTGAAGTGCCGTTTTGTTACTACGTAAAAAATTATTTCGATTTTAAATCCACTCTTATCAATATCGTGAGGATAGGTTTTCCTTACTGATTTCATTTGTGGCATATTAAATAACAATAATGTACAGATGAAATTCAAGAGATGATTTTCATTTATATTTGGTATACGTATATATATTGGAAGGCTCCTGCCGGAGCTTTGATGAGCCATTTAATTATCACCCATCTCATACAGGATTAACGAGTAATTGTTTGGATAGCGAGTTCCCTATCTCTTTGGTACCAATTTAACTAATTGTTTATGTTTATTAGGTGAGGTAAATTCTATTTATAACGAACTCATCCTCTTGAAATTTTAAAACATTATCCAGATCATAGTTCCATTTTACCACACACCCCAATTAATGAATATGTTTTCCCTCTGGCGTAGTGGCTCTGGTGTTATTCTTGGTTCGATTTTAATACTGGCGTGAGGTTTGCAATGGTGTTCATTTACCGTAGTAGATGAATGAAGGGCAAACGATAGTAAAACAGAGCCAAATGCACAGTAAGAGCCAACGCTAATAAAAATGCTAGGTGGAAAAAGATAAGGAGAAGCGGAGGAAATAATTATATGGATATGAAAAATAACAACGTCAGGCTTTCAATTCAGACAACAAATAAGTCAATCAACTGAGATTTGAATTAATATGAGCATGAAGAACGTAGAAAATACTGGATATCGATAACCTAGTTCTAATACCACGTATTCGACAATGCTCTTCCTATCCATTACATTCCTTAAGACTGTTCACACCTCCCAGCCGCGTACGGATGTGCAGTCCATCAGAACAAGTCTCGTTGTGTTCATTTCGTAAAGGCAAATGAAACAAGACAAAATTCCGGCACCTTGGCGTCAGCTATCGTTGATCATTAATATCTGTATCGAAAAATACATTATACTGTAGGAGTGCGTAAATACGTCAAGCAAACAACCTACAGTACGGTGCGGTAAGGTTCATTTTCCTTTACACACTTCTTCTCCTTCTTCCTTTCCTACCGCTTTTTCTCCACACCTGTGGGGTCGCGGGTGCGAACATGTGGATTTGGCCCTTTTACGGCCGGATACCCTTCCTGACGCCAACCCTATATGGAGGGATGTAATCACTATTGCGTGTTTCTGTGGTGGCTTGTAGTGTGGTATGTTGTCTGAATTTGAAGAGGAGAGTGTTGGGACGGACACAAACACCCAGTCCCCGAGTCAGAAGAATTAATCAGAAGCGATTAAAATCCCCGACCCGGCCGGGAATCGAACCCGGGACCCTCTGAACCGAAGGCCAGTATTCTGACCATTCAGCCAACGAGTCGGATATTTTCCTTTATACACTCTCATAGGAAAAAGACAACAACGAATTTTTTTTTGAAGGACTGCATATCCATATTTTGCTAGGAGTTGTGAACGGTCTTAAGGAATAGACAAGAATGACATTGTCAGATACGTGTTGTTAGAACTAGTCCATCGATATGTAACTTCGAAGGGTCACGTCAGAAAAGGAAAGAAACCATGATGCGTAGAAATGTAAAAATGTGAAACTGATAGCCTTTCTTGCAAGTTGGAACCTGCTTCGTCTTCATACATATTACTTCAATCCAATAGTACTTAAGAGAGGCGTAAAGTCGACTAGCATTAAGTAACAGACTATGTTCAAAACTAGAAAATCTAAACAATAAACATCAAGGAAGATAACCACTTACCTTAATATATTCCAATTGAGTCAAATTTACCTGACTGAGGAGATTGATCAAATTGAGGAGATCGAATGAAATATATCAGACGGACGGAAAGGGAAGGCCCTTGGAAGAAGTTGTAATGATTCATACTTTTGTATTAAGGTTCAAGTCTACAAGATTATTCCTTTCTTATGATATATATCTTTCTTTCTTCATCCGTTTACACTCCAGGGTGACTTTTCTCTCGGACTCAGCGAGAGATTCCACCTCTGCCGCCTCAAGGACAGTGTCCTAGAGCGTGAGACTTTGGGTCGCGGTCTACAACTGGGGAGGAGGACTAGTACCTCACCCAGGCAGCCTTGCCTCTTATTCTGAAGAGGGGCTTTGTGGGGGCGATGGGAAGTTTGGAAGGGATAGGCTGGGAAGAGAGAAGGAAGCGGCCGTGGCTTTAAGTTATGTATCAAACCGGCATTTGTCTGGAGGACAAGTGGAAAACCACGGAAAACCACTTTGAGGATGGCTGAGGTGGGAATCGAACCCCCCACCTCATTTACTCAGTTACCTTACGTGTCTGAGTGGATCCCATTCCAACCCTAGTACCATTTTTTAACATTTCGTGGCTGAGCCGGAAATAGAACCAGGGCCTCTGGCGGTGGCAGCTGATTACACTAACAAGTACAACACAGAAGGGGACCTTGTAATAAACTATGAGGGATAAATCTGAACGCTTTATGAATAACAACACTGCCTAAATGAATCGGTTATTTTGAAACCTCTTAAGTCACGAAATATAAACTTGTGGGAAAACTGAAAAATCTGGCTGGTGAATAAGTCAGAAACTATTTGTAAACTTAGTTGTCTCTTATGATTAATACTTATAGAAAGACATCATGAAGGTAGGATATGAAATTTTATTCTTCATTAACTTTGCCTACAGATCAGTTTAAAACTCTGTGACATGGGATTTTAAAACCTAATGAACAGCAGTGTATTATTGACTCAAAGAAATCCCGAATTCATAATCATATGATTTAGTGTTGTGAATATCTGCTTTATTAATGCACAAAATCTATAAACATTTACTATACCAACAAATTCCGCAAAAATTGTACAAGAATATAATATTAATTAATGGCGTATGGCCTCCGGAGAGGCCTGATGCAGGTCTTTTTCTAGTAGACGGCCTATTAGGCGACCTGCATGTCTGAGAAGATGAGGGCCCTACCTAGGATGATTTCTAATGTTGAATACGCCACACACATCCAGCCCCCGAGCCATTGGAATTAACCAATTAAGGTTAAAATCCCCGACCCGGCCGGGAATCGAACCCGGGACTCTCTGAACCGAAGGCCAGTACGCTGACCATTCAGCCAACGAGTCGGACTATAATATTATAAATATTTCAATACATGGTGATATATGGAACATGAATCTTTAATGAAAATGAAACTTCTTCCTTTAGTTATATAGGCTACAGTATTCCAGAAGAAAAATAAGGACGGTTGTAGAAGTTATTTTCAATGAAATTATGCATCATTAGGAAGAAAATATTGGATTAAATATCAAACTACCTGCAAGGTACGAGTACATTAGTATTTCGTGGATACACTTCTTTATTATTGTAGCCTACATATCGAAGGCTTTCTTTCAAAAAAACCTCGTATGTCCGAATTCTCTTCCTACTCATTATATTCCTTAAGACTGGTCACGCCTCCCAGCCACATATTTATATCCTGTTCATCAGAATAAGCTTCGTTGTGTTCATTTTCCTATGCCGATGTGTAAAGGAAATTAGACCTTGCCATACCGTACTGTGGGGATGCTGTTTGCATGGCTAACTTACGCACTCCTACAGTATAATATGGTTAAGGTTCATTTTCCTTTACACAACGGCATAGGAAACTGAACACATAGACTGCATATAAATATGTGGCTTAGAGGCGTGATCAGTCCTAAGGAATATAATGGGTAGGAAGAGTATTGGGACATACGAGGTTTTAAAAGAAAGCCAAACGATATGAAGCTTGCTTCACTCTTGCTGTTTGTATTTTGTTACACTTATTTAAATGCGTATTTCTAACTCTTTATTTTTGACACTAACATCATTATCGTCTGAAAAAAACATGTCTGCACAACAGTGGCGTATACTGAGGGCTACCATGGCTATTAGTGAAGCCCAAACCTCAATTCATAATGATGGAAGTCTAAAGCACATTATAATGTAAGCATCTGAAACATTTAGTTGTCAAGTATTCTTCGATTAATTACATGAAGAAAATTAAAGCCGCCTCCGTGGTGTAGTGGTTAGCGTGATTAGCTGCCACCCCCGGAGGTCCGGGTTCGATTCCCGGCTCTGCCACGAAATTTGAAAAGTGGTACGAGGGCTGGAACGGGGTCCACTCAGCCTCGGGAGGTCAACTGAGTAGAGGTGCGTTCGATTCCCACCTCAGCCATCCTCGAAGTGGTTTTCAGTGGTTTCCCACTTCTCCTCCAGGCGAATGCCGGGATGGTACCTAACTTAAGGCCACGGCCGCTTCCTTCCCTCTTCCTTGCCTATCCCTTCCAATCTTCCCATCCCTCCACAAGGCCCCTGTTCAGCATAGCAGGTGAGGCCGCCTGGGCGAGGTACTGGTCATACTCCCCAGTTGTATCCCCCGACCAAGAGTCTGAAGCTCCAGGACACTGCCCTTGAGGCGGTAGAGGTGGGATCCCTCGCTGAGTCCGAGGGGAAAACCGAACCTGGAGGGTAAACAGATGATGATGATGATGATGAAGAAAATTAAAACAAATTACATAAAATAAAAATACTTCTTTTTCTACCGATTTTCCCAGATCTGTGGGGCCACGGGTGCGAGCTGTGTCGAACATGTGGATTTGGCCCTATCTTACGTCCGGATGCCCTTCTGCACGTCAACCCTGTATGGAGGGATGTAATCACGAGACCTAGGATTTTAGCGAAAAGTCTATTTTGTTCTTGAAGACAGAACTTAGAACGAAGTTGTATTTACATGTCTCATGTATTTATAATGTTAGAAACGGTGCTTCTAGATTGCCTAAAAGTGCCTGAATTGACGTTAGAACTTATATTTGCCTATATTCCTATGATTCATATTTTATCCCTAAACCGGTTAACGTGCTTTTAATATATTCAGACACAATACAATAGTTGCTGACCTTTTTTCAGTATCTTGAACAAAATCTTAAAATCGGAAAGCTGTAAACCACACCTCTCGGAAAGCCTTGAGGACCTCCGCAGCGAACACTTCCGTAGTATGTCACGAGGCTGGAGCCAGTATCTACTGACCTGCCGGAATAAAATCTCCATTTCATACAGTGAGAATATTTCGGTATTCCAGTTTGTTCAGTGTGTGAGTTATGCCGAAAGTGTCAGGTTCCTAGTCGCCTTTAATTAAGAAATTACATGAGTTTCCCTACTTCACATCCATTGATCAAATTACACTGACTGACAGAGCAAATGCAACACCAAGAAGGAGTGGTCAGAACTTTATGCCAATTGCAGGGTAGACTGACGTCACTGAGGTATGCTCATGATGTGAAATGCGCCGCTGTGCTGCGCACGTAGCAGACGATAAATGGGACACGGCTTTGGCGAATGGCCCACTTCGTACCGTGATTTCTCAGCCGACAGTCATTGTAGAACATGTTGTCGTGTGCCACAGGACACGTGTATAGCTAAGAATGCCAGGCCACCGTCAACGGAGGCATTTCCAGCAGACAGACGACTTTACGAGGGGTATGGTGATCGGGCTGAGAAGGGCAGGTTGGTCGCTTCGTCAAATCGCAGCCGATACCCATAGGGATGTGTCCACGGTGCAGCACCTGTGGCGAAGATGGTTGGCGCAGGGACATGTGGCACGTGCGAGGGGTCCAGGCGCAGCCCGAGTGACGTCAGCACGCGAGGATCGGCGCATCCGCCGCCAAGCGGTGGCAGCCCCGCACGCCACGTCAACCGCCATTCTTCAGCATGTGCAAGACACCTTGGCTGTTCCAATATCGACCAGAACAATTTCCCGTCGATTGGTTGAAGGAGGCCTGCACTCCCGGCGTCCGCGCAGAAGACTACCATTGACTCCACAGCATAGACGTGCACGCCTGGCATGGTGCCGGGCTAGAGCGACTTGGATGAGGGAATGGCGGAACGTCGTGTTCTCCGATGAGTCACGCTTCTGTTCTGTCAGTGATAGTCACCGCAGACGAGTGTGGCGTCGGCGTGGAGAAAGGTCAAATCCGGCAGTAACTGTGGAGCGCCCTACCGCTAGACAACGCGGCATCATGGTTTGGGGCGCTATTGCGTATGATTCCACGTCACCTCTAGTGCGTATTAAAGGCACGTTAAATGCCCACCGCTACGTGCAGCATGTGCTGCGGCCGGTGGCACTCCCGTACCTTCAGGGGCTGCCCAATGCTCTGTTTCAGCAGGATAATGCCCGCCCACACACTGCTCGCATCTCCCAACAGGCTCTACGAGGTGTACAGATGCTTCCGTGGCCAGCGTACTCTCCGGATCTCTCACCAATCGAACACGTGTGGGATCTCATTGGACGCCGTTTGCAAACTCTGCCCCAGCCTCGTACGGACGACCAACTGTGGCAAATGGTTGACAGAGAATGGAGAACCATCCCTCAGGACACCATCCGCACTCTTATTGACTCTGTACCTCGACGTGTTTCTGCGTGCATCGCCGCTCGCGGTGGTCCTACATCCTACTGAGTCGATGCCGTGCGCATTGTGTAACCTGAATATCGGTTTGAAATAAACATCAATTATTCATCCGTGCCGTCTCTGTTTTTTCCCCAACTTTCATCCCTTTCGAACCACTCCTCCTTGGTGTTGCATTGTCACTGTCAGTCAGTGTATATTCTGTTACGTTTGCAGCAAAGAGGTGAGGAAAACTTGTATTAGATTTCCCCCTAACGAGTTATTATCAATTTAGCAAAATAAACGTGGTATTTTAATTGGTGCCTATTAAAATACTTAAAACTGAAGCTGCCTAGAATTATTTTAGAACCTAAATAACATTTTAACACCGAAAAATTCGAGGTCGAGTAATCACCATTGCATGTTTCTGTGGTGGTTGGAAGTGCAGTATGTTTTCTTAATCTTATAAATAAAGTTGTAGGGGGTCCGCTGTCTGTAATTTCGTTTGTTTTGCCCATTTTTCAGATATTTATCCATTTTAGGTCAACTCAAGACCGAATCGGTGGTTTTTACTTTTCGTGTCTGTTTGTTTGTTTGTTTGTTTGTTCCACCATCACGGCAAAACGGCTAGATAGGTTTCATCCAAACTTCATATTTGGAGTATACTCATCCCGGGGAAGGTTTCTATATGCATTTCATTTTAAAATCTTTGATTATACGGGGGTTTATAGGAAAACCAGAACGGTTTTCCTTCATTTTCTCTTACACTATTGATTTCCTGTAAATTCCGTGGACCGTATGTAAAACGTCTCTTCATTACAAACAACTTTCGTTATGTTCATAATTTACCTTACTCTTCAATGATGGAGAAATTTACTATTTTCTGCTGGTATCATGGTCTGCGTGTGTGACCGACAGACCGACAACGAACCTACAGGTTACCATGGCAACGTCTCTGACTGCTTGCCAGGAGGGAAGTACCGTATTGCCATTTTCCTCATCATACCTTTAAATTCATGGTTGTTCCTTGGGTAGAAGGCAAGAGAGGGCGTCAATAGGCCATTCTGCGGGATACTGGCGGAATATCGTTGGATTTTATAACCGTCCTCGAATAGCTTAAGTAATAACACCATAAGTCATCTTATCTGTTGACCTAAGAATCCCGGCGCCTAAATTTCTCCTTTGTTACCTCTTTCTTATATCCATAACTCACACCAGCATATTTTATTGAGGGGCATCTGATTTTCCAATACATTCACTTGGTATTTACATATTTGTCGTCATCCGACTGTCCTCAGTTTTAATCCATTTTCTATTAATTTCAACTTTCTTTACTGAATTATTTTCTTTCATAATTACACCGTATATATGCGAGTGCTACTGCTGAAAGATTAACACTCTTTCCTTTGAGGACATATTCTAAGCTATGCAAATGTATGACTTTCGGCCACGGAAAGTATCGAAATATGGTTGCAATTTTAACGACGGTGCACACCTTCGTTTCGGGATAATTGGTGGCTAATCTGTACGTCTTATCACAAATCAGAAAGCACAATCGCTTTTCATTTTGTAGAGATCTACACCTTTGGTACTATGACTTTTTATCATATTTCTATTCCTTATACGTTAAATAGAGCTGTATTTCTCGATTTCAAGTTAATTTTGTACTTTCACACATATATGTTAACATTAATTTGGCACACTTATAGGAAAGATAGAATCATGACATTCGGAACGCACATTGGCACGACCAGTGGCAATGTGATAGCCAAATTTTATGATTCTATCTGTCACATGAGTATCACAAATATAAAGTAGTATGTGAAAACTGTACAAAATTTCACACCCAAAGATTCTAACTCAATCTAACCCATAAATATAGGAGATACGATAAGATGTCATGGGACCAACCATGTAGAACACTGAAAGAGGCGTCTGATGGTGAGGTTCGTTTGCAGATATGTCGCAGAGTTTCAAAGCAGTAACTCTCGAAATAAAGGTCTGCACTTCTAGAGTGTGTCTGTATATTGACTATTGTGGCGACATTTCTGTACAGTTAACCGTTTCAGGTGTAATAATGACCATCTGCATGCTTTTAACTTTGGTGTCTCTTTTTCTGTTTGTCTGTTTGTCTGTTGGTCTATAACTTGGAAACTACTGGATATATTTCCACCAAACTTGACATTTTGAATCCACCTGTCCTTGGGTAGGTTTCAGGGCAAATATTGTTTCTAAATCCATGAAATGACTGGGGGGTTTATACGAAACCGAAACCGTGATTTTTCACTCCCACTAAATATACACAACCAAACTTAATAGAAATCTACGTGCCTTAATGGAAATTAATTTTTAAACCTTTTTTCTCATGTGCATTATTTCGGTAAGAGGATTTATAAGGGAAATATCATTAACCGGACTTAACTTAAGAACGGGCTCGTGTTGAGCGTATTTCTTACAACTTGAAAACTGTTGAAGATATTTGAACCAAACTTTATATTTAGCATCCACCTTTCGAAAGGTAGATTATAAAGGTCAATAACATTTCCTGTTCCTGGAATGGACTGGCGGTTTGTAGGGAACTGAAATTGTGAATTTACTCTTCCACAATATATACAGTACATGACCAACCTGGCTGGAAATCGATCAAATTTGTTGGAAATCCATTTCCAAAACTTTTTTCATGTGTATTTTTTCGACAGAAAGATTAATAAGGGAGATATCATGAATGGTCGGTTTTGCAGGGTAAGTACAGCAGGCATAGACTAAAAGGTGTTGTACGTGGAGCAGATTCCTTATCTATCTATATAAGTAAAGTCCTAACGACTGTGTGCCTGTACATTGGCTATTTTGGCGAAATATTCGCACAGCTACGCGTTTAAGGGGTAATAATAACATCTATCTTCAATTGTAATGAAAACTTCCCAAATCGATTGTGAATGGCAGTAGGCAAGTGAGCCTGCCGTTATCATCACAAATCCGTAACAAGCACTTTACATTGGAAACACCGTATTGGGAACCTCCCTGTGCTGTTTCTCGGATAACGCTAAGAGACATGCCATTTTAAAACAATCTTACTAACTGTATGTACAGTATTTACGTCGATATTCGAATACAATGTAGAATACCGTAGCGAAGCACGGGTACATTTGCTAGTATGAAAATAAAAGTGTTGTAACATACACAAACACCCATTCCCCGAAACATAAGAATTTATTCGACGCGATTAAAATCTCCGATCCCGCCGGGAATCGAATCCGTGACCTTCTGAAGAGAAGGCCTCAGGCAAAATGAAATCTTTATTGAGTTTCATTATTTCTATCAGGATTAACATTCAACTTTCGTAGTAGAACAGCGCAAACATAATTATTGGGTTTCATTATTTCTATCAATTTTAGCATGCAACTTGTGTAGTTTCAATCTTACCAGATGCGCCACTGTCAACATATCTCATGCGGAAGTGTCCAGTATTGTCTATAGTGTATTTAGTGTAGGTTATGCGACTTCATCCGACAGGAGCTTAGTTGGATGAAGCGTTGTATTTGGGTTCTGTCTGTCTGTTAGGTCATCAGCCCGGAGGCTGGTTGGATTCTCAAATAGCACTATCAAGGGTAATGCGGTTATAAGGAAACCCCAAAAACCAATGGTAGCACCAAAATGAGGCGTACTAGGCAAGATGAGGAGTGAGGTAGTTTGCCATTGCTTTCCCCACTGGGTCAGAAAGTACTATTGCAGCACGACTGACCCTATGAGCAATACCTTTCATAACACTCAGATGCACTCGTCATGCTCTGAATGTCAGTACTCAGCACTACCCATACCCCAGCAGCTTCCATATCGTCACAGCCATGGGTGTTGACCGGGACTTCGGTGGAAGCTACACTTTACTCTGGCCTGTGCCAAGAGATGGATGCAAAAGTACTGTATCCATCAAGAAATGACAGCAGGCAGGTATATGGGTTAAAGTGTACATATTGCTGTCATTCGATTCCATCCCTTGCTTCCCACCCTTTTCTTTATCGCTAACTAGAACAACTTGAAAGCACAGACGTTTTTCGGAAGACGGTAACGAAAATAACTGGGAACGGTTACTATAATTGCCTTATTTCGTTTAATTTCTGTAGATAGCAGTGCGTACGATAGTATTTGGTCCATTAATAGCCTAGGAAAGATGGTAAGCATAGAGTGAAAACGCATTATTTGTTATTATTACCTACTTGAGCTTAATTAAAGTAGACATGTTAGTTTATGGTTCATCGCACAAAACATGTTAGTTCCTTGTTGCATTAAGCATTACATTAGTGATATCGCCTTTGATTCTTATGAGTGAAGGCAATACACAAATAACGAGGATTACTATATTTCAACAGAAGTATCTTAGTTTGTCTGTGGGTTGGCTCACTCTGTAAAGCGGTTGGATAGTGCCAGATACCGTATTTGACCGTCGAGATTCGAATCCAAATCTCTACATTATCTCTCTCTCTCTCTCTCTCTCTCTCTCTCTCTCTCTCTGTGTGTGTGTGTGTGTGTGGGTGTGTGGGTGTGTGTGTGTTGTGTTGGACTTTATTACTGTGTTTGCAATTGCTATCCATCGCACGATGCGTGAAGGAGGTGGCCAAATTACCACTAGTGGAATAAGAATGACTCACCGTAGTGAGTTAACGACTGATGACGATATTTTTACAAGAGCTGAAACATATTCTTTTACGTGGAATCCGAACCGCACCTCGAGTTCACGTAGTTAGCCACATAAAGGCCTTCGGCATCGATTACTGTTTGAAGTCTGTGAGGAACGTAAGCATTGAGACGAGCATTAAACTGCTCGCTCGTCGCAAACTCTCCCCAAAGGTCATCTCGTTTGTGTTATGCGTTGATCTAGAAATCGGATCTTAGTGGTGTTTACAAAGCCAGTTACTATGTATACTTCCGTTTAATGACCAGTAATGTAGAAAAGTTTTGCGGTTGAGTGTACATGAAGCGACAGGGGAAAATGAAATTTACCCACTCAGGCATTTTTCTAATGACTGTAGGGTTCACAGTGTGCTATACCGTCTCCTATGTGTTACAAAGATACAAAAAACAATGTTTACTTGCCTCAGTATCATGCTTGATTTTGGCAGTATTAATGTGACAGAGGTATGAATCGTCTAGTCATGTCATTCTGGAATTAGTCAATCCCTGTGATGAATGGTGCGAAATGGTAGGCTCGTAGTGTCAGCTGGCATTTTCATTTCAGTGAGTTTGGTGTACTTATGTATAATATCATCTTATTGGATCTGTGAGGAATTAAAATACCTCACTATTCATTTACCTAGTACGCCTCATCGGACATGTAGACTATCTATGACAGTGTATGATGGAGCTATTCAGGATCCAACCATCCTTAGGGCTGAGGATGCAACAAAAACGTCAATAAAATATTTTTCTAATTACTTGGAGTGGATGTTCTTGCACGTTTTCATATTTCCATTATTTCCAGTATGATACTAGACTAATGGTTTATGAACATACCAGCTCGAACTTCTTACAACACGACATAGTGCCCCACCGATAAGACATACCAGTACTCATTTCTTTCCTGCCAGTTGTTGGGCTCATTTTATATGGCGTAAGCGTTCAGAAGTAGGCTAACATGTGTAGAATACACTTAAGTGGTTAGCTTAGTGGAAACTTCTCATTCTAGTTTGAATCTGTGATAATGTACTGTAGTATATGAGTATCTAGAACTGTTAATCACCGTCAACATTGTTCGT
This sequence comes from Anabrus simplex, assembly GCF_040414725.1. Classification (NCBI taxonomy): domain Eukaryota; kingdom Metazoa; phylum Arthropoda; class Insecta; order Orthoptera; family Tettigoniidae; genus Anabrus; species Anabrus simplex. The sequence goes on from NC_090265.1 coordinate 1,350,506,757, forward strand.
CTTGGCATGCTACTCTTGTCGAGAATATATCAGAGTAGTCGCTGTGAGTTAGAGTTTCCCCCACCACAACTAACTAGCTGGTGTGTTATATTATACACCTGGCTGGCGGCCCCTGCTCCTGCTCCCTGTTTAATCCCCGTCCTCCCTGTTGGTCCCCTGGGACGCCCTTGCTCCTTCCTTGCAGTCATTCCCCACGTCCCTCGAGTTTAATCCCAGCAACCCCTTCCAGACTAAAGTACCCTCACCAGCATTGCATCTCACCCTCCTAACTTGTAATTCCACGACGCTTGTTTGGCGCAGGTGAGACACTTAGCAGTGTCTTAGATTTATTGTACTAGTCGCCATCATCTGCTCCCTCCTGTTGCCTCTCCACTCCTCAATTATTGTTGAAATTGCTACCCTGTCCAGAGGACAATTCACAGCGAGGAAATAGGGAATATACAAACGAGAAGTTCACAACCTGCTAACCTTACTTCTGACTTGTTCCTCCTCCTGTCTTCTTGTCCAATCCTTCTTGGTCAACACGTAGATTTTTTACAGCAAGAATGCACGTAGTTAATTAGAACTAGATAGTGTTTCATTTAGTTGGACAGTTAGTGCTACAAATATTGGATTACTATTGGATTTGTCCCGTAAGAGTAAGCACCATTAACGTTGCCTACATAGAGCTTCAATTACTTTAAAATACATGCCTACCCTTATTCTTTAAGAGTCTGAAACTGCTGGACATCATCAAAGAATGGCCTGGTCTTCCTTTAGTATTAAATGGGACTGATTATCTACTTGATGTTTCCCTTGACACATAATCATCATTCCAAATATCAGTGCGATTATAATGTAAATGTGTCCGTTCATTGAGCAATCGCACCGAGGGCTGGTTCGTTCCCCAACGAGTGTACGATTGGATGTTATATTGATTATGGGAGTGTTTTAAGGAAGTTTGTAATGAGGCACTTACCGGTTTTTCATCCCATCGACGTAGACGGTTTTCAAAGACTAATGAAATGCATTGACAAATCGACTCTCGGAGCAGTATATTTGAACTATTTATCCCAGGGACCGAGTGCATGTGGAGAGAGCTTGTTAATATCGCTCTTACCTCAGTCACATTCGAAAAAGTGATACATAGCCTGTAAAACATTCAAGGGGACGTTTGTATTTAGAAGAGTTATTTATCGACCTCATTGGTCAAAATTGTTCTCGGTGTGGTAGATTACCTAACGTTCGTAGGTGGCATATTGAATGTTGCTCTCCTGACCTCACACTCCCCTTTGGCACTTCCCATTTCCCAGAAATCTTGAGAACCCGTACTCACTTCTATACTGAGAGATTGTCCTCTAATACACCAGAGAGTCTATAGTGAGAGAAAACACCTACCACTGTCCAACTACGTTTGTCCCACTCCACATATACGATTCTTCATTTTGTGAAATTCTTGTCTAACCGAAGTGAACATGTAGAGTTTGTTCATCCACATTATCAACATTATAATATAAATGACCTTGATATGGCAGTCCCGTATTCATTTTCAAATAAATTCCTTTGCATTTGCATAGGCCTACCGGCAAAAGTTGGACTTCATGCGGTAGCAACGTAGTGAACATACAAAACGGGTGAGGTATGTTCCTAATTCGCGAGCTACTGTTTTATTTTTATTTCTGAATTCATTTAAAACATGAAAGTGGTCTTAGAATACGAACTTAGCGTCCGTGCATTTGGAGGCTCAAAGTTCGAATGTCGGGCTCCGATATGACTTGGAGTTTGATGTGAGAATCAGAAATGGAGATGATCTACGAGCGTGATGCCGACTGAAGAGTAACATAATCGGAAATAGTGATTGTTCCTGTACAGTGCACTTAACTGACATCGGTGGGATGGACCATTCGTACTGTAATATGCTCAATCACAATAAAGGCAACAATCAATCAGCACAAAAAGCAGCCAGAAGTTGCATGTGGACTGGTTTTATTTTGAAATAGGAATAGTAGGCTGAGATCTTGAGAATTAGATCAACCTGATTGTTGTCTATATTTATTTAGTTAAATACAGAAAGATATATTTAAAAAAGCAGTGGCTAATTCAGTTGATTGGGGAGGTTTGGCATGCAAAAGTAACTGCAGTCTTGGCAGAAATTATAGTGCCACGTGATAAGAGGGATGATCTCCTCAGCTTTATTAGTTGGTGGGCATTATATGACCCACTAGCTGTTACCCGCGGCTTTACTCGCGTGGATTTCGTGATTTGATAAAAGTAATCGTTCTTCGCTACTGCAGTAAGACATTTTCTGAAAATTCCTAAGGTATACAAACTCGCCGAAAGAAAAGAGTTTCATTTACCCATGTACCACCTTTCAAATCAGGTTTGTAGTATTGCCTTTTGGGACTACGAAAACCAGGCAATTGGCAGAGATAACTCTGGATTGTGTGAGATAGAACTGTCCACGTGAGAAACAGCCCTCTCTCAGTTTGAAAAAAAATACACGTCTCCTTTCTTTAAGGAAATTCCAAATAAAAATTTCCACGTATGTAATATCTGTAGTTATCGAGAGTTAAGTATCCGGATAAAAATAATTCAACTCCTTTTTCAGCCTTTCCCCCCCTTGCCCCTTTCCCTTTAAGTGGATTTTCTGCAAAAAAAAGAAATATGTGTTTATTTTTAAAGCAGATTCGAAATATCAATTTCCGCATCCGTAATATGTTATGTGTTTGAGATAATTTGCAGATATAGTCTTTTTAAAAATTCACCCAGTTTGTCTCTCCTGTTCACCCCCAATACATCGGATTATCCAAAAACACAAAAATACGCGTTTCTTTATTTTCAAAGGAGATTACAAATTTCAATTTTCATGTCTGTAACATCTTCAGTTTTTGAGACGTAAGTATCCTTATAAAAAGAATTCAATATTTCTCGCTTTACTTCACCCTCCACAATTAAGTGCATTTTCCTAAAACAACAAATTAGGCCTACATGTTTCTTTATTCATAACGGAGCTTTCAAATACTAATTTTCACTACTGTAACATCTTCATTTCTTGAGATATAAGTATCCTCATAGAGAAAATTCAATTCCTTCTTTACCCCCACCCTATGTTGATTCCACCCCAGAAAAATACGTGCTTCGTTATATTCAAAAGAGACTTGAAATACCAATTTTCACGTCGGTAACATCTTTAGTTTTTGACATATATGTATCCTCATACAAAGAATTCGATTATGTTTTTCATTTTTAACCCCTGTTGATTCCCCCAACAAATGTGTGTTTCTTTATTTTTGAAGGAGATTCAAAACACCAGTTTTTACGTTTCTAATATCTTTTGTTTTTTGAGATATATATATACATTCTCATACAAATAATTCAACTAATTTTTCTATTCCTTCAACCCCCGCCCCCGTTAAGGGTTTTTTCCGTAAACCATATTTTCACTTATAACAGTGTTTTGACTGGTTTTCCATCTCAGTTGACATGTATACTCAATACACATTCAGTGCTGCAGCCACTGTTGGTAGCTGGGATTTAAGGTGGAAATTACAACCAAATAATGTGTAGTGCCTATAAAAAAATTCAGATTTGAAGGGGTTAAAGGAGATTCCAAAAACCAATGTTCACGTCTGCAACATGTTAAGTTTTTGAGATATACCGTACTGTAGATACTCTCATTTTAAAAACAACCCCAGTCTCAGTTCCCCTTTAAGTGGATTATCCGAAAAAAACATTTACGTTTCTTTAGTTTTACAGGAAACTCCAAATACCAGTTTTAAAATCTGTAATATGTTATGTGTTTGAGATAATTTGCAGATATAGTCCTTTTAAAAATTCACCCAGTTTGTCTCTCCTGTTCACCCCCAATACATCGGATTATCCAAAAACACAAAAATACGCGTTTCTTTATTTTCAAAGGAGATTCCAAATTTCAATTTTCATGTCTGTAACATCTTCAGTTTTTTAGATATAAGTCTCCTCATAAAAGGTGTTCAACAACTTTCCCCCCCTTTTTCACCCCTCTTTATGGGATTTCCAGGAAACAAAAAAATACGTGTTCCCTTATTTTTAAAGCAGATTCCAAATACCAATGTTTACCTCTGTAAACTTTTAAGTTTTTGAGATATAGATGTCCTCATTTTAAACATTTACCCCCTTTTTACCCCTTTAGCGAAGGAATATCCAAAAATCCTCCCTTAGCGATTAATATGAATGTATCCCCAAAATTGCATTTCTTTATATCCAGTAGTTTTGGCTCGGTGATGATGAATCAGTCAGTCAGTCAGTCAGTCAGTCAGTCAGGACAAGTTATTTTATATATATAGATACTAGCAATTACCAGCAGCTTCGCTCGCGTGGATTTCGTAATTTGATGAAGTTACTCGGCATTGTACTAAGACATCTGAAAATTCCTAAAGTATAAAATGTCACCCAAAATTGAGTTCCATTTACCCCAGAAATTCTTTGTAAACTATGTATGTGGTATTACCTTTTGGGGCAAAGACGACCATGCGACATAGAACTGTACATGTGAGAAACAAGTCGAAAAAATAAATACATGTTTCTTCATTTTTAAAGGAGATTCCAAATACCTATTCCCACACCTGTAACATCTTTGATTTTTGAGATATACATAAGTATCCCCATAAAAAAAATTCAACCCATTGGTCACTCCTCCCCCCCACCACCAACCCACCCCACCCCCACCACCACACAACACCCACCCTCACTCCCACCTCCACCTAAGTGTGTATTCCGAAAACAAAATACATGTTTATTTTTAAAGGAGATTCCAAATACCAATTTTCACGTCTGTATCGCCTTCAGTTTTTAAGATATAAGTATCCACATAAAAAATAATTCAACTACTTTTCACTTCTTTTCAAACCCCGTTAAGTGTGTTCTCCGAAAACTTAAAGGTGCATGTTCCTCTATTTTTAAAGAACTTTCCAAGTACCAAGTTTATCGTGTCTAACATGTTAAGTTTTAGGCATATAATGTAGATATTTTGGTACTCATTTTAAAAATTCACCTGCTTTTCAAATTCTTTTCAGCTCCTTAACTGGATTTTCCGAAAACAAAGAATACGTGTTTAATTATTTTTAAAGGGGATTACAAATACCAGTTTTCATGTCTACGTCAATAACCCCTTCAGTTTGTGAGACAAATGTATTCTCATAAGAATAATTCAACTTCTTCTTCTCGAATTCTTTCCACCCCTCTCCCGCCTTAAGTGGACTTCCTAAACCAAGAAAAAAAACACGTGTTTCTTTATTTTGACAGGAAAGTCAAAGTACCAACTTTCACGTCTGTAACAATTTCAGGTTTTAAGATATCAGTTTTTAAAATAAAGTATCCTCGTATACATATCAAAACTCCTTATTTACTTCTTTTCAACCCCACACCCTTTACATCGATTTTCCCAAAAAATACAAATGCGTGTTTCTTTATTTTTAAAGGAGGTTGCAAATACAAATGTTCACATCTGTAACATAAGTATCCTCATAAAAATAATTCAACTCCATTTTCAACACCCCCATTTCCTGCCCCTTAAGTTGATTCCCCTGTTTCCAAAAGTGGGTGTTTGTTTATTTTTAAAGGAGATTACAAATACCCATTTTCACGCCTTTAACATGTTTAGATTTTGAGATATAAGTATCCTCATACAAAGAATTTAACTAATTTTTCAATTCATTCAAACCCCCCTCCCGTAAGTGGGCTTTCCAAAGTTAAAGGAACAAGTGTTTCTTTACTTTGAAAAAATATTCCATATACAAATAATCATGCCTTTAATATCTTCAGATTTTAGAGATATAAGTATCGTCATGAAAAGAATTCAAATCCTTTTTCACCCAAGCCCGTTAAATTGATTCACCCCTCCAAAAAATACGTGATTATATCTAAAGGAGATTCCAAAAACAAATTTTCACGTGTGTAATCATAAGTTTTTGAGATATAAGTTTCTCTTTAAATTGAATTGAATTTTTTCACTTCCTTTCACCCTCCTCCGTTATATGAATTTTCCGAAAACCAAAAACAACTTGTTCCTTTATTTATAAAGGAGCTTCCAAATGCCAGTTATCACGACTGTAACATCTTCAGTTTTGAGATATATGTATCCTCATGAAAAGGAATTAAACTCCTTTTTCACCAGCCCCGCCCCAATTTGATCCCCCCCAGAATATTTATAAAGGAGGTTCCAAATACTAATTTTCACGTCTGTAACATCTTAAAAGATATATAAGTATCCTCGTACAAAGTATTCAACTATTTTTTTCAATTAATTCAACCCCCCTTAAGATGATTTTCCAAAGACAAATTATTACGTGTTCCTTTACCTTAAAGGCAAATTACAAATACAAAATTCATGTCTGTAACTTGTTCAGTTTTTGAGATATAAGTATCCTCGTGAAAAGTATTCAAATCCTTTTCACCCCATCACCGCCCGTTAAGTTGCTTTCCCCCCCACCAAAAAAATGCGTGTTTATTTACTTCTAAAGGAGATTCCAAATACCAATTTCCACGTCTGTATCCTTCAGTTTTTAGATATAAGTTTCTCGAGAAAAAGAACTCATTTTTTTTTACTTCCCTTCACACACTCCCCACTCAAGTGAATTTTCCGAAAACAAACAGTACCCGTTTCTTTAACAGAGCTTCAGAATACCAATTATCACGAATGTGATATCTTCAGTTTTTGAGATATATATATCTCCGTAAGAGGAATTCATCTCCGTTTTCATCCCCCCCCCCACTATCAAATTGATTCCCCCACCAAATACGTGTTTCTTTATTTTAAAGGTGTTTACGAATACCAGTTTTCACGTTTGTAACATCTTTAGATTTTTTGGCATATATGTACATTCTCATACAAATAATTCAACTAATTTTCCAATTCTTTCACCACCCCCCTGTTAAGGGTTTTTCTGAAAACCGAAAAATACGTGTTTCCTAATTTTTAAAGGAGATGCCAAATACAACTATTCACGTCTGCGACATGCTAGGTTTTGGAGATATGCTGTAGATACGCTAATTTTAAAAATTCACCCCCTTTTTCAGTTCTCCTTAATTTGATTTTCCGAAAAAAAATATTTATGTTTCTTTACATTTACAGGAAATTCCAAACACCAGTTTTCAAATCTGTAATATGTTACGTGTCTGAGATAATTTGCAGATATATTCTTAGAAATTCGCTATGTTTATGACTCATGTTCACCCCCATTCATCGGATTATCCAAAAACACCAAAAAAAAGCGTTTCTTTATTTTCAAAGGACGATACCAAATTTCAATTTTCATGTCTGTAACATCTTCAGTTTTTGAGATATAAGTCCCCTCATAAAAGGTGTTCAACCCTCTTTCCCACTTTTCAACTCCCCCCCCTTATTGGGATTTTATGAAAAGAAAAAATACGTGTTTATTTTTAAAGGAGATTCCAAAGACCAATTTTTACGTCTGTAATCTTTTAAGTTTTTGAGATATCCTCATTTTGAAAATTCACTCCCTTTTCACCTCTTTAGCGACGGACTATCCAAAAATTCTCCCTTAGCGAGCACCTACATGTTAATATGAATGCATCACCAAAATTTCGTTTCTTTCCGTCCAGTAGTTTTGGCTCGGTGATGATGCGTCAGTCAGTCAGTCAGTCAGTCAGTCAGTCAGTCAGTCAGTCAGTCAGTCAGTCAGGACAAGTTATTTTATGTATATAAATATACTAGCAAATGTACCCGAGCTTCGCTACGGTATTCTACTTTGTATACGAATATCGAAGTAAATTACTGTACATGAAGTGAATGATTCTTTAAATTGCATGTCTCTTGGTGTTATCCGAAGAACAGCATAGAGAGTTCTGCAGACGTTATTTCCAATGTAAAGTGTGAGTTGCGGAGTTGTGATAATAACGAAAGGTACACTTGTATACTGCAATTCATTATGGTTAATGTCAGTCACATTTTTATGGGTAAATGTGTTTGTAATGGGGGTACCCTGGAAAGGGGGCACCTTTGCCTACTGAAAAACAGAATCTGTAAGACTTTTGAAAAAAAATTGCACGCTGCCTTGGATTCAGCTAGTCAAATCGAGAAGGGAATTATTCATTATAATGGTACACAGGAGTTGGATGGGGACCCCATTCCTACTGCTAGTTAAGATGTGGGAAGTACTGATTACAATAGCTACGTCTCCCTGCTGACAATCACTACTGATCTGTAAATTATTAATTAAAATTTCAGACAAACCCCTTCTAGATCGATACAAAACGACTTCAAATGAATAAATATAGATCGGCATACGGAAGTATATGATTGTTGACCTTCATTTAAAGAATAACTACTGCTAAAACGGTGCATTATATCGAAAAAACGTAGTGTGCGATAAGACGCCTCTGGCCTCATTTAGCGATCTAAATGGCTGGCCCTATGATATTTCCTCGTATCTCACCTATTTAAAGGTAATATTCTTTTAGGAACGTTCAATAGGGCGAAATTTGAGTAAGGTTTTCACACAATGAAATACTTTTCAGGTACTTATGTGACAGCTTCAAACATAGAATTTGGCTCACATATCGCTACTGGGTGGGCCAATATTCCTGTAGAATTTGATGATCCTACCTTACCTCTAAGTGATTCGAACCATCAATTATACGTGTACAAAGTGCAAAATTTAGGTAAATCCAGAAATAGAGGCAAATTGAACGTATAAGTGATAGAGATACGATAAAATGTCATAGGAGCAAAGTTGTAGATCACTCCAAATTGAACGGAGATTGAGCTATCCGTTATGTGATAGGACTTTCCGTTTATCCCACGAAATACCTCGAAAGGAAAGTCTGCACCGTCATTAAAATTGCCTCCATGTTTCTATATTTATAGGGGTTAAAAATAAAAATTTTAAACATCTCGTAAATTTCCCATCGGTTACAGACTAAAAGGTATAATTTTGACAAATTTCAATTTTCTAGCTCATCTGACAGATTGTACCGCCATCTTGATATAGGGGAGGGGGTTTGAAATTGTGTCTTTCAGGAAACTTTTAAGCCCATGCAACCTATAGGTTATCGTTTTGGATAAATATATCCGAGCGCGTTCTTACGGAGATTTGAAACTCCCAGGTGTCCCCCTCAGAGAATGCTGATAATTTCCGGTTCTTCTAGGGATCCTGAATTCATCAGCTTTTCTGGTACCAAGTATTAAGTTTCTTTGATGCTCGGAAGTTTCTCATTAATTCACGTCTGTTTTAAATTTTATGCCGTAATTTATATATATATACAGTACAGTATATATATAGACTGCTACATACTGACTTCCATTTATTAATATGGGTTACATTTCAAACCCCTTTCCAAGTGGTTCTAGGGGCGTCTCACTCCCACAGTATATTTTCCAGGTAGTAAGTCATACATGTAAGCGATACTGGAATATACACAAGTCCATTATCTCGGTCATTTTGGACAATATATTTTTTCAACCTTCCTCAGCCCCTATGCCAAAGGAGGCTGAATTCGACTTTAAAAATGTACGGAATGTTACTATTCATCTCTGCGAACCGGATAACTATTTCCATACTACTTTCAAAAATGTTTATATCTCAGAACCCTCGCCCCCCCCCCATAGGTTCCTTTGGTGTATTACCCCCATATGGTTTTTCTCCTGATACTAAGAATGGGTATTCTTCTCAGCGACCGCGAAAACTATGAATTCGATACTAGTTTCTATTATTTTTATATATCGCTCCCCCATAAAAAATTCTTGAGTGTCACTATTCATTTCAGCGAGCACGAAAATTATGGATTCGACACCACTTTCGATGATTTTTACATCTGAACCCCTCACCTACCCCGCCTCTAAGGGTTCCTGGGGCGCCTTACCCCCACGTGGTTTTTCTCCTGATATTAAAAGTCCGGAGTTTACAATTCACCTCGGCGACCCCGAAAACTATGTATTCGACACCATTTTCCATTAATTTTATATATATCACTCTCCACTTGCCCCTACCCCAAAGGGGGCTGACCTTGTACTTTAAAAAATTCCGGACTGTCACTATTCATCTCAGCGACCCAGAAAAATATGGATTCGACACTATTTTAGATTATATTTATACCTACCCTCCCCCCGACACCTTTCCCCTAAGGGCGCTAGGGATGGCTTACTCCACAGTGATCGTCTCTAGATAGTAATACGTGTACCAAGTTTGGTTGAAATTTCTCCAGTGGCTTAGGAGGAGATGTGTCATTTACACACACACACACACACACATCCATTTTATATATATTAATACATAAATAGAAGAGAAATAGATTTTTATATCTCACTCCCCATCGCCGTCCACCGCAAAGAGGGCTGAACTTTGATTTTAAACAATCCGTAGTGTTACTATTCATCGCAGCGACCCCGAAAACTATTGATTCGACACTGTTTTCGATTATTTTACAATCTTACACCCCCTCGCCACCCTACCACAAAGATGGCTGAACTTTTGTTTAAGAAAAATTCAAGGTGTCACTATTCACCTCAGCATCCCCGAAACCTATGGATTCGACACTATTTTCGATTGTTTTCATACCCAGCCCCCTTATCCCAACCCCAAAGGGTGCTAGAAATGGCTTACCCCTACAGTGCTCGTCTCTGGATAGCAAATAATAAATGTTCAAAATTTGGTTGAAATTATTCCAGTAGTTTAGGAGGAGATGTGTCATTTACACACACATACATACAAAATTGTTCTCTCATTGTGGTGAGGGGTGCGGGGGGGTGCGATATAAAAATAATCGAAACTAGTGTCGAATGTATAGTTTTCAGGATAGCTGAGATGAATAATGACACTCCGCATTTTTTGAAATCCAAGTTCAGCCCCCTTCGGAGTGGGGGGCGAGGTGGGGTGATATATAAAAATAATCGAAAATGGTGTGGAATCCATAGATTTCGGGGTTGATAAGGTGAACAGTGACACCCCGGAAATATTTAAAGTCCAAATTCAGGTCCTACAGGGGAGGGGAGCGAGCGGGGAGTGACGTATAAAAATAATCGAGAATAGTGTCAAATCCATAATTTTCGGGGGCGCTGAGATGAATAGTGACATTCCGGATATTTTTGAAGTAAAAGTTTCACCTCCTTTGGGGTGAGGGCGTACAAATATTATCTACTTTCCAAAAAACACTGTTGGAGCAAGATGGCCATAGAACCCCTCAGGAAGGGGGTGAAATATAAGCTATATTAATAAATGGCATCTGTATATATTGTACCATTCTGTTAATTATAAGAATGAATGTTTAACGCTGATAAAATAATGCGCAACAGGACGCTAACTGTAAAGGCGTGATGCTATACAGAGCGCGGGAATCGAGAAGGTGATTTCCCGAGGCAAGGCGTGGTCATGTGTGACGAAGAAAGAATATGTGAGGAAGAGAGAAAGAGAGATGGGATTTTGTCTGGGGGAGAGACCTGCCATCTTAACAGAGATTTTCAGCGGGAACAGACAGGCTCACCACGCTATGGAAATTGAGTCGTAATTCCTATGTTTGAAGGTTTTACAGGAAAGTAATAGGATGTAAATCGGTGCCAGAATTTTCCGAAGCCATAGATACCTCAAAGTCTATTAATATATAATAGAATAAATAACTACGTGGGACGCCGACTGCCGTGAGAAAATGTTTCGAGGCCACATGCCAATCTCAATTTGTTTCCCGGGACTTCCCAGCGAGTCGCGTGGGTTCCTGGATTCCATAAGAGCAGAGAAAGGTGGAAGGAGGTATTCAGTCCATGATAAGACCGCTGTCCGTGCACGTCGCGTTTCTGCTGATACTCGCGCCAGAGACCTTTGTCTAAGACAAAGATTGTGACTAATAAGTGTTGTGGCGATAATATGATTCAGTAGCTCCGAGATTTATAAAGTTCCCGGTAGTAATTTATGTAAGGGATAATATGCAGACATGTGCGGTGAGACCGACAATAAGGTAGGATAGTTGGTGTTATTCCGGTCAGAGGTAGAAGACTAGATTAGTGGAGCCGGAATAGTAAAGTCAGTTTCGAGATTCCAGATATCCAGTACTGATTCCCATGTCAAAGGGAATAAATGGATCTGGAGGTGCTGTGCTGTGAATAAACTAAGTATTTCATTTTAGTGAAGAGCGGTGAGGTGTGCAGGAGACTGGTGTTACGAACTGCCGTCCACGACCCCAAGAAGACGACCAACGGGCTACCCAGGCAGAAGAAGACATCATGAACGTGGTACACTGGAAGACGGGACCTAGGGGGTCGATCTGGAACAACGCTGCCGCCATGACGGCTTAAGCATCCGCAGTCAACCCGGACGGTGAGGAAGAGGTCTCCAAGATGATAGATAAGTGAACAATAATTAATATATATGTGTAGGGCTGGGGGGTTTTTATGCAGAAATACGGTGATTAATTTGTAAATATAGTAGGGAATAGGATTACGGCCCATTAGGCCGTTTATTAAGGTATTTCTTTATATATTTTAGGGTAAGGCATATACAATTTTATTTTATTTTTTTATAGAAAGCAAGGATTAAGGTAGTTTAAATGATAGTGTTGCTGTACACATAGTCTTAGGGAAGCTTAAGTACGAGCTTAAATCAATGTTTCTTAGAGCCCGGCATCAGACGATATCTGCTTGTAATTATGGGTTATATATGATAGAGTACCCTTATGTTGGGAAGGGAATCTGTCTGCATAATGTAGAGCACGCATGCTGCCTGGATTTAACTGTTTACTTCGTGTTTGTATTTGAGTTTGATTGGACTGTGAGTGTAATGAAACTACACCGTAGGCTGTGTCACGTATATTTGCGACCCCTCATACTCTGCTAAGTAAGGGATTGAACCCTAGACTTGAGGGTTAATAGGAACACGTCGCATAGGGTTGACGACGAGGTAGATGTGATTTAACGGGATGTTATACTTCATACGTTATAATCGAGACCCAGGGCGGTCTGTCACGGGCATTGGACAGTTACAGATATGTATGTGATTCCTCACTCATTAGTGTGGCGATTTTCATCATGTGTTGAGAGAAGGTCGAGGCAAGAGCAGAGTTCCGCATGCTTGGAAACTAGGTTATGTTTTTATTTTTGTTTTGTTGCGAGGGTGCGTTTCACGCCCCAAGACTTGGAGGTCGTTCCCCTGCCTGCACAGCAGGGAGCCTCGCGGCCATTTTTGAATAGACTAGAGGTGGCGAGGAATTCCTTCTCGCAGGCGAGACAGACATGCGATGGTGGCTTCATTCATTCATCCTTCTTTCTCTCTTACTTTCTTTATTTTGTTGTAAATGGCGATGCGTTAGGTAGAAACTGGGCACTAAGAAACTAGCTTAATCAGTACATTTTGTAAATATAACGTTTGTTTTAACGGACCTTGGTTCATATCCATAAAATATATAATTCATGCGAGATTAGAAAGGATATGCCTGTAGTTGTAGGTTTAAACTTACTATTTTTGTTGTGTGCATTTCCCCAAATTGTGTGGGGACCTTTTAGTGGCTTTATTTCTGCAGGACAATTTCTCACCCTGGCATCATATACTTATTTCTAGGTACAGCGATGCTGTTCCATGTTGAGGACACATCTGTTTATTTGGTTCACTTATCGATTCTCCGCACGACATTAACCAGCTAGTGTATATTTTTTTGATGTTTATCATTGGATTCATGATGTGAGCCTTTGGGCATCCATTTTAGCACTATTAGTGCAATCAATTGTAATATAGAAGGAAAGAAATGTTGGTTTAAGAATACACAACTTTAGCTCAAAATGTCAGTAAATGCGTTTGTGTTCCTCATTTCGTAGGCATATGTATAGAACAATTTTTTTTATCTCCCTACTCTCGTTCACAAGAACCCTGTAAACGACCTTTCCTGCCGACTGCAGTTGGGCTGGCGCATTCATCAAATAACAGGTAAGAAGGTAAGATCGACCTTGCAGTGTTGTTTATGCCCTATAGGGTACATTAAAATGGCTCCCAATGGCGTGTGGCGAGAGTATCGTGAGGGAGGATAATAATATCGACGGTAACGTACTAATTTGCTTTAGTTGTGTGTGACGAGAGTATTAGATGCAGACGCTACGAATATCCAAGTTAGGATACAAAACGTGGCTGAATGAGAGTGGATCATTAATTACGAGTTTTCTTTGATAAATGAGGAACCAGGACAGAGAAGCTAGAGTTTGGCATTGAATCTGTCCGAATCTTAGCGCATATTTAGCAATGGCGAATATAGGTACTGGAAATTGTTGTTAAATATAATGATAGGCTTTATTGATCTTTGTGAGGATGGTTTCTTTCAGATAAACCATTTTTACCAGATTATACCGTTATTTCGGTTAAATTAAACAACGTGCTATTTGCATTTGTTCAAAATTTGTCATTATTGTGGTTCATATGTGAAGTGACAGAGCATAAGTTGATGGATAGAAATTTAATGAAACTTGGAGTTATAATGTCGTGCGGAGAAAGACCTCAGATTTCGCTCCGGAAGGGTTGGCGTATTCTCATTGTAATAAATGTTGTTGACATTAGAAAGTTTTCGGGAGATGTTGCGGGAGGAACTAGGACCGCTTAAGGCACAGCTTCAGGAAGTGTGTGACGAAGTGAAGGCGGAAGTGGTGTATATAAAGACACGGATGGCCGAAGCTAGGAAGGAACAGAAGGTAAAATTAGGACAGTTAAAGATACAAGTTCCTGACGTAAAGGTACAGTTCATAGGCGCAGGTGAAACACAGTCAATAGACACTAAGGAACAATTAGACTCGGTAGCGGTCAAGAATCAGCAGACACTCGTTAATGTGGTAGAAGCAGGTCAGAAAGTTGAAAATACACACCCCAGCTACATGGCTAGTTTGGAGAACGTAAAGAACACAGTTGAGATGGAAAGGCAAGGCGGAGCGACCCTAGCTTCTCAGATAACCAACGAGAGGGAGAACAGCGCCAGTATGTCTGAGGCGACTAATGCTGCAACGATGACAGATGAAGGTAACAGCCTCCACGGAGCAGAATTGGAAGGGAAGTTGAAGGCTGACAGAGTTGATTTAAGGCGTGAAGGATGTCCAGATGAACAGCGTACCCAACAAATGATGGCAGACTTGAAAGCGAATCCAAATCGACCCACACTACACAAAAATGCCAGCCGACGGAAGAAAAAGAAGAAAGGTCTGCAACTTACGATGAAAGAATGTTACTCTAAATCGTACCGAGGCACGAGTAAGAAGATGAGACAGCAAAGAAGGAAAAGGCGGCTCTATATAAGAAGAAGGAGATGGTTACTGGTACCGCGCGCAAAACATAGGACCAAATCACGGAACAAGAAAGGCCGATATTATTATGGGAATTCCGGTAGAAAGCGGAAGAAGAAACAGGGAACTGTGAACTCTAAGCTCAAGGAAAGGCAGCCACGGATGTTGAATTATAGCCCTTGTCATGAATTGCTAAAAGATAAATGGAAGATAATTTAGACCAAGAGTAATGGGATCCAGGCTGTAAATACTCTATAATTGAATGCAAGAAAATTAGAAATTACTCCAACACGAGACTGCTACCAGAGAGGGAGAAGAGGACGATGAAGTAGAAGAAGAAGAAGAAGAGGACGTGGTAGGTGCGGACGAATCAGTGGAGACGCGAGATGCTGGAAATGGAGACATCGACCACAATCCGAATGAAGTATCCCTTAATGTGGGAAAGGTAGAAGAAGTTTCGCCGCAGAGCAGCGCAATAATAGAAATGGCTGCAGTGGAGTGCACTGAATGTTCGGGGAATAATAGAAAATTCTTGGCTTTGTTGGATACATACTGCAGAATTCGAAAGGTGCGTGAGGAACTATTGGAGCAAGTTCCGAAAACGCCACAGGACGGCTCGTAATGAAGGAAAGGGCCACCTGAGCGTTAAATATCAGACGCAAAGAAAAATACAACAAAAAATATAGATTTTTTCATATTTTGCTTTAGTGTGTGGGGAAGCAAATGTACCATTCTGTTAATTATAAGAATGGATATTTAACGCTGATAAAATAATGCGCAACAGGACGCTAACTGTAAAGGAGTGATGCTATACAGAGCGCGGGAATCGAGAAGGTGATTTCCCGAGGCAAGGCGTGGTCATGTGTGACGAAGAAAGAATATGTGAGGAAGAGAGAAAGAGAGATAGAATTTTGTCTGGGGGAGAGACCTGCCATCTTAACAGAGATTTTCAGCGGGAACAGACAGGCTTACCACGCTATGGAAATTGAGTCGTAATTCCTATGTTTGAAGGTTTTACAGGAAAGTAATAGGATGGAAATCGGTGCCAGAATTTTCCGAAGCCATAGATACCTCAAAGTCTATTAATATATAATCGAATAAATAACTACGTGGGAGGCCGACTGCCGTGAGAAAATGTTTCGAGGCCACATGCCAATCTCAAGTTGTTTCCCGGGACTTCCCAGCGAGTCGCGTGGGTTCCTGGATTCTATAAGAGCAGAGAAAGGTGGAAGGAGGTATTCAGTCCATGATAAGACCGCTGTCCGTGCACGTCGCGTTCCTGCTGATACTCGCGCCAGAGACCTTTGTCTAAGACAAAGATTGTGACTAATAAGTGTTGTGGCGATAATTTGATTCAGTAGCTCCGAGATTTGTAAAGTTCCCGGTAGTAATTTATGTAAAGGATAATATGTAGACATGTGCGGTGAGACCGACAATAAGGTAGGATAGTTGGTGTTATTCCGGTCAGAGGTAGAAGACTAGATTAGTGGAGCCGGAATAGTAAAGTCAGTTTCGAGATTCCAGATATCCAGTACTGATTCCCATGTCAAAGGGAATAAATGGATCTGGAGGTGCTGTGCTGTGAATAAACTAAGTATTTCATTTTAGTGAAGAGCGGTGAGGTGTGCAGGAGACTGGTGTTACGAACTGCCGTCCACGACCCCAAGAAGACGACCAACGGGCTACCCAGGCAGAAGAAGACATCATGAACGTGGTACACTGGAAGACGGGACCTAAGGGGTCGATCTGGAACAACGCTGCCGCCATGACGGCTTAAGCATCCGCAGTCAACCCGGACGGTTAGGAAGAGGTCTCCAAGATGATAGATAAGTGAACAATAATTAATATATATGTGTAGGGCTGGGGGGTTGTTATGCAGAAATACGGTGATTAATTTGTAAATATAGTAGGGAATAGGATTACGGCCCATTAGGCCGTTTATTAAGGTATTTCTTTATATATTTTAGGGTAAGGCATATACAATTTTATTTTATTTTTTTATAGAAAGCAAGGATTAAGGTAGTTTAAATGATAGTGTTGCTGTACACATAGTCGTAGGGAAGCTTAAGTACGAGCTTAAATCAATGTTTCTTAGAGCCCGGCATCAGACGATATCTGCTTGTAATTATGGGTTATATATGATAGAGTACCCTTATGTTGGGAAGGGAATCTGTCTGCATAATGTAGAGCACGCATGCTGCCTGGATTTAACTGTTTACTTCGTGTTTGTATTTGAGTTTGATTGGACTGTGAGTGTAATGAAACTACACCGTAGGCTGTGTCACGTATATTTGCGACCCCTCATACTCTGCTAAGCAAGGGATTGAACCCTAGACTTGAGGGTTAATAGGAACACGTCGCATAGGGTTGACGACGAGGTAGATGTGATTTAACGGGATGTTATACTTCATACGTTATAATCGAGACCCAGGGCGGTCTGTCACGGGCATTGGACAGTTACAGATATGTATGTGATTCCTCACTCATTAGTGTGGCGATTTTCATCATGTGTTGAGAGAAGGTCGAGGCAAGAGCAGAGTTCCGCATGCTTGGAAACTAGGTTATGTTTTTATTTTTGTTTTGTTGCGAGGGTGCGTTTCACGCCCCAAGACTTGGAGTTCGTTCCCCTGCCTGCACAGCAGGGAGCCTCGCGGCCATTTTCGAATAGACTAGAGGTGGGGAGGAATTCCTTCTCGCAGGCGAGACAGACATGCGATGGTGGCTTCATTCATTCATCCTTCTTTCTCTCTTACTTTCTTTATTTTGTTGTAAATGGCGATGCGTTAGGTAGAAACTGGGCACTAAGAAACTAGCTTAATCAGTACATTTTGTAAATATAACGTTTGTTTTAACGGACCTTGGTTCATATCCATAAAATATATCATTCATGCGAGATTAGAAAGGATATGCCTGTAGTTGTAGGTTTAAACTTACTATTTTTGTTGTGTGCATTTCCACAAATTGTGTGGGGACCTATTAGTGGCTTTATTTCTGCAGGACAATTTCTCACCCTGGCATCATATACTTTATTTCTAGGTACAGCGATGCTGTTCCATGTTGAGGACACATCTGTTTATTTGGTTCACTTATCGATTCTCCGCACGACATTAACCAGCTAGTGTATATTTTTTTTGATGTTTATCATTGGATTCATGATGTGAGCCTTTGGGCATCCATTTTAGCACTATTAGTGCAATCAATTGTAATATAGAAGAAAAGAAATGTTGGTTTAAGAATACACAACTTTAGCTCAAAATGTCAGTAAATGCGTTTGTGTTCCTCATTTCGTAGGCATATGTATAGAACAATTTTTTTTATCTCCCTACTCTCGTTCACAAGAACCCTGTAAACGACCTTTCCTGCCGACTGCAGTTGGGCTGGCGCATTCACCAAATAACAGGTAAGAAGGTAAGATCGACCTTGCAGTGTTGTTTATGCCCTATAGGGTACAATATATAGACTAGCAAGATACCCGTGCTTTGCTACGGTATTATACTGAAATTTCTAATTGAATGCTTATTGTTTTAGATATATAAACAGCCGAAATTTGTGACCTGACTCATTTTATGCGAGAATCCGCCAAAATTCGCGATGTGACTGGTTTTCTAAGATTACGGCAAGTTTCCTCCCATTTTTCAATCTTTTTTCCAGCAATCGATTTCATACTTCCCGGGCTAGGTCCAGGTATTCCGCCCGGTCAGTTGGGTCCCCAAATCTTTGCCTTACCCTATAAGCATTTTTAATATGGATCAAATCCTTCAGAAGATTCGGCGTGGTGTCGTCTTGGGTGCCTTGGCGGTACTGAACCCGCCGCCGGACTGCATTCTTAGCCTTTACCCGTCCAGGACCCATTTCCAGCGCGGTCCGCCTATTTGACGACGGTCCAGAATATTATTATTATTATTATTATTATTATTATTATTATTATTATTATTATTATTATTATTATTATTATTATGATTATTATTATTATTATTATTATTATTATTATTATTATTATTATTGGATGTTCTGGACCCAACAGCAACAGCAAGATGCAAGACCGTTACTTGGCGGTAAATTACATCTGCTGCCATTGTCATTGTTGACAATGTGACCAGCGCCATTGTCGCGCGTAGGCAAGTGTGCGGGATTTCTGGCGATACGAATGATATACCGGTACTTCCGTGCATTATTGACCTTATTATAGAGATGAACAATTTGACGATCAATCCCATTCCTATCGTTTATTTCAAATCTGTTTAATTTTTCATATATATGCCAGGAAAATCTACTGTAATCTAAGAACGTTCTCCCAAGGAAAAGTTGGTTGTTGAAAACGAACCCAGGAAAGATTAAAAATGATCTGTTTATGATCAGAATAAGAACATCGAAAATCTACAGCCGGTTTCCAGTCATTCGACAGGGTCAGGAATAGAATGAATAAAGCCCCAACTAGCGGCGACAATAGGAACTGTGCCGGCTGCCGAAGCACTCCCCTGGAGCAATGATTGATGAATGACAAATGGAATGAAATATTGGACAGTGTTGCTGGAATGAATGATGACAGGGAAAACCGGAGTATCCGGAGACAGATCTGTCACGCCTCCGTTTTGTCCAGCACGAATATCACATGGAGTGACCGGGATTTGAACCACGGAACCCAGTTGTGAGAGGTCGGCGTGCTGCTGTCTGAGCAACGGAGGCTCCATATAAGTACATTATGAACAGTAAAATCAATTGGTCTCACCTTGTTTTACACCACACCGCCGTTAAGTTTATTTACACCCCTCAAAAGAATTAAAAGGAGTGTTTCTTTATGTTTAAAGGAGATTCCAAACACCAATGTTGACGTCTATTACCTTCAGTTTTGATATATAAGTATCCCCATAAAATTAATTAACTTTTTTTCACTTCCTTTCAAACTCCCCCCCACCCTAGTGAATTTTCCGGCAAAAAGTACTTGTTCCTTTAATAGTAAAGGATCTTCTATATACCAATTATCACGACTCTAACTTCTTCAGTTTTTGATTTAAGTGTCCTCATGAAAGGAATTCAACTCCTTTTCACTCCCGCCCCCCAATATATTCGACCAAAAAGCTTTTTTCTTTGTTTTTAAAAGAAATCCAAATCCCAATTTTCACGTATGTAACAACTTTAGTTTTTATTAGATGTATGTATTCTCATACAATTAAGTCAATTAATTTTTCAATTCCCCCCCCCCCCCCCACTTCAATGGATTTTCCGAGAATACGTGTTTCTTTACCTTTGAAGCATATTCCAAATATCAAATTTCACGTCTTAAACATCTTCATTTTTAAGATATCAGTAGCTTAATTAAAGGAAATCAACACCATCTTCAGTCACTTTTACCCCCCTCCACCCAAGTGGTATTTCCGAAAACTAAAAATACACGTTTCTTTATTTTAATAGAGATAAAAATACCATTTTTCACTTCTGTAACATGTTACTTTTTTAGATATACTGAAGAAATTCTCATTTTAAAATTTCACGCCTTTTTATTTCCCCTTAAGTGGAGTATCCAAAAACAAATCACCTATGTGTCTTTACATTTACATGAAATTCCAAATACCCACTTTTTACGTCTGTAACATTTTAAGTTTCTCAGATATTCTGTAGATATAGTTTTTCGAAAAATTCACCCCATTTTTCACTCCTGTTTAACCGCCATTAATTGGATTTTCCAAAAATAAAAAATACGTGTTTCTATATTTTTAAAGGAGATCCCATATACAAATTTTCAGTTCTGTAATATCATCAGTTTCTGAGATATATGTATCCTCATTAAAGGCATTCAGCCCATTATTCACCCTTCTACACCCCTGCTATTGGGATTTACAGGAAACAAAAAATACATGTTCCTTTACTTTTAAAGGAGATCCTAAATACCAATTTTTACATCTGTAAACTATTAAAGTTTTAAGATGTAGACACACTCATTTTAAAAATTCACCACCCTTTTCACCCCCCCCCCATTATTTGGATTTTCCAAAAACAAAAAAATCCTGTTTCTTTATTTTTAAAGTAGATCCCAAACACCAATTTTCAGGTCTGTAATATCTTCAGGTTCTGAAATATAAGTAGCCTCATTAAAGGCATTCAACCACTTTTTCACCCTTTTCCACCCTTCCCATTGGGATTTTCCGAAAACAAAAAAAAAACGTGTTTCTTTATTTTTAAAGGAGATTATAAATACCAATTTTTACATTTATAAAATTTAAAAGTTTTGAGATATAGATACACTCATTTTAAAAATTAACCCCCTCTTCACCCCCATTAATTGGATTTCCCAAAAACAAAAAAATACGCGTTCCTTTTTTTAAGAGATCACAAGTACCAATTTTGAGGTCTGTAAATCTTCAGTTTCTGAGATATAAGTACCGGTATCCTGATTAATGGCATTCAACCACTCTTTCACCCTTTTTCACCCCTCCTATTGGAATTTTCTGAAAACAAAAAATACGTGTTTCCTTATTTTTGAAGAAGTTTCTAAATACCAATTTTTACATCTGTAAACTTTTAAAGATTTGAGAAATAGATACACTCATTTTAAAATTTCAACCCCCTTTTTACACCCTTATCGGCGGAATATCCAAAAATCCTCTCTTAGCGGGCACCGACATCTTAATATGAATACATCCCCAAAATTTTATTTCTTTATGTCCAGTAGTTTTGGCTATGCACCTTACAAATTGTTTACATCTACTAGATCCCTACAAAAATATAAAATTATCAAAATTCCGTGAAGACTCAGCATAAGAATACAGTCGGTATATTTATCCAAAACCATAACCTATAGGTTTCTTGGGCTTAAAAGTTTCCTAAAAGTCCTAATTTTTAACTCCCTGCCCCCCGCAAATTAAGATGGCGGCAAAATCTGACAGACGAGCTAGAAAATTGAAATTTGGCGAAATTGTAGCTTTTAACCTGTAACCGACGGAAAAATTACGAGTTGTATAAAATTTTCACTTTTACCCCCCAAAAATATCGAAATATGGAGTCAATTTTAATTACGGTGCAGACCTTCCTTTCGAGGTATTTGGTGGCTAAACTGTAAGACCTATAACAAAACGGATGGGTCAATCTCCGTTCAATTTAGAGTGATCTACAACTTTGGTCCTATTTTTTTTTTGTCGTGTCTCTCTCTCCCTTATACGTTAGATTTGGCTGGATTTCCGGATTGTACGTGAGTTTTGTGCTTTTTACACTTATATTTCATAGATTGACACACTCATAGGAAGGAATCATCAAATTTGGCACGACCGATGGCCAAATTTCATAGAACCGAGGTCCTATACCATTATTCCGTGGACACCGTATTCAGGAGCAGCCGGGCTGCTTTGAGCACTCTAATTTGTTCATCAAAGTTAAGGTCATACTGATTCCAATATATCGCTTCTTATTTAAGGTAGATTGAAGATCAATACTTGTTGAGTGCAAATCCTATGTCATATATAACTATAACCCTCATAATCTCACTGTAGAGCTTAGAGTTATGGGATGGTGCAAGAGTGATAATTTATAAATGAAATTCATTTAGTTGAAAGAAGGCAGCAATTGTTTCGGTCAAGAAGTGCTCTGCGTTGCACATTTTTGCAATTTGGGGTGACATGAATATACGAAAAATAATGTAAAGTATTAAAATGTACCCAAATATCATCCCATTCAAAGTTCCGAACTCAGTCTAACCCATGAATATAGGAGATACGAGAAAATAGTATATGACCAACCATGAAGAACGATAAAAGGGGCATCGGATTGGGCAATCCGTTTGTCGATATCATGTACCGTTTACATACCAAACTTGGTAAACTTATTACTTACTATCTGGAGACGAGCTCTGTAGAGGAAAGCCATCCCTAGCAACCTTAGGGGTAAGCGGAATGCACGCCGCAAGAGTCAGGCTCGGAGCTGTATTTCAAGTAACCGATTTCGAACAGTTCGTTACGTCAGTGTGGTGCCAACCGCCGCTCGAATTGCTGCTGGAGACGCAGTCTGCCGCGACACAACCATACGACGAATACTGCAGTCCTCCCTCTCGGTAGTTTCACGGTCCGGAGCCCGGTCTTCTTGCGAGCGTACATTCTCGTGACCACTACTGCCAGCACGCATGCCAATTGAGCAATAGCGCGGAAGGAAAATCTACCTTCACGTAGCCCTATTATACGTCTTCGTTAAACTGCAATGAGCTCTTGATACTGGCCTCTTCGTCATCATAAAGGCATCCTTGACCCACTCACAGTCACTCCGTCCAATCTCACAGGTTACTAACGCTCTCGCACATTACAGCCCGTATTTAAAGCAAACCTGGTGTACAATATCATGGTGCACGCTAATGCGATTTTCTAGAGATTTGAATCAATGGTACGTTTCAGATGAATAAACGCGCCTACCAACATTCCTTAATCTAGCACAACCCATTTTTGGTGTTTGGATAATTTTATCCTCCAGTCTACTTTGGTGATGGTAAAATAGGTCAGGGCTTGGAGTGAAAACTACTCAACCATGCTTTTATGTATGATATAACCCCAGAATTTGCTTGGTGTAAAAATTAGAAACCATGGAAGACATCTTCAGAAAATGTACATTATCTACTTTTATGGATTACTGAGCTGTAACTACACCTGCATGCTTTATTTTGTGATAGGAATAAACATTGGTCCAAAGTAGCATATTTACATAGGTTCTGCTGCATCCTCATGCCTCACGCTTGAGGAGCAGGCCTATCATCCTCACCGAGATTAGTTCCAAGTTCATATGATCGTTTTCCAATGTTATCCCCATATAAAAAATACATACGTGTTGGACCTTACACCACATCCCTATTGCCATTAGAAAGACATATAGTCGCCATCTTGTTCTGAATTCCAAGCTCAGCTTCGCGGCTCTAGGGTATCCCTATACCATGCCTCATAAGAAAAGTGTAGAGTTGACCTCTTGTCCAGTTACATTAAGCCTGTTAGGTTAAGCTTGCACTCTTGTGTATCGAACTTGGGTCTGTAAGGTTGGCACCCTTGTAAGGCTAATACTGGGGTCGAACCCTGTCCGAACGTTTAAGGCTACACACGTAGCCAGTGTTAGGTTATGATGTTATGTGTGGTTAAGCATGTACTCTTAGCCAGCAGTCCGCATTTTAAATCGCCCCTGCTGTGATGTCACACCTCCGTGAGGAGGAGACCTGCTCCTCAGGAGTGAAGAGTGAGGATGGGGCAGAACCCGTAAAAATACCCTACTGTTCATTGTGTAGGATTTTGGTAGACAGAACATTGACACATTCAGCAAATACCCATATGATGGTCCGTATTTTGATACAATTGACTATTGGAAAATGAGAATAGGCTTGTGTTTAAACTTTAAACTGAGCATCTGAGTTACATACCAAATTTCGTGGAATTTCGGCATGATTTAGCTGGAAATAAACTCTACACCATCTCGTATTAAGCCGCAATGTGCTTTTTCCGAACAATTTCGAAAATGGTATATTTTACAATAAAACAAAGTAGTTAGCAATGTGAAAATTCTCTCTGAGAATGCTTGTGCACAACCTCATGAAGTGCTGCACAGGCCTATCGACGTGATGCATTTTCGGAAAGCAGATGCCATTTCTGTAAATGTAAAGAATATTTTCATTACATTACACCACTAATACAGTAAATAATAATGATACAAATATAGACATTTCTATTTGAATGTTGCATGCCGATTTGGAAGGAGAAATAATTGGTAGAGATGCATTATATATTTTCTGACATGATTTGCTTCACTCTGTCACTAGTTAACAACGGTATGTTAAGGGGATACGAATGGGTAGCAGTGACTATGCAATTAATTAATGTACCACCCCGATATTTGAATAGAATTCTTTTCATTTTTTACAATTGGCATAACGTCGCACCGACACAGATAGGTCATATGGCGACAGTTAGAGTAGCAAACAGCTAGTAGTTCGGTGGAAGCGGCCGTGGGCTTAATTAAAGTACAGCCCCTGTTAACAGGAAAACCATATTCAAGGCTGTGGACAGTGGGGTTCGAACTCACTATCCCCCGCATGCAAGCTCACAGCTGAGATTTTCTAACCAAAGGACCAATTCGCGCGGTCAACTACTGAAAATCATATTCGGGTCTGCCGACAATGGGGTGCGAATCTAGCATCTACCGAGATCACGCATACAGCAGTATGACGCGTACCACGCAGCTACATCGATTCCATTCATTATGGTAGAAATGCTGATCGCCCTCAAACCTTAAGGGAGCTCCTTAAGAGTGTATGTTTCTGGTAGAATGACAAAGTTATCATTTCGTCGCTAAGGGAGCTATAGCGCGTATATAACAAATCACTTCCTACCCATTATTGTCCTTAAGATTGTTCACTCCTCCCAGCCATATGTGCATATGGAGTCCATCTGAACAATTTTCGTTGTGTTCATTTTCCTAGGCGTATGTGTAGAGGAAAAATTGAACTTACCGTACGTACTCTAGGATTGTACGTTTGCATGATGTAACTTATGTGGACACTACTACGGTATAATATATTTAAAATTCATTTTCCTTCACACATTAGCAGAGGAATATGAACAGAACTAAAATTGTTCCGATAGACTCCTTATCCATACGTGGCTGGGAGGCGTGACCTGTCTTGAGGATAGTAATGGATCATTGCCCGATACATTATAAGTTGTACCAGAAGAACGAGTGATTCAATTCTTTTTTGTCAAGGGAACTGACTGTTCGAGGTGTCTGAAATATCGTGATGTGTAAGTGCCATCATGATTCTACTGAAACACTAAATGTCTACATTGTTACTGTTTAACGGACGGGAAACAGGAATAGCGCTTTATGTATCGGTGATTTGTGAATAGTGTTAATGGAGAGAGGGTGAGAGAGCGCGTTGAACATAAGTGAGGATGATTGTTAACGCTGACCTCTACGAATCATTGGTATAGAACACGACAATGATTTTTCTTTCCCCTTTAGTACTGGATGCCTCTATAGACTAACAGCTAGTTTCTCTTGGTTCACCTCCAGGCACAGGGTAAGAATTCAGGAGTAGGGAAAACAATCTAATGTGCATATCGGTCATGTAGTAACTGGAATTGAAAAGATGTTCAAAATACATTTTTGGACTCCCATGACCACATCCACTGAATTTCATATCAGCCAGCTCCTCAGCTGTATTCATGAGGCTGAGTGATCCACATCCAGCCATTCATCAATATTGAAATCTCATGACGAGCTGAGGACAGAATCAGGGGCCTCGAAGTCGGAGAGAACTAATCTGCAGCTTGGGACTGACACAATATCATTCATCCAAGCTGAAATTTGACGAACATTTCAGATCGATAATACGTAGCATTTGTGACATGTAGCCTATTAACAAAGCGGTGAAGTTAATCAAGGACATAATTGTCTATGTACCTGTCCGTGATTGTCTGGTTTGTTTAACCTCCAGTGTTTAAGTAAATATAATTAGTTCCACACCCTGTCGTAATTAGCTTTATTAAAGAGCAGAGTACAAGGCTTGATTATCGTCAACTTCAAGATGGAAACGCTCTATAATATTTCCGCCTTCCTCCCGATGTTATTTATGATCGTCAGATATATTTTCTTCCACTGCATGATCACCAATCTCGAGGCAATACTGGCGTTGGAAGAGCAGATAGGGACTGAGAGATTTTTACGTCTCCAGAAAAGGAAATAACCCATATACTTCTATCAACAACCGATTCCTAGACATCCTATAAATAAAAATGGCACTAAATATTCGAACAGCCGGCACAACACAAAATTTCATCTGTCAGCAGTACAGAACTAGCTAAGTTAAAAACGTTATTGTAATGCATAACTGTACAAAATTTAAGGCCTTTTGGAGTAGCGAATAGTTCATTTCTCCTCTAAATACAAACATTGACTTCCTTCGAAAGTATTAAAATTTACTGGTGAGATAAACATTCGAGCACATGCACGCACGCACACGCACACAACTTTCCATAAAAGAATAACTAGACTTTAGTAATGCCTCATATGCAGCACTGTGTTAAATTCAACAAAGATTCACACACTAATAATATACCGTATTGTGATGATACATATTAAATAACCCCGCTGTATTTGTTCCATCATATTATTACTATTGTTATCATAAAAATATAATTAATGATATTAATTAAATTACGATTGTTATTATTAACTATAATTTATTGAGTAACGCGGAGAGTCCAGGTTTCGGCGGGCATGGTAGGTATGTGGCACTGGATATCTCTTGCTCATGATTGAACAGACAAGCTTTAGAAACGTAGGTATCTAGAAGGTGGTGGGGAGAAGGAATCTGAAATACGTGATCGAGGAACACTACTACGATGACTCTGGAACATGTTGACGGTGAACATTTGCGAGTGTACGTTTGATTATGATGAGCGGAGCAGCGCTCTTTGCTTTTTACTACTTATACGACTCTTGTGCTCAGGTACTGATCTTGGAATTCATATCATATGGCAACTTTCATTAATCCAAGGCCCTGTTTCAAGTCATAAATTATCAGCGTCTGTTTGTACACGCAAAAGTGTCTCTAGAACCAAGTGCTGGTACCAGTGAGAAAAAGGTACA
Organism: Anabrus simplex; assembly: GCF_040414725.1. Taxonomy (NCBI): domain Eukaryota; kingdom Metazoa; phylum Arthropoda; class Insecta; order Orthoptera; family Tettigoniidae; genus Anabrus; species Anabrus simplex. The sequence goes on from NC_090265.1 coordinate 1,350,534,577, forward strand.
ATATCAAAGTTATATGCCATGTGTTTAAGGCGATAGCCGGAAATTTGTGTTGATAAATAAAGAGAGTGAAGGGCAATTCTCTAAATACATGCTTTGCAACTATTGGTCTTCGGGCTCACTACAAACGGTGGTGGAGTCCTCGCTCTCGTTTTCCAACTGCTATTGCTTAGATCTGAATATAGATAGTTTATTTTCAATTAGTAGTGAAGTAATTGGAGAACCCATTTGCAGTTCCTACAAGCTTATTTGTTTTCAGGGAGTTAAGTAAGGCCAATCAGCAGAATAGCAGTTTTTCAGCTCTATGAGCACGATCCGAGTTGAATCTCAAATGCACTACCATTTATTATTAGTTGCTATTAATATTCTAAATTGAGGGATCCTGTGGTGACCTCTGGTGCCCAATTTATCTACATCTTCTGCAAATTGTATATTATAATAATTATCAGTATCGTCATATATATGTTTATTCAACCATTTTGAATGTTATTTAACTGCAAGTCTCCAAGTTATATTTGCACTCAATTATGGTCCAAAAAATAATATTTTGATCAATGAAATTATATTTTATTCATATTTTTTGCTATTTTGCTTTACGTCGCACCGACACAGATATGTCTTACGGCGACGATGGGATAGGAAAGGCCTAGGAATTGAAAGGAAGCGGAGTGGCCTTAATTAAGGTACAGCCCCGGAATTTTCCTGGTGTGAAAATGGGAAACCACGAAAAACCATCTTCAGGGCTGCCGACAGTGGGGCTCGAACCCACTATGACCCGATTACTGGATACTGGCCGCACTGCAGCTATCGAGCTCGGTTTTATTCGTATTACAATTAGCATCCAACAGTAGGGCGGATGTTTTATGTAGGTTACAATTGCCACCTGACAGTAGGGTTAAATTACAGTACGTACATCATTAGCAAAGAGCTCATTAAACACGTTACTGTATAATAGCAGTAAATATTAAAGCGTATAATTGTTTATACGTTTAATACCATTTAAAGCATTTTGACTATCGTTACTTCGATGTAAAACTTTTCATTTCTAAATTCTGTATACGAAAAACCGAAAACATTCAAATCAGATATTTTATAAAGGAATATTTTCATCGCATATGCCACAAGATGGAGAAATTCTCATAGATTATGCAGAATTTATTAATATATTTTTATGTAATACTGTGTTAAATTCAACAACGTGTTGTACTCTAATGATATTAACGAAATTAACAAATAGGGCCTAGTTAATAAACCAGGTGAATAGTAAACTGTGGTATATGTAAAAATATAATCCTCATTCAAATTTTTTAACAAAAAGCATTTTCGGCAAAAAATACAATACCTACAGTACTTACATCTTTCCTTAAAAAATATTTCTAATATTCTATAATTAAATGAAGACACGTATTACAAATCGATGGCCTAGATTCAATACCTCGTATCTCAAAAAGTTCTTCCTATCCGTTATTTCCCTTAAGACTGGTCACGCCTCCCAGGCACATTTGGGTATGCAGTCCATCAGAACAATGTTCGTTGGGTTTATTTTCCTATGCTGACGCTTAAAGGAAAATGAACCTTATAAAAATTATACTCTAGGAGTTAGTAAATACGTCACGCAGGCATACTTTCCTATAGTACGGTACGGTAAGGTTCATTTTCCTTCACACGTCGGCATGGGAATAAAGAACACAACGAACATTGTTCTGATGGACTGCATATTCATGTGTGGCTGGGAGGCGTAACCAGTCTTAAGGGAAATAATGGACAGGAAGAATTTTGTGAGATACGAGGTTTTCATTCTAGGCCATCGAAATATTCTATTCGTCTTACTCGCCTTCTTCCCACTGTATTGAGGTCGCAAATTACCGTGGATTTGGCTCGGATGTTCTTCCTTACACCTACCCTATGTGAATAAATGTCTTCACTATTGCAGGTGTCTATGAGGATTGGTAGTGTGGTGCTTTGTAAGTTTATGAAGCAAATTATATTAAGACGAACACAACCAATCACTATCCAATCCAGAGGGATTAACCATACGCTATAAACATCCCCCACAGGGACGAGAGTGGAACCCGGGGCCTGATAAAACGGAGGTCAGTATGCTGACATTTAAACCATGAAGCCGAACGTGTGTAATAATAGGATAAAATTAAATATTTCGCATTTTAACATTCACATGCCGCCTACAACTGAGATTTGTTAACTTTGTACCCTGATGGAGTACGGCGGGCCTCCCAGAAGGTGATGCCCTCTCTCGGGCCAGGAGATGTGTTGCGATAATTTGAGGTATGGAGAACATTGAGAGGGGAGAGGCTATGGCCTAGAAAATGAATTGTCCCGTTATTTGCCTTCGTGAGAAGAATGGGAAACCACGGAAAACCATTCTTATGATTACCCATCATCTCAGGATTGCATAACTGTAAAGCCAAAGTAAGGTCTTCGGCCACTGTTAGCCGAAGTTACACTGTTTCTCCGTCTCAGAAGGAGATTTGATTCGGTAAAGAAAATGTTCGGAGAAGGTGAGGGAGTTGGCAGCCATGCCCTGTACAAAGAACTGTCCCGATGTTCGCCTTAGAGTAGAAAATGACGGAAAACCTTTCTTAGGACAGCCGGCGGTGGAGCCCACCGCTCTCCACCTCCCGAACGGAGAGATGTAGAGCCACGGTAGACCAATGGCCACCTGTAAGCCGAAGATTCCTCTGGTCGGTTAGCTGGTCAGAATGCAGAGCTGTAGAGCCACGGTCCAGCCGTGACCACCGGTACGGTGAAGCCCACACTATGTCCACCGACGCCCCGCTCTAGAAAAGTACACAGAATGTATTTATTCAGTGAAATGTAGCACTGTGTTTTATGCACTTATATTAGGTGTAATATTACCAAGCAACTCATATTGTTTAATAGTGGTACATGTCAAAGCATGGCTTTTCTATTTTTTCCACAAAATTTCAAATACTTTGCGCTATAAAAGTTGTTATATCTTGAATGTACGTTTTATTGTTCAGATTTGTGCTGTTATCTAGCAAGCTGATCTATTACATGATCTATATATCTATGTATCTGTCTACTGGTCTATCCACTGAGAAGACATTTCACACCGTTCGTCAACTGGAGCAATTGCGGCGTCATACAAAAAGGCATTGGCAGATATATAATAACTGAAGAGCACTTCGCGTCAAGCCATTGACAGGGACAGCCTGTCCAGCTATGTGTCTCAGAATTTCAGCAACAATTATGAGGGGTCGACAGAAATGTAATCATGATTACGCAAAGTGATAGTTCTTTCAACTGTGTGATCTAATAATATGAACAATTTAAAGTATATTTCGACATATAAATTACACTTGTAGTGAGAGGTATGTATGTAGAACATGAACACTAGACTTAGAATAAAGAACACAAAGAATAAAAAGTCTGATGCCATGAGATTATTATTATTATTATTATTATTATTATTATTATTATTATTTTAAGCTAAATATAAACTGCATAAGAAAGAATAGTAATTTTAATTCCCGTTTCTACAGGTTCTTTGAAAAAATGAAAAAATCTGCGTAATCCGGAAGAATTTATGAGGATTCTTGAGGTTATGGACGTGAATCATATCAAATAATAATAATAATAATAATAATAATAATAATAATAATAATAATAATCTATATATATAAAAGCAAGTCGGGCTGGAGCGATGTATATATAAATATTTAAAAATGAAAAAAGACGTGAATTAATGAGGCACTTCCAGAAATCTCAGAAATTTGAAACTTGGTACGAGGGAAACTGATGACCCCAGGATCCCTAGAAAAATCGGAAATTCTCAAAATTCCCTGAAGGGGGCACGCTGGGGGGGCTCAAATTTTTGGCTCAGCATAAGAACACACTCGTATAGTATATCCAAAACGATAACCTATAAGTTTCGTGGGCTTAAAAATTTTCGGGAATTTCCTCATTTTTATCCCCTATCCCCCCAAATCAAGATGGCGGCACAACCTGCCAGACGAGGTAGACAATTGAAATTTGGTGAAATTATAGCTTTTGGTCCCTAACCGACGGGAAAATTCCAAGATGTTCAAATTTTTCACTTTTTACCCCCAAAGATATCGAAATATGAAGGCAATTTTAATGACTGTACAGACATTCTTTTTGAGCTATTTTTTGGCTAAACGGTAAGTCGTATCACAAAACGGATGGCACAATGTCGCTTCAATTCGGAGTGATCTACAACTTTGGTCCTGTGACATTTTGTCGTATCTCTCTCCCTTATACGTTAAATTTGGCCGTATTTCTGGATTGTTCGTAAATTTGGTGATTTTTACAAGTATATTTTTTTGTTTGACACACTTATAAGAATGATAGGATCATCGCGTTAGGTGCACACATTGGGACGATTAAGGGACATATGTGTACCAAATTTCATGATTCTAGCTTATACATAAGTAGGCAAAACGTAATGTAAATGTTAAAAATTCACCCAAATTTCACCCTATTCAAAATTTGAACTCAATTTACCCCTTAATATGGGAGATACGAGGATATGGTTTAGAAACAAACATGTAGAGCGATAAATGAGGCGTCTGATGGCGCAAACCGTTTCTTAATATCATAAACCGTTTAGGAGATATGAATCTCGAAGTGGAAGTCTGCACTTTTCAACGTGCTCATGCTTATCCGTCATCTATCTATATATATAAAAGCAAGTCGGGCTGGAGCGATGTATATATAAATATTTAAAAATGAAAAAAGACGTGAATTAATGAGGCACTTCCAGAAATCTCAGAAATTTGAAACTTGGTACGAGGGAAACTGGTGACCCCAGGATCCCTAGAAAAATCGGAAATTCTCAAAATTCCCTGAAGGGGGCACGCTGGGGGGGCTCAAATTTTGGGCTCAGCATCAGAACACAGTCATATAGTATATCCAAAACGATAACCTATAGGTTTCGTGGGCTTAAAAATTTTCGGGAATTTCCTCATTTTTATCCCCTATCCCCCCAAATCAAGATGGCGGCACAACCTGCCAGACGAGGTAGACAATTGAAATTTGGTGAAATTATAGATTTTTGTCCCTAACCGACGGGAAAATTCCAAGATGTTCAAATTTTTCACTTTTTACCCGCAAAGATATCGAAATATGAAGGCAATTTTAATGACTGTGCAGACATTCCTTTTGAGCTATTTTTTGGCTAAACGGTAAGTCGTATCACAAAACGGATGGCACAATGTCCCTTCAATTCGGAGTGATCTACAACTTTGGTCCTGTGACATTTTGTCGTATCTCTCTCCCTTATACGTTAAATTTGGCCGTATTTCTGGATTGTTCGTAAATTTGGTGATTTTTACAAGTATATTTCATTGTTTGACACACTTATAAGAATGATAGGATCATCGCGTTAGGTGTGCACATTGGCACGAGTAAGGGACATATGTGTACCAAATTTCATGATTCTAGCTTATACATAAGTAGGCAAAACGTAATGTAAAATGTTAAAAATGCACCCACATTTCACCCTATTCAAAATTTGAACTCAATTTAACCCTTAATATGGGAGATACGAGGATATGGTTTCGAAACAAACATGTAGAGCGATAAATGAGGCGTCTGATGGCACAAACCGTTTCTTAATATCATAAACCGTTTAGGAGATATGAATCTCGAAGTGGAAGTCTGCACTTTTCAACGTGCTCATGCTTATCCGTCATCTATCTATATATATAAAAGCAAGTCGGGCTGGAGCGATGTATATATAAATATTTAAAAATGAAAAAAAGACGTGAATTAATGAGGCACTTCCAGAAATCTCAGAAATTTGAAACTTGGTACGAGGGAAACTGATGACCCCAGGATCCCTAGAAAAATCGGAAATTCTCAAAATTCCCTGAAGGGGGCACGCTGGGGGGGCTCAAATTTTGGGCTCAGCATAAGAACACAGTCGTATAGTATATCCAAAACGATAACCTATAGGTTCCGTGGGCTTAAAAATTTTCGGGAATTTCCTCATTTTTATCCCCCATCCCCCCAAATCAAGATGGCGGCACAACCTGCGAGACGAGGTAGACAATTAAAATTTGGTGAAATTATAGCTTTTGGTCCCTAACCGACGGGAAAATTACAATGTGTTCAAATTTTTCACTTTTTAACCCCAAAGATATCGAAATATGGAGGCAATTTTAATGACTGCGCAGACATTCCTTTTGAGCTATTTTTTGGCTAAACGGTAAGTCGTATCACAAAACGGTGACACAATGTCCCTTCAATTCGGAGTGATCTACAACTTTGGTCCTGTGACATTTTGTCGTATCTCTCTCCCTTATACGTTAAATTTGGCCGTATTTCTGGATTGTTCGTAAATTTGGTGATTTTTACAAGTATATTTTATTGTTTGACACACTTATAAGAATGATAGGATCATCACGTTCTGTGCGCACATTGGCACGATTACGGGACATATGTGTACCAAATTTCATGATTCTAGCTTATACATAAGTAGGCAAAATGTAATGTAAAATTTTAAAAATGCACCCAAATTTCACCCTATTCAAAATTTGAACTCAATTTACCCCCTTAATATGAGAGATACTAGGAAATGGTTTAGAAACAAACATGTAGAGCAATAAATGAGCTGTCTGATGGCGAAAACCGTTTCTTAATATCATAAACCGTTCAGGAGATATGAATCTCGAAGTGGAAGTCTGCAATTTTCAACGTGCTCTAGCTTATCCGTCATCTTCTTCTATATATATAAAAGCAAGTCGGGCTGGAGCGATGTATATATAAATATTTAAAAATGAAAAAAGACGTGAATTAATGAGGCACTTCCACAAATCTCAGAAATTTGAAACTTGGTACGAGGGAAACTGACGACCCCAGGATCCCTAGAAAAATCGGAAATTCTCAAAATTCCCTGAAGGGGGCACGCTGGGGGGGCTCAAATTTTGGGCTCAGCATAAGAACACAGTCGTATAGTATATCCAAAACGATAACCTAAAGGTTCCGTGGGCTTAAAAATTTTCGGGAATTTCCTCATTTTTATCCCCCATCCCCCCAAATCAAGATGGCGGCACAACCTGCGAGACGAGGTAGACAATTGAAATTTGGTGAAATTATAGCTTTTGGTCCATAACCGACGGGAAAATTACAATGTGTTCAAATTTTTCACTTTTTAACCCCAAAGATATCGAAATATGGAGGCAATTTTAATGACTGCGCAGACATTCCTTTTGAGCTATTTTTTGGCTAAACGGTAAGTCGTATCACAAAACGGTGACACAATGTCCCTTCAATTCGGAGTAATCTACAACTTTGGTCCCGTGACAGTTTGTCGTATCTCTCTCCCTTATACGTTAAATTTGGCCGTATTTCTGGATTGGTCGTAAATTTGGTGATTTTTACAAGTATATTTTATTGTTTGACACACTTATAAGAATGATAGGATCATCACGTTGTGTGCGCACATTGGCACGATTACGGGACAGATGTGTACCAAATTTCATGATTCTAGCTTATACATAAGTAGGCAAAATGTAATGTAAAATGTTAAAAATGCACCCAAATTTCACCCTATTCAAAATTTGAACTCAATTTACCCCCTTAATATGAGAGATACTAGGAAATGGTTTAGAAACAAACATGTAGAGCAATAAATGAGCTGTCTGACGGCGAAAACCGTTTCTTAATATCATAAACCGTTCAGGAGATATGAATCTCGAAGTGGAAGTCTGCAATTTTCAACGTGCGCATGCTTATCCGTCATCTGTATATATAAAAGCAAGTCGGGCTGGAGCGATGTATATATAAATATTTAAAAATGAAAAAAGACGTGAATTAATGAGGCACTTCCAGAAATCTCAGAAATTTGAAACTTGGTACGAGGGAAACTGATGACCCCAGGATCCCTAGAAAAATCGGAAATTCTCAAAATTCCCTGAAGGGGGCACGCTGGGGGGGCTCAAATTTTGGGCTCAGCATAAGAACACAGTCGTATAGTATATCCAAAACGATAACCTATAGGTTCCGTGGGCTTAAAAATTTTCGGGAATTTCCTCATTTTTATCCCCCATCCCCCCAAATCAAGATGGCGGCACAACCTGCGAGACGAGGTAGACAATTAAAATTTGGTGAAATTATAGCTTTTGGTCCCTAACCGACGGGAAAATTCGAATGTGTTCAAATTTTTCACTTTTTAACCCCAAAGATATCGAAATATGGAGGCAGTTTTAATGACTGCGCAGACATTCCTTTTGAGCTATTTTTTGGCTAAACGGTAAGTCGTATCACAAAACGGATGACACAATGTCGCTTCAATTCGGAGTGATCTACAACTTTTTTCCTGTGACATTTTGTCGTATCTCTCTCCCTTATACGTTAAATTTGGCCGTATTTCTGGATTGTTCGTAAATTTGGTGATTTTTACAAGTATATTTTATTGTTTGACACACTTATAAGAATGATAGGATCATCACGTTGTGTGCGCACATTGGCACGATTAAGGGACATATGTGTACCAAATTTCATGATTCTAGCTTATACATAAGTAGGCAAAATGTAATGTAAAATGTTAAAAATGTACCCAAATTTCACCCGATTCAGAATTTGAACTCAATTTACCCCCTTAATATGGGAGATACGAGGAAATGGTTTAGAAACAAACATGTAGAGCGAATAATAAGGCGTCTGATGGCGCAAACCCTTCTTAATATCATAAACCGTTTAGGAGATATCAATCTCGAAGTGGAAATCTGCACTTTTCAACGTGCTCATGCTTATCCGTCATCTATCTATATACATAAAATTGTTCGTGTCTGTTTGTTTGTCTGTTTGTCTGTTCCACCATCACGTCGAAACGGCTGGATAGATCTCAACCAAACTTCATATTTAGAGTATACTCATCCCGGGGATGGTTGCGATATGCATATCATTTTAAAATCTTTGAATACACGGGGGATTTATAGGAAAACCAGAATGGTTTTCCCACCATCACGTCGAAACGGCTCGATAGATCTCAACCAAACTTCATATTTAGAGTATACTCCTCCCGTGGAAGCATTCGATATGCATATCATTTTAAAATCTTTGAATGCACGGGGGTTTATAGGAAAACCAGAATGGTTTTTCCACCATCACGTCGAAACGGCGGGATAGATGTCAACCAAATTTCATATTTAGAGTATACTCATCCCGGGAAAGGTTTCGATATGCATATCATTTTAAAATCTTTGAATAGACGGGGGTTTATAGGAAAACCAGAATGGTTTCTCCCCCATCACGTCGAAACGGCTCGATAGATCTCAACTAAACTTCATATTTAGAGTATACTCATCCCGGGGAAGGTTTCAATATGCATATCATTTTAAAATCTTTGAATAGACGGGGTTTTATAGGAAACCCACAATGGTTTTCCTCCATTTTCTCTTATACTATTGATTTTCTGTAAACTTCTTTTACCGTACGTGAAACGTCTCTTCATTATAAACAACTTTCGTTATGTTCATAATTTACCTTACTCTTTACATGACGGAGAAATTTACAATTTTCTGCTGGTACCATACTCTGCATTGAGTGACCGACAGACCGACAACGAACCTACAGGTTACCATGGCAACGTCTCTTACTGCATGCCAGCAGGGAAGTAACGTATTGCCATTTTCCTCATCATGCTTTTAAATTCGTGGTTGTTCCTTGGGTAGAAGGCAAGAGAGGCTTCAATCGGCCTATCTTCGGGATATTGGCGGAATATCGTTGGATGTTATAACCGCCTTCGAATAGATTAAGTAATAACACCATTAGTCATATTCTTATTTTTTGTTTACCTAGGAATCAATGGACCTAAATTTCTCCTCTGTTACCGCTTTATTATATCCATAACTCACACTAGCATAATTTATTGAGGGGCATTTGATTTTTCAATACATTAACTTGGTATTTACATATTTGTCGTTATCCGGCTGTCCTCAGTTATAATCCTTTTTCTATTACTTTCAACTTTCTTAACTGTATTATTTTCTTCCTTAATTACGCCGTATGTACGCGAGTGCTTCAAACTACTGGATGTATTTCCACCAATACTCATATTTAGAATACACCTGTCCTTGATAGGTTTTAGGGCAAATATTGTTTCTAAATCCCTGAACTGACTGGGGGTTTATACGAAACCGAAACAGTGATTTTGCATTTCCACAAAATATACACAACCAACGTTGATTTAAATCTACCTGCCTTGGTAGAAATTAATTTCTAAACCTTTTTTCTCATGTGGATCATTTCGATACGAGGATTAATAAGGGAGATATCATTAACGGACCGTTTTTTTGTACAAGTCCCATCGGACTTAACTCACCAGCGGGTGCGTGTAAAGCGTATTCCTTACAACTTGAAAACTACTGAAGACATTCGAACCAAAATTCATATTTAGCATCCACCTGTCCAAAGGTAGGTTTTAAACGTAAATAACATTTCATGTTCCGGAATGGACTGGCGGTTTATAGGGAACACAAATGGTGATTTTACTCTTCCACAATATATACAGAACAAGACCAACCTGACTGGAAATCGACCAAACGTGATGGAATTCCACCTCTAAACCTTTTTTTCATGTGCATTGTTTCGTCAGGAGGATTAATAAGGGAGATATCATGAATGGTCAGTTTTGCAGGTTAAGTCCAGCGGACATAGCCAAAAAGGTGTTTTACATGGAGCAGATTCCTTATCTATATAAATCAAATCGTAACGACTGTGTGCCTCTACACTGACTATTTTGGCGAAATTTTCGTACAGCTTTCCGTTTAAGGGGTAATAATGACCATCTGCATAATTTTTGGTTTAGTTTCCTGAAAGTCCTAATTTTTACCCGCCTCGCCCAAAATCCAGACTGCGGCATAATCTGCCAGAAGAAAAAGAAGATAATTGAAATTTGACAAAATTATACGTTTTAGCCTGTAACGAACGGAAAATATCCAAGATCATTAAATTTTTCACTTTTTATCCCCGAAGAATATCGAAATATGCAGTCAATTTTAATGATGGTGCAGACCTTCGGAAATTCCTATCACATAACAGATTGCACAATCTCCGTTCAATTTGGAATGATCTACAACCTTGGTCTTATGACTTTTTGCCGTATCTGTATCCCTTTTACGTTTGATTTTTCTCTATTAATGGATGTTAAGTCAATTTGGAATTTTCACATGCATAATTCATACCTTCGATTACTTATATGAAATATAGAATCATCAAACTCTTCACGAAAATTGGCCCACCCAGTAGCCATATATGAGCCAAATGCTATGTATGTATCCGAAAAGTAATGTAATGTGAGATAATCTTACAAGAACGTTACCCTGTTCCACGCTTCTAACTCAATCTGACCCAAGAATAGATGACATATCATAGGACCAGCCATTTAGGCCACTAAATCCGGCGTGTCTTATGGTATAATCCTTTGTCGATATGACGTACGTTTAGTAGCAGTTAATCTGTAAATGAAGGTCTTCAATATTCAATATTGTAAACACGCATATACTTTCGTATGTCGATCTATATATATTCACTTATGTCGATTTGTAGCGGTCGAGAAAGGGTGGGTCTGCTATTGTAATCAGTACTCCCCACACCGACTTTGACTGGCAGTATGAAAGGGTTCCTTCTCCAACTCCTGTGTAATGTCATTAGTAAGGAAGGTCTACAATTGTAATGAATAGTTCACTTCTCGATTTGACTTGCAGAAGGCAAGTGAGCATGCAGTTTTGTTAAAAACTCCCCTACCCGATTGTGTTTGGCAGTAGGCAAGGGTGTCCGCCATTATAAAGAAATGTCCTCATCTGAAATGTGACTGGCATTAGGCATAGTGGCCTGCTATTTTGATGGAAACTCACCAACTTGGTGTGACTGGCAGTAAGCTGGCTGGAAGTAGGAAAATGGGCCTGGCATTATAATGATAACTGCACAACTCAATTTCGAGTGATAGTAGGGTAATTGCCTGCCATTATAATAAAAACTGTAATCTGTGTGGAAGTAGGAAAGGGGGGCTGCCATTTTAACGAAAACTCCCCAAATCGATTCTCTCCGCATAGTAGGCAATGGGGCCTGCAATTATAATGTAAACTTCCCAACTCGATTGTGAATGGCAGTAGGCAAGTGAGCCTGCCGTTATATCACAAATCCATAACAAACACTTTACATTGGAAACAACGTACGGGGACCTCCCCATGCTCTTTCTCGGATAACGCTAAGAGACATGCAATTTTAAAACAATCTTATTTACTGCATGCACACTATTTACTCCGATATTCGAATACAATGTAGAATACCGTAGCGAAGCACGGGTACATTCGCTAGTAATAATAATAATAAAGAATTTATATCCGACTAAATTTTTTAGGATTTTCGGAGTCGTCAGTTTCTTTCATTTGCGTGTAAATATACCTACACAAAGCTGGCGTATTGGATCACCTCCATTTACCACTGAATTGATTGGCTGCTTACTCGTAGGCCAAAGTTGATACATCTGCGTTATTCTCCGAATTCTCTGAGCATGTGGGTTCTCGCAGTAAAACTGCACTACTTAACCACGGTAGCTGGAAAGGTGTCTAGTGTCCATGTTCTACATACGAGCTGCACGGAAATACCTTCAATTTAAATATATTAGAAAAAGCAACGTATTTAAATTGCAGCGCTTGTAGAACACATTAGTTATACTTTCATTTATAACTGGATATTTTATTCCTTTTAAATTCGGTTTTTATAAAGGAAAGCGAGAATCTGTAATGAAGAGCAATCAAGAGAATGTCTTAGTGCTACGTTCATGAAATGTGATTTGCCTTTTAGAGTTTTGAAGTACGAAGGAATTTTACACCCTCCTTTCCAGCTCACCTACAGCCATCTGTTCTCGTCCCTCTTTTCATTCAAGCTTCCTTCACCCTCTCCAACACTCTTCCTCCTGTTCCTTCGTTTTTCTCTCCGCTCTTTATGTAAATTGCATCTTTTCCGGTCCAGAGATCACAGATGGGAAACGCAAACGTCTCTAGCACTTTGGCAGGAGTTCGCGAGAAACAAGTGGGGGAGGGGGGAAGGGGGGCTGCTTCCTTCTCCCTGTCGAGATCACATTTTTGTCTGATGCCCGGAAGAAGTAAAAGCTGTATAGGTTATTTATGGAAGATACACAATCGAAAATAGTTCATAAAAAACCTGTAGATATGAACGAAGAGGAGGTATCAGTAGAAAATGTACAATTGTTTATAATTTGTATAGTTTGAGGAATACTTCATCATTGCAGAATATGGTATTATTATTTGAATAGATGGATGTACAGCACCATTGAACTGAAACGCGCATGTTCCAAAGTCCAATTTTAGGTTTTTGTCCGTGAAACTATTTGAATCAGGACTACCAAACTTTGTTCTTTATTAAATACTAGAAATTGACCGCCTCTTCGCTTGCGTGGACTTCGTAATTAATCGTTCCTCTGTAATGTTTCAAAAATCACCTGAAAATCCGTAAGGTATAAAATATCACCGAAAAACTAAGTTTCATTTACCACAGAAATTCCTTATAAACCACATATGTGGTATTGCCTTTTGGTGTTAAGGTGACCATGCAACATAGAGCTGTACATGTGAGAAACAGTCTTCTAGCAAGTCGGAAATTAAAAATAAAAATGTTTCTTTCTTTCTATTCGAAATACCAATTACCACGTCTGTAACGTCTTCAGTGTTTGAGATATAAGTATCCTCATAAAAAACTTCAGCTCTCTTTTCACCCCCGTTAAGTTCCTTTTTCGAGAACAAAAAAAGGATAAATGTACCTGTATTTTTAAAAGTATTTCCAAATACCCTGTTTCACGTCATTCAATATAAACTGTAGATATACTCGTTTTAAAATTTCACACGTTTCTCGATTCTGTTCACCCCCTTAAGTGGAATTCCTGACAACAAAAGAATAAGTCTTCCTTTACTTTGAAAGAACAATCAATTTATAAATATTCATGCCTGTAACATTTTAGTTTTTGAGATATACTTACCCTCATAAAAAAGAATTCAACAACTCCTCTAACAGCCCCTTCCCCCGCGTTTAGTTGAATCCCCCGTCCCCCTACCAAACGCGTGTTGCTTCATTTTTAATGTAGATTCCAAATACCAATTTTCTTGTCTGTAACCTCGGGCTTTTAAAATATAAGTATCCCCATAAAAAGAATAACATTTTCTTCACTTCCTTTCACTCTTCTACGTGAGTCAATTTTCCGAAAACGAAAAATAAGTGTCCCCTTATTTATAAATTAGCGTCCAAATACAAATTACCACGACTGTAACATCTTCAGTTTTTGAGATATGGGTATCCTCATAAAGAATTCTTTTGTATCACCACTCCCCCCCCCCCAATCCCAACTCGATTTTCCCCCAAAACTGCGTGTTTCTTTATGACTAAAGGAGCTTCCAAATATAAATTTTCACGTGTGAAACATCTTTAGTTTTTTACGTATAGGTGTCGTCATGCAAATAATTCAACTAATTTTTCAATTCGTTCACCCGCTTAAATGCATTTTCCGCAAAACCAAAGAATGCGTGTTTTCTTTTTTTAAATACCAATTTTCACGTCTGCAAGATCTTTCAGATTTTATATACAAGTATCCTCAAAGTACTAAACTAATATTTCAATTCTTAAACTCCTCCTTAATTGGATTTTCCGAAAACAACGAAATACGTATTTATTTATTTATTTATTTATATTTAAAGGAGACTCCAAATACCAATTTTCACGTCTGTAACATCTTAAGTTCTAGAGATATCACTATCCTAATAAACATACTTCAACCCCCTTTTCAGTCCTTTTTACCCCCTACCCTTAGTGTATATTTTCCGAAAACAGAAAATGCATGCTTCTCTATTTTCAGAAGAGATTTGGGATACCAATTTACATATCTGTAACATGTTCAGTTTTTGAGATGTTCCGGATATATCCTAATTTTAAGAATTCACCCACTTTTTCGGTTCCCCTTAAGTTGACTTTCCGAAAATAAATTGCCTATGTTTTTTTTAGTTTCACAGGAGATTACAAATAGCACTTTTCACGTGTATAACCTTTTACGTTTCTGAGATATACTGTAGATATTGTCTTTTAAAAAATTCATCCCCACTGTCACTGCTGTTCAACAGTTATTGGAGTTCCCAAAACCAAAAAATACGTGTTTATTTATTTTTAAAGGAAATTCAAAATACCGATTTTCATGTCTGTAACATCTTCAATTCTGAGATATAAGTATCCTCATAAAAGGTATTCAACCCCGTATTCACCTTTTCTCACCCCCCTACTGAAATTCTCAGAAACCAAAAAATACGTGTTCCTTTGTTTTTAAACGAGAATGCAAAAACCAATTTTTACATCCGTAAACTTTCAAGTGTTTGAGATATAGTACACTCTTTTAAACATTTCGTCTCCCCTTTTCACCTCCTTAGCAACGGAACATCCATAATTCCTACCTTAGTGAGTACCTACACTCTAATATAAATGTATCGCCAAAATTTGATTTCTTTTGGTTCGGAGACGATAAATCCGTCAGTTAGTAAGGACATGTTATTTTATATATATAGATTGACACAGACAAAATATGCATGAAATAAACTATCCTTCTCCATTACTTTTTCAAGAGGGATTCAAATTGCAATACATTACATTTACGTATTCAAACACCTAGCACAAATTTGAGTCATATTCCTTTTCACATAACTTGAAAAATTAGTACCTACAATTAAGACTTATAACAGCATAAAAATACGTATTCTTCTTGAAGTTGACTCTCAAAACATTTTCTTTTTCCTTCTCAAAATTTACAAATTGTTAGTGCCACAACAATTATATTTTAGAGAAAGTTGTACGATTAGCGTATCTTCCTCGTAGCTTGTAGGCTTTTCAGAAATTGTAATGAGTTTTATTGCACTAGTTCATATGGTTTCTTAAAATACTACTAATAATAATATTGGTTTTGCGAGCAACTAACTATTTGCATGGTTTTTGGGGAAGCCGAGGTTCTTAAATTTTGTCCTACAGGAGTTCTGTAACGATCCATTAAATCTACCGAGACGAAGCTGACGTATTTGAGTATTTTAAAATACTACCTAACCGAGTCGGGACGAAATTGTTAACTTGAATTCAGAAGGGCAGCGCTCTTACCACCTCAGCTATCCAGCTCGGCAGTTCCTAAGAGAAACGATTAAACAACATTATTGGAAATGTAATGTTAGCTGATACCTGAAGGCCAGTGGAAATGGTGCAGCCTTATTTTAAAAAATTAATGACATGCAACATTCTCTAGGACCGTCTTGAGTGGCATCAGGGAATAATATGTGCATACTGAGTGGTTGTTGTTAGAGTTTCATTTGTCACGGACATCGGCGATCAGATAGCGTTCAGTAGGTCTGTCCATGTACACTCAGTTTTGACTCTGTAGGCAGTAACTGTGCTAAGGTTACAGGTGAACAGTGCCTAAATCTTTCATTCTAGGGTACAACCATGCCCCGCCGACGGGTACATGCTCCTGTTGAACAACTCAAGCAATTTGAACGGGATCGCATTGTGGGACTTCGGGAAGCTTGAGGGACGTATTGATGGAGTGCTGAACAATGTATCGGTGGTGTGCCGCTACTTCCAACTGCGGTCTGTGGAACATTCCCACATCCGTAGAACTGGCTCAGGACGTCTGCGTAGTACAGACTCACGCTAAGATGAACGTATTGTGCGAGCAGCGGTTGCCGATCTAACATCATCCAAGAACGAAATCCGGTCATATGTTGCACCTGATATGTCATCAAGGACCACTGCAGCAGGATTACGATCACGCGTGGCTCTGTCCAGGCTACACCGACACCACGACACCGCCAAGCACGGCTACTCTGGTGTCGTAAAACAGTCTACTGGAAAGTTGACTGGACTGTTGTCTTCAGGGATGAGAGTAGGTTCTCTCTGTATGCAAGTGGCAGACGTACACGTATACGGCGTAGACCTGGTGAGCAGACTATTCCAGAGTGCATTCGTCCATGACACCCGTGTTTAACCGCAGGCTTTGCTGTTTGTGGAGGCCACGAGTTACAAATCGCAATCACAGTTGGTATTTCTGCAGAGTAACGTAACCAGTACCCGCTATATTGCACAGGATGTTGTCCGCGTACTCTTACTATTTCTTCGACAGGAAGGTGATTTGCATTTTAAGCTGGGTAGTGCACGTCCACATACAGATGCTGCGACGCAACGTGCTCAGCGTAGTGTTCAACAACTGCCTTGGCCAGAAAGAGCACCGGATCTTTCGTCAATTGAATACCTATGGGTCATGATGAGGCGGGAACTTACGCGTTCTCCAGAGCCTGCAAGAATCATTGCCGAATTGCATTGAAATATGCTTGGGACAATCTATTGCAGGATGCCATTCGGCACCTTCACGATCGTTTGCATGCGTGAGCACACATCTGCATTGCCGCCAGAAAGTAGGGGGGAGGGGGTTACACTGCGTATTGATGTGACAGTTTGGGCACCCTTTACTGTGAAAGGTGTGTTTCATTTGGTCTGAATTTGTCATAAACTGCTGCAGTGATGAACTACCCGTCACATCGTTTGAAAATAAAATGACCCTGTCCTTCAGGATGTTTCATGTCTCTTCAGCAGTGTATCATGATACTGGACTCTCCGACTCATTGGATGAATGTTCAGCGTTGAGGCCTTCAGTTCAGAGACCCCGGGTTCGATTCCCGGCATGGTCGAGGATTTTAATCGTGTTTGATTAATTTTTCTGTCTCGGGGACTGGAATTTTGTGTTTGTTCCAACACTTTCCTCTTCCTATTTAGACAACACACTACACTACTAATCACCACATAAACACGCAATAGTGATTACCTCCTTCCATATAAGGTTGGCGCCAGGAAGGGCATTCGGACATAAAACAGGGCCAACACCACATGTGCGACACAGTCCGCACCCGCGACCCCACAGGTGTGGGAATAGGGGTAGAAGAAGAAGAGAAGATCATGATACTAGACAAGATAAGGGAGTAATTCAGGTGCTCATTTTCAGTTTTTACTTACCCTTAAAATACTTTCTTCAATTTTCCCTTTGACCAGGTACGTCCTTTATCTCGTACAGTTCTATTCATTTATTTAAAATCTACCAAGTTTTTTGTGCACTATTAAAGTTCTAGTATGCTATTGAAAATGGCAAAAAATCACAGACATGTGCGAAAGAATGTCTAATCCTCAAAGTAGAAAGTTCAAAATTATGTACTACTGATGATTAAAAATGGAACGAACAGTTAACTGAATGGATCATTAGTTTTTACGCCAAACTCAACTTCCACTATGTTAGGTTCTCGAATACGTAGCACATGCCGAAGAAGTGCTACCGTATTAATAGGATAAGATTGACAAGCCTATACCTATGGAAACCGAACCGACAACGACCGGATTTCACGTTCTAGGTACCACCTTTGAATTAAAGTGACCTAAATTATTCTTGTTGTGTTACGGCAAAAATAAGAACACCTCTATCTCAGCTCAGCTTTAGATACATGCATATAGCATGTAAAATACGGGATTTTTATGTTTCATTGGTTAATTCCGGTGGGTGGCTTGGGGGCTGGATTTTATGTCGTATTCAGCATAGAATTCTTCTTTGAATCAAATACACATCGAAGATAATTTGATACACGTAATTATATGTTTGAATCGTATGGTCAATAAGAAAAGACGGTGTTCATGTATGTTATGGGAAGTTGTGGGATATTATCTGATATCACTGAGTTACAGAACCACTCATTCGAACGAATGTAGCATGTAAGATACGTTCGGCTTCATGAATAAACTTTAGCGTGCCGGCGCTTGGTACAAACGTTCCCGGTTCTATTTCCGCCCGGGTCCACGATATTAAGTTTTATTGGTTAATTCCGATGGATGGCTCGACGGTGGATTTCGTGTCGCCTTCAGCATATAATTCATCCTAGGAAACATGTGTATCGGGCCTCTCCGGAGGCCACAGGTCATTATTATTATTATTATTAAACAAAATATATCTATTCGAGACATCATCCGGAAAAATATATTAAGGAATTCGGAAGAAGCAATGACGAAAACGATGTCACATGAAAATGTTTAAAATTTAGAAGCTTGAAGCTTCACGTTTCTGTTGATGCCACGAGGCTTTAGAATGTTTGAAGTCCTATACCGCAAATTTGCACAAGTTGTGCTTGTGCAAGTAGAGCTGTGTGCAGTTAGAAGCTCTGCTTACACACGTCAGTCAGTCAGTCAGTCAGTCAGTCAGTCAGTCGCATCGCAAGTGAGTTCTGGGCTTCTTGGAGCCATGACGACGTATTCGGAAAGGTTATCGCAAGATGCTAGAAGAATTCATTCGCATTTACTAAACCGGACCATACCTGTGGTACGTAAAGTCCAAAGATTACAGTAAGAAGAGGAAGAGAGATACAGCATATTGGTGACGAAATAGACCCAACCACGGATCCTGTTTAAACTGTAAATTGATATGCGATCTGAGACCAAAGGGGAAGGGGAAACTATCAAGAAACTTAGCTCACTTAGAGTGTGGAACGTTCATGAATCTGTCCTATGGTACTACCATGATACTTTTAGGAGATAAAAATACTTCTGCAATGTCATCCTTCAAATATAAAATAAAGCAACGTAAGTATGGCTTCATGAATATACATGTGATACATTATTGAAAAATATATTTTCCTCTTAGGCCGGCCCCGTGGTGTAGGGGTAGCGTGCCTGCCTCTTACCCAGAGGCCCGGGGTTCGATTCCCGGCCAGGTTAGGGATTTTTATCTGGACCTGAGGGCTGGTTCGAGGGCAACTCAGTCTACGACATTAGAATTGAGGAGGTATCTGTCGGTGAGATGGCGGCCCCGGTCTAGAAAGCCAAGAATAACGACCGACAGGATACGTCGTGCTGACCACACGACACCTCGTAATCTGCAGGCCTCCGGGCTGAGCGGCGTTCGCTTGGTAGGCCAAGGCCCTTCAAGGGCTGTAATACATGGGGTTTGGTTTTTTATATTTTCCTCTTCATTAACCAACTTAACACCACGAACTACGTTATTTTCATTATGGTACTTTTTTTCTAACTATCAAAGTGTCGGCAGCTAAAGCAGGTGCATCGTCGTCGTCCGTCAACATGGTTCAAAGTGACTCCTTTCAATTCTGCTTGCGCCGTGTGAAGACACTTGATATGTATAGCCACACACACACACACACACACACACACACACAAAAAAAAGAATGAGTGCATGGTATTTTATGTTCCTTACATTTAATATTATAATGGACTTAATAATTTTATTAACAAGGCTAGCAAATATACCCTGCTTCGCTACGGTATTCTACATTATATTCGGATATCGAAGTAAATACTATACATGCAGTAAATAAGATAGTATTAAAATTGCACGTCTCTTAGCGTTATCCGAGAAATAGCATGGGGTGGTTCCTATACGTTGTTTCTAATGTAAAGTGTCTCTTACGGATTTGTGATGATAACGGCAGGCTCACATGCCTACTGCCATTCACAATCGAGTTGGGAAGTTTACATTATGATTGCAGGCCCCATTGCCTACTTCGCGGTCACAATAGATTTGGGCGATTTTCGTTACAATGGTAGGCCCCTTTCCTAGTTCCAGACGGATTACAGTTAAGGAGTTTTTATTATAATGGCAGGCAACTTCCCTACTACCAGTCTAAATTGAGTTGTGCAGCTATCATTATAATGACACGCCCCTTTCCTACTGCCAGCCAGATTACTGCCAGTCACACCAAGCTGGTGTGTTTCAATCAAAATAGCAGGTCACTATGCCTAATACCAGTCAGATTTTATATGAGTACATTTGTTTATAAGGGCGGGCACCCTTGTCTACAGCTGAACACAATCGGGTAGGGGAGTTTTAAACAAAACTGCATGCTCCCTTGCCTTCTGCAAGTCAAATCGAGAAGTCAATTATTCATTACAATGGTAAGCCTTCCTTATTAATGCCAGATATACAGGAATTGGAGAAGGACCCCATTCCTACTGCCAGTCAAAGTCGGTGTGGGGACAACTGATTACAATAGCAGACACACCCTTTCCCGATCGCTACAAATCGACATCATTGAATATATATAGATCGACATACGAAAGTATATGTATGTTTACAATATTGCAGACCTTCATTTACATATTAACTGCTGCTAAACGGTACGTCATATCAACAAAAGGATTGTACCATAAGACGCCGGATTTAGCGGCCTAAATGGCTGGCCCTATGATATATCATCTATTCATGGGTCTGATTGGGTTAGAAACGTTGAATAGGGTAAGATTTATGTAAGAATATCTCACATTGCATTACATTTCGGATAATTATGTGACAGCTGCATACATAGCATTTGGCTCACATATGGCTACTGGGTGGGGCAATTTTCGTGTAGAGTGATGATGTTATCTTTCCTATAAGTGATTGAAAGTATGAGTTATGCATGTGAAAAGTACAAATTTACTTAAAAAAGAGGAATAGGGAAAAATCAAACGTAAAAGGGATACAAATACGACAATAAGTCATAAGACCAAGGTTGTAGATCACTCCAAATTGAACGGAGATTTTGCCATCCGTTATTTGATAGGAATTCCCGAAGGTCAGCATCATCATTAAAATTGTCTCCATATTTCGATATTCTTCGGGGATCAAAAGTGAAAAGTTTTAAGATCTTGGAAGTTTTCCGACCCTTGCAGGCTAAAACGTATTATTTTGTCAAATTTCAATTTTCTTTCTCGTCTGGCAGATTATGCCGCAATCTGGTTTTGGGCGAGCAGGTAAAAAATTAGGACTTTCAGGAAAGTATACCAAAAATATGCAGATGGTCATTATTACCCCTTAAACGGGTAATTGCACGAAACTTTCGCCAAAATAGTCAATGTACAGGCACACACTCGTTACGATTTTATTTTTATGGATATATAAAGAATTTGCTCCACGTACAACACATTTAGGGCTTTGTCCGCTGCATTTAACCTGCAAAACCGACCATTCATGATATCTCCCTTATTAATCCTCCTGTCGAAAAAATGCACATGAAAATAAGATATTTTAGAAATGAATTTCTATCATTTTGGGTTGATTTCCAATCAGCTTTTTCTTGTACTGTATATGTTGTTGAAGAGTAAAATCACCATTTCGGTTCCCTGTAAACCGTCAGTCCATTCCGGGAACGTGGAATGTTATTGACCTTTAAAACCTATATTTGGGCAGGTGGCTGCTAAATATAAAGTTTGATTCAAATATCTTCATTGGTCATAAAGTTGTAAGGAATACGCTTAACACACACCCGCTCTTGAGTTAAGTCTGGTGGAACTTGTATCTCCCTTATTAATCCTCGTATCGAAATGATGCAAATGAGAAAAAAAGGTCTAGAAATTAATTTCCATTAAGACAGGTAGATTGCCATTAAGTATCGTTGTGTATATTTTGTGGGAGTGAAAAATCACGGCTTCCTTTTATGTAAACCCCCCAGTGAGTCCAGGGATATAGAAACAATATTTGCCCTGAAATGAAATGAAATGACGTATGGCTCTTAGTGCCTGGTGTGTCCGAGGATATGTTCGGCTCGCCAGGTGCAGGTCTTTCGATTTGACGCCCTTAGGCTACCTGTGCATCATGATGAGGATGAAATGATGATGAAGGCGACACATACACCCAGCCCCCTTCCCAGAGAAATAAACCAATTATGGTTAAAATCCCCGACCCTGCCGGGAATCGAACCCGGGGCTGCTGCGACCGAAGGTCAGCATGCTAACCATTTAGCTATGGAGAAGGACAATATTTGCCCTAAAACCTACCCAATGACAGGTGGATTCTAAATATGAAGTACGGTGGACAGACAAACAACGATTCTAAATATGAAGTACGGTGGACAGACAAACAAACAAACAAACAGAAAACAGACAAACAGACAGACACACATACACCAAGCTAAAAATATGCAGATGGTCATTATTACACCTGAAACTGACAACTGTACGGAGATATCGCCAAAACAGTCCTCGTACAAACACACTCTAGAGGTGCAGACCTTTATTTCGAGAGTTACTGCTTTGAAACTGTACGACATATCTACAAACGGACTTCACCATCTGACGCCTCGTTCAGTGTTCTACATGGCTGATCCTATGAAATCTTGATTGAATAAGAGTCATTGAATGGGGTGAAATTTTGTACAGCTTTCACATACTACTTTATATCTTTGGTACTCATGTGACAGCTACAATCATTAAATGTGTCTATCACATGGCCACTGGTCATGTCAATGTGCGTGCCAAATGTCATGAATCTATTTTCCTATAAGTGTGCCAAATGATAACACATACTTGTAAAAGTACAAAATTAACTTGAAGTCGAGAAATACAGCTCTATTTAACGTCATAGGACCAAAGTTGTAGATCTGTCCTAAATGAAACGCGTTTGTGCTTTCTGATTTGTGATACGACTTACCGATTAGCCACCAATTATCCTAAAACGAATGTCTGCACCGTCGTTAAAATTGCATCATATTTTAATATTTTCCGGGGCCAAGAGTTATACATTTACATAGCTTAGAATATTTCCCCCAAAAAAGAGTGTCCAGCTGTCTGGATTAACACTCGCATACATACAGAGTAATTAAGGAAGAAAATAATACAGTCAAGAATGCTGCCATTAATAGAAAATGGATTATAACTGAGGAAATCCGGATGACGACAAATATGTAAATACCAAGTGAATGTATTGGACAATCAAGTGCCCCTAAATAAATTATGCTGGTGTGAGTTATGGATATGAGAAAGCGGTAACAGAGGAGAAATGTAGGCGTAGGGATTCAAACAGATAAGAAGATGACTAATGGTGTTATTACTTAAGCTATTCGAGGACGGTTATAAACTCCAACGATATTCCGCCAATATCCCGCAGAATGGCCGATTGACGCCTCTCTACCTTCTACCCCAGGAACAACCACGAATTTAAAGCCATGATGTGGAAAATGGCTATACGTTACTTCCCTGCTGGCATGCAGAGACGTTGCCAGAGTAACCTGTAGGTTGGTTGTCGGTCTGTCGGTCACTTAATGCAGAGCATGACCCGCAGAAAATTTTTCCGTCATTTGAAGAGTAAGGTAAATTATGAACATAACAAAAGTTGTTCATAATGAAGATGCGTTTCACATACGAGCCACATAATTTAGAGAAAATCAATAATACAAAAGATATCTACAAGACCCAAACCTCACAGCCACTGGCTCGATCGCTAAAAGAAAGAATGGAAGCATTATATTTCATACGTTCCTATAAACCACCCGTCTGTTCAAAGATTTTAAAATGATAAGCACATTGAAACCTTCCTCTGGATGAGTATAATCTAAATATGAAGTTTGGTTGAGATATATCCAGTCGTTTCGCCGTGATAGTGGAACAAACAGACAAACAGACACGAAAAATAAAAACCACCGAATCAGTCTTGAGTTGACCTAAAACGGATAAATATCTGAAAATTTGGCAAAATAAACGAAATTACAGACAGCGGACTCCCTACAACTTTATTTATATAGATATAATTCAGCTCCTCGCAGATAAGATCCCTGTGGATGCTGACATGAAACATTATAACTATAGTTTCGATTGTTTGTGAGAAAAGTGTACCTGTGTGGAACGTATGAAATATAATGCTTCCATTCTTTCTTTTAGCGATCGAGCCAGTGGCTGTGAGGTTTGGGTCATGTAGATATCAGCTTGCATTCGGGAGATATTTGGTTCGAACCCCACTGTCGGCAGCCCTGTAGGTGGTCTTTCGCGGTCTCTCATTTAAAACCCATACTGGGGCTGTAGCTTTATTAAGGCCTCGGTCACTTCCTTCCCATACCTAGCCCTTTCCTATCCGATCGTCGCCATTATACCTACCTGTGTTGGTACGACGTAAATCCTATTGTCATTTCTTTGAGCGGGTGTACATGCGCAGTTGCACGAAGTCCTACCGCAAGCACGCCGTTTATATACGCAATTATCGAACTGGATAGCTGCAGTCGCTTAAGTGCGGCCAGTATCCAGTATTCGGGAGATAGTAGGTTCGAACCCCACTGTCGGCAGCCCTGAAAATGGTTTCCCGTGGTTTCCCGTTTTCACACCAGGCAAATGCTGAGACTGTTCCTTAATTAAGGCCATGACCGCTTCCTTCCCACTCCTAGCCCTTACCTGTCCCATCGTCGCCATAAGATCTATCCACATCGGTGTGACGTAAAGCAACTAGCAAAATATACATACGCAATTACGTGTGCAGCCGGCTTTAACAATTTACGAAGAAAATGAACGTGTAAGCAGATGTCTTCAATATCGATGACAGTAACCTAGACGTGGGCCTATAGCAAATTACATGTTAAGTTTCCATTCTCAAGGTCATCATGTTCAATTCCATTATATTGTTTTCATGAGGACAGTGTTAAGAGGCTGTGAATACAATCAGGCTTAAGAATTCGTTACACAGACCTCAGCAATATCTCAAGGTTATTTTCTATTTGCTGAGAAATCGAAGAAGATTTTAAGTCAAAAAGCTCGCGGTCATTGAGAAAGGGCTGGAAACTAAGCAGCCGTGGCATTAATTAAAGAAGAACCCTAGCATTCGCCTGGTGTGAAAATGAGAAATAACGGAGAATTTATTCAGGACTTCCGACCGTTGAGTTTAAAACCCACCATCTCCCGAAAGCAATCTTACAGTTACATGCCTCGTATCTCACAGCCAACTCGTTCTGTGACTGGTTACTTTTTGCAGACCAGAAGCTCTTCATATGGTAGGTACATCACTAAGTTCTATTTCTTATTCTCCCTTTACTATTATTATTATTATTATTATTATTATTATTATTATTATTATTATTATTATTATTACTTCATGAATATATGTTTCACTAAATCATTTATGTCATATTATCATATCGTGTCAAATTAATTACGTAAATGGATAGAGGTATGCTAACCTTGAAGACGAATGAAAATCTTCGAACATGCCCTCCATGTGTTATATGGTAAGTAATTATTGCAATATAACTTCTAGTTATCGAAGTCGATGTCATTGTTAAAATACACACTGAGTGCGCTAGGAGACGTGCATTGGGAATGATGTGTGTTTGAGTCATCATTCAATATACTGGTTTGATCCAGCCTTCCGTGCCACCCTATCCTGTGCTAAACTTTTCATTTCTACATAACTGCTGCATCTGTTCTAATCTGCTTGTTATGTTCATGGTGGGTATGATACGAGACGATATCTATCCACGTCGGTGTGACGTAAAGCAACTAGCAAAATATATACACGCAATTACGTGTGCAGCCGGCTTTAATAATTTACGAAGAAAATGAACGTGTAAGCAGATGTCTTCAATATCGATGACAGTAACCTAGACGTGGGCCTATAGCAAATTACATGTTTAGTTTCCATTCTCAAGGTCATCATGTTCAATTCCATTATATTGTTTTCATGAGGACAGTGTTAAGAGGCTGTGAATACAATCAGGCTTAAGAATTCGTTACACAGACCTCAGCAATATCTCAAGGTTATTTTCTATTTGCTGAGAAATCGAAGAAGATTTTATGTCAAAAAGCTCGCGGTCATTGTGATAGGGCTGGAAACTAAGCAGCCGTGGCATTAATTAAAGAACAGCCCTAGCATTCGCCTGGTGTGAAAATGAGAAATAACGGAGAAATTTATTCAGGGCTGCCGGCCGTTGAGTTTCAAACCCACCATCTCCCGAAAGCAATCTTACAGTTACATGCCTCGTATCTCGCAGCCAACTCGTTCTGTGACTGGTTACTATTTGCAGACCAGAAGCTCTTCATATGATAGGTACATCACTAAGTTCTATTTCTTATTCTCCCTTTATTATTATTATTATTATTATTATTATTATTATTATTATTATTATTATTATTATTATTATTATTATTATTATTTCTTCATGAATATATGTTTCACTAAAACATTTATGTCATATTATCATATCGTGTCAAATTAATTACGTAAATGGATTGAGGTATGCTAACCTTGAATACGAATGAAAATCTTCGAACATGTCCTCCATGTGTTACATGGTAAGTAATTATTGCAATATAACTTCTAGTTATCGAAGTCGATGTCATTGTTAAAATACACACTGAGTGTGCTAGGAGACGTGCAGTGGGTATGATGTGTGTTTGAGTCATCAGTCCGTATACTGGTTTGATGCAGTTCTCCGTGCCACCCTATCCTGTGCTAAACTTTTCATTTCTACATAACTGCTGCATCTGTTCTAATCTGCTTGTTATGTTCATTGTGGGCATGATACGAGACGATATGTCGGTAGAGAAGAAAGAAGACTGAATATCAGGTGGAGAACACAGAACTCAAAGGGGTGGATCATTTGAAGTATTTATGATGTGTGCTTTTTTTTTCTTTTTTTTTTTCAGAATGGCGTACTAAGCTAATGCATTAAGCTCGCAGTTACGATCAAAACTATTCAGTAATTATAAGGCAGCTCTCGAACTATATCTTTAAATTGATCTGTCGTTTCGGCATGGGAGTGGACGTTGAATGAATTCACGATATCGTACTGATGAGCTGGAAGTAACAGAAATTAAGATGGCAAGATTCATTGCTGGTACGAAGTGAGAGAAATGGCAGGATGGTACTTGGAATGAGGTTGCTTGCTTTTTGTTAAAAAGGGGCCTAACATCTAAGGTCATCGGCGCTCGGAATGAGGAGATAACTGCTAAGTTAGGAATGAACTCGACAGCTGAAGCTGTACGTATGTACATATGTAGTGTTTACAACAAATTACTCCAGTTCAAGTACTTTAGT
The DNA here is from genome assembly GCF_040414725.1 of Anabrus simplex. Lineage (NCBI taxonomy): Eukaryota > Metazoa > Arthropoda > Insecta > Orthoptera > Tettigoniidae > Anabrus > Anabrus simplex. The sequence goes on from NC_090265.1 coordinate 1,350,562,439, forward strand.
TTATTCAAAGTCACTCTCAGCTTAAAAATACAAGAAAATATGATTTTTGCTGCGTATCATATAAACATAATATATTCATCCTTACAAAAATATCACAATCATTAAATTAAAACAGCCGGTCATGCCCTTTGCGGTGTGAAAATTTGACGTGTGCGCAAGAAACTAGCAAAGGAAAATCGTGCAGCGGAAATAGGCTGAGGGTCGGTACTTTACAATGTAGTAATCACAGAGTGGTCAGGAAGGGAAGATTGTTCATTTATTCTGGTTTCTTGGTTATATCTAACACCTTCTGAAGAACTTAATATGGAGCCCTTTTTAGGACTCTTTAAGCAACAAACATCATCATCATCATCATCATCATCAATATAGAGCCCGTGGTTTCAATATGAAGAACTTTGAGATGCTGATCCGGAATGAAGAAATAATTGTTTGTTATGAGGTGTTTGACGAACTTTCACTCTGTTGCGGGAATAATTCTTGCTAGAGTATTGTCTAATCGTCTACTGCCATTGACTGAAATGTGTCTACCAGAAACTCTGTGTGGTTTCAGGCCAAACAGAAGTGCAATTGATATAATTTTCAGTGCAAGACAAATGCAGAAAAAGCCTAGAGAGCAAAACCAACCCTTGTATATGGCTTTTATAGATATTGTTAAGGCGTTTGATTCTCTTAATCGAGAAGCTCTTTGGAGAATTCCTGCTCTGATTGGGTGCCCGAACAAATACATACAGATACTCAGACTGCTGCACGACGGCATGTTAGCTACTGTTCATTCTAATACAAGTCAGGAGACCTTTTCCGTATTTCTACCGGAGTCAAGCAAGGTTGTGTAATTGCTCCAGCATTGTTCTCGCTATTTTCTGGAACTATACTACACCTTGTGGATGATAAACTGCCATTAGGTGTAGAACTTGTGTATATAACTGATGGAAATCTGTTTAATATTAACAGACTGCGAGCTAAGACCAAGTTGTCCTCAGTGTCAGTTATAGAGCTTCAGTACGCAGAGGACAGTGTTATTTTAGCCAACACAGAGGAAGATCTGCAACCAATCCTCAATGCTTTTAATCAAGCATATGAATGTATCGGACTGAAAATTAATAAGACTAAGATCCTTTACCAGCCGGCACCAAATTCCAATAAGAGAACTCCGACTATTACAATCAATGGTCAGTCTCTGCAGAAAATAAATAATTTTCCTTACCTTGGAACCCAACACTCAACATGTGCAAGCATTGATGCAGATATCCAATATCGTTTAAAATGTGCTTGTGCGGCTTTCGGTCGTCTCCAAAGAAGAGTGTTTGGCAATCATGATAGCAGTGTGAGAAACAAACTGTACGTTTACAATGCTGTTGTAATTCCTACTCTTATCCATGGTTGCGAGGATTGGGCAACTTACAGGAGAAACCTAAAATGCCTGGAAAAATACCACTAACGATGCTTGCGAAGGATACTGAAAGTTCAATGGCAGGATCGTCGAACAGATATAAGCCTCCCAAAGAAAATCATGTACTCCTAACCAAAAAATGGCCAGCGTAACCATGGAGGGCAGCTTAAACGATATAAGGATGTACTAAAGTGTAATCTCACAAGGTGTCATATTGATACTGTCAACTGGGAAACTACAGCCGAGGATAGGCCCAAATGGCGTAGCATTGTAGACAATGGAGTTGAATATCAAGGAAAGGGAGAAGATTAGGGGCTGAGAGGAGGAACCGCAGGAAAGAACGAGCGAATTCGAGGGATGGTGTTCTTGCACAACCATCTGCTGCAACAACTAGTGTGTGCTGTCACTGCAATAAAATCCGTGCATCCAGAATCGGACTGTTTAGCCATCTGAGACGACACAATTAATACGTCCAAATGACATTTTGTTTATTTACTATATATTCGTTGACGAATAAATGCCTATGATGATGATGACTCTATAGGCTAATGTAATTTCCATCATAATATGCTCTTTCTTGTTGATTTTAAAATTTAGTCCACTCTGACCAACATAAACGGTGTTGCAGACCCCGTACTGTAATTTACTCGTATACAAACGTGTACGTATTTACATATAAACTATCTTCAGTGGTGGGGTGAGGATAGATTACGTGGAATAATAATACACCTATTTATGTCGGGAAAGACAAGTACAGAGAGAGACCAATGAAACGATGCCTAGGATAGGCTTTTAATTATTTGGTGACAAGGGTTGTGGACCTAAACGAGTCCACAGAGTTAGTTGCAAATAGGGAATTGTCGTGGTTCTTACTGAATTTTGAGAGGCTTGCATACTGAACTCTGATAGGTCTAACAGTCTATTATGAAGACACAACATGATGTATGTAATCAATATCAAGCTGAAACTGTAACCTCAATAATTATTTGCAGTGTAGCTGCTACCGCATTGAGCTCACACGGAGTATAGCAAACTTGCATCTGAAGTAATTCAGATGACTAATTACCTGTCAAAATGCCTTCGTCTACACACACAAAAAAGATCTTCTAAAGTTTAAAAGGGAGTTTCCATGCAAGAAGGAAAAGAAATCGTTCCTTTAGCCGCAAAACTTTGGTAATCACGGCTCAGCGCTTCCAACAGAAAATATGACGCCATCTTAAACCCACGAAACTTACGTTAATACCAAGAAAGTAATCAAAAGGAGGGATCGTCTCGTAGAACACACAGATGAAAAATTTCCATTCTTGCTCCTGTTACAGCCTCCTCAACACTTCAGAAAATGTAGGTCGTGTTACAGCGAGCATAAAAATAACTTAAACCTGAACAAATTGACATCACGGAAGACATTGTCATGATAGCTAGTTTGAGACCAATTTTAACATAGAATAACCAACAGAGGTATATTCATCTAATGTTTACGGAAATTTGTACTTAATCTTCAATTTTATGTCACGAAATAACCGTGTGCCATTTTCGTTTCTCATTGGGATATATAACCTCATGCGCAGAATCTATAATTTAGTGTAGGTATTTGAAAGTGTTTCAAGGTTTATTTCAAGAAAATAATTAAAATTCCAAAGTTAATTCCTGTTTCTGCAAGGTAGAAAAACTAGAGGAAATAGAGAAATCCGAAAATATGAATATTCTACACCAGCTTCTAAGCATAAATCATGAAGAGAATTAAAAATGTTTACACGGTAAATGTAAGTCCATACCTCAACTCTGTACTGTACATATTGACAATATCGTTGCCTCCGCAACGTTAGCCACTGAGACGTTGCACGTATATTAATGAGGTATGATGTAGCTGTTAAAATTACATATGAGGAAGACTTTATTTATTTATTTATTTATTTATTTATTTATTTATTTATTTATTTATTTATTTATTTATTTATTTATTTATTTATTTATTTAGTGTTTGCTTTACATCGCACCGAACACAGATAGGTCTTACGGTGACAATGGGATAGGAAAGGCCTAGGAGCGGGAAGGTAGCGGACGTGGCTTTAATTACAGTCAAGCCCCAACATTTGATTGGTATAAACACGGGAAACCACGGAAAACCATCTTCAGGGCTGACGGCATTGAGTTTCGAACTCACAGTCTCCCGAAAGAAGCTCCACAGCTGCGCGCCCCTAACCGCACGGCCAATTATGGGGAAGATAAAGTCGTTTGATATACATGGGGAGACTTGTGTAAATCCACAGCAATAAGAAAAGAAGAGAATTATGATGCATTTTGAGAATATAACAAAGTAATATTTATACACTGGAGCAAAATCCTTTTCCTGTGTTTATTTTGTAGCCTAAAACCATATTATACGTATTTTTAGAAAAAAATCATTTTATTTCATTTTAATATTTCGAAAAAATCGCAGTGGTTCGGTTAATTCTGCAGCATGGTAAGATTAATTCCGTAAGAGTCCGTGAATTCATTGCCTGAACACTACAAATAAAACTAATTGAAGATAGTAAGTACTACACAAGTGCTCACGTTAAAGGAGCTTTCCCTTAAACCACGGGAAGTAGGGTAAGTACCTAAGTATTTTTGATATTGCCGCCAAAGAGGTGGACGAACATTACACAACATTTATCATCAATGTATAAGAAGTTTAGACGACGTGAACTAAAGCTTCGATTGACCAGGGCATTCCTAGGACCAAAGCCAACTCAAACTGAGTTTCAGTTGCTTTTTCCGATACTTTCCTCCTAACTCTAGAGTGTAGACTTCTTCAAAACGCAATTCCGAACAGAAACTGTCTGCGGACCTTTGAAATCTGACTGAGTCGCAGAATGTTTAAAATATCTGGGACAGATCATGTCACCAACTGGGAGGTTCTTCAGCGTGTAGGTAAATCATGTGAACTCCTAACACTCGCGAAATGCAAGGAAGAGTTTCAGTTCGATCACGTCTTCCACTATTATAACAAACACAGCCTTTCACAACTGATCACAGAAGGAAGATTAGAAAGGAGACGTGGATGTAGATGGGAAAATGTTTCCTGGATGTTGAACCTCCGACAGTCAATCAGTATGAACTACACGATATTTCTGGTATGGGAAACACAAAATAGGAAGAATTGCCACATGATTAACATCAGCATTCGGTGAGGAGACGGCAGTACAATAATAATAATAATAATAATAATAATAATAATAATAATAATAATAATAATAATAATAATAATAATAATAATAATGGAATGGAATGGAATGGAATGGAATGGAATGGAATGGAATGGAATGTAAATGAAATGGCGTATGGCTTTAGTGCCAGGAGTGTCCGAGGACATGTTCGGCTCGGCAGATGCAGGTATTTTGATTTGACTCCCGTAGGCGACCTACGAATCGTGATAAAGATGAAATGATGATAAAGACGATACGTACACCCAGCCCCGTGCCAGCGAAATTAACGAATGGTGGTTAAAATTCCCGATCCTGCCGGGAACCGAACCGTGGTCCCCTGTGACCAAACTCCAGTACGCTAACCGTTTAGCCATAACTCAACGTTAAAAGCAAGTTGACTCGTCCTAAAACGTTTGCAAACACAGACCAACTACAGCAAGCCTGGAAGAAGAAAGAAATGCATGGTTCATATCCTCACCTCCTAAGTAAAGCAGCAATTCACAGATTGAAATATACTCTCTGACTAAAACACGGCTACCTTTACGTAGACACAGAATAGCTCTTGATGGCAATTCAGAATAGAGGCATAAACACCCGTAACAAGAACTAATATCCTCTGTGTTGTAGTGGTTAGTGTGATTAGCTGACACCCCCGGAGGACCGGGCTAAAATCCCGGCTCTGCCACGAAATTTGGAAAGTGGTACGAGGGCTGGAACGGGGTCCATTCAGCCTCGGTAAATCAACTGCTCAGCATAGCAGGGGAGGCCGCCTGAGCGAGGTACTGGTCATCATCTCCAGTTGTATCCCGACCCATAGTCTGAAGCTCCAGGACACTGCCCTTGAGGCGGTAGTGGTGGGATCCCACCTCAGCCATTCTGGAAGTGGTTTTCCGTGGTTTCCCAATTCTCCTCCAGGCAAACGCCGGGATGGTACCTAACTTAATGCCACGGCCGCTTCTTTCGCTCTTCCTTGTCTATCCCTTCCAATCTTCCCATCCCCCCGCAAGGCCTCTGCTCAGCATAGCATGGGAGGCCGCCTGGGCGAGGTACTGGTCATCATCCCCAGTTGTATCCCTACCCATATTCTGAAGCTCCAGGACACTGCCCTTGAGGCGGTAGTCGTGGGATCCCACCTCAGCCATTCTGGAAGTGGTTTTCCGTGGTTTCCCAATTCTCCTCCAGGCAAATGCCGGGATGGTACCTAACTTAAATGCCACGGCCGCTTCTTTCGCTCTTCCTTGTCTATCCCTTCCAATCTTCCCATTCCCGCGCAAGGCCCCTGCTCAGCATAGCAGGGGAGGCCGCCTGGGCGAGGTACTGGTCATCATCCCCAGTTGTATCCCGACCCATAATCTGAAGCTCCAGGACACTGCCCTTGAAGCGGTAGTGGTAGGATCCCTCGCTGAGTCCGAGGGAGAAACTGACCCGGGAGGGTAATCATATTTAAAAAAGGAAGAAGAAGAAGAACTGATGAATTTTAAAGGAGAAAGTGAAGGTCAGATAAATGCGATGCGGAGAAACAGCTGAGACGGTTGAGCATATGGTCGGTACATATTAGGCCATAGCAGGTAAAGAATATAATCATCGGCATAATGAAGTAGCGAAGATTTTGCACCAATAGCTGGGAATCAAGTCGGGATTTATAGATCATAAAATCCCATATTATGAATACAAACCTACTGATGAGTTCGAAAATGAAAGGTTCAAGCTGTACTAGAGTGGCTCTTGACAGACAAACGGGACTATAAGAACAAATAGGGCAGATATTGTCCTTACTGTCAAACAGCTCAGGGAGACGGTCTGGATTTGAAGCTCCCTTCAAATCACAATATCTACCGGACGAATTTCTAGAAGATTAAGAAGTACACTGACCTCTCAGCTGAAGTTCGAAAGCTGTGGGAAATGGACCTAGCGTCAGTGAGATCTTTATTCATTTCCACCACAGGACTTGTGCACAATAAACTGCAACAACACCTGAAGGATCTAGACACCGCCTATACACTTACACAAATGCCGAAGGCTATCACTCAGAATAGCTGCCGCATGAAAAGGACCTTCCTATCACAGCAGTAGAGATCGGAATAACTTGATAACTATCCTTCTCCTAATCCGTCAACCGCCGCAGCGAGTGTAATAATAATAATAATAATAATAATAATAATAATAATAATAATAATAATAATAATAATAATAATAATAATAATAATAATAATAATAATAATAATAATAATAATAATAATAATAATGGAAGCAGAAGAAATAATAAAATTACGATTTAACTACCCGAATACTGGATGGGTTCCTCGTCAGAAGTTTGGAGACTAAATATCGTCCTGGCGACTTTTTCCATCATTTGTGGTCTGTTGAATGAAAAATAAATTAACTTAATGATGTTAATAAAATTTTCAATCTCAGTTAAAAATGCTACATTACAGCACCTAAGATATTTTGTATTTACATTAGATTATAGTAACCATTGTTAAGATGATACGAAATTTCCCTTTTGGAGCGACCACTTCGGAAATTATCACAGTTATATACTATACACGTTCATTTCAAAGCAACTGTTTCATAGAGACAGTAGTTCCGTTCCCATTTCGCACAGAAGAGTTACACTTCGTTGCTCACATTTCCTAATAGAACTGAGGTGGACATATTCTACATTTTATTCCAGTACGAATTCCAGTAGCTGCATAAACGTTTCATATACAGAAAATCCGACGATTCATAGTCAGAAATCACTGTTTATTCGACTCTCACATTAACAGCAATGTCTTCGAGCGGTGCCGTCGGTTATACACGGCCTTCCGAAACATATGCCACTTATATCTCCTCTAGAGATCTGTTTCATCCAGATTATTATTCCGAGTTTGTTGAACATATCCTGTAACGTATACCATATGAGGATTTTAGGAAAAATCCGAGTTAGTTTCATGCGTCTTTCATTCCTGAACATACTGGTTATTGCGACTTCCAAGATATTTCTTCAACAACTGAATAATATTGTAATAATTTTCCCTTATATTTCACATCATATTTATTACAAATATGTAACATGACGGGTACACCAGTAAATATTATTACGCCGAACTTGTTAGAGATTGAATAGCAAAGGCAGCAAAGCGTATCGACGGATAAATAGCAATGTCCTCTGAATATATATTTCATCACTCCAGAAATGAAAATGAAACATGTGTGCCATAAAGAAGGTAGAAACGTACTTTATGAATACATTACGTAAGTTTGTGTTATTTGAGGAGGGAATGATAGGAATTATCACTTTGGTAGTGACTTGTGACCCCACTTGCTGATAGAAGGCCAAAGTTCAACGTGGCTGGGCCGTAACTTTGGGACAGGAAGAGGAAATGGGTTGAGAAGAAGAGAGAGGAAGAGGAACACGTTCAAGGAAAGGCAATGGGAGAGAAGATAGCGACACAAAGTTTGACTCCAGAGCGACACATAAACATCTGGAGGAACGGGAAACGAGTTACAAGGCGACTGTTGTTGCACTAGGAAGTGGCTACCTTAGTATACGCACCTTTAAATGTAGAGGGAAGAATTTCTGTCTAAGAGATTTATTAATCAGAGAAATTCCCGGTTATGGGAGAGCAATAACTCGGAGGTTTACATCGATTATATATCTCAATAGGGAACACTACTGTGCAACACTACTATCATCTTCAACAAATAGGTCCTGCTTTGCTGTTAGGGTGACCAGACAACTGTTTTCATAGACGTAGTCCATCTCAAACATGCCGTTCCTACAGAAAAGTCACGAAAATATGTTTTAAACATAATCCGTTAACATTAAAGAACTATTGATATGAATAGAAAGCTGTGAATTCCAGTTACAGCGTCTGTAAAATATACATTGAGAGGACATCAGTAGACGAATAAATTTGAGTGGTGTCTTTAGAAGTAGGAAAGATCACAATATGAAGACAAAGTTGAAATTCAAGAGGACAAACTGGGGCAAATATTCAGTTATAGGAAGGGGAGTTAGGGATTGGAATAACTTACCAAGGGAAATGTTCAATAATTTTCCAATTTCTTTGCGATCATTTAAGAAAAGGCTAGGTAAACAACAGATAGGGAATCTGCCTCCTGGGCGTCTGCCCTAAATGCAGATCAATATTGATTGATTGATTGATTGATTGATTGATTGATTGATTGATTGATTGATTGATTGATTGATTGATTGATTGATTGATTGATTGATTGATTGATTGATTGATTGATTGATTGATTGATTGATTGATTGATTGATTGATTGATTGATTGATTGATTGATTGATTGATTGATTGATTGATTGATTGATTGATTGATTGATTGATTGATTGATTGATTGATTGATTGATTGATTGATTGATTGATTGATTGATTGATTGATTGATTGATTGATAGGCCTGATGAAATGAAAAGGCGTATGGCTTTTAGTGCCAGGAGTGTCCGAGAACAAGTTCGGCTCGCCAGATGCAGGTCTTTTGATTTGACTCCCGTAAGCGACCTGTGCGTCGTGATGAAGATGGAATGATGATGAAGACGACACATACACGCACCCCCCCGGGCCAGAGAAATTAACCAATTATGGTTAAAATTCACGACCCTATCGGGAATCGAACTCGGGACCCCTGTGAGCAAAGGCCAGCACGCTAACCATTTAGCCGTGGATCCGGAGATTCCTTTGACAACTGGAAATGTATATTTCCTGTTGACATATTTGCATACACGTAGTTTACATGCAATCTATGTTTATTAAATTGTTTTAAGGAAACAGCATTGATTTAAATGATCGTTATGTAAGTTATAGAATCGGAGCCAGGTTGTGCGGTATCTAACCGTATAATACATTAAATATATGGCAACGTTATAATACCACGTACCTGAAACTCTTCTTCCAATACATTGTTTGACTTAAGACTCGTTACAACTCCCAGCCATCACACGGATATACAGCCCATCAGAACAATTTTCGTTGTGCTCATTTTCCTTTTATGTGTAAAGGAAAAGGAATTTTACCGTACCCTACTGTAGGAATATACGTTTGAATGGTATATTTAAGTACTCCTATAGTATAAGGTACTTAAGGCTAATTTTCCTTTCTTAAAGGTTTTAGGGAAACCTTTGTGGTACCATTATAAACGGGCTTAAAGGGAGAATCCAAATAGTAACACCATTGAAGTGTTGAATTTATTAATTACACGGTAAAATAGCTGAATCCTTAATAAAGGGTCAAAGTTAATATTTTGGGATCCTATCCCTTGCCTTCTTTATGGTTTCGGATCATATTGATAAGTAATGCAATCTGTCTATTTATTTTTATGTAGACATTTTAACCACTTCCGTATGTCTTTTGATTTCGGAGTTATTAATCGCGAACTAAAGTATAAACGTCAAAATTGTACGAATGGTACAATTAAAGTCTCCCACTGCCCTGTATGTGTAACTGAATCTCAACAAGTGCCGTATTTCCTCTCAAGTGCCACATTTTCATTCAAATGGCACGTCAATCATTCAGATTGGATCACTGGTTCGGGAGCTCTAAACCCGAGAGTGAGCATTATTTCCCATTACTGGGGTTCGAAATTACGTAGCTGATTTTATGGACGTTGTTAAATCAAAAAGTGAATATTGGCCACGCCGTAACCAGAAAGACGGGACGGTCGTAAACGAGTTTGTGATACAGCTTACGTGCACATCCTTGTGCGCATCGAGAAAGAAAAGGCAAAATGAAGGGTAAAAGGAAAAGAAAAAGAACCAGTGACGCCCGTGTTCCTACCAGAGGTGCTATACATTCTCAAATTGCCAACAGGCTGTTAAATTTTAAGAGTAATTTTCTTGTTAAGTAAGGGCCAAAGGCGCAAAGCCTTGGGCATTTACTTCCTTTCTTGACGTAGATAAACATCCCGAAGGTCGAAACGAAATTCATGACGCCATAGCAGAGGCCTACCTTTGAAAAACTACAAGCAATGAAGTACTAACATTGAAATATGTATTACATAGCTACCCGCATAGTGGAGAAAGGAAAATGATGAAATTACTATGTATTAATTTAATAATTTTTCTAATTCATTCAATATAAAAAATAATACAGTGAATATTTAAACCAAGAACAATATATCGTCATTGCCGGGGCAAAACCTCCTATGTGATAATATTTTTGGAGATATACTGACCCGCAGCACATACATTATGAAGAGCCAGAATGCCCTGACAACGTTCACACAATATTGCACCTTAGATGACAGAACGTTACCGGCCAAAGTTCTAAGCTAAAATATTTCACATAGGAGGTTTTGTCCCGGCAGCGACGATATTCATGTCTAATTTATCTACCTCTGTGGTCCCTGAAAGGTGATGAGACACAAAGAGGGTGTGTACCTCGCAAGTACATGAGACTGTAAATTCTGGAACACCACATATACAGTACATGTCCTATAAAATTATGCGTATTATGTTCTGATGTGTAATTTGATATCTACCAAACGATCTCGAGGATCGTCTGGTTGCCAGTATTTTAGTTACTCGCTTATAACTACCCGGAGAACACGTGCAGGGTAATTAGAAGATTAAATCTGCAGACGTGAGCTATTGAATTGCCACGTAAGATCTGGTCGGTTCTTAACCAAGTAATAACCAACAATGGTGCATGTGCCGATTTCCTGCAGAAGTGGAAGAAAATGAGTGCGACTGTGGCGCTGAAAAGCATACTGTTCATCATATAGTACAAAGATGTCGTCTGTTATGACGTAGTTATGTTCGTAGTTATGACAGAGGTGTCAATAGACTGCATTCGTGGCCTTGATATTAGTTTGTAATTTTATTATATGATAATTAGAGAAAAATTAATATTACAGTGATGTAGCCATAGGCTAAATAAATAAATAAATAAATAAATAAATAAATAAATAAATAAATAAATTGGTATTATGTATTCCTATCGGCTCCGCGGTGTAGGGAGAGGCCAGGGGTTGGATTCCCGACCAGGTCAGGGAAGGTATAGGAAGCCAAGGATAACGGCCGTGAGGGTTCATCGTACTGACCACACGACACCTCATAATTTGCAGACCTTTGGGCTGAGCAGTGGTCGCTTGGTGCGCCATGGCCCATCGGAGCTCTTGCGCCATGGGGTTTGGTTTGGATTTTGTAGTCACAAAAGGAACAAATCTCTTCGAAATAACAAGGGAGTTGGCTTTATTTAGATCAATTCCGCCCCGCCACGTACCAATTAAGGATTCGTGAAATGTTCATACTTCCTTTTTCATATTTCATCGAGGATTTATATTTCCATAAATAGTCGTAGAACTAATAAGGAGGATGATTTTCCAACAGGTACTTATTGAAAAATATTGAATCTTATCTTCCATCCCTGGTGAAGAACAGTATGAATAACATACTCGGTGTAATGGTCTGGGAAATGTTCCGAAAGAAATGATGCTAATATTATTTTTCTCTTGCGCAAAAGAACGTAAAATTTTCCGATGAAGGTAGTTCAATTCTACGACGATATATGGAAGAGTAAATCCTCCATGAAATAAGAGCTTTCAGAGAGTATGAAAATTCCACGAATCCTCAATTGGTACAAGGGGGGGGGGGGAATTAATCTATAGCAAGCCAATTCCCTTGGTATTTCGAAGCAGTTTGTCTTACTGTGACTACATAAACCAAACCGAACCACATGGCGGAAGAGCCCCACAGCATTTTGAAGTATTATTTCTAAACAATCATATATATTTCATACATGCATACAATCTCTCAGACGTAAGGAAGAAATTTATTGCCATCTCCGATGAAAATAAGCCTTCATCTACAATTCAAAGACTATGAAATTGTTACAAATTACATTATGGATGTAAATAACAGGTAATTTGAAAATCGTCTCAAAATAGATACTGCCCAAGACGATAATTTGAAAAATGTTGCATCACCAAATTTACCCACACAATCAATATGGCAGCGGAAGTAGCAACAGCGAATGAAAGGTCGGTGTGATGTGTTGCCATGAAATATTTTTGAACAGTATGAACATTTTTAATTTTTCTGACAATGATATACCTAAAGAACCTCAGAATTTATCTGAACTCTACCTACTATATCGCTTGTACCAGGATATGAAGATACTCAAAATTTGATGAACGACACATGCACAACACATTTTTTATTCATTGAAAATTAACCTGTCCGCCTCTGTGGTGTAGTGGTTAGTGTGATTAGATGCCACCCCCGGAGGCCCGGTTTTGATTCCCGACTCTGCCACGAAATTTGAAAAGTGGTACGAGGGGTTGAACGGGTCCACTTAGCCTCGATAGGTCAACTGAGTAGAGGGGATTCGATTCTCTCCTCAGCAATCCTGGAAGTGATTTTCCGTGGTTTCCCACTTTTCCTCCAAGTAAATGCCGGGATGGTACCTAACTTAAGGCAACGGTCGCTTTCTTCCATTTTCCTTGTCTATCCCTCCCAATTTTCCCATCCGCCACCAAGGCCCCTGTTCAGCATAGCAGGTGAGGTCACCTGGGTGAAGTACTGGTCATCCTTCCCAGTTGTATCCCCTAACCCAGAGTCTGAAGCTCCAGGACACTGCCCTTAAGGCGGTAGAGGTGGGATCCCTCGCTGAGTCCGAGGGAAAAACCGACCCTAGAGGGTAAACGTATGATGAAGAAATAGAAGGAGAAAATTAACCTTATGAAACGAGTACAAATTTGACTGAAGGTATTAAATGCAGTTAAAGAAGAACATCGATGGCTTAGTTCTAATACCACCTATCTGACTATATTATTCCTATTTATTAGTTTTCTTAAGACTGGTAATGGTCACCAACCACATATGGATATGTAGTCCATCAGAACAATCTTCATGTGTTCATTTTCCTATGCTGATGTGTAAAGGAAAATGAACCTTACCATGAACTACTTTAGGAATGCATGTTTGCAAGGCGTATTTATGCACTCCTACAGTATAATGATTGATGGACTGCGTATCCATGTGCGACTGGTAGGCGTGATCAGACTTAAGTAAAATAATGGATAGAAAGAGCATTGTCAAATACGTGGTATTAAAACTAGCCAATCGAAATGCATACATAAATATGTTGCCATGTCCCAAAATATTCCTATCGCTCTCTGTTTATGCATCAAGAGGATAGTTCGTGTAGAAGTGGGAATATCAAAAGGGGAAGAACTGCTTTAGGATATAATTAAAAGCATTTGTTTATATACAAAGGTATAGTATGTTTCTCAAGGAAATTAATTCAGCATGTATGGTGTACGGCTCCATAGTTCAATGGTTATTCTGGCCTTTTATCCAAGGATTCCCTGCTTCGATTCCCGTCCAGGTCGAGGATTTGAACCTTTAATGTTTAATTCCTGTCGGGGGTGGTGTGCCGTTTCCATTATTAAAATAATCCTAGGAAGGATCCTCGCTCATCACTCACACTCAACATCTCTACTCGCTTCGGGAGATCGATTAAAACTGATCTGTAACTTAAACTACAATGTTCTCACAAATTTGCTTCTCAAAACTCCATCTTACTTTCGAATGGCGTAAAAAACTGGAACGTACAACTCTTCATCATAAGATATATTAATAGTCCATTTAGAATTGCGGATTACATCAGTTTAATTTCAACTATGGGAGACAATCTTACATACTCGTTATTATTGTAAATAGCATGCCATAAACAAAATACGACAAATTGGAAATACAAACACGACAGGATTTGGATCACTGGAGACACAGGATGCTGGCCTGGGGCCAAGGAAATTGCTTCATTAATTGATCAAAGGTACTGCTCATTTTGGCAAATAAAAGACTTACAAAAGAAAATACACAAAATAGAAAGTCTGTGTGAGTGCAATTACCACAGTGAGTCAGCGTTATAACGACAGAATGTCTCTTTACTGAATGTCAACCATCTAAAGGCAAGTCACATTCGAGACTTGGACTACGACCTTCCACTGTATTCGAAGGAACACGAATTACCTGTAAGATAATGTGAACTGTTTTAAAGTAAGCTAAACTTTGATCACGATAATAATAATAATAATAATAATAATAAGAAATGGGATGTTTAGGCCACTTTTCGAATCATACTTTCGTCAAGCTATCAAGTTACTGCCCTAGTGGTTCAGTTAATTAGTCTTTATCCTTACCGAGAGAGTTGGCCTTGCAGTAGTTTCATGCGGTTGTTAGCTTGAATTCGGCAGATGGTGGGTTCTAATCTCAACGTCGGCAGCCACGAACATGGTTTTCTGTTGTTTCACCTCTCTACACGAAGAAATCTCTTCAACTGTATCTAAGTTAATGGTTCGGCTGCTACCAAATTTAGCCGTTTTTCACCATTGCATCGCAGAAAACCTTCAATGTGTTCTCTTTATCCTCCTGTGATGGTGTGTTTAATCCCAATTGAGGCCATGGGTGTTTAAATGTCACAACTCTGAGTTTCTGGCTTTCAGAGCAGTAAATAACTCCTGATGGATAAAACTCCGCATTTTCATAGAATATAATGCAATTATAAGTGGTTAAATAATTATTGTTTTCCATTATTTTAACTTCGGGCCAAATATAGAATTTCGGCATCACTGGGATAAGAAAAGTCTTGGCTTAGAGACACAGCAGCCGTGGCCTCAATTAAAGCACATTTCCAGTATTAATCTGGGATGAAAATGGGAAATCTTAGGAAAAGTACCTTCAGTGTTGTCTACAGTGGATTTCAAACGCATCCTCTTCCGAAGCAAGCACACAGCTAAATGATCCCTGATACAATTCCAACTCATAGGGTTGCACTATTCTCTTCTTCCTCCTCCTCCTATTATTATTATTATTATTATTATTATTATTATTATTATTATTATTATATCCATTTAGGAAGGCATGTCCTCTGTCGGTAACATAATGGGCTGACTCGGCCTCAAGAAGGAGTCCTATTGATTATGAAACTATACAGATACTCTTCTTCCATAAATATAAAAGTGAAACTATGTGTGTTTGTCTCGCGTGGACTCCAAACCTACTGGACCGATCTGGCTAAAAATGTCATGATTTGTCCTTATTACTCCTGAAACGGTTTAGGAAATGGTTTGAGTGAAATCCGATGGGTAGATTTTTTATGGTGAGTTATTTTACATAATTTATTTAATTGCAAAGCCGAACCAAGACTTGAATGACTTCATGGACAGATTGATGCTAGGTGACAGCAACATACGCTGTATCGTGAGAGTCTGGCTAGAAATGCTGTATAAAGAAGGACGGGAACACATCGCCATATTTTTTACAAAGTAGAATAACAGTTAGGGACTATTATAACGGGAAATCTCCTGAAATTAAGTTGGGTATTGAGAATATGATAGAGGATAACAACATACCTGAAGCATTTAAGGATGGTTGGAATATCTATAGGAGTACCTGGCAAAAATGGTTGTGGAAAGATAAGGAAAAATAAAGAAACTTAGTGTATAGTGATGACTGTAAAACAAATGAAGTGATGAAGACAAGAAAACTGTACAGAAATGAGGAATCTCAGGATTTACGGGCAGAATTTGGAGAAGGAGAAAGGAATACAAAATTCTAATGAGCGAAAATAAAAGGAACTCTCAGCCCAAAGGAGCACAATTATTATATAAAAATCGTAAAGGAAATGAAATTAAGAAATTATGGAAAAGAATTAGACCAATATGTAAATGATATATACGCAAAAGCAGTAAACAAGTAACCATACGTGATGAGGAGTGGCTAGTATTTATTTCAAAGGTTTGCTAAGGGGTAAAGATGCATGGGAAAGGAATAAAACTGAGACTGGCGTACTGAGATATGTGGGGTTCACTCTCCCTGTATTAGATGGTATAATAACCACAGATGAGGTATTAGACACATTGAACGAAGGGAAGGGAGGAAAATTCGGTGCTGTCAGTGGAATTACGTATGAATTATGGAGAGAGCTGGGGAATAACAGTCAGATGCTAGAAATAATAACTAAAATACACTGACTGAAAGAGCAAATGCAACACCAAGAAGGAGTGGTCAGAACTTTATGCCAATTGCAGGGTAGACTGACGTCACTGAGATATGCTCATGATGTGAAATGCGCCGCTGTGCTGCGCACGTAGCGAACGATAAATGGGACACGGCGTTGGCGAATGGCCCACTTCGTACCGTGATTTCTCAGCCGACAGTTATTGTAGAACGTGTTGTCGTGTGCCACAGGACACGTGTATAGCTAAGAATGCCAGGCCGCCGTCAACGGAGGCATTTCCAGCAGACAGACGACTTTACGAGGGGTATGGTGATCGGGCTGAGAAGGGCAGGTTGGTCGCTTCGTCAAATCGCAGCCGATACCCATAGGGATGTGTCCACGGTGCAGCGCCTGTGGCGAAGATGGTTGGCGCAGGGACATGTGGCACGTGCGAGGGGTCCAGGCGCAGCCCGAGTGACGTCAGCACGCGAGGATCGGCGCATCCGCCGCCAAGCGGTGGCAGCTCCGCACGCCACGTCAACCGCCATTCTTCAGCATGTGCAAGACACCCTGGCTGTTCCAATATCGACCAGAACAATTTCCCGTCGATTGGTTGAAGGAGGCCTGCACTCCCGGCGTCCGCTCAGAAGAGTACCATTGACTCCACAGCATAGACGTGCACGCCTGGCATGGTGCCGGGCTAGAGCGACTTGGATGAGGGAATGGCGGAACGTCGTGTTCTCCGATGAGTCACGCTTCTGTTCTGTCAGTGATAGTCACCGCAGACGAGTGTGAGACGAGGCGTCGGCGTGGAGAAAGGTCAAATACGGCAGTAACTGTGGAGCGCCCTACCGCTAGACAACGCGGCATCATGGTTTGGGGCGCTATTTCGTATGATTCCACGTCACCTCTAGTGCGTATTCAAGGCACGTTAAATGCCCACCGCTACGTGCAGCATGTGCTGCGGCCGGTGGCACTCCCGTACATTCAGGGGCTGCCCAATGCTCTGTTTCAGCAGGATAATGCCCGCCCACACACTGCTCGCATCTCCCAACAGGCTCTACGAGGTGTACAGATGCTTCCGTGGCCAGCGTACTCTCCGGATCTCTCACCAATCGAACACGTGTGGGATCTCATTGGACGCCGTTGCAAACTCTGCCCCAGCCTCGTACGGACGACCAACTGTGGCAAATGGTTGACAGAGAATGGAGAACCATCCCTCAGGACACCATCCGCACTTTTATTGACTCTGTACCTCGACGTGTTTCTGCGTGCATCGCCGCTCGCGGTGGTCCTACATCCTACTGAGTCGATGCCGTGCGCATTGTGTAACCTGCATATCAGTTTGAAATAAACATCAATTATTCGTCCGTGCCGTCTCTGTTTTTTCCCCAACTTTCATCCCTTTCGAACCACTCCTTCTTGGTGTTGCATTTGCTCTGTCAGACAGTGTATTTAACAAAATATTTGATGGCAGAAAAATACCAAGTCCTTTGCCACAAGGGATAATATGCCCGATACACAAAAGAAAGGGGGAAAGATCGAACACAAATAACAATTGGGTCATTACCTTGTCGGATACACTCAGTAAGATTTACACCGGCAAAATGGATTGTGAAATAGGCTGATGACTAAGTATACTCCGAGTGTACCAGTCAGGATTTAGGAAAGATATGTGAACCATAGATAATATATTTATAATGAAAACAATATTATATAAATGTTTAAAGAAGAAAAGAGTCAGATTATATACTTCAGCAATAGAACTGGCTAGGATGGGAATGTCAAATAAAATTATTAAAGACAAGAACTATATAAAGAAGTGATATGCTCGAGAAAGGAAGATTTAATGGTAGGCTGGGTACATTTGAACATTGGACTTAAGCAGGAATGTAAATTATCACCAATATTGTTTATACTTTTTTTGTTGATATAATGGACTGCCAAGGGAAGGAGGATAGTACAAGCCCCTGCTTAAACAAAAAAGAAATTCCTGGTATAGTTTTACGCAGACGACATCCTTCTGCTCTCATTAACAACAGCCGGTATGAAAAACAATCTTAAGGAAACTGTTGAATATTGCAGAACATGGAATTTGAATATCAGTATCAAGAAAAAAAAGTGGTGGTTTGTAAAAGAGCAAGTCAATTAAAGAAAAACGAAAGGCGCTGGTTCAGGGTTAGAAGTTGTCAATAAATGAGAATATTTAGGAATTATAATAACACCGAATGTGATGTGGAACGAGCAAAGAGGAAGATGCAAAATATTGAATACAAGCTTCACAAAAATATTTTAAATGCGCTTGTGATATCAAGAGCAGAAATACTTGTATCGAAGTAGACAAAAAAGAATTATATACAGGGTGTTAGGTGTATACGTGCAGATATTTCTTGTAGCAATAGAGAACGATGTGACGAACCACTATATATCAAACTTTTAGTAATCCTCGGGGTACGATGTTTTTAGAATAGGTAGTATGCCTTGTTCTTGTGAATGAATAGCTTTCCTTTGATAACAGGCAAGTCACGCGCCATCCCTGCCAAACTGGTTTTTGTTCTGTTTATGTTTAAGAGCAAATCTACTACTGTGACAGCTGAGCGCTCCCTATTCAATGCCACTAGATGTTACGTAATATACTTGCCAAACTGGTTTTATGTTTACGAGCAACTGACCTACGGTAACAGCTGAAGGCTACCAGTCTACAACATGTTACGTTACATTATCGCCAGACTGGTTTGTTGTTGTTAGTATTTAGTTTTCGTCTTAGGGGTTTCAGACAACACTAATTATCGGTTTCGGACCCTGGAGATGTATTGAATTCTCAGCGTTAATACTGGTTCATTTGCTGTAACGTCCTTTAGGGGATAGGGATATCTGTGGTCGTCAGCCCTGTGATCTAGTGAGTATGGAAATGACCTGAAAACCTGTGTCGGTGCGCGACCTGTACGAGCGTGTGATATAATTATTGGTTGGGATACGCACGCCGGGACGTGAAATGCGGTACGATCCCCGTTGTGCATTGCGTAAAGGTAGAAGAAGGAAGACAGTTCCTTGCGCCAACGAACAAATGCATGGCATAGGATATCCATATGCGTAGAATCAGAATTGAATTATCGAAGCACATCGAACGTTTTGTTTCAAACGAAAAATGGACATATTATACAACTAAGTAAATTAAACGTACCTACATTTCGTGCTTCCTGCCTGGTTGAGTGGCTAAAACGGTTGAGGTGCCAGCCTTTTGACTCCAACTTCGCATGTTCGAACCTGGCCCCGTGCAGTGGTATTTGAAGGTGCTCAAATACGTCAGCCTCGTGTCGGTATATTTACTGGTACACCGAGCTCGATAGCTGCAGTCGCTTAAGTGCTACCAGTATCCAGTATTCGGGAGATAGTGGGTTCGTACCCCACTGTCGGTAGCCCTGAAGATAGTTTTCCGTGGTTTCCCATTTTCACACGAGGCAAATGCTGGGGCTGTACCTTAATTAAGGCTATGGTTGCTTCCTTCCCACTCTTACCTGCAACGTCTGTGTCGGTGCGACGTAAAGCAACTTGTCATTCGAGCCAAGACACCACTGTGGTTCAGAATATCCTCTGGTGCTTAAACATACGTTCACGGAGGTCATCCGAAGTGGTTACCTCAGTTCGGTATACTTTGTTTCTCATGTCCCCCCAGGCATAACAATCCACTGGAATAAGGGCTGGCCAATTGATAGTTCCACATCATCCTGTCTACCGTTGAGGAAATGTCTGCACCATCGTGTAAAATCCACGTGGTTCGGCGTAGTCGAAGCGACACGTCCTCTGAAAGCTCCAGTAACGTACTGTATCTACTGTACAGGAGCAAGATAACATTAATAAAAAGATGTAACCGACCTCCAACTACACCCATCCTGATATTAATTAGAACCGGTGCTGGAAACTGCCTTGTCCTATTGAATGGGGATATTCCACAGCTCATGAGTGGAATATAGTGGGTTCCAACCCCTCTGTCGGCAGCCCTAAAGGTGGTTTACCGTGGTTTTCCATGTTCACACCAGGCAAATGCTGGGGCTGTAACGTCATGAATGCCACGATCACTTCCTTTCCGATACTAGCCCTTTCCCGTCCCATCGTCACCATAAGGAAAGCTACACCGATCAAATTTATGCAAGTAAGGTGATTGGTACCGGTCTGAGTGTCTGAGACCGTTGAGGTCCTTATCTTCCGACCTCCAACTTGGCAGGTTCAATCTTGGCTCAGTCTGATGATATTTGATGGGGCACACATACGTCAGTCTCGTGTCGTAGAAATACTGGCACGTAAATGAACTCCTGCGATATGAAATTTCGTCACCTCAGCGTCTCAGAAAACGGTATAAATAGTATGTGGGACGTAAAGCAAAATAACGCTAATAAAAAGACGATTGGTCAAAGAGACAGACTTCCCACTGCATCCATCCAGATATTAATTGAGAGCCGGTGCTAGAGGTTGCCTTGGTATACTAAATATTAAACACTCCTTCTATAAAAATTGCCTCATGTGTCACTAATACACTTGACAGAAATTCTGGATTGAGTGCTTGATCAATTAACCAGCGGCAGAAATCCAATCTTAAATCATCACCGAGCTTGATAGTAGCAGTCGCTAAAGTTCAAACAGTATCCAATATTCGGGATGTACTGGCTTCGAATCCCTCTGTCGGCAGCTTTAAAGATGATTTTCCGTGGTTTTTCATGTTCACACCAGGCAAATGCTGGGCTGTACCTTAATTAAGACCACGGTTGCTTCCTTCCCGATCCTAGTCCTTAGTTATATCTGTCGCCATAAAACCTATCTGTGTCGGTGCGACGCACCGATACAGATAGGTCTTATAGGACGATGGGATAGCAAAGGCCTAGGAGTTGGAAGGAGGCGGCCCTGGCCTTAATTAAGGTACAGCCCTAGCATTTGCCTGGTGTGAACATGAAAAACCACGGAAAACCATCTTCTGGGCTGCCGACAGTGGGATTCGAACCCATCGTCTCCGGGATGCAAGCTCTCAGCCATGCTTGTCTAACCGCACGGCCAACTCGTACGGTAATAATAATAATAATAATAATAATAATAATAATAATAATATTTTTTGCTGCCGGGCAGAGTGGCTCAGACGGTTGAGGCGCTGGCCTTCTGACCCCAACTTGGCAGGCTCGATCTTGGCTCAGTCCGATGGTATTCGAAGATGCTCAAATAAGTCAGCCTCGTGTCGGTAGATTTACTGGCGCGTAAAAAGAACTCCTGCGATTCTAAATTACAGCACCTCAGCGCCTCCAGAAACAGTAAGAGTAGTTAGTGGGACGTAAAGCAAATAACATTACCGGTATTATTATTATCAGGTCATTAGGAGCTGAAAGGCAGGGAAGAAAATAGTAAAATATGCGTGGTGTAGGAGGAAACAAAATGAAATGTACTTCACCCGTGCCTACATCGCTCGCAGTAGTTTACTACAGGATAGTATGCGTAAGACAAGAACCAGGTCTCTTTGCGATGAGTCAGGTGTATCTTCGTATTGTGGTTAGCACTAGAGGACAAAGTGTGACAAACAGGTTTTGTGTATAAACATCAAACATGCACAGCAACAGACACACACACGCAATGTACCCAAACCAGTACAGTGTAGAATGAAGAACTGCCATGCTGTGTTCAAGGTCAATATCTAGCGTTTTAACAAGCACGTCTTCCGTGTGTTGTGTTCAGCTTGCGCCACGTACAAGGCAATCGCGAACTGAAACTCTAGATTTATAATTTTTGTTACCGGTACTTCAATTTTTCTGCTCGGATTTATGAGAATATCGAACTATCGAGACTCAAAAGACTACATCGATTGAGAACTGAATTCCCAACTCAATACGCTGCAGAAATGGTGTATCATCTGACATACCAATGTGAAACACGTAGCAATTGTTCAAGTGACCTCCCTGGACTACTCTGCAGGCTTCACTTCTCCGTACCCGGCGAGTTGGCCATGCGGTTAGGAGCGCACAGCTGTGAGCTCGCATCCGGGAGATTGGGGCTTCGAACCCCAATGTCGGCAGCCGTGAAGATGGTTTTCCGTGGTTTCCCAAGTTCACAACAGGCATTGCGGGGGTTGAACCTTCATTAAGGCCACGACCACTTTCTTACCATTCCTAGGCCTTTCTTGTCCGATTGTCGCCATAAGACCTCTCTGTGTTGGTGGGACGTAAAGCAACTAACAAAAGAAAATCACTTCTCCGATTCCAGTCTTCCGTAATATCCATTGGAGATCTGGCGGGCCATTTGATGGGTCCATGTAGTTCTATTCGCCATAGACCAAAGGACTGATCCAAATGATCACGCAGTAAGCGGCTTATATCAGGTGGTGGACCATCGTGTAAAAACCACATGTTTCGGCGTAGTCGAAACGGAGCGTCCTCTGAAAGCTCTAATAACGTACCTATGAGGAACTCCAGGTAAGATACCCCTATGAACTGTGCAGGTAAGATGATGATAATAATGTCATTGGCTTTACGTCCCACTAACTACTTTTCACGGTTTTCGGAGACGCGGATTTGCAGGAATTTAGTACCATAGGAGTTCTTCACGTACCAGTAAATCTACTGACACACGGCTGACGTATTTGAGCACCTTGTCAAGTCTGGACTCAGAAGGCCAGTGCCTCAACCGTCTGAGCCACTCAGCCCGGCAAGATGATTGGTGCAGCACTGCGTAAAGTGCTGGCCTTCTGAACCCAACTTGGGAGGCTTGGTCTTGGCTCAGTCCGGTGGTATTTGAAGGTGCTCAAATACGTCAGTCTCGTGTCTGTAGATTTATTTGCATTAAAAGATACTGCGATAAAAAAATTCTGGCATTTCAGCGTCTCCGAAAACCGTGAAAATTAGTTAGTGGAACGTAAAGATATTATTATTATTATTATTATTATTATTATTATTATTATTATTATTATTATTATTAGTAGTAGTAGTAGTAGTAGTAGTAGTAGTAGTAATATTATTTTTACGGAAGTTCTAATTAAACGGGTCCATTACAGTCATCATTTTACCTATCGGTACTTGCTGTTCAGTAATAAGCCTTCCGTCCGCCTCTGTGGTGCAGTGGTTAGTGTGATTAGCTGCCACCCCCGAAGCTCGGGTTCGATTTCCAGCTCTGACAAGAAATTTGAAAAGTGGTGCGAGGGCTGGAACGGGGTCCACTTAGCCCCGGGAGGTGAAATGAGTAGAGGTGGTCCGATTCCCACCTCAGCCATCCTGAAAGTTGTTTCCCGTAGTTCCCCCCTTCTCCAGGCAAATGCCGGGATGGTACTTAACTTAAGGCCACGGCCACTTCCTTCCCTCTTCCTTGTCTATCCTTTCCAATCTTCCCATACCCCCGCAAGGCCCCTGTTCAGCATAGCAGGTGAGGCCGCCTGGGTGAGGTACTGGTCATTCTCCCCAGTTGTATCCCCGATCCAATGTCTCACGCTCCAGGACACTACCCTTGAGGCGGTAGAGGTGGGATCCCTTGCTGAGTCCCATGAAAAACCAACCCTGGAGGGTAAACAGATTAGGAAAAAGAAGAATAAGCCTTCTGTTAGAAAAGCCCGGCGGCAATTCCACAGTAGGTCTTTTTCGTTCGAGCAATGTTCACGATGGATGCAACTACGGTTTTTGAAATTTGTCTCATTAATAACAATTTCACTGAATACTTATAGCCTTTTCTTTCAGTGTCCACCGTCCTTTCAATGACCTAAAAAGTTTATGAATAAGCATCGACAACCCGCATTGTCTATTGTCAGAAATTCATCGTAGACTGTCGCAATAACAGCACAGAAATGTTGCGCCCATATTTCATTTACTTATTAACCATTTCCTTTCATTTTGTCAGCTTGGATCACTGAGTAATGCCATTGACGTTTAAAAATCGCACACAAATACACAACACTTGATTCGCACGTATGTGCTTGTACGGATCTTCGACGTCACTGTAAGGATTCTGTGTACTTTTCACACAGAGTACCCTACACCGGTTTTCGAGTACAGCAAGTGACCTGGCACGTGAGTCATCCTCTTCTACTTGCCAAGCCTTTAGGGGAAGTGCACAACAACATGTGTTGGCCTGCGATAAGAAACAGGTTCAACAAGCTCTATACTCGGCTACTGTACTTCCGCTACGCGTGGACAGAATGACATCACCGGCGTATCCTGCTACGGCCGTTCAAAACACATTAGGTCCTGAAATATTTGGCTCAATTATGGGCAAACTAATAGGACAAGGTAAAAAGTACATAGCATATATTATGAGATGTATTTTTCTTAGCCGACTAGCTTAATATCTGCACGTATACACCTAACATCCTGTATAATAGGTAATATACGTATTCTGTAAAAGAATAATGGGTCTACCAGAATGTACAGCAAACTATGGAGCTAGAAGAATATGCGAAGGTATCAGCATCCGAGTAGATATGACGGGGACAGTAGTAAGATATTGGTTTAGATTAAGAAGGGCAGATGAGGGATAAATATCAAATCTGGCATAGCAACACCAGATGAAATATCTAGATGTAGATTATTGGCCGATGAAAGTGAAAAGCATGTTAGACAGACGAGGAATGGGAGAATACTGGGATAAAGAGATGCGCTGTCAAGAGAATATATTTTTCAAGAAAGTAAAGATCAGAGTGAAGGGCATTGTGAAGCAGATGATTAAGATAGAATTTGAGACTAAACAAACATAATCAGAATTTTGTAAATTTATCCAAAGTATGTAAATAAGGAAAGAAAGACTCCCAAACGGAGAAATAAGTGATGTGGTCTGGTGGCTAATGGGTTATATAAAAATAAGGGGCTGAGAGAGAAACATAACGAAAATCTTTGTTTATTCGTTGGAGAAATAACGGACGAGGTTTATCTATTGAGAGTATGTAGGGGAACTGATGCACCTAGAATTAAATATTTGGGTGGTGAATATAAATCCAAACTAGAGAGAGAGAAAGAATTCTATACAATTGCTAAATTGTTAAACAAAGTATAGATCACACGTGACGAATAGCAAAGATTTTGTATTTGAAGAAGTATGCGGCAATAGGAAATTAGAACAAGAATAGCACTACCTGTAAGTATGATTGTATTGTTGTTGTCACTGTTAATGTGTTAAATTGCATATGAATCTGCTTAGCTTGCAATAGATGAAATGTATCTTCCTCGGCTGCTGGAATTTCATAGTTGTAGGTTGAGAATTCACGGTGTCTATTGCAAGCTAAGGAGAAATCTGTTCGGAGTCAAAAGAAAACAAACACTCCCCCTTATTTATAATCAGGGTAAGATACGTGCTATCCTAGACAATAAACCATTGTTAATGCCTAGGACAAAAATTATTAATTTTCCTTTTTTAAACAACAATTTAGATTAGGTGTAAATACTAATTAGGTGTAACTGGAATGTTTAAGGTAATAATAGATAAAATTTAAATGTAATGAGAAAAGCATTCATGCATCAGAATGATATGAAATGCAAAAAATGATCACTCTCTCCCCAGTTCCACGCGATCCGAAACTAGGGGGTGGGACTATACTATTCTACTCTAGCCATTTTCATAAAGTACCTGTATTTCATGGAGATTCGTGAAAGTGTCTATTATTTCGAAATAGCAATCAAACCTTTCGTGATCGAGATGTACTTTCATGTCACAGGACCAAGTTTGAAGAATGTAGCTGTGCATTAGATGTGCAAAAGTATTTAGGAAACTGTGATAAATCTATATAAATAAAATTGTTTCTGTTTGTCTGTTTGTCTGTCTGTTTGTCTGTTCCACCATCACGTCGAAACGGCTGGATAGATCTCAACCAAACTTCATATTTAGAGTATACTGACCCCGGGGAAGGTTTCGATATGCATATCATTTTAAAATATTTGAAAAGACGGGGGTTTTATAGGAAAAACGGTTTTCCTCAATTTTCTCTTATACTATTATAGGCAAAATATCGAATTTGTCGTATAAGGACGAGACAAAGCTCAATTTAATCCTCTTGACGCAAAGAACAAAACTCGGTAAGCCCTACGGGCCCGAAAACCATGTTTTAAGGCCCTAAAACCAACCGTTACGGAGATATTGGCACCACACTACCCCTGCTCTAGGAATCGGATAAAGAAATGAACTGCCGTAACCATGGCAACGTCAGCTCCAGGATTCTAGAGCAGTGAGATTATGCATGTACGTTTGGGCATAGCTGTCAACCAAAATAGGTACAAATAAGACTTAATATCTGGGAAAAAAATATACTGTTGTGTAAGGCACTCATAGGACTCCTTTGGGCGGGGATGGAAAGGGGGTGAAGAACGAGTGTAAAAATCTATATAAATAAAATTGTTTCTGTTTGTCTGTCTGTTTGTCTGTTCCACCATCACGTCGAAACGGCTGGATAGATCTCAACCAAACTTCATATTTAGAGTATACTCCTCCCGGGGAAGGTTTCGATATGCATATCATTTTAAAATCTTTGAATACACGGGGGGTTTATAGGAAAACCAGAATGGTTTTTCCACCATCACGTCGAAACGGCTGGATAGATCTCAACCAAACTTCGTATTTAGAGTATACTCCTCCCGGGGAAGGTTTCGATATGCATATCATTTTAAAATCTTTGAATACACGGGGGGTTTATAGGAAAACCAGAATGATTTTTCCACCATCACGTCGAAACGGCTGGATAGATCTCAACCAAATTTCATATTTAGAGTATACTCCTCCCGGGGAAGGTTTCGATATGCATATCATTTTAAAATCTTTGAATACACGGGGGGTTTATCGGAAAACCAGAATGGTTTTTCCACCATCACGTCGAAACGGCTCGACAGATCTCAACCAAATTTCATATATACAGTATACTCATCCCGGGGAAGGTTTCGATATGCATGTCATTTTAAAATCTTTGAATACACGGGGGGTTTATAGGAAAACCAGAATGGTTTTTCCACCATCACGTCGAAACGGCTGGATAAATCTCAACCAAACTTCATATTTAGAGTATACTCATCCCGGGGAAGGTTTCGATATGCATATCATTTTAAAATCTTTGAATACACGGGGGGTTTATAGGAAAACCAGAATGGTTTTTCCACCATCACGTCGAAACGGCTGGATAGATCTCAACCAAACTTCGTATTTAGAGTATACTCCTCCCGGGGAAGGTTTCGATATGCATATCATTTTAAAATCTTTGAATACACGGGGGGTTTATAGGAAAACCAGAATGATTTTTCCACCATCACGTCGAAACGGCTGGATAGATCTCAACCAAATTTCATATTTAGAGTATACTCATCCCGGGGAAAGTTTCGATATGCATATCATTTTAAAATCTTTGAATAGACGGGGGTTTATAGGAAAACCACAATGGTTTTTCCACCATCACGTCGAAACGGCTGGATAGATCTCAACCAAACTTCATATTTAGAGTATACTCCTCCCGGGGAAGGTTTTGATGTGCATATCATTTTAAACTCCTTGAAAACACGTTGGAGTTATAGGAAAACCAAAATGGTTTTTCCACCATCACGTCGAAACGGCTGGATAGATCTCAACCAAATATCATATTTAGAGTATACTCCTCCCGGCGAAGGTTTCGATATGCATATCATTTTAAAATATTTGAATACACGGGGGGTTTATCGGAAAACCAGAATGGTTTTTCCACCATCACGTCGAAACGGCTCGACAGATCTCAACCAAATTTCATATATACAGTATACTCATCCCGGGGAAGGTTTCGATATGCATGTCATTTTAAAATCTTTGAATACACGGGGGGTTTATAGGAAAACCAGAATGGTTTTTCCACCATCACGTCGAAACGGCTGGATAGATCTCAACCAAACTTCATATTTAGAGTATACTCATCCCGGGGAAGGTTTCGATATGCATATCATTTTAAAATCTTTGAATACACGGGGGGTTTATAAGAAAACCAGAATGGTTTTTCCACCGTCACGTCGAAACGGCTGGATAGATCTCAACCAAATTTCATATTTAGAGTATACTCATCCCGGGGAAGGTTTCGATATGCATATCATTTTAAAATCTTTGAATACACGGGGGGTTTATAGGAAAACCAGAATGGTTTTTCCACCATCACGTCGAAACGGCTGGATAGATCTCAACCAAATTTCATATTTAGAGTATACTCATCCCGGGGAAGGTTTCGATATGCATATCATTTTAAAATCTTTGAATACACGAGGGGTTTATACGGAAACCAGTATGGTTTTTCCACCATCACGTCGAAACGGCTGGATAGATCTCAACCAAACTTCATATTTAGAGTATACTCTTCCCGGGGAAGGTTTCGATACGTATATCATTTTAAAATCTTTGAATACACGGGGGTTTATAGGAAAACCAGAATGGTTTTTCCACCATCACGTCGAAACGGCTGGATAGATCTCAACCAAATTTCAAATTTAGAGTATACTCATCCCGGGGAAGGTTTCGATATGCATATCATTTTAAAATCTTTGAATACACGGGGGTTTATAGGAAAACCAGAATGGTTTTACCACCATCACGTCGAAACGGCTGGATAGATCTCAACCAAACTTCATATTTAGAGTATACTCATCCCGGGGAAGGTTTCGATATGCATATCATTTTAAAATCTTTGAATAGACGGGGGTTTATAGGAAAACCAGAATGGTTTTTCCACCATCACGTCGAAACGGCTCGATAGATCTCAAACAAGTTTCATATTTAGAGTATACTCATCCCGGGGAAGGTTTCGATATGCATATCATTTTAAGATCTTTGAATACACGGGGGGTTTATAGGAAAACCAGAATGGTTTTTCCACCATCACGTCGAAACGGCTGGATAGATCTCAACGAAATTTCATATTTAGAGTATACTCATCCCGGGGAAGGTTTCGATATGCATATCATTTTAAAATCTTTGAATAGACGGGGGTTTATAGGAAAACCAGAATGGTCTTTCCACCATCACGTCGAAACGGCTCGATAGATCTCAACTAAACTTCATATTTAGAGTGTATTCATCCCATGGAAGGTTTCAATATGCATATCATTTTAAAATCTTTCAATAGACGGGGAGTTTATAGGGAAACCAGAATGGTTTTCCTCCATTTTCTCTTATACTATTGATTTTCTGTAAGCTTCGTTTACCGTACGTGAAACGTCTCGTCATTATAAACAACTTTCGTTATGTTCATAGTTTACCTTACTCTTTACATGACGGAGAAATTTACAATTTTCTGCTCGTACCATGCTCTGCATTGAGTAACCGACAGACCGACAACGAACCTACAGGTTACCATGGCAACGTCTCTGACTGCATGCCAGCAGGGAAGTAACGTTTTGCCATTTTCCTCACCATGCTTTTAAATTCGTGGTTGTTCCTTAGGTAGAAGGCAGGAGAGGCGTCAATTGGCCTATCTGCGGGATATTGGCGGAATATCGTTGGATGTTATAACCGCCTTCGAATAGATTAAGTAATAACACCATTAGTCATCTTCTTATTTTTTGTTTACCTAGGAATCACTGGACCTAAATTTCTCCTCTGTTACCGCTTTATTATATCCATAACTCACACTAGCATAATTTATTGAGGGTCATTTGATTTTCCAATACATTAACTAGGCATTTACATATTTGTCGTTTTCCGGCTGTCCTCAGTTATAATCCATTTTCTATTACTTTCAACTCTCTTAACTGTACTATTTTCTTCCTTAATTACGCCGTATGTACGCGAATGCTACAAACTACTGGATGTATTCCCACCAATACTCATATTTAGAATACACCTGTCCTTGATAGGTTTTAGGGCAAATATTGTTTCTAAATCCCTGAACTGACTTGGGGTTTATACGAAACCGAAACAGTGATTTTGCACTTCCACAAAATATACACAACCAACGTTAATTTAAATCTACCTGCCTTGGTAGAAATGTTTTTCTAAACCTTCTCATGTGCATCATTTCGATATGAGGATTAATAAGGGAGATATCATTAACGGACCGTTTTTCTGTACAAGTCCCAACGGACTTAACTCTCGAGCGGGTGCGTGTAAAGCGTATTCCTTACAACTTGAAAACTACTGAAGACATTCGAACCAAAATTCATATTTAGCATCCACCTGTCCAAAGGTAGGTTTTAAACGTAAATAACATTTCATGTTCCGGAATGGACTGGCGGTTTATAGGGAATCGAAATGGTGATTTTACTCTTCCACAATATATACAGAACAAGACCAACCTGACTGGAAATCGACCAAACGTGATGGAATTCTACCTCTAAACCTTTTTTTCATGTGCATTTTTTCGTCAGGAGGATTAATAAGGGAGATATCATGAATGGTCAGTTTTGCAGGTTAAGTCCAGCGGACATAGCCAAAAAGGTGTTTTACATGGAGCAGATTCCTTATCTACATAAATCAAATCGTAACGACTGTGTGCCTCTACACTGACTATTTTGGCGAAATTTTCGTACAGCTTTCCGTTTAAGGGGTAATATTGACCATCTGCATAATTTTTGGTTTAGTTTCCTGAAAGTCCTAATTTTTACCCGCCTCGCTCAAAATCCAGATTGCGGCATAATCTGCCAGAAGAAAAAGAAGATAATTGAAATTTGACAAAATTATACGTTTTAGCCTATAACGAACGGAAAACATCCTAGATCATTAAATTTTTCACTTTTTATCCGCGAAGAATATAGAAATATGCAGGCAATTTTAATGATGGTGCAGACCTTCGGAAATTCCTATCACATAACTGATTGCACAATATTCGTTCAATTTGGAATGATCTACAACCTTGGTCTTATGACTTTTTGCCGTATCTGTATCCCTTTTACGTTTGATTTTTCTCTATTAATGGATGTTAAGTCAATTTGGAATTTTCACATGCATAATTCATACCTTCGATTACTTATATGAAATACAGAATCATCAAACTCTTCACGAAAATTGGCCCACCCAGTAGCCATATATCAGCCAAATGCTATGTATGTAGCTGTCACATAATTATCCGAAAAGTAATGTAATGTGAGATAATCTTACAAGAACGTTACCCTGTTCCACGTTTCTAACTCAATCTGACCCAAGAATAGATGACATATCATAGGACCAGGCATTTAGGCCACTAAATCCGGCGTGTCTTATGGTATAATCCTTTGTCGATATGACGTACGTTTAGTAGCAGTTAATCTGTAAATGAAGGTCTTCAATATTGTAAACACGCATATACTTTCGTATGTCGATTTGTAGTGATCGAGAAAGGGTTGGTCTGCTATTGTAATCAGTACTCCCCACACCGACTTTGTGTGTCATACTTTGACTGGCAGTATGAAAGGGTTCCTTCTCCAACTCCTGTGTAACTGTCATTAGTAAGGAAGGTCTACAATTGTAATGAATAGTTCACTTCTCGATTTGACTTGCAGAAGGCAAGTGAGCATGCAGTTTTGTTTAAAACTCCCCTACCCGATTGTGTTTGGCAGTAGGCAAGGGTGCCCGCCATTATAAAGAAATGTCCTCATGTAAAATGTGACTGGCATTAGGCATAGTGGCCTGCTATTTTGATGGAAACTCACCAACTTGGTGTGACTGGCAGTAAGCTGGCTGGAAGTAGGAAAATGGGCCTGGCATTATAATGATAACTGCACAACTCAGTTTCGAGTGATAGTAGGGTAATTGCCTGCCATTATAATAAAAACTGTAATCTGTCTGGAAGTAGGAAAGGGGGGCAGCCATTTTAACGAAAACTCCCCAAATCGATTCTGTGCGCATAGTAGGCAATGGGGCCTGCAATTATAATGTAAACTTCCCAACTCGATTGTGAATGGCAGTAGGCAAGTGAGCCTGTCGTTATATCACAAATCCATAACAAACACTTTACATTGGAAACAACGTACGGGGACCTCCCCATGCTCTTTCTCGGATAACGCTAAGAGACATGCAATTTTAAAACAATCTTATTTACTACATGCACACTATTTACTTCGATATTCGAATACAATGTAGAATACCGTAGCGAAGCACGGGTACATTCGCTAGTATGGAATATGAACAGTGGAATGACACGAGTTATCTCTATATCCACATCCAGTTTCCAGTCATTCGACTGGGTTAGGAATGGAATGAATGAAGACCCCGTCTAGCGGCGAGGATAGGAATTGTGCCGGCTGCCGAAGCCTGTCGCACTTCTCTGGGACAATGATTAATGAGTGGCAGATGAAATGAAATGTTGTTGGAGAGTGTTTCTGGAATGAAATATGACAGGGAAAGCCGGAGTACTCAGAGAAAACCTGTCCCGCCTCCTGTCCAGCACAAATCTCACATTGAGTGACCAGGATTTGAACCACGGAACCCAGCGGTGAGAGGTCGACGCGCTGCCACCTGAGCCACAGGTGCTCCGAGTTATCTCTATATAATATAATATAATATAATATAATATAATATAATATAATATAATATAATATAATATAATATAATATAATATAATATAATATAATATAATATAATATAATATAATATAATATAATATAATATAATATAATATCATAAATGTAGGCTATGAGTATAATTCCAACATCATCTCCTAAACCACAACAACCACTCCTACCCTCCCCCATCCCTAGGAGTGGCATATAAACTGATCAAATGTATAGAGTTCAGGGTTACTGAGACGAAGATTGACGCTTCAGATGCCATTTAATAAATGTTCAGCCCCAATCGACATATGGGTGAGAAGGGGTTAAAAAGAGAATGCCCAAATATGATCGAGATTATGGACTAATGTGTACATATGTTAAAGCATAGCTGTCAAGCAAACTTGGCACAGATAATATGACTATCCGAAACCCGGATATTTAGCGAGTTTGTTAAGCGAAAACTCAGAACAACGCAAAGATCTATGGAACGGTTCATGCTAGGCCTCACCAAGAAAAACAGGAAGAGAGCAGATTACATCAGGCAGTCACAAAGGTCAGTGACATTTTAGAAAGGGTGTTTACCCTAAAATGGCAGTGGGCAGGCCTTGTTGCTCGGAGAACTGATGGTAGGTGGACAAAGCTTGTGCTTGAGTGGAGTCCGAAAGATCATCTGAGACCTATAGTCCAGTCAAGATGTATATCCGTGCTTGTAAAAGGTCCGGTCGTTCTGAATTTTTCATATGTTGTTAGGGCCTAAACCAATATTAAAAACCCAGATATGCAATTTCTAAAGTGCTGTGCGAGTGGCGGTGTACCCAAAAATCCATAAAATTTCGGACTTTTTTCAGGTTTTTCTCAATATCTCAGCCAAGGAAGGGTTTGACCTGTATCGTCACTCTATGTACTTTTAAAGTAGACTAAAGTTGCTACAATTTGAGATCAGCGAGAGCTCTATACTGCCGTTGGTTCCCAAGATACAGTTCTTCGAATATAGGCAATTTTTTCCAAAAAGTGCTTTTCGAAATGGTCACTTATTTTGTGAAATATCTTCTAAAATACGCATCCCACGTCAAATATTATACAAAATGAAGTTGTAGTAAATTTAATTAGCTTTAATTTGAGACCATACTGGTACCTATAGGTCCAGCAGTTCTCTCAAAAGTGGCAGATAACCAAAAAGAGTCATAAGTGGGTTTTGGGGGGAAATGAAAGTATACTGTTCTCAGGTCTTTTTATGGTTTTATTTATCAAACAGTTAATTTTTATTGTTAAAAATTGTTTGATGAAAAACGAATTACTTCATCATCAATCATTGTTATACGGTATAGACCTACATACTAAAATGCTTGTACGAACATCATGGTACCTACTATAAGGACAAATTACATTTACACAAAAATGAAAACATATGAATCATGCAGGTATTGCGTTTTGCCGGCCCCGTGGTGTAGGAGTAGGTGCCTGCCTCTCGCCCGGGGGGCCCGGGTTCGATTCCCGGCCAGGTCAAGTATTTTCGCTCGACCTGAGAGCTGATTCCTGGTCCACTCCGCCTACGTGATTAGAATTTAGGAGCTATATGACGGTGAGATGGCGGTACCGGTCTCGAAAGCCCAGAATAACCGCCGAGAGAGTGCGTCGTGCTGACCACTCGACGCCTCGTAATCTGCAGGCCTTCGGGATGAGCAGCGGTCGCAGGGGAGGCCAAGGCCCTTTCAAGGGCGTTAAGTGCCGTGTCTTTTTTAGGTTTTGTGTTTTGGTTGCCAAATCATGCCTTTCTTTTCATCTTAGATGTCCCGAGCTTGGACTCGCATGAAGTTCGTGTCTCGATGGTTGTGATGGACGCTGGGAGAGGCGCCCAGTCTCTAGTCGGGTCATCTTCATCGTCCAAGGATTTCAGTTCCACGTCCGGGACGTTAATGCAAAATTTGCCACCGCATGACTGGCAGAGGACTGAGCAGTGGATCCCAGCCTTTCTGCACTAGCAGCTCACAGAGCACTCTTTCTTGCATTTACATGAAATTTTTAGCAGAAAGGCAGGGGGTGCGGGATCCATGGTAGTGGGAATGGGGGAGAGTCCCTGAAAAGACAGCTTCCACCCCCAATCAGTGGGATTCAAGTTGACTCCCCGCCACTTCTGCACTTGGAGGTAGCACCTTGCTGTATGGTGGCCAGCGGCATCTTCCGTCGGTGGTAAACGGGCGAAGTTTATACTCGTTGAAGTGACAAACGTCTTATACCTCAGGAAATCCAAAGTATCCTCGATGTCAGCCCCATATAGAGCCACAAAACACTTGATGCCTGCTTCTCTCATGGCTTGCGGGGTGGGGTCTGGCCGAAGGATGACCTCCACTTGTTCAGCAAGTGGTTCACTCTTGCTCAGGAGTGTGGTGATTTTGGTCTTTCCTTGCCCAAATGGTGCTGATGGGGTATCGCACCCGGTAAACGCGTTGGTGAATAGTACCATCCTTGGTGATCGCTGAGAGTCCTGGTGGTTGTAGCAGGTCGTGACAGCAATCAGCTTCACCCTTCGTGCTCTTCTGAAGGTAGGTGTTTTTCTCTTCAGCACCTAAACCATAGAGAGAAGAACGAGCAGGTCGACGTCTTCTCCAACTATGACGACTCAATCGGCTACTGCTCTTTTTGAAAGCGCTGTCATGAAGATCTCTCGATCCGCATCATCTTCGGCAACAGCCACTTCTACTCTCTCCTTCTGAAAGGCGTCACAAAGAAGAGTTATTAGGCGTCTCTTGTTGTTCTCATTGTCCAATACATTCTCTTGAGCAATTTGAATTACTGTGGATTCATCGAACATCTATTTGTAGCTGGAATGAGCTGCGTAGCTGTTTTGATGGTTTTTGGTAGCATCTTCGGAGTAGCCGTCAGAAACGATGGGGACTTCGTTCCTAAAGTGGTTACGGACGTAGGTGTTATAACGCGCCAAAAGTACTCGAACTGCTCTCTTCCGCTGCCACCCGACCTTGTGCAAGGGGCGGCCACCATCCAAAACGATGTGAGTGCTGGCATCTATGGGCGTGTGTCTGGAAAGAGGAGTGAAGGCAGAGTTGGAAGATGATTTTTTGCCATTGCGCATCTCCTGTTCACTAGGGGAAGATCACCGGACAGATGGGATAAAGACATCCGTAAGATTACTGGGATCAGTTGGAAGACATCGCTCAAGACCGTCCTAGATGGAGAGACCTCATGAAAACCTACCTTGCTTCGGATTTAAAGAGGCCACATCGTTAAAACGATTGAATATTTCTGATAGTGATAGTGACTATCCGAAAAATATACTGTGGGTGTAAGACACAATTAGCATCGCTAGAAGTTTAGGTAGAACATGTTGAATTATAAAAATAATACAAACCGACCAATATTAATATAGAATCAGAGGTTTTCGAGGTCACTGATATGAAAAGTGGCACTCGGGAAGTCATTCAAGTCCCAGTTCAGTCCCAATCGGCATAAGGGGTGAGAAGGAGTGAAAAAAGGAACTGTCGGAAATGACAGAGATTACAGATGAATGTGTGTAGCTCTTAACCATACTTGATACTCATATTAATTAACTTTGTGTCCCCCGCACGGGCGGAAAACCAGTCCACATGCAAGGTGCCACCCCTACAACTACTGTCCGGCCGTGTCATCCCCCTGGTGAGGAAAGAAGCCGTCCTCCCCTGGATGACACGCCCGGCCCTGTGCCGTGGGGCCCAAAAAGAAGACCCCACATACCCTAGCATCTAGCTAATTCCTCAACATTCCTTTTGTGGCAGGCCACATGTTGGCGGAAACGAAGCCCCTCCCGTCCTCTTCCGGTTATGTCCTACCCTCCACTCTTCCATTTCCCCCTACAACCTCTTACCATACATAATTACTAGTTTACATATACTCTCACTAGTATAACCTCTCACTACTAAAGGAAAGTCTAGCATTCCATCACTCTCTTTACAAACTTAGTTAGCCCCCAGAGTCTTGTGGTTCTACACTAACATAATTGATTACAAATGATCCCCAAGTAGGCCAACGTTCCTGCCTACTCCAGACTGGCTGAGTCAGCTAGCCAGCTATTACTTCCATACTATAAACACTTCGTACCTGACATACTGTACAACCTCAGCTGACTCAGCTATAGCTGTTCTACTGTTGCTGAGTGCGTGTTCTCCTTCTCCTTACTTCTCAACTTGCTTATAAACATAGTCTACCTTCTACATATCAAATAAGCACTTGCAAGTCCTTTTTAAAATTCATCTCCACAAATGAGTCCACGCCACCGAAACTTAGCTTTTAGAACATCCTTATAAATGTATGTACTTACTTCTTTTAACTTGTTCCACATAATATTTTGACAGCACATAATATTTATTCAAGTCCCCTTCTCTTTCCCATTCAAGAATCACCCAACCTAAGATTATTGTTCATTCCCCTGTTCTAATAACTATCGCTTGCTGTTACTCAAAAGTTTACCATATAACCTGTTCTGTATCTTTGCATCTACATATTAAGTGTGGACCGTTACTCATTTCCCCACATAATATACATGAGGACTTATGCTTACCCTTAATCCACCATTTACTCTTACATAAACCCATAAGCCACCACAGTAAGCCTCCTCTCTTCAATCTATCTTCATTCCGAATATTTGACACTGTCACTTGCATTACCTCATTACAACACTAAATATCCTCTATTACTACTTTCTTCTAACAGCCTCTGTCTTTGAACAACTCTAATCCTCCTTATTGTGGTTAGGTCATTAATTTTAAAATGAAACTGAATTAAAATATACATGAAATAAGATAATCGTCGGACTATTTACTCTCACTTAGTACTTGCCTGATTACTTACACATACAATTGTTGATGGCGTCTGCCACAAATAAACGTAACGATAATATAATGAGTACCTTTAATATCTCTAGGGTGTGAGGTAATAAGCTTTTTTTCTTTGATATTTGCTTTACGTCGCGCCGACACAGATAGGTCTTATGGCGACAATGGGACAGGAAAGGACTAGGAGTGGGAAGGAAACGGCCGTGGCCTTAATTAAGGTACAACCCCAGCATTTGCCTGGTGTGAAAATGGGAAACCACGGAAAACCATTTTCAGGGCTGCCGACAGTGGGGTTCGAACCTACTATCTCCCGAATACTGGATACTGGCCGCAATTAAGCGACTGCAGCTATCGAGCTCGGTGGTAATAAGCTTAATTTGACACCATAACATATAGGTTCTGGGAAAAGGAGATTGTCATTTGGTTTCCTCATTAAAATTTGACGTTATCTAATCTAGTATTGAAATAAAATAATTGTCTTTGATACTAAACAAAATATTTTGTTTAAATTTATAATTGAAATGGCAAGAATTGTTGCGATAATATAGATGATAATACAAAATTCTGAAATTACAACTTAAAGAAACTCTAGGCATTAAATTTGAAATCTTCTTGACCGGATATTTGAAAGTTGTACAAGAAATTTATCCCTCACTGGTACACTTAATTGTACCTTGAACACATTGAGTGTTATTACGACGTATTCCCTTGAATTGGTATCAGCTGTAGGTATCTCAAGCCTAATTTAGTGATGTATCATTTTAGTTTCACAAACGAGATATAGCTTGGCTTGAAATTATGTTCACACTTTACAAACAACTTTGCAAGTAATTCACTGATAACTGTCAGTCTGCATTACAGCAAATCAGTATTCGGCTGTCACCGAAACGACACAAGAACTGGATCGAACAGATACACGAAACACACTTCGATCATATAATCCATTTGATCACTGATGATTACGTATCCATGTCACTGTTCTATCTTCAACTGACTGATGAACAACTGTTGCCTCACTCTCCAAATGACTGACTACCTCACTGTTTACCATCCCTCTCCTTCCAATTGACTACAACACTCCATGGCAAGTCTCTCCAACTCACGCTATAGGATTCACCTTTAGATATAGACACTAGTTGTCACAGCCACGTCATCTCGAAAAGAGTACATGATGTCACTCCCACCCAGCTCCAAAGTGTTGCAGACTGTGATGAAAGAGCCCCAGGAAAAATAGGAACTCTCTAAATATTATCTCATGCTGCTAAATGCATACAATGACAGAGCGATGACTCGATAGTAACTGCAAAAGTATTGCGCCATAGTTGTAATATTTTAAATGTAGTATCACAAATAATATATCCATATCTGATATTAGGCAGTAAGTCTCACTCTACATTTTTTGATGTTAACACACACACACACACACACGCGCACACACATATATATATATATATATATAAATATTGTACCCGTCTAAATGGTGCCTCAGTTAATTTGGGAAAGATGGGAAAATTTTATTACGGAATATTGGTTTACGAGACCGCGTGTATCAGCTGTTACCGTGCCGTGCCGATGGGAGCCAGTCGAAAGTAGGTCAACAGCTGTTGAAGGCTGCCAGCGCACGCAGTTACGTCACCTGACACACTGACAGACGAGAGGGGAGATTATTCTCGAAAATCCACTCAAAGCTGTGAAAGACGAATCACGGCGCATTATGGCCAACAGCCAATGGAAATAAAGGAAGGTGCTAGAAAATCTTAGGATTTTTCTAGAACAAAGTCGATGAAGAGTCCATTGTGAAACACCGAACAGTATAGAAGAGTACCTTACGAAACGACGACCAGAATAATTTTGAGGAAAGTCGTACAGTCGTATTCTTACGGAGAAGATGAACAGTGCATTCTCTACGGAAAAGAAGAGTATTTGCAGACGACGTTAATACCTGTATAATTCTCGTAAGGCACAACCATTGCTTTGAGTGCCCGTGCAACTTGTCGTTAGCTCCATGCAGTATTCAGCGGGTTTATTATAGCCGCACATTTTCCCGTGTTGAACTTGCTGAACCGCAGACAGTTCGTGTGTTCATTGAAGCCGAGTTTTATAATAGAAACTCATGGAATGTTCCGTTGGACATTATAAAGGAAAGGCACGACCGTAAGGGAATATTCGAAAAGTAATCTGGCCTTTAAACATCGTAATAACCAATAATATTATTTGTCAGCTTTAAGACGTATCGTAACTAGGTGACTGTGTTTGGAAGTCGAAGCTGGTAGTAAACCTGGACCTGAAAATACATCGTTGCACCAGTTAAGTGTTGTGAATAATATAGTGAGTTACAACTAGTGTGGATCCTATTGTTAATACAGAATTTTAGTTTCAGCTATCTCCGTGAAACTTAGCAGCCAAGATGCAACGAACACGGGGAAAAGCTTGGAATTTTCCGGAACTTTGCTGGAGTAGTACGACGATGCTGGACGTAGCCATAGTCATGATAGATTAGACTCCAGTGTGCACGCCAACACGATGACATTGCACACCTGTAAACCATCATAGCTGAGGAAGAGGACATCGACGCCCATAGCAGCATCCCGACGCCACGAATTTTCATCGGAACTATAAGTGCCGCTGTAAAATTTCTTCTCTTTTAGTAGATGCCTAGTAGATTGTATTCTTGCTTAGAGGAATGTTGTTTGTTTTTTTAGTAATGTTGTACTTAATGGTGATGGTAGAGTATTCATTCCTTCGTTGATTTGTGATTTCAATATTGTTCTATCTTTGCATTTTCTTGGAATAATGGTTTCCTTTTTTCGAATTCGGTGATGAGTAATCCCTGTTGCCAGTGAGTTTACAAGGTCAGAAGTAATCACGATCTTCAAAAGGACATTATAAGGGATTAAGACCTAATAATAACGAGAATAATAATAAAAAATAAAATAAGGTAATAATAATCATGACAAAGAGGATGTGATTAAATAGGAGTAAATTGTGATTAAATCGTAATCTTAAAAAGCTCTTAGACATGTATGATGTTTGATACTAGAAGGGAAGGTAATCGACGAGTAATAGGAACAACTCATCGAGAGAACGTTCTAGGAGCCATTGTAGGAAATAAAAATAATTTTAATAATAATAATGAAGGTCGGAAAATTTTAACGAGTTGTTGAGAAAATTGAGCGATCATTGTGATAGTAAATTTTGATGAATTGACGATATGGGACTACTAGGGTGCATATCAGTCATAATAATTATAATGGATCACAGTGATTATATTGAGTGATGATGGTGATAGAGATTTATGATGGTATGAAAAGATTTAGGGACTAATAATGGTTATTGTTCTTCGCTCAACAACTGATGTGAGTAATGCACGACTTAATCATTATTTGATTTTCTCGAGGCTCTTAAACGCATATTTCTAATGATGGTGATGATTATTCATCGAGAAAAATTTTGCCATCCTATTTCATCTTATAATTACAGTCATGAGGATTTCTCATTATAGTCAGATAATGTTGTAAGGGTCTTCAACCGAATTCAAGAGGAAGAGAAAGTTACAATAAAATAATAATAATATTAATAATAAAAATATTATAGTTCTATTGTGTGATAAATCTACTTTTAAACAGTTGTTAGAATTATGTTATTTCGTGACATTTACCCACATCATTCCAGGAATGCTTATCTTGTGTGTATTTGATGTGATTGATGATGCATTGATATTGTTGTTGTTGATTCCACATAGTGTTGCGTGATACTCTATAGAATGCTA
This sequence comes from Anabrus simplex, assembly GCF_040414725.1. NCBI lineage: Eukaryota > Metazoa > Arthropoda > Insecta > Orthoptera > Tettigoniidae > Anabrus > Anabrus simplex. Next base: position 1,350,603,969 of record NC_090265.1, read on the forward strand.
GATAGTTAGGAAATGTTATTAAGAATTCTAAAGGAATACAGTCGAGCGAAGTCTACGAGAGAGGGGAAGTTCGCCAAAGGATTTTTCAAAATTTTCAAACATTGTAAGAAATTTATCGTAGTGGTAAAGAGTTTTCCAAAATTTATAACGACGATCTCAAACATTGTAAGGAGTTTTCCAAAAGTGATTTATACAGAACTTATTAAGAATATGCTTAAGAATTTCATTATAGTGATAAATGATTTAGAAAGGATTTTTCACAAGTGTGGTAAAGTAAATCTTTAACAAATTTTTTTTATAAGTAAATGCAAATTTCGGTAGTGAATTTTCTCAAAGTGGTATTAAAGTAATTTACCTGAGAATTTTCTAAACCTGTGTTGCAATTGAAAATGAATCACATGATTAATTCAATGTTGCAGAGTAAAATGTTGGAGGGAGTTTCATTGAAGAAGTAATGGAATCAAATGAAACCGAGAAGTATGCAAGAACTCAGTCATTTTATTTGTTCACAAGCAATAATGAATTGAATCACTTTAGTGAAATATTGTATTATGTTTTTTATTGTGCATTTTTCCAGGCTGATTTTCATTTATATTTTAATAAACATTGTTGTTATTTTGTCCTGATTTTCATTCAACATTATGTCTCCTATCCAGTCACCAATGGCCCTGTAAAAATAAATGTTATGTCTGTCGGTCCCGTAACAGCAAGTTGGCCCTGCGAACAGTCCACCCTTTGGGACTCTCGTTCCGCCGACTGAGCGACCCCGGAGAAGGGGACAATATATATCTATATATATATATACACACGTAATAAATAAATCCAATAAAGCAAGCGATAAAATTAATTAATACATTGCTAAATCAGATTATAGAATAGAACCAATCAATAATAATAGTTACAATAATAGAAATAATAATTCAGATACAATGATCATAATACAAATATAATAACAATAATAACAATAATAATAATAATAATAATAATAATAATAATAATAATAATAATAATAATAGAGAGAAATATTTGTAACGTGATTTGAACCGTTACATTATAAGCACTCTCTGACCCCTAGTATCCCTCCTATTCCAGACCTCCTTCCACACGTACCCCATCCCCACCTTCTCTAGGTATATTTTTTGCTAGCCAGCACCCCTCATACATGCTATTCTTTTGTGGTTCGTACTCAGTCTGTAGCACATCCCGTCCCTCACCTCTTTTAAAACGCATCCAATAATTGATTACTCTTTTAACACATTCAACGTCCATTTCCTCTCCGCACATTAATACCAGCCCAGCATTCGCTATACACTGCGGCAATCTCATTACCGCCTTACCAAATTTACTCATAATTTGTCCTAGTGTAACCTTCTTTTCCTCCAGATCCCATAATTCAGCCTTGTTTGACGTTGGCAGTTAATGATGACATATCCGTTTCATTGCGTAGAGTGCTTCTGTAAGAACGACTATGATGTTGAGACGAAGTTTGGCTGTGGAGGAAAGCGATTTCTTGTTGTAGATATTCCAGGTGATTGTGTAGGCTTCATGCCGTTATTTTCTGCCCCTGTTGTGTTAGCTGTTGCTTCGTTACCAGTGATTACAATAATTTTATTATTACTTTTATTATTATTATTATTATTATTATCATCATTATTAACCCACCTAGTGGCCATGGTCGTTAATGTGACAATTCCGTATGCTCTGACATCGTGGTTAAATACGAGGGCTGTAAATAAATGGTGACACTATTGATAGAACGCATTACTTAATGAAATAACAAGTACACTTGCATTACCTTCCTTCAATGTAGTCAACCGCAAAGTCTATCATATTTTGCCAAATGTCGGGAAGCCGTTGGAGACCGTTGGCGAGGCGTTCTCTGTTGATGAAAGCGATGGAGCGCTTCCTTCAAGTACTGAAATAGGTCGCAGTCACAAGGACTCGTGTCTGGTGAGTACGAAGGGTGTTCCAAGACCTCATTCCGACCCACTCGAAACGCCTTGACCCATCGTGCAGCCCCCCTGTATGGTAACGCATTCTCGCCACAGGCTTCACGTAATCCTCGATATCATTCTGTTGCGTTTTTTCCAGGGCAAACTCAATGTAAATTCTTTTGACAACATGCTTTAAAGCAGGCAAATCGACACTCTTCATTTCAACGTCACACAACTCTTTACCCATCAAATGCACACCACACATCCCTCTGTGGTTGGGGGCGGTAGAATAAAACACGCGGTACCCCCTGCCTTTCGTAAGAGGCGAGTAAGAGGGGCCCCAGGGTCTCTCAACTTAGGAGCGTGGGTTGGCGACAACGGGACATTTAGCTGAGTCCTAGCATTGATTCCATCTACATGTGCCAGGCTACTCACTTTAATCTATCCTATCCGACCTCCTTGGGCCAATACTTGTTCTTTTCCGACGCCGACGGTATTAAAGCATTTCAGGCCTAGGGTCTATTTCACATTCACACCCTTCGTGGCCCTTGTCTTCCTTTGGACGATACGTTCATTTTTCGAAATATCGGATCCCTTCTATTCTTTTCTCTCTGAGTAGAGTTTCCTAGTTGTACTCCTTCTTAGAATAATAATCACCAACACCACCATGGACAACAGCGCCGCCTGACCACCCCATATCCTATTTGCACATGCCGGATCTCCCGCGAGTGTCTGGACTACGTTGCCCTACTTTACTTACAGCCCTCGTAGTTCGAGTCCTGCTGGTGGCAAAAAAGGAATTTCAGCACAATGTTGGCCAAAAGGGCAGTGAAAGTAGTGTATATAATCTCTAAAATCAGTAAGTTGCATGACAATAGCTTGGCCTGAATTCCAAACGTCTTCACAAGGAGTGCGGGCATTAGATACTGTCGATAGTGGTTCGACCGCCGTATGGTGAAGTTAAAACTTGATCAGACCCCTTGCTGTTATTCGACAGGAGTAAGCTGTGTGCCGATACCTGATTTCACACCCTTTACTACTACATTATCTAAATACACACAGAGGACAGATCGACCATTGATGTCAACTGGAAGGACATGAAACAGGTCTCTCCGAAGGCTATAAGCCATCACATTATTATTATTATTATTATTATTATTATTATTATTATTATTAGTAGTAGTAGTAGTAGTAGTAGTAGTAGTATTTTATAAACCCTGCTAAGGACCATGTGCTAATTTCAATTCAATTCCTCATACTCTGCCAATTCACTGTCATAACTTGACAGTTGGAACTAAGATGGACGCAATTACCGCGAGAAGTATACATACGGCACAGAAATTCACTCATCGATATCGCGAAGTTAATAAATATAGCGTAAATGAACCGAGAAATATCAAGGCGGCGGTGATAAAAAGAAAGGAACGATTAAGGTTGTTACAGCATTATTAACAAAACTTCTCAAAAAACTCTCGAAGCAAGAAGCAGCAACGTGCCATCATAAGGGAAATACGCAAATAATACGAACTACTATTATTTGAAGAGAATTGGTCTAGAACTTGAGACAAGAGGACAGATATTTCCAAGATTCCGTTGGAACACGTAAAAACAAGACCGAGGAATTAAAATACTACATCAAGTAGCAGAATACATCAGAACTACGTCACAATTCCAGAACGATAGCAGCAGATGATATACAAAGCTTGCCCGCAAGAGATATTGAGAATCACGGCAACTATCAGTCTTTTAGTGCGGCGATATGCAGGCATGCGCCTTGTTTACATGGTGGTTTCCTAGCACGTTGTTGTTATTTCAACGCTATGAGGGGAGTTTGTTCGTGTTTAAAAGTGATTACTGTATGAAAACGCGTCAGTAAAAGATGTATTTTCAGCAATATTATATGTTAAATACTATAGCATTCTAATTTGAGCAGCCTGTTCTTAAGAAGTATTGCTAGGTTATGTGATAGGTTAGGTGAACCCACTGAGCTATTATGAATTGTCTAAAGTACTCTAAATTTTATCATGGTTATTATAATAAAGTGTGAGTGTAGTGTACCTCGATGTACATCCAATTACCGTTCAAATAAGGAGGTGGCTTGAACCCTTGAACTTACCATTCCATCGTTGGTCGGCCACGGCTGCTACTGTAGAACAATTTAGAACTCTTAAATCCTGGGTCGTTGCGGGAATAAATTCGGTCACGATCTTAACCAAACGATGGGGTTCAGAAGAGAGCCTAACTACTTGAAATGAGGAGCAAAAATGTGCTTACTAACTTTTATTAAATTGAAAGAGCACGATAACATCATTAATTTAATATGCATTCTTGCAAAATGAAAAAAAAATATAAATTATTGATTTTTGAATGTTCCAAACACAGTCACATTACATACCGTCACTTTGTTTCTTACAATGTCGAAGAGTTGCTTCGGAGAAGCTAATATGTTAGTGGACAGCGAAACTGAAAAACTGAAAAAGGGAAGACCTGAAAACCGGGCACCTATTATTCCAAACGAGAACTGAGAGTTAATCCACACGATCCGTGGAAAATCTGACTTTCAACAAGTAGAACGCCTGATTTTCTCTCAATTAAGGTTATTCACCAGTCGAATACCCTTAACGGATACGGAACACCCGCCGAATGGACCCTTAATCGAACCAAACTGACTATCAGTTGCTTTGGATAGGTTGCGAAATATTATGGGAAAGCATGGTGTTCACTACAAGTTAACAGCATCATTCACTATTGAAATAAAATTTCCACCATGTATTTGTCATTCATGACACCCTTAAGTGATAAGGTAATCCCGATGCTAAATGTGCATCACCCAAACAGCTGTTCGGAAGGAACCAACAACAACATGATCCGAGAGGATCTTACGTTATGACGTTCTAAAGGAACAAAACTGCGAAATGCAGGAAACAATTACTAATTATGCATTTAGAAGAAATGCCAAACACTGAAGTTAATTAAAAAGTGGAAAGTCACTTGAAAAGTATTATTATCGAAACGATTTTCAGGTTAGAAATGGGTTGGTTATGCTTAATAAAATTACCAGTCCACGCTAAAATTTACTACACTTTAAGGAATTCTTTCCCTTGAAAAACAATGCTACCAGTACAGATCTCTCTATTTACTGTCTATCCCAACACACTACTTGTAAAGTGATTACTTACTTACTTTAACTATGAATAAGAATGAAAATACGACAAGATTGAAAATAAAATAAAATACTGGCTGACGAATCGAAACCGCATTCGCACCTCAAGTCTCACTCTAATACACTGAGTGTCAATATGCACACTATCAAACGAAAACGGACGTTAGAACGAGAAAACAATAAAGTCCGTAAATTAAATTAACATCTCGAAGTCATTAAAGCTTAACACGCACGAAGTATCACAGTAAAAATATTAAATCTCCATCAGGTCGATATCCAACACTTGGACAACCCTCACGCGTCAACAGCTGTCCCGTTATCTCAATGGAGAGCTACGCATTGACCCTCTTCATAAAATCATATCGTACTGTAACTGCTACCTTCATCCAGCCGCTTCAACAAACAAAAACAAAAGAAACATCTAAACTGAGACTTGAGTGTGTACAGCTACCATCCCAGACCTATCGTCGGGCTCACATTGAAATCTGTACACCCTAACACTAATCATTATGTACATGATGCCTTCCAAATTCTATCGTCGGGCGTGACCTAGGACGTCTCCTCAATAGTGACTCCAATGACAACATGTGACGTCCTAAATCTATCGTCGGGCGTCAAAGTGGGTCGTACTACGCCTCCCTTAACATATCAGGCGAACTAGCAATTTCAAACACCTCCGACATTTAACACTAAATCTGGTCAGACAAAATACGCACGACGGAACCACGTCTCTTACTATCAAATGAATGCTAGTCGAAAAATACAGTAAGTCTCTACCATTACAATACATGAACTCAAAAATAAATATACGTGACGAACGATTCTCCACCTCGAACAAAATCTCAGCCTGTGCACTGAAGTGTTAGGGAAGCAAATGAAAATTCCCTACACACATTTACCATTTAGTAGATGCCTTCAAAATAATAATCATCACTACAGCATTCGAAATTCTCAAATCGTCTATCATCAATTCCAACCATATTATCAATGACCTCTCCAGTGAACAAATTCAATACAACCCAACCATGGGTCCAAAGTGCTCTTTGATCCTTGAGGTCGCTCATTATCTTATTATCCATACGGGCTTTCCGTAACAAAAATCACTGGATGTGTACTACCCAGACTTTAACATTTTACTAGAGTCGTTTTCACTTGGAATCTTTCTATAAATTTACGATGCTTCACACCATAGTCGTCTCAAATTCGGATTGATTGCGGAAAACAGTACAGCCTGCCTCAACACAGCCTGTTTCCTAAATACTTCCTCTTTAAAAATATAGCTTGTCTCAAACTCCTTCTCCTCGCTTTATTCCAGCGGTATCACTTCTCTCTCATCTCCACGTACATATAAATCCATCGCTCTCAATCCCTTTGCCTTCAAGACACTTTTTCATACTTCGATCCCCTGGTGAAACGACAACCATTATTAAACACATCTCTTACTTTACTATTATTACGACTTTCGAACCTCGAGAGTCCACGAGCACCCAGCGACTTTTCGTATCATTGATATACACGATGTCTCAAAATTTCCTTCCCATTAATGACTGTGACTCTAACAAATTTCACCGAAATCATCTAAATATGCCTGCGATCCTTGTAAAAATATACTGGTTAAATGCACTTTAACATAGAAAAATTTCCTTATCCCGCGGTAGACATTATTTTTATTATTATTATTATTATTATTATTATTATTATTATTATTATTATTATTATTATCATTATTATTATCGACCAACATTTCTGAATTCAACTGACATCTGAGATTAAGATATTCGCCACGACAAATTTACACTTATAACGTTCCAAAAATCCACGCTTTGAATGATATCTCATCGAACATTCAACACAAAATTTTAAGCGTCGCATTTTACCGTTTTTGACATGAACTTTACACACTGAAATTTTCACACGCTGACCAAAAATTACAACACCTTTCGCCTGATAATTACGAATATCAACCCGACAATCATCTGGAAAAGTTGGTTGGGACAGACAATAACTAACTAACTACAACATAATATAAAATAGACAGACCTGCACAATGGTGACATTCCCAGCATTCTGGTTACATCGTCAGCAGCTAACCTCGGGCTTAGCCGCTCATTTTCACAGATAACATTTTCATTTCCAAAATCTCACTCATAAAAACACTACCCTTCACACACACGAGATTAAAATTACCATATAAATCAGGCACTTTCTCTGTAACTTGCGCCACGAACTTCCCTCGTCCTGCAGTCGACTACAACTGTCCGATGCGTTCCCAGAGTGGTTTCTCTCTCCGTTACCTCAATAAAACAGGTGTTCGGCCGATAAGGGAGCAGAACTACTCTGAATAGCTTCCCCCAAGACTCTGTTTCACTTTCAAGTGTACATGAGATGATATAAATAAAACCTGCTGCGTATATTTCAACCAGCCTACACTTTTCCTAGTTCGTCGGCAAACGTTCAGAGCTTTCCCAATCACTTTTCTTCTTAACCAAGTATATGGACCTTAGCCACGGACATGTATTTAATTATTTGTCGGTCAATCTGGCGCGAATTTCCAATGGCGACGGGCGCAAGCTCCCGCGGCTTCAAGTTCCAGATCGACACTGAAAAATCTACGGTGGGGGGTTTCTTTTATCATCTCAGGAGGGACGCTATCCCCTCTATGAGGCTTGGTTGTGTAATCTGCCAATTTTGCGTCTAATAGACCAATTTTGATGAGACTTGTCCCAGAACTCCGGACAGACTTGCACTTATGTTAGATGTTAAATTTATAATTTTTCTGCACTCACAACAGGGGAAATAAATTATTTCTGCCCGTGCGTTTCGCGCGCTTTCTTCCTCCCCTGACCTTGGCACGTGTAGCTGGTTCGCTGATCTCACGCTAACATGTACTTAGGCTTAACTGCCTTTAAGTTTTCCCTGGTGTCACTAACTTCACGGAGGGTGTACGAATAATTTAGCTTATTTATTTCTTTATTTACTATATTGTCAAAATCCCTCGTTGTGCAGAATTCCATGAATTTAAAGAATTGTCGGGCACTCGAGTCCCACCGAGGTGTCCCGGCAATTCACGAGCTCGCCGTGAGTGAGAACCTTCCCACGCGACATCGGGGCTCGTAGGAGCGCAACATGGCTGCCTTCAAACATAAAAGTACTTTCTTAATATCAAATAAATATTGGAGAAAAAAATATTTTTCCCACCGTAGAATTATGGGTTCAGGCTATCTCAACATTTGTGTTTCCTAGCGATAAAGAAAAGCGAGCTAAATGGATACATGCTATACACCGAGTTAATTTTGAACCATATAAATATGCCTGTGTCTGTATTAAACATTTAACATAATTCGAGCTGATACTGCAAAACGGCAAGATGGTTCCGTCTTAAGTATGCCTAGGGTAAAGCCAAAATTAACTGACGATGCTGTGCCAACTATATTTCCTGGGCAGCCGTCATATATGTCTCAACCAACATCTGCCAAACGAAAATCGCCAGAAGAAAGGAGAGAGTAACTAAACTTCAAAACATGGTGTGAAGGAGACAAGATACCAAATTATGAGGACTTGTCGGGTAAGTTAACAACCTTAAATGTACTTGAATTCTAACAAAATTGATTTTGATAAAGTTTTGTTTTACAAGCTTCAAACCAGAGACATTCCGACTGTCGAGATATCTATTACAATTTTCAATGTGCAAGTTTGCATAAATGGTTGCAAAATACCTTCTAAAAATATAGGTTGATTTTAGGAGATAGTCTGCTGTGTACCTCATGTTCAGCACTTGAATGTTTACTGAGTCATTTGAAAGCTTTTAATACCTCGTCTACATCAGGGTATACAGTTATCAAGTTAAAAAATACGTGCTTAACTATAGATGACTGTATTAATGAGTTAATGAATTGCATTTGGCTATCACTAAATCAAGGGACTTAGAAATTGATTTCAATACTGCATCAGTATTGTTTTACATAGCAGGGTACATTTCACACGGTTTTTTAAAGAAATGTCAAAGGATGTGCTGATTGTAAAACACTTATTACTTTGGACAAAGAATTTTTAACAGTATGACTGGATGATGAAACAAATCCATACTTGCTAAAGCTGTGGAGAGGGGGGTTAAAACAACCTACATATTTTGTTTTTCAAATTGTTGTGGAGGGCTACACTTTACTTCAGTCCTATATATATGTGCGTGAAGATGCCTTTATGTACACTGGAAGTCACAGGGAAGGTTTTACAATCCTTTCGAAAATGAAGATTGAAGAAACTGGCCAATACTGTGATAAGTGTGTGTGTGGTGTAGAGTTCATTAGTATTGTGTCCAATATCTGCCACAGTTTGGGAAACATTCTTAGTAACAATTACTCAACAATAACTAACAACAACACTGTGCACAAACACGCATACAATAATGACATTTTACAGACAACAGTTTGCCTAGTTAGATTAAATGATTTGTTATGGAGGGCTATATGTTAATTCAGGCCTGGATATCAGATTCAAAAATGTATTTTAAACTATGGTAATCATAGGGGTGTTTCTTTCAATGTTTTAATAATGGAAGTCAAAAAACCTGGTAATTTCTGTGACAAGTGTGGGTGTGTGCTTCAGAGTTAATGCGTGTTGTGTCCAAGTTCTATATTAACATGGCACATATTTTTGCTGTCATTTATTCATAATTAATAGCACTATGTGCTGAAATAAGTGTAATACAAGGGCATTTTAGAGACAGCAACAGTTTCCCTAGTGACCATCATACCACTTTTCAAATTGTGGAATGCTACACGTTAACTCAAACCTTGATATCTCATTCAGTAGTAATTGTATGGACGTTTCCTTCATTGTTTTGATAATTAAAGTTGAAAAACCTGGTAATTTTTATGTCAAGTGTGGGTGAGTGCTGCAGAGTTAATGAGTGTCGTGTCCAAGATCTATCATATCATGGCAAATATTTTTACTGTCATTCATAAATAATTAATTAACACAATGTGCTAAAGTGTAAGATAATGGTACTTTAGAGACAGCAACGGTTTGCCTAGTGACTATTATACTTTTCAAATTGTGGAAAGCTACACCTTAACTGATGCCTTGATATCTTATTCAAATATGTAGTTTTATACAGTGGAAATCGTAGGGATGTTTCTTTCTATGTTTCATAATAAAAGTTGAAAAACCTGTGACAAGTGTGTGTGTGTGTGTGTGTGTGTGTGTGTGTGTGTGTGTGTGTGTGCTGCTGAGTTAATGAGTGTTGTGACCAAGATCTGTCATATTTTGGAAAATACGTTTTTAACTTATTCATATGCTCAGGAAAGCGTAAAGGAATGACTTTGTTTTGAGAGAAAACCATTCGCCTAGTCACCATCATCGTACAGTCCAGGTGAGTAGCCTTCAGTCGAACATTTTACAATATGTAATATTCTACCTTGAGTGCACATATTTGTGTATTCGTATGTATTCTTTTGATAGGGTTTCTTCGATGTTAAGTGTTTATAGGCATATTATTGCATTTTCTTTGTCACATTATGTTAAAAATTATCCTTTCAGCAATATCGGAATTACACCCGATGACGGACAGTGAGCACTACACGCTTGACGTCAAAACTGTTGGTAGCAGGCCTCTATATATCAAGTTGGCCATGGCCTAGGACGACTGATTTCATCATCAATGGAGCCGAAGGAAAAATATCAGTTGAACACGTCTAGGAAATAAGTAACTGAAAAACGATTTTAAGCAAATTATCATTTCTTGATAAGTCAGATATGTAGTAAAGCAGTGAAATTTGCTAATCTGCTCATAAAAAGTGGATCTCTGGTGTGATATCATATACATGTAACAGTGAAAAGGCTGATAGGTAGTCATCTAAATTAAACAGCAATTCCTTGGCTAGGATGTGAGTGTGATATAAGTAACTTACCAGTGCGTCCCTATTGTCAAATATGGAAAAGAGGTTCGTACATGTGAATAACAAGAGTAATATCGACATTGTGGTTAATGTAACAGGTAACTTATGGTTGATATGTTATAAAATGGAGATTATACAGTGCCTTAAGTATGTTATAGTGAATAATGCGAAGATATATGAGTGATATGAAAAGATACTGAGATGAATTAAGAAGAAATGGAATATGCAAGTAAATAGATTATGATTAGGGTATAATTTGCGTCAAGTCAACGTATATATAAATGTTGTTGAGATGAATGAAGTAATATGATGAGGAATTATGAAACAGATGTTAAGTAGATGAAGAATAAGAGAATAAGAAGAATAATAATGTTGATGTTGATATTATTTCGTCGATAAAGAAGAAACATTATTTGTTGCAAGTGTTATAGTGCTGGTATTGACGCAAGGTGAGGTTAATAATATATAGTTGACTCCATGATGAGTATTAATTCTTAGGTATTCCATATCCAACGTTCAATATTAGTTATTCATCTTACATTTAAGGAGTAGGCACATGTAGATCATCGAGATAAGCCCAAATAAGGAAAGTTAGGGAGAATATAAACCGACATTAGCCAGATTTCAACAACAGTCATGTTTGCTTAATAAATAAAGATATTTCACATTTACCCATCACAATAATGATACTGGTGAGATTACTGACACACAATCGCTGAAGATATTGGTAACTAGAGTCTTCTTAAATGATATGCCATACCTATTTTCATAAAATGCAGATAAATGAGGTGTTGTAAGTTAGTGATGTCATGTTGTTGTTTTGTATGTGATACATTTACGCACTTAACTTGCTTCGTAGAATTCATGACAGGTATAATATCCACATGAGCTATTAATATTAATAACAATGATAGATGATAATTTTTGAGAATGTAAATGTATTGAATGACTTATTGATTATCTTTTACCTGAAGCGTCCGCATATAAGAAAAACTGAAACGAATTAGATCGTCATTGATTATTGAAACTACAGATATTCTCAATATTATTATTAACTACGACGATTTGAATGAAGTTCTGATTTTTAATTAAAAGCAGTGAATGATGTTGAATTATTTCCAGATAGATCTGTAAAATTTTATAATTTTAACGAAGATAGGATTGTAATTTCCTTTGATAACGAAGAAAAGACAACAAGAAATGTGATTTTAATTTACTGGCAACACAATTCCAAGAAGAATCTCAGATATTTTCCATTTTTCAACACATAGTTTTTAATAATGTATTTATTTATTTGTCGCTATCAAAGATCTTTGATTATTTATTTCATTAATCAACGAATTTTACATATGAGGAGATAATCGTTTGAAATGATACTTTATTCTCTCTTTCATTTTAGAGATTCTCAATCGTAATAAATAAAACTAGTCAAACGTATTTACATTTTTGTATTATAATAGGATAAGGCAATAAATATAGTGAACCTTAGGCTAAGAGTTACTGATTCAAGTATGTGAAATTATTGATCGGTAGAATGGAGACGTCCATTTACTGAATTGATGCGAATTCAGCCGGCGAAAACCGCGAACCAACTTCTTCTTCGGACCCACGACCGCAAGGAGCGACGAAAGATAGAGATTTTCTTGAAGATGAGCTAGTCTGGTTTTCTGATCTGGACGCGGGAATGGCGCAATTCTTTGTTTCATTAACTCTTCGGTTCCTTCCAATATTCTTTCATCTTTTCACTATGCTGTTTCTTTCTGTCCTCGGGCCACTTCGCACCAGGTTTCTTGTTCAATATTTCTTGGAATCCTTCCATACTTACTAAATTCTTTCCAAAAATCTCTCTATCCATTGTGCCTTCTTCTCTTATATTATTTATTTTTAAATCTGTCATTACTTCATGAATCCAGCTGGTTGTTGCCTTTTTGTCTCACAGGTACTTTTAAATCTGGAATAATCTATTCTGTAAATATGTCCACAAAATTGCACTCTCCTCGGTTTCTGTTATATTTTCTATGTTTCCGTGTATTTCACCATTATATCTTAATTTTAATACTTACGTTGTGTTTTCACAGGGTTCTAAGATTTTTCTCATGACTCTACTTTCTATTACCTCAAGTTTATCTAATCTATAGATTAGGCATTCACTTCCATATAGGCATTCCGGTTTCACCACTGTAGTGTAGCGCCTTATTTCAAGAATTTAAATAGGCGCTTTTCTGTTATAAAAATTATTTGTGATACCATATGCTCTTTCCATCTTGCGTACCCTTTGTTCTACTGCAGATTTGTCTAAACCATTTTCTTGAATGATTTATCCCCGATATTTGAATTTCATTACATTTTGCATTGGACCAATACCGGTTGCCAAAAATTTTGGAGCGTTCTTGATGTTTGTAATAAATCTCTACGGATATTCTCAAACCTGCCTTCTTGGCTATTTCTTCCAATAGACTGATTTGTGTTATTGCACTTGTTAGGTTTTCGGACAATGTAGCAAAATCGCCTGCAAATGCTAGGCAATTTATTTCAATACCTTTGTTGTTTCTTCGCAGTTTACCGCCAAAATATTTTGTTCTTTAAGCTTTACATTCCAAATTCTTAAAATTTTCTCTAGAAGACAATTGAATAGAAAGGGTAACAAACGGTCACCTTGCCGTGCTCATCTATTTATCTTAATAGGTTTTGATATCTCACCCTATAAATTTCACCTTTGAAATTGTGCCAGTAAGTGCTTCACGTATTAGGTTTGCCAAATTAGTCTTCACTCCAAATTCACGAATTGTTTTATCTATGGTTTCTCTATTAACTGAGTCAAAGTCCTTTTTAAAATCTACAAAAGTCACAACAATGTTGTTTGAATTCAATATCCTATGGTGAATTATGGATTTTAAGTTAAATATTTGCTCTGAACAAGATCTACCTTCTCGAAATCCAGCTTGATACCCAGTTGCTTGTCAAGTGATGTTTCTACTCTATTCAGAAATATTTTTGAGAACACCTTGTATGCAACTTACAGAAGAGACATGCCTCTATATTTATCAATATATTTTTGACCCCTTTTCCATGTATTGTGTGTATTAGAGCCACTGTAGGTTCTTCTGGAATCCTCTCTGTTCTCCAAATATCTTCAACGATTAACTGCAGCTCTTCAACGATTTTTGATTGAGACCATTTCAAAAGTTCAGCTGTTATAGAGTCTTGTCCACTAGATTTATTGTTTTACAGACTGGCAATTATTTAATTACTTCTGCAGTGACTGGTATATCTTCCTCAAGATTTTCAGTTTTTTGAGAGAATTCCAATTTATGGTCGGTTTCAAGGCAGTTTGATAGTTGATCAAACTGCTTCGCAAATATTTCACAAATCTCAGTATTTCTTACGATTTTCATCTTTGAAGCGCATGCTAGGCGCTTGATACCCCTTTAATTGACCCTTATAGGTATGGTAGAATTTCCGAGAGTTATTTTTAACAAAGCTACCGTTTAGGTCAACAATTTGTGATTATTCGGAAGATTTTTAACTCCCCTTATTATTATAGCAGTGTCTTTCCTTTATTGTTTGAATTGGTCATAGTGCTCAGTCTTTCCAGAAGATTTCCACGTTTGCCATTATTTTATTCTCTCTTATAACGAATCTTCACATATTTGATTCCGCGAAGGTATTCATTTTAAGGTTTGACTAGTCCAAAAGTTTCCTGGGCCACATTATTATTATTATTATTATTATTATTATTATTATTATTATTATTATTATTATTATTATTATTATTATTATTATTATTATTATTATTATTATTCGTTGTTCGCATTCAGAGAGCGCGTTTAAACTTGATTTTTTGTCTTGATGACTTGATGGCTTCATGTACTTTGCCTTCAAAAATCTCTTCACGATTTCTTTATGTTCTTCCTTGCCTTTTTCTAACCATTTGTAAACGGTTGCCCTTTAGATTCTACAGTATGTTTCTGCCTTGTTACCGATATTTCACACTTTCTGCGATTGCATTTATAATAATGTAGTTTGCGTCCTCATCCCTAGGTGGTGGAGGTCCCTGCAGCACGGCTCCAATGAAAATTAACGATTCCTTATGATTTCATCATTGCGCCTGCGAAAACCGCTTTGTTCGAAGGTATGAGGAATTCTTTGACAATAGTTGCTCATTATTGAACCTTAGATGACCTTCCCGTCAAAGTTCTAAGCTAAAATATTTCACACAGGGATATTTGCCGGCGCAACGACGATTTTCTCAGTGATGTTCCTTTCCCGTAGTTCTTCCTTTGTTTGTTCTAGATATTTTCTCTTGGTATTCTATGAGTTTTCTAACATTAAATAATCTTTCGATGAGTCTTTTGATATACAGTATGTAGATAGGCCTGTATCCACAGCTTTTCAAGCGTCCCGTTCCCAAGATATTAATGAACTTGCTAACAAATGTGTTTTTTAAAAGTCCTACTAACTAGTTTTGACGGGTTTTGGACACGCCGAGAGCATGAATTCTTCTTTTACGCGCCAGTAAATCTACCGGCACAAGGGTGATGTATTTGAGCACATTTAAATACCACCGAACTGAACCAGTATCGAACACTTCAAGATGGAGTCAGAAGGCCAGCGACTCAATCATCTGAGCCAGTCAGCACGGCAATATTTTTAAACCGAAGGTCAGCAGTTTTCTCTATATATGCATTCCATTTCCCTGCGTAAGGCGGTATATTGTCCTGAGAATATTCCGTTTATCGTTCCATTTTCTATGATTTACTAATATTTTATAAAGATATTTCGTTGAATAATTTTTTTGCTAGGGGCTTTACGTCGCACCGACACAGATAGGTCTTATGGCGACGATGGGATAGGAAAGGCCTAGGAGTTGGAAGGAAGCGGCCGTGGCCTTAATTAAGGTACAGCCCCAGCATTTGCCTGGTGTGAAAATGTGAAACCACGGGAAACCATTTTCAGGGCTGCCGATAGTGGGATTCGAACCTACTATCTCCCGGATGCAAGCTCACAGCCGCGCGCCTCTACGCGCACGGCCAACTCGCCCGGTTTTTGTTGAATAAATGGAGACCGTTTTGTATTGCATAAATATCACGTTCACGATAGCACTCCCGTATTTTAATAATGCCAGGTTTGTCTTTGCGCCTTCTGGAGTTGTTGGCCCAACTATCCAATCCTCATCGTTGTATGATTTCTTTGAGGTATATATAGCAGCGCACTTGTGAATTCATCGTGTATTCCATTTATTACTTATTTAAAACAGCTCTCAAAAATCATGAGCCGCCACAAAATAAAGTATACTGAATACTTCTTTTTAGTTGACATTGATTATATTTATCATTATTAATAATTTTAGTAACTTACCCTTATTAATACAAATTATTGTTAATATATCCCCGTGGTGCCTTTGCTGGTGGACCTAGTGTTTACAGTGCACTATGTCTTTTGGTATAGGCTAGGGCAATTTTGTTCCTTTCATTGATCTGTCTCTGTCTTATACTTGGCATTGACAATATGAAAGTGACTGAGGTATGAGCGATGCTAGTAATGCCATTCCTTATTCAGCCAGTCCCTGCTATGAATGGTGTGAAACTATTGCTCATAGGGTCGGTTGTAGCATGCATTTCGGTGGGCTTGGCTGACTGATATGTAATAGCAACTTCTGGCTCAGTGAGGAAAGCAACGGGAAACTATCTCACTCCTTATTTCCCTAGTACGCCTCTTCAGTGGTGCCTAGGCCATCTATAACAGCTGATGGTGGAGCTGTTGAGGATCCAACCAGCCTTCAGGCTGATGACTAAACAAACAACATATCCCCATAAATCTTGAAATTTGTTATCTTCTCTTTAATATAATTTACAAGAGGAGTGTTTGGTGAAATAGGTATATTGGTTTGCAACTAATAAAGAAGTAAGCATTAAAAATCTGATCAATATTTTGCCTGCATAAAGCTTGGGTTCGTCTCCAAACCTCTTCAAATGGAGTACGGGCAATTGACGCTGTTGATGGTGATTCATCTACCATGTGGGGGTGTGAAAACTTGATTAGACCCCTTGGTTTCATTCAATTTGAATAAGGTACGTGATGATACCGGGTTTTTAGGTTATTGTGGTTATGGACTGTATCATGGAGAACATCATGTTATATCATTTTCAAGTTTGAGTTTTATACATTACGATGCCGCAACAGTAGATACTCTTAAGTGAACACGAAAAAGCTTTAATTAGGTCGGATGAACCAGAGTGAGAATGATCAGACTTGATCAGTTGCATTCGCGAAGAAAGAACACTCAGCACGTGAAAGGATTTGCAAGTTGTCTGAAATGTAGCAAATGCTGCCACGTTGATCGGCCCTGATACACCACGCCCTCCTAGCTTCACGTAATAGGAGCTTGCTTGCTGCCTCTCAAAGCAAAAAGGGAAACATTTTTTGGATTAATTTCCCTGGAGACAGGTGAGGGAGCATAAAAACTTGGGATCAAGTCATTGCTTCTTTTTTCTTCCCAGGTAGATAATGCCGCAACTCTGCATGCGTGGATGATGCTGCACTTTAAAGAAGTATGCTCGCTGAATTTATGAGATGATTCAGATCTAATCTACTACATTGATGGGTTTTATATGCATTGGAAATTTAAGTTAATCCTTGGGAGTATGAAGGGTGAATATCTCCATTCGGGGCAAGACGTTGCTGGAAGGATTAATAGACATATTGTCAAATTGTGAATTAGAAGTGTTTTGTGATGCCAACTTTGTACTGTTCATCCCAAAAATATTAGTTATAAAAGTCGATAAATAATTGTCCTCAAATATCTCCTCTTCTGGGTAAAAATCATTTAATTTACAGAACTATACCATTTACTTTTCTGATTGCTTTGTCCGTTTGTTTGCAGATTACTGAATAGTACTCGCGAGTGGAATGTCCGGAAATGTAGGTCTTTACATGGATTAAAGAAATAATACGAGGGTTGGGCATAAGTCATTGGACCTTTTTTTGAAGTTCGGATGCTGGATCTACCACACAAATAGAAATATACAGATGCAATTGGGAGCGTAGGTTGCTGTGAAATATTATACGAATTATGACGAGTAGGTTACCACGAGAATCAAGGAAGCTGCCAGGCATGAAATCATTGTACTACATAATGTTTATTGTCAGACAGCAAGTCATTTTTACGGAAAAACCTCAAAGTATGGTAGTCGCCTAGACTGTCCACAAAACGTTTTCAAAGGTACGGTATACATCAGATGTCAGTCACCTCACCATGGGTGAATTTATCAGTCTCAGGTTTCACAGTGTTGGCAATGTCCTCTCCTGTCCTAAACCGTCTCCAAAGGTATGGAAATTTTACTTAGGGGAGGAAGTGAAAACTGCACGGAGGCAGGTCCGTTGAGAATCGCGGGTGTTCCAGTAATTCCCACGTCACATCCATTCTGCATGGTGCCTGACTCACTACTGCAGTCCCTTAGCCCAGAGCGTCGTATTTGTCCAACACACCACCGTCAAGTGCTGTGTCTATATACTGCATTATGGGTGCCATTTTTCAGGAAATACAACTATTGTATGGTAGCACAGTGCAACTGTGAGGAAAAAGAAAGTTGCTGTGACTTTTGCCCCAATTCACGTATTTAATACACTATCCAAATCCATATTAGGTAAGATACAATGTGTAGAGTGCATTGTGTCTTCTGGTAACAAGTTTGTTACTTTCATTTTTTTGTCCCAGTCTCATCCTTGGCCTTGTCCGGCTCCAAGGCTAAATGGTTAGCGAGCTGGCCTTTGGTCACAGGGGTCCCAGGTTCGATTCCCGGCAGGGTCAGGAATTTTAACCATCATTGGTTAATTTCGCTGACACGGGGGCTGGGTGTATGTGTCGCCTTCACCATCATTTCATACTCATCATGACGCGCAGTTCGCCTACGGGAGTCAAATCAAAAGACCTGCACTTGGCGAGCCGAACATATCCTCGAACACTCCCGGCATTAAAAGCCATATGACATTTCATTTCATCCTTGGCCTTGACAAAAATGAAAGTGACAGAAATGCGTGCAATGTTAGTAATACCACTGCCATAGCGTGTTGGACTAGATATACTGATTGATATGGCTCGGCGAGAAAAGCTCATGGTAATGTACTTCCATTCTCATTTCTCCAGTACTCCGCCTCAATCACACTTAGGTCTATGACGATGGTGATATATGTATTGAGGAACAGCCAGCCTTCAGGCTGAGGGCATTAAAATACTCCGTTTTTATAAAGGTAACTTTTCAAAACCCTAGTGGTTATTTGGAAATGGTTGCATGTGCCGTTTAATACCTAAGCATCTGAAGCTACTTCCGTTTCACGCCAAGGATATTTTTACTTTAATTATTTTACATCTATCACTACCTGAAGATGTGGGGAATGATTCGAAGATCTCGTATGTCAAATGGAAAAGATAATTCTTGTATTTCACTTAGCTTATCAAAGTAAAGGCTAATATTTGCCTCTGTCTTGCCTCTTTAGGCTTAAGTAATAACAGCATAAGTCCATGTTCATAAATTTCTCCTCTGTTACTGCCTTCTTATGTTCGTAACTCATATATCATCACAATTTAGTGAGGGACATTTCATTTTACAATACATCCACGTGGTATTTTCATATTTGTCCTATCCGGCTGTCTTCAGTTATAATTATATTTTCTATTAATTTCAACTTTTTTAACTGAAGGCTGTCAACTGACCGGTGATTTGATTACATGCTGGCAACATTTATAATGATTATAGTGCTTTCTCATGATATTTTTACTTCATTACTGAGTTTCTTGAGACTTTTGAAAGATATATTTTCTGTTTTATAGAACGGACTTCTGCCCTTTGCATTTTTTAAGTTAGGCCTATTATGCGATTTTATTTTGTAGAGCCTATTTTATTTACATCATTGCTACGAAACAACGAAGTTGAGGTTCGTAAAATGACTATTTAA
Source organism: Anabrus simplex (assembly GCF_040414725.1). Classification (NCBI taxonomy): domain Eukaryota; kingdom Metazoa; phylum Arthropoda; class Insecta; order Orthoptera; family Tettigoniidae; genus Anabrus; species Anabrus simplex. Next base: position 1,350,623,918 of record NC_090265.1, read on the forward strand.
TAAGTTAATTGTTTACCCTTATTGGTTTTATCATCGGGATTGCTTCCTTTCGAGGTTTTTATTCCACTTATTTTTTGGAAGTTTGTAGTTTTTTATAGACTCTGTTTGAATTTTGAAAGCTATCTGCAGACACTTTTGGTACATAACCTTACACCAAGAGTGGGCAGAAGAGATACTAAAAGATACTAAGCTGTCGCAAGCTAATTGCACACTGTATAAAAGGAATTTTAAGAATATTACCGGTCTGCGTGTACACTTATCAACGTCGCATCGAGAGGAATTAAGCTCTGAAAATAAAGTTTATCATGCTAGCCACACCGATTCATTACTACCATCACTGACGTTAGACCCACCATCAACATCATCTTTGGTCACAGGAGTCATTTCTAACCTGGGTAGATATTATCGCCATAATTATCTAGAATGTGATTCAGAATCATATGATAGTTTAAATATTTCTATCAAAAATGTATTTGAAACTATCAGCAACGGTGAGGAACACCGTAACCGTGAATGGGAACAGAGTATTACTGAATTGAAAGAACCTGATACTTGTCCGTATTGTGGTGAAACATTTCGTTGTGTCAGTATTCACAGGTGAAACATTACCCAGCCATATGGATGCAGGATGACCCGGCACCCCGTCCTGTCAAACTTTATAATTCGGACGCCAATTCCGATGATGATGATAATTTGATGTTTCGGGAACCACAGTTCTTAAAAATTAAAAATGAAGTTGAAGAAAACTTTAACAGTGTAATAGAGACGTTCACTGAATTTTTGTCTAGGACAACATCTAACTTTAAAGGTCCAGAACATCCAGCTGTGAAATATTTCAGAGCTCGAAAATCTAGGCAAATTAAATGTGAAACTTCAAAATATTCTACTTGTAGCAATCCACAGCGCCGTGATAAACGGCGTAGGGACAAGGAACGTAATTAGTATAAATATGATCTCACTCAACATTGTTATTATTATAGAGGATGGAAGATCGTTCAAAATCTTATGACAAATACTGCAGGTAAACAATGTACACTTCCTGTTTCGGAAGGTATATGACTACCATTAAAATTCCATAGACACAGAATATCCTGCTGCTCTAAGTAACTACACTTCGAATGAGGGTAATGAATTTGACTGTTGCGTGACAGACGAGGAGATTCAACAAGCAATGAAGAGAATAAATATTGATATTGCTCCCGGCCCTGATCGAGTATTTCCTAAGGTCATTAAGGAAATCGAATGTTTGAAAATCAGCAGTATTAGATACAATATAATGATAACCAGGGATTATGTTGCGCGATGTTTTAGAAGAGGTCGTACTATCCTGTCATTTAAAGCACGAGATCCGAACGTTATAAGTAACTGGCGTTATTATTCTATTTTTTGAAGGATCATTGAAAGAAGTCTGGAAAGATAAAATAGAGCTTTCATTAATTTGTCAACCCAGCAATGAGATTTTGTGTGTACCCCATGTAGATTCATAAATTCACCATTAGCCAACAGTTGTCTTCAAGACGCGAAACTGAAAGAAAGAAACGAATTGTTGCATTACTTTTCTAGATGTATCCTAAGCGTTCTATAATATTGGTCATAACCACTTGGAATATGCACTAAATTCGACATCTGTTCCCAATAATATCGCTTTTCAGGAATAACTCGATTCATGTGGAAATAAGCGCGACCACTTGAAATAAGGAAATAAGTTCATAGGGGAATAGCTCAAGAATCGCCTCTGTCGCCTCTTCTGTTTAACGTTGCAATTGATATCATATTAAAGAAGTTAAACAACTTAGAAAATGCTTCTCAATTTGGCTACAATCTTGTGCAAGATATCGACAACGTGGCAGCGCTAGGTTTTGCCGATGATACTGCATTAATATCTAAAGATAAAATGTCAGCAGCGTTTTATAATTGACAAAGCAAGACAATGCCTGTCCAAAGTAGGGCTCACACTGAATACTTCTAAATCAAAAGCTATAGTTAGAAATGGCTGTGGAAGCAAGGAGAAATTGAAGGAACTTACTAGGAAATTAAATCTAGCAAAGAATTCTGCTAAGGATAACTTGATGGCTGGCATAATTGGTGGTATACAAATTTTAGTGAAAATGGAACAGTATGTATAGGTACTATAAGGCAGAAACAGGTTCCAAGAAGGATATTCCAGGAATCATTAACGAACAAGGGGAGTGTGCACGCGAGGTTCTTCAAAAGGCAGAAGTATTCAGTCAGCAGTATGTAAAGATTGTTGGTTACAAGGATAATGTCCAGATAGGGGATGTGAGTAATACTAAAGAAGTATTAAAATTAACCTATGATAACAATGACATTCAGAGTAAAATACAAATTTGAAAACTAGAAATTCAGCTGGAATTGATAAGGTTTCGGAGGTTATACTAAAGACAATGGGTTGGAATATAGTACCATATCTGAAGTACTTATTTGATTATTGTTTGAATGAATGAGCTACACCAAATGAATGGAGAGTTGATTTGATATCCCCTGTGAATAAAGGAAAGAAACAATTCTTTTTGATAATAACAGACATGTTTGCGAAATTAGTAAGTGCTTTGATAGAAGGCAGTTTGGGTTTAGGAAACGTTATTCCACCAAAGCTCAACTTGTAGGATTCCAGCAATATATAGCAGATATCCTGGATTCAGGAGGTCAATTGGACTGTTTCGCGATTGACCCATCTAATGAATTTGATGGGAGACTACTGGCAAAATGAGTGCAGTTGGACTTGACAAAAGAGTGACTGAATGAGTGACTATATTTCTAGAAAATAGAACTCAGAGAATTAGAGTAAGCGAAGCTTTATCTGTCCCTGTAATAAATAAGAGGGGAATTCCTCAAGGCAGTATTAGTGGACCTTTATGTTTTCGTATATATATCAATGATAGGTGTAGAGGAGTGGAATCAGGGAAAAGGCTTTTTGCAGATGATGTTATTCTGTACAGAGTAATAAATAAATTACAAAATTGTGAGCAATTGCAAAATGACTTCAATAATGTTGTGAGGTGGACAGTAGGCAATGGTACGAAGAAAAACGGGGTTAAAAGTCAGGTTGTGAGATTCACAAATAGGAAAAGTCCTCTCAGTTTTAATTACTGCGTTGATGGAATGAAAGTTTCCTTTGGGGATCATTGTAATTACCTAGGTCCTAATATCAGGAAAGATCTTCATTGGGGTAATCACATAAATATGATTGTAAATAAAGTGCACAGAACTCTGCACATGGCTATAAGGGTATTTAGGGGTTGTAGTAAGGATGTAAAGGAGAGGGCATATAAGTCTCTTATAAGACTCCACTAGAGTATGGTTCCAGTTTATGGGACCCTCCACCGGGATTACTTGATTCATGAACTGGAAAAAATCCAAACAAAAGCAGCTCGATTTGTTCTGGGTGATTTCCGACAAAAGAGCAGCGTTAAAAAAATGTTGCTAAGTTTGGGGTGGGAAGACTTGGGAGAAAGGAGAAGAGCTGCCCGGCTAGGTGGTATGTTCCAAGCTGTCAGTGGAGAGATGGAGCGGGATGACATCAGTAGACGAATAAGTTTGAGTGGTGTCTTTAAAAGTAGGAAATATCACAATATGAAGATAAAGTTGAAATTTAAGAGGACAAACTGGGCCAAATATTCGTTTATATGAAGGGGAGTTAGGGATTGGAATAACTTACCAAGGGAGATGTAAAATAAATTTCCAATATCTTTGCCATTTTAGAAAAGGCTAGGAGAACAAGATATAGGAAATCTGACACATGGGCGACTGCGCTCAATGCAGATCAGTAGTGATTGATTGATTCTTCATGGCCGAAAACATTTGTGGGACACTGTTTCACCGTTCAAGTTTTAAGATCTCCAGCTTCTGGAGAGAGCATTCACCATCAGCAGCACACTCAATTTTCACGAATGTACGATTTTTTTTCACCAATATACTGCTTGTCTTCAAATCCAGTCAACTCCATTTGTAAACTGTCAATTTCTAACGACTCAATAAATTGACCTTAATATTACTCATTTTTGAAATATGAAGTTTTGAAATAAAGTGCGATAGTTTTTCCAAATCTCAAAATTGGGATAATATCTTGGGAACTGCAGTATTTGTCTTACAAAATTCAAAATATTAAGCAGTTACACACTAACAATAATTACGCGCTGCTGGCAACCAGAAACAAGCCAAATTTCACTAATTGACTGATGTGGGTGAGCGAATGACTCGCCGGCCATATCTGACATTTATATCACTTGACTTCCGGACTTACCAGTGTTACACTGCTGTCATAATGCACTTCCGAATGGAACTAGAATTTAGATTTTCGGTATTTATTTGTTAAACCTGAATCACTATGACTATACATGTGTATAGTCTATAGTACAAGACGTATACATAAACGTTAATATTAACGTGATTGTGCATGTGGTGTGCCAACGAAATCGTGTTCGCGTGTCACCTAGTGACACGAGTGGCATAGGTTTCGCCATCCCTCGCCTAGACTCTTGTCTGCAGACGAAAAGCAGAGGCGTGTGCACGTGTGCAGAGAAAGCCATTATCAAGGTCCGGCCGACTTCAAGGCTAGACTTTTGACTGGTTGGCTCCATTATCATGATCCACAAACAAAACAACAATCGATGCAATGGAAGCATAGGGGCAGTGCACCACCAAAGAAATGTCGAATAGTGTCATCGGTTGGCAAGCGAATGGCAACAGTGTTCTGGGACACATGAAGAAACCTCTGCGTGGTCACCGTTTTGCGGATTTTGCAGAACTGCACACATCTGTCAAGGCATGGGTACGCAGCACTCCGAAAGGCTGATTTCAGGAAGGTCTGGAGAGACTGACACATCGATGGCAAAAGTGAATACAGTTACAAGAAGATTATGTTGAGAATGTGGACGTAACGACTGATGTGTAATATACTTCAAATAAAGTATTAAAAATCCAGTACCCCCTTCGTACTTTATTTGCAAATGAGGTGTCTACCTCAGTTTCAAATGTTACACAAAATACATTGTTCTCAAGCACTAAATTTTAAATTAAAAATTAAAAGACATTTTACTAAAATACAGTATAATAAAATTTGGGTTAACAATTTTTCTATTAGACGCACAGTTTATCCTTAATAAATTTATATTATATGCAAAATTCTACTCATAATATTTTCTGTCCTTACACATATAATCAACTCATATACTGTATGCAGAATCACTTCAAATATATTATACAACGGCTATAATATTTGAATTTAAGTTTAAAACGCATTTTGATACATAACTTGCATAGCGACGTTCTGCGTCTTAAGCTGGGTCCCTTTTTGCCACTGCTTTCTAGAGTTCCTGCAGGGCCTTCACAGCTACTTCACCCCTACAGGGAGTCCCCTACTCCAGCTGTCCTATCCCCATAGACAAGGGGATGGAATTAATGTATTCACAAAAAAATATTTACAATAACCTGCACAGGTCGAATGCCCTCTAATATTTCTTTTCTCTCTTGATAATTGTTTTTCGTTAATATCTGTACAGATTTTGGAAAAGGAACAAACACTTCTCCACACTTACACTTCCACTGCTTCACGCCCTTCCCAACGAATGGAACTGACTAATTATTTCCGGTAGGGGACTTTAAATCTATTTTTGAAATTTTACGTCAAGGATTCCAACCTATAAAATTTACAATTCATGTGGAAGTTTATACATGAAAAATGTCATGGTAAAGTGTCACGAACTTGGTTCAATTCATTCTATTGGTGACAGTCATCAGCTTATATTTCTGCCTTCCGGTACTGTCTAGATAGAAGAAGATTTCCTGTGAACTGTATCTCAGTTACTACATGGTGAATATAGAAATAGAAATATATTTATTTAAAGTTAATTACAAGTAGGACCAGAGGTCCCTATGGATATAGGTCATTAGGAAAGAAGAACATTATATTTTTAACGCCTGACTTTTGCATTTACTAGACCAGATGTTTTCGAGTGCGGTCTAATAGCAAATGGGCGATTAAAGATCGTCAATCCTACTTATCCCCGGCCCGCTGGAAGTGAGAGAATAATAGATTGTGGATAAGATTGCACTGTGTACGGGAAAATGTGGAATTACTCAGTGAAATGTCTCAAAAACATTAATTCGCTGTATATTAGCCTATATATGGTGTAGAGAGACGACCACACGACACCTCGTAATCTGCAGGCCTCAGGGCGGGACAGCTGTTGCTTGATACGTCAGGGCTCCTCAAGGCTGTTGCGCCATAGGGCTTTGGTTTCTGTGTAGTAAATAACTGTGTGAACCACTAAACGTTACGTGCAATTGATGCGATTAGATACACTTAAGAAAATGGAAATTTCAATACCATGAATGCATTGGTCGTTTGTGTTGATTTTCAAGATATGGAACGATGCCATGTAGGTATGCAAACGATCAAATTTTCAGACCCATTAGATTTTTGCTACCAGTCTCCCCACGTGATTGGTCGCGGAGGAATCATCTCCAGTATACAGACTCTGGTGTAGCGTAGTTGACTTGCAGTCTGTGCAGTGAAGTGTTCTCCGTCAAACATGCCTCGACGACAGAGAAGAGGACGCTATCAACCACTGTCGCCGTTTGAGAGGGCTCGGATAATTGGGCCATGTGTGGCTGGACTGTCGCTGCACGTGTTGGCCGACAGGCATCTACGGTACAACATGTATGGCAGCAGTGGTCAAATGAAGGTGCCCACACTCGTAGACCTGGCACAGGCCCAGCGCGACAGAAAACTGTGAGAATGATCGCAGCATCATTCGGATGGCCCGGATGGAACCCCATGCAACAGCAGTGCAAATTCGAGCAGTTGTGGCACCCCACGTTACACAACAAACAGTTGGTAATCGCCTGCGTGGAGCTGGCTTACAAGCCCGTGTCCCTGCAAAAGGTGTTCCATTGACCTCACAACAGCGACGTGTAAGGCTGGCCTGGTGTCGAGAAACATCAACGTGGGTCGACGAATGGCATATGGTCGTCTTAAGTGATGAATCGCGCTTCTGTCTTGCCCGCAGTGATCGCCGAAATCGTGTGCACCGACGTACCGGGGAGAGGGGCCGCCGAGATCTTATTGTCGAGAGGCACACAGGGCCAGCACCAAGCATTATGTTCTAGGGAGCTATGGACTTTAATGTGAAATCACGATTAGTGCTTGTTGATGGCACTATGACTGCTCGATAGTACGTTGGTAGGGTACTCAATCCAGTGGTTGACCCTGTGATAGCGAACATTGCTAATGGGATGTATCTGCAGGACAATGCCTGGGTTCACACTGCACGCATCTCCAGAGAAGCTCACCATGACATCACAACATTAGAATGGCCCGCCAGATTCCCGGACCTCAGTCCTATTGAGCATGCGTGGGACATGATGGGTCGACAACTGGCCAACCGTCCTCAGTCCCCCACAACTCTGGAACAACTGACATGTGCAGTGCAGCAAGCATGGGCCCCAATTCCTTAGGAAGCGATCCAGAGCCTTATTGACTCGATGCCTTGACGAATTATTCAATGTATTACAGCTCGTGGTGGGCAAATCCTGTATTGATTGTTGTCCAAACTTGTGGTCAGAGGGACCTGAAAGTGTAATCATCGAAGCACAACCGAACACTCGTCCTGCATGTTCAATTGCAGCAATGTAGTTCACTCCTTCGGGGTGTTGCAATTTCCATTTTGTTCAGTGTACATCTCTGGTTAAATTGGTTGACATAATGTCTGGTTAATACCCTGAGGCTGTCGGCGAGCTGCCATTCCATGTCGAAAATGTCTCCCTCCAACTGATACAAGGTCTATGAAATGTATGAATTACTATGTAATTAAATGTGCTTTATCTTGGTGTATTAACGTGCGCGTGATGGCAAAATTTCTCTATAAGTTTCGTAAGATTCGTAATGTATACGTTAACATTAATTTTTATAAGTCAAGATCTCAAGTATGGTTATAAAAAGAATGATGTAAAATTTAGCTTGGGTATCGGATGAAAGTCGGTTATGTCCAAAATTTAACTCTTTATCCTTGGCGTGTTTAAAACTTTGTGTGAGTTGAAATAAAAATAATTCCACTAATAATTAATATATTGTACAGATTTTTCCTTAAGTATGCGAAAACCACGAATGTGACAATGAACCTACTGCATCGTACTGTGGGAATGCATGCTTGCGTGACATATTTTCCCACTCCTAGAGTATTTTACATTAATGGTTCATTTTCCTTTATACGAGTACATACGCGTGGGAAATTGAACTGAACAAAAACGAAAGATTTCTGATGGACTGCCTATCAGTGTATGCCTCGGATGCGTGACCAGGTTTTAGGGAAACATGAATAGGATAAGGATTGGCACATTGGCTGTTTTGGTAGAGCTGCGACGAATGTTAATGTTAAATAATTTAGGATGTTGATTTGAAGTAGAATGTTGAATATTTGTAATCTTTAGAACTTAATTAAAAGTAATATCGACCTACAGTAACAGAAAAGAAAGTCAATCAGAACTGTTTGTTTCAATAAGCGAATGTTATCCAGAAAGTGCTATAGTAAGGCCCATGTGATTTATTTGCTTTAAGTACGACTTTGTGAATGCCGTAAAAATAATGGAATGATGTTGAAATGCTGCGTGAATTTTTGGCATGACTGAGGTGGTATTTGCGAATAAGAAATTAGACCATGCGTTTCCGATTTAGCGTGAGATTGTATGCTTGAATGGTTAATTGTTATTTTCAACATCCCACTTTTAATAAAGCTATTGAAGGATAGATTATCATTGGACATCAACGAATTGGATATTATAAAGTATAGAAGGACTATTTCGTTGAGATCATTAAAATTCATGTCTGTTTAATATTGTCACATATATTTTACACCTTTAGTTGGGAATTTTGTATGCCAGTTTGCGTGTGTGTAGGGGCACAGTAAAAGTTAGATTAATGTTACTTACAACTTGTTTAATCTGTTTACCCTCCAGGGTCGGTTTCTCCCTCGGACTCAGCTAGGGATAGCACCTCTACCACCTCAAAGGCAGTGTCCTGGAGCTTCAGACTCTGGGTCGGGGGATAAAACTGCGGAGGATGACCAGTACCTCGCCCAGGCGGCCTCACCTGCTATGCTGAACAGGGGCCTTGCGGGGGATGGGAAGATTGGAAGGGATAGACAAGGAAGAGGAAAGGAATCGGCAGTGGCCTTAAATTAGGTACCATCCCGGCATTTGCCTGGATGAGAAGTGGGAAACCACGGAAAACCACTTCCAGGATGGCTGAGGTGGGAATCGAACCCACCTCTACTCAGTTGACCTCCTGAGGCTGAGTATACCCCGTTCCAGCCCTCGTACCACTTTTCAAATTTCATGTCAGAGCCGGGAATCGAACCCGGGCCTCCGGGGGTGGCAGCTATTCACACTAACCACTACACCACAGAGGTGGACTAGATTAATGTTACGATAGAAAATAGAACTCAGAGAATTAGAGTAGGTGATGCGTTATCTAGTCTGTAATGATAAAGGGGCTGTCCCGCAGGGCGATATTATTGACCCTGCTGTTTCCTTACATACAGTATATAAATTAAATCTTATAAATAAAGTTGTAGGGGGCCCGCTGTCTGTAATTTCGTTTGTTTTGCCAATTTTTCAGATATTTATCCGTTTTAGTTCAACTCAAGACCGAATCGGTGGTTTTTACTTTTCGTGACGGTTTGTTTGTTTGTTTGTTTGTTCCAACATTACGGCAAAACGGCTGGATAGATTTCAACCAAACTTCATATTTGGAGTATATATACCCCTAGGAAGGTTTCTATATGCATTTCATTTTAAAATCTTTGATTAGACGGGGGTTTATAGGAAAACCAGAACGGTTTTCCTCCATTTTCTCTTATACTATTGATTTCCTGTAAACTCAGTGGACTGTATATGATACGTCTCTTCATTATAAACAACTTTGGTTATGTTCATAATTTACCTTACTATTCAAATGACGGAGACATTTGCTATTTTCTGCGGGTATCATGGTCTGCGTGTGAGACTGACAGACCGACAACGAACCTACAGGTTACCATGGCAACGTCTCTGACTGCTTGCCAGCAGGGAAGTAACGTATTGCCATTTTCCTCATCATACGTTTAAATTCATGGTTGTTCCTTGGGTAGAAGGCAAGAGAGGGCGTCAATCGGCCATTCTGCGGGATATTGGCGGAATATCGTTGGAGTTTATAACCGTCCTCGAATAGCTTAAGTAATAACACCATTAGTCATCTTATCTGTTGACCTAAGAATGCCTGCGCCTAAATTTCTCCTCTGTTACCTCTTTCTTATATCCATAACTCACACCAGCATATTTTATTGAGGGGCATTTGATTTTCCAATACATTCACTTGGTATTTACATATTTGTTGTCATCCGGCTGTTCTCAGTTTTAATCCATTTTCTATTAATTTCAACTCTCTTTACTGAATTATTTTCTTCCTTAATTACACCGTATGTATGCGAGAGCTAATCCCGAAAGCTTGACACTCTTTCGTTTCAGGAAATATTCTAAGCTATGCAAATGTATAACTTTCGGCCCCGGAAAATATCGAAATATGGATGCAATTTTAACGACGGTGCACACCTTCGTTTCGGGATAATTGGTGGCTAATATGTAAGTCTTATCACAAATCAGAAAGCACAATCACGTTTAATTTTGGAGAGATCTACAACTTTGGTCCTGTGACTTTTTATCGTATCTCCATTCCTTATACGATAAATAGAGCTGTATTTCTCGATTTCAAGTTAATTTTGTACTTTCACACGTATATGTTAACATTAATTTGGCACACTTATAGGAAAGATAAAATCATGACATTCGGCACGCACATTGGCACGACCAGTGACAATGTGATAGCCAAATTTTATGATTCTATCTGTCACATGAGTATCACAAATATAAAGTAGTATGCGAAAACTGTACAAAATTTCACACCCAATGATTCTAACTCAATCTAAACCATAAATGTAGGAGATACGAAAAGATGTCATGGGACCAACCATGTAGAACACTGAAAGAGGCGTCTGATGGTGAGGTCCGTTTACAGATATGTCGCAGAGTTTCAAAGCAGTAACTCTCGAAATAAAGGTCTGCACCTAGAGTGTGTCTGTACATTGACTATTTTGGCGACATTTCTGTACAGTAATCCCTTTTCAGGTGTAATAATGACCATCTGCATATTTTTAGCTTTGGTGTCTTTTTTTCTGTTTGTCTGTCTGTCTGTTTGTCTATAACTTGGAAACTACTGGATATATTTCCACCAAAACTTGATGTTTAGAATCCACCTGTCCTTGGGTAGGTTTCAGGGCAAATATTGTTTCTAAATCCATGAAATGTCTGGGGGGTTTATACGAAACCGGAACCGTAATTTTGCACTCCCACAAAATATACACAACGAAACTTAATAGAAATCTACCTGCCTTAATGGAAATTAATTTATAAACCTTTTTTCTCATGTGCATCATTTCGGTAAGAGGATTTATAACGGAGATATCATTAACCGGACTTAAGAACGGGTGCGTGTTGAGCGTATTCCTTACAACTTGAAAATTATTGAAGATATTTGAATCAAACTTCATATTTAGCATCCACCTTTCCAAAGGTAGATTTTAAAGGTCAATAACATTTCCTGTTCCTGGAATGGTCTGGCGGTTTATAGGGAAAGGAAATGGTGAATTTACTCTTCTACTACGTATAGAATACATGACCAACCTGACTGTATATCGACCAAATTTGTTGGAAATCCATTTCTAAACCTTTTTTCGTGAGTATTTTTTCGACAGAAAGATTAATAAGGGAGATATCATGAATGGTCGGTTTTGCAGGGTACGTCCAGCAGACATAGACCAAAAGGTGTTGTACGTGGAGCAGATTCCTTATCTATCTATCTAAGTAAAATCCTAACGACTGTGTGCCTGTACGTTGACTACTTTGGTGAAATGTTCGCAAAGATACGCTTTTAAGAAGTAATAATAACAACCATCTGCATAAGTTTTTGGTTTAGTTTCCTGATAGTCCTAATTTTAACCCTCCTCGCCCAAAATCCACATTGCGGCATAATCTGCCAGACGAACAAGAAAACAGAAATTTGGCAAAATTATACGTTTTAGCCTGTAACGGACAGAACATTTCCAAGAGCTTTAAATTTTTCACTTTTCCCCCGGAGAATATCGAAATATGGAGGCAATTTTAATGATGGTGCAGATCTTCGCGAAGTCCTATCAAATAAGGGAATGCACAATCTCCATTCAATTTGGAGTGATCTACAGCCTTGGTCTTACGACTTTTTGTTGTAACTGTATCCCTTTTACGTTTGATTTTTGTCTGTTTCTCGATGTTAAGTAAATTTGGACTTTTCGCATGCATAATTCATACTTTCAATCACTTATAAGAAATATAGAATTATCAAACCCTACTCGAAAATTGACCCACCCAGTAGCCATTTGTGAGCCAAAAGCTATGTATGTAGCTGTCACATAATTATCTGAAAAGTAATGCAATGTGAGATAATCTTACACAAATTTTACCCTTTTCAACGTTTCTAACTCAATCGGACCCATGAATAGATCAGATATCATACGACCAGCCATTTAGGCCGCTAAATTTGACGTCTTATGGTACAATCCTTTGTCGCTATGACGTCCGTTTTGCAGCAGTCAATCTGTAAATGAAGGTCTGCAATATTTTAAGCATGCATATACTTTCGTATGTCGATCTATAAATATTCACTGATGTCGTCTTGTAGCGATCGAGAAGAGGTGTGTCTGCTATTGTAATCAGTACTCCCCACACCGACTTTGACTGGCAGTAGGAATGGGGTCCTTCTCCAATTCCTTTGTAACTGGCATTAATAAGGCAGGCCTACCATTGTAATGAATAATTCACTTCTCGATTTGACTTGCAGAAGGCAAGGGAGCACGTAGTTTTGTTCAAAACTCCCCTTACCAGATTGTGTTTGGCTGTAGGCAAGCGTTCTCTCAGTTATAAACAGATGTACCCATCTAAAATGTGACTGGCATTAGGCATACTGGCCTGCTATTTTGATGGAAACTCACCAACTTGGTGTGACCGGCAGTAAGCTGGCTGGCAGTTGGAAAAGGGTCCTCTCATTATAATGATAACTGCACAACTCAATTTTGACTAGTTGCAGGGAAGTTTCCTGCCATTATAATAAAAACTCCTCAATTTGTAATATGTCTGGAAGTAGGAAAGGGGGACTGCCACTGTAACGGAAACTCACCAAATCGATTGTGACCGCGCAGTGGGCAATGGGGCCTGCAATTATAATGTAAACTTCCCAACTCGATTGTGAATGGCAAGAGGCAAGTGAGGCTGTCGTTATCATCACAAATCCGTAACAAGCACTTTACATTGGAAACAACGTATGGGGACCTCTCCATGCTGTTTCTCGGTTAACGCTAAGAGACATGCTATTTTAACTCAATCTTATTTACTGCATGTACATTATTTACTTCAATATTCGTATACAATGCAGAATACCGTAGCGAAGCACGGGTACATTTGCTAGTTAGTAAATAAATGGAATTATATATAAGGCTATCTGCAGATGATTTGGTATTCTACGTAGTAGTGAATGAGTTTCAGGACTGTGAGCGACTGCAGGGGGAATTAAACAATGTTGTGAGATGGACATCATACAATGGTATTATTGTAAATGTGATGATGGGTCAAGTTGTTTCACCAAGAGGAAAAGTCCTAATTACTGTGTTGATAGAGTGATAGTACCTCATGGGGAACAATGTAAGTACCTAGGTGTAAACATATTAACGAGGTTGATTAAGAATGTTTACACATCTATTCACATGTTTACTTGGCTCGTTGAATTGTGGATGGCTTGGATTTTTGCCAGTAATCATGAATATTGGAAACGTATTGGATCGTCATAAACGTTAATTAGAAACATGGATGTATATATTCCTCATCGGTGTTTGTTTTGTAACGCTAGTGTTTAACTAACTTTGTGTCATCTTGGTTGTACTTAGTCTATAGGAATTTGAAGGCATTTTTCATTCTTGTGAATGGTTGTCAGTTGATATTTAGATAGAAGGGATTGCTATACGATTACTGTGTCGTGCGTGTTTAGTGGTATTCACGACAGGAGTGAGCCTATATTATGAGTTGTACATAATTATAAGTTGGTAGGCGAGTGTTAGAGGGAATGGAGTGTGGAGCGATTAGTGTGTTGGGCATGATTAGTGTTTTTGTTACGACTGTATGAGTGTTAGTGGTGAGTACCATAAGTCATGGAAAGTGTAAATTATCGATTCGGCTAGGATATGTTTTTGGATTAGCATTGCATTACAGTTTAATACTACAAGTTGGTGTTGCACTACATCAAGATCCATCTGACGCCATATAGCGTCAACCACTGGTCGGTAGACTTAGGATTAATTCAGTGTTCCTTTCCATTATATTTAAGTGTCATGGATTATTAACGTTTTCAATGTTTAGTGTTTAGGAATAGGATGGTTCAACATGACGTATTTTACTTGTGTTATTTTTCGCGTGTCATTCAAGTATGTGTTAGACTTTTCCACATTGGTAATGATTACTATATTAGAAGCACATTAATTATATATTTTGAGTTGTATTATTTGACGTTAGCTAACAAGTCAAAGAATATTTAATGTGTTATTTCATTTAAGACCTTGCAAATGATAAATTATATCAATGTCAAAGAAATAGATCATTACGTCTGTATTTTTTTCAATTTCACCGTTCATAGATGGTAACGTTATTAAATTACTTGCCGTTTACAGACGTTGTTGTAATAAGACCAAATTGTGTGTTTATTGGAGCATTTCCTTATGAAATTATTTCGAGTGAAGCCTGAAAGTTAGTCATACCACTTATTTTAAGGATCATTTAAAGAATTTAATTAAATAATGCTCGTTTAGTTGAAAAGTTTCAGTTTATGTGCTTCTTAACCATTTTTCAATGTAAAATATTTTCACGATGTCAAGTTATATAATTACATGGAACAATTTTTTTTTGACATTTGCGATTGAAGGGATGGTAAAAGGAAAACGGGGAAGGGGAAGGAGACGATACCAGTTATTAGACAGCATTAGAAAAAGAAAGGAAGATTATGCAGAAGTGAAGAAAAGAGCACAATATCGAGAGATATGGAGGTCACAGCCATGACTGGACCTGCCGGATGGCAGAACAACCTCTGATGATGATGATGACTGAACTATAAGAGCATCACGCTTTGCAGATAATCAAATTCATTTTATTAAATAACATTTTATAACAATGCCACAACCAATTCAAGTACAACATGAGGTTGTTTCTATTGGATTAAGTATCCATTCCGCGAAGGATATCCTAGGTGGTATTTAATCAGTGATTTACCTTAATTTTTTTGCATGAAAAACCTTGAGATGGTAAGAGGTCAATGGGATAACCTGGAATCATGTGGGTCCAGAAGCGGTTGAGCCGATGTCCTTAGCCAGTTGAGTGGCATAAATATGAGTTTGATATTCTCAAAAATGATACAGGATGCAATGAAATTTGTACCAATGCTGCAACAGCATATATCCAAAACAATTACAAACTAGTACTCTTGGGAAACTTCCACTGTCAGTAAGATCAATCATCATATTAAATATTCAATACGATTGTGTCAAGCTTCACAGTTCTAACAGATGTGGTTTTGTCCTTCTGAAACCTAGCCTTAAAAGCAGCAACACTTACGTTGAGGAGATAGAGCGCTCCTCCTCCTCTCTCAGGAATAATAATATTGCATGAGAGTGCCAGGAATACCTAACGAGTAATTAATGGAGAAGGTACATTAATTCAATAATGTAACTGGTGATCTTCAATTTAAAAGTTTTGACTCCCAAATTCTAAGGATAGCTGAAAAGTTTAAAAAAAAAAAATTCTGCAACCTCCGAGATACTGATTTCCTACAGGCTGCACTTAACAAGTAAGGAAAACAATGCTTATGTCACCTCACCAAACAAAAAGTTAATGGATGTAGAACCCTAGTTGCTTTCATGTAAGTAGCATTTCGATATGATACGTGAGATAATCGATTTAATCAGAAGCTTTTACTTTATGTTCTGGTTTTGGAAAAAACACCTTCCCAGCAATAATCGCCCTAATTGATTCAGATGAGCGCGCGAAAACGATTGAGGAATGGAAATTGAAGCCTAACACGAACGATTATTAACGCATTCTTCTGGAGAACTAAATCTCATCGTGTAAATTCCTACTGGAAAACGATATTCTTAAATCGTCACGGATTTCATTGTTATTCCACTTTGTTCTTTCAGTGTACTAAAATGAATGTTCTCTCTCTTTGCTTATAAATATTCCAATTATTTTCTTGTAACTATGCTGGTGTTATCAAAGTACTACTACAAAGACATAATTGAGTCAGTATCTTCAGTGGTGTCCTAGTCCTGAATCGTGGGGAATAACTGAATGTGACAAGAAGGCATTTTTTCGATCGGCTGCAACTTTTGTTACTAATGCCAATATATTATTTTACAGAATACGTTCTAACTATGTTCTTAGTAAGTCTCTGACAAATAAAAGGGATAGATTCCCATTTTCATTTGACTGACAAAGAGCTTATTCAAACATTACTGTAAATGAAGTGAAACTTGTTGAAATAAGATAAATAATCTCAGAGCGCAAACACAGAATACAAGTTGTAAATCCATATAAAATAAGAGTTTTGTCTGTACGTTGCTCAGAATTTAAAAAGGATGGCATTTATGTATCAGTCATGTCCACAGTAACAAAGAAATGCACTCTTTAATTTTCCATAATGTCTGTCTGTCTGTCTGTCTGTCTGTCTGTCTGTCTGTCTGTCTGTCTGTCTGTCTGTCTGTCTGTCTGTCTGTCTGTCTGTCTGTATACGCATCACGAGAAAACGACTGAAGAAAATGTAATGAAAATCGGTATGGGAAGTCAGGGAATAAGCCGCTACAATTTAGGCCATAAATAATTGTATTCACCCTAAATGAAATGGTAGTTTAGGGGAAGGCCTAAAAATTAATTCTCAAATATTTATGTTATTAGCGGTCGTATTTTAATGAAAATCAGTATGCAGTCGGGGAATAATTTGCTACAATCTAGGATATATATAATTGTATTCATGCTGAGAAAAATGGTAGTTTATGGGAAGGCAAAAATTTAATTCTCAAATATTTATATGTTTTTAGTGGTCCTATCTCAATGAAAATCGGTATGCAAAGTCGGGGAATAAGTCGCTATAATATAAGCCATAAATAATTTTATTCACGCTGAGTGAAATGGTAGTTTAGGGGAAGGCCTATAATTTAATTCTCAAATATTTGTTATTGTAGGTCTTATCGATAAATACTGCATAACTAAAGTTATATAGTATAAAATTTCCGATTATTTATGTCTTATACATTGTTACCGTACCGGCTATGATCACAAAGATATTCATGAATCTGGATGTGTGTTACTAAGTAAATATCAGCACCGAATCGCGAGAAAATGGATAAACAGAATTTAATGCAAATCGGTATGTAACGTCGGAGAATAAGGAACTAGAGTCTACGCTATAAACAATTTTACAAATCAGAGTCGAAAGGAAACTAAATGTGAAGGCCTACAATATAGAAAACTCATAACATTGATCAACAATGAACATTACATTGACCATTGTTGTTTTTTTGTGATATGCTTTGTGTCTTTTGTTGCCAGTCATCTCCGGTAGATAGGATTACTGCTGCATACCGAGTTTTTTAATTTGTTTTGCGTCGCATCGACAGAGATATGTCTTATGGCGACAATGGGATAGGAAAGGCCTAGGAGTGGGAAGGAAGCGGCCTTGGCCTTGACCCGCACAAACACCCATCCCCACAGTGTCCGCACAGGTAGCAACAAGACAAGAAATATAGGTTTAAAAAGAACAAACAAGTGGAAGCAAAATTATCCAAAGGTAAACCAACACCAAAGGTACTTACCACAAATAAGACAAGCGACCAGAGGCCATGGAAAGAAAAAAAGATAACGATCACTGTATGGTTTCAAATACTACAATAATAACACGTCCAGGTTCTTTTGAAGTAAATAAATATATTTAATCAGAGAAGGAAATAATTTTAAGATAACTCTGGACTCAGAACATCAACAGGAAATTTAAAAAAAAATTAAACAGAGAAATAATATCAAAACCTAACTAACCTACGGTTCGAACCGGCCTAGTTCATTGGGACCCAATATGAATTTCATAACCAGCCTATCTTCTTAGTTATAAAATACAAATAAATTATGCTTCTGTTTAATTACCTTAGATTGAGTTTAAAACCTTCAGCGTCATAAATTTAGTTACTTGCATAAAATTAATTAATTAAGTTAATCTTTCTTTACTTGTAAAATACACCAACCAAAGGAGATACTAGGCGAGGAGTTTGTATAAGGTTTCTAAACCTCGAGCGAAACGAAGAAAACCAAGAAAAACCCAAAAAACTAGGGAAAAGGAAAAATCAAGAAAATCACAACACGCGGGCGAACAGTAATACCAACCAATGGGTCAAATCACATATAGCAAATCGGCCCCAAAATACAGACAACGGGCTTAGCATATAACTTTTCAGACATCACCGGAGCATGAAAAATACCATTTTCATTTAAATCATCAATTAAAGCAATAGCCCACAAACGTCCAGTACATTTTCATCACAATCATCATAATATCCATCCCCATGGCAACAACAACAATACAAGTACAGACCCGAGGGAGAGGACCAATAATAATTAAGATCACAACAATGCAATCAACAAACCGCACGAAAAGTTAAAAAAAACGAATTTCGGAGGAAAATTAAAAGCCGAAAGAAAAGGGGAAATAACAGGCAAAAGAAAAATTCCCACCGGAAAACCTTACGAAAACTGCCTCCCTTAGTATCTTTCACAAAGCAAAAACGTCTCCTCTAACTCGAGCTCAAGACATCACCTCTTTCCTGTTAAAAGGAAAATGCCAAGAGTTTCCAGAACAAATATTACAATCTTTGTACCACATTTTTAAGAGTTTCCAATTTTGAACAATTCTAATTTTGAAATACTATACCAAACACGGGAACCGGTATCTAATCACAACATGCCGCCGAAAAAGTTATTATTATTATTAAATTCAAGTTCTGGTAAATGTTCGACGTCGTATTTCTAGGAGAGGCATAGTATGTGTCACCAACTGAATAGCACCAACTCTTCGATGAAATAGTAGCAAAATGTCATTAGAAGAAAGGATTCAAACTTACAGTCTTCCGGGTGGCGTTGAAGAAGAACGCTGTTACTTACATTAGGCCGAAGTTCAAACAAATAAAACTAGTAGAAAATACAACATCTGCGATGCTCCAAAAGTTCGTCCAGAGTACAGGAACTCATAAATCGGGGAATGTGACCCCGAAAATGCACTGGATCAACCAGGCACCATCTTGAAGTTGAACATCATAGCGGAGCTATATATGCACGTCTGTTCGGCTTCCATGTTCTCGGCAGACCTCCTCTCTCTTCCTCTTCCAACGGTAAGTGGAAGTTGGCTTTCGTTACTCCAGGATCGGGATGCGCAAGAGGTTGCGCAGTAGGTTACAGTCCACGGAAATTAAACGACTCCCGGTAGGGCATATTAACCAACAGAGTTTACAGGCCCGATGTAACTTCGAGTAGTTGCGTATAATCAAGTTTCAAATAAATAGTAACTCACCCACAGTCGTAGGAGAAGGAAGCAGGTCATTAATTTAAGTTACTATGAGGATTAAGTCCATATCTCGCAGGGAGATAAAGTGAAATAATTTCCACGGAGATAGACTCCAACTCGAAAATGTCAAACAAGGAGACAGTGTATTAATACTGTCTCAGCCTCCCGCCCAGAAACCACACGTACACTCGTACTTTATGTTACACATACTGCGGTGGTCCAGAAGTATACTAAATTTTGGTGAAGGAGTCCATATGAGTAAACGACACACCGAGATAAGTTCACTTCCATGCACTCCCTTAACATGATTGCATTATGCCTCAGGAACTCCAACATACCAATGTATATGCCTTCCAATTGTAGTTAGTACCTTTAAACCCAATGCTTGTTTAGTTCAGATATCACAAGAATAATAAGACTGTTGTACTACACCAGCCATATAACCAACATGTTGATTCATAGTTCACATACAGTAGATATGTATTACAATGAATACCCGGAATTATCTTCTTCAAAAGAAAATTAATTTGCAAGATCTTGGTAATTTTCTTTTACCATACTTATATCACCTCTGTACCAGAATATGTTCCAGTTAACGAATGGAAAATTCCCAAACATCAATTTTAAACCTTGAGATAGTAATAGAGATATTCTCAATCTTAATATCAGTTTTATATATCGAGTTCCCATTTACCTACCAAGAAATGCAATCTTCTTGTTTCAATACCAAGATTAAACGAAAATTACCACCCGAAAAGGAAGGAACGCAAGGGAGCAAGGAACAGGGAACAAGAAAGGATCATAAATTGGTGTATGCAGTACTACATGATACCCAAGATCCAAGTATTAGCTTTAATTTAAATTTTTAACTTGCCCTCGATTGAACTAGGACCCGAGTATACCACAAAATACCCCAAATAATGTATAACACAAGCAGAACCAAGGTAACCAGAACTAACTCCAACAAGTAGAACAGAACAGAGGCTGACCTTCAACACAGCGAGCTCGCAAAATTCCAAATTTCACAAATACACCAGAAAAGATGCAAATGAATATCCAACAAATGAGGTTCAACATTCCATATACACCATGCATAACCAAGATGAACAAGAAGAAGGAGAAGGAACCAATACACAGTCAATTAGCAAAGTTTCGGGTAAGCGAAAATAGGATATAAAATATGGAAAAATCCAAGGCTAAAAAGGTAAACAAATTCATAGCAAGGGAAGAGTAGGCAGGATCGGTTGGAGACCTCTTAAAGATCTTTTAGATGGAGGGTACGCGTTTCAGTTTGTCATCAACAACAGACCAACCAACAAACACCAAGCTACCAAAACTTACAGATCAAAATTAAGTACAACACAGGACCATAATTAGCTCCATGGAAGTAACGGGACAGAAATAGGGACAGGAGAACCTCAGGAGGGAACAAAATCTGGAATCAGGTAACTAACCTACTGCATGGAAACATAATCACAATTCATTCCACAAAGGGACACCCAATCAAATTAAAAGGAAATTTAAAACCTCAGATCAGAAGACCCCAAAAGGAAAATAACGAGCACTGACCAACACAGCGTACACTACCGGTTACCCAATAGGGTCTCAGCATTACCTGGTCTATAAATATGTGACTTTCCGATCACACTGTCGCTCTACAGCCAACAGGTGCCTCCCCCTATCTCCCAGGGGAGCAGGCAAATAAAACATAAGTGGCGGCATACGAGGCAAGTCCATGGAAAATGCTCACAGAAGCATGAAGAAGGCAGTTCTCAACTAATAGACCCCATAATCTATTAGCAGGAAGATTCCAGTACCGACTAAGAGAATCCTAATCCGTCCCATACCAGAGTAGCAAACTCAAAGCACGGTAAGATGGTGAACACCAATGTCAACAGACACCAAAGAACCACTGAGAGAAGAACACCATAGAGTGGCAGATAAAATTTAAAATGAGCATTACAGAAGAACCAAAAACAGATACGATGACATCAGATCAACCAGAAATGCATGGAGACAGGAAATGAAGAAACCATGAAACACGAAACCAGCAAGTTACAACAAGGCAAGATAGTTCAAAACGAGAAATAAATTCATGCGAGGGGTTATTCCCAAATCTACAGAGGCACAAGGTAAAACATCAAGGCAACACATCGCCCATACCTGACATGCCATAACCACAATTACACACACTACAATAATAATAGTAAAACCATAATGACTACCCCAAGCCACGTGTTAGCCCTTAAAGGGATTAAAGGAATACACCATCCTCAACAACATGCTCAGTAATCAATATGCAAATCCCAAAATCAAACTTACGGTACCGTACACTTTCCTCCAAACACAGGATCACGACCAAACCATTACAGGCTAAAAGGAACTCAATCCTCAGGTGTTATGACCCTACTGCATCACTCAACTCCAAAACAATAAGTAGATAAGGTAAAGGGTTTCACAGAACTCACAACTCGAAATGGAACTAGGCAAATAAGGATAGGTTAAATGAATTTCGCAGAAGAAATATACCTAGACACATGATAACTTCAACAGGGTATCAAGTCAGGTATGCCGAGAACTACCAAATACAAGAACCTCCATATATGATCAAAATTTTCATCAGGATGACGACAAGGTCACAAATTTCAGACAGAACGGGCTAGTTTAATAATTCCACCATAGACAATTCACCAGCAGGAACACTTGAGGCAGGCCGCACGGTACAAATACTTCCAACCAGGTAACAAATACAACCGATAATAGGGTACAAAACACAATGAAACAGAGAACCACATGCAATCAATAGTTGGAAAAGGGTAAACAAGCAAAGACACTAAAATGTCCAGGCACGTGGCCAACAAGTCACCAACCCAATCACCGATTAACAGAGTTCAACTATAGCCCATAACTACCCAATAACAGATGACATAAGGTAACATGCCTCCGTCCACCACCTAACGACACACCAAACGGACACCAACAGCAAGACAGGGTAAAAATGGAAACCACTCATGCAAAAAGCACAGCCAAGTCTCGCGGCTAGGACAGATCAGCAATCGCACAGCAAACATGGAAACACATCACCACCGACTGGTTATATTAAACATAAATGATGACTTCCAAGTAGATATAAGGCTCTACACTTTAAACTCAAGTTCCTCTCGGGACTAATGGTAACAAGACAAGGTTAGGAAACATTTACCAGACAAAGTAAAGGTAAAGAATTTCGAGGTAACTACCGGCCCAATGTAAAGAAACATCACAGGCAGGATTAATTTCAAAGTTCAACAATCATCAAGAATTAAGTACTCAAAAGAAACAGGTACAGGCATGCACACAATCCCATTTAGGCCAAAGTAGGTAGCAAGGCATAATTTCAATCGCACAGAGCAAATATCAGTAACACATACATGCCAACCACATAAACCAGGAAAAGTTTAAAACGGGTTCATAGACACTAACGATGGGAGGATACGATGAAATGCCAAACAGTTCAGCAGTAAATCACACCCATACTGACCAGGCACAAGGTAGACATGCCAATAGATTAAGTACATGCAAGGTTCACACGCAGTTAGCAACGCAGTAGGTAAAATCAACAACGATAGTTTCTCGCAGAATGATTTTAGCACAGTCGAAGCATCATGTCAGGTAAAATATTAAGAATAACAACAAACCTGGGAAGCAATATAAAACGTCAGGACAGATAATGTAATAAGTTCCCAGAGTACAGGTCAACGATCATAATCCAGTAAAACAAATAACGTCACACGCAACATATCCGAGCAAAACCAATAACTCGATTAAACACAATTAATTCCATAACCACAGATTAAATCATTTTCGCAGGTAGACCATGAAAATACTGAACAAATAACCACCAAGAAAATCACAGAGTACACGGCAAACTGTGGTACACTCGTAGCCCAAAGCCAATCGATTCGTGCTCAAGTGTCGGTCATTTCACAATTTTTTAAGATAAATGATGATAAATTCAGAATTTAGAGTAATTGATAAGGTTCAAACTCACCAATTTACGAAGAAACAAGGAAGGGAATGATACAAGGCACCTGAAAGCAGTAAGGCAGGCAGGCGGGAAACACACGAACAGCAGCAGGTAGAGCAATACCAACATCACGTACACAATCCAAGAAGGTAGCACACAGCTCGACAGGGAACCGGACAAAACACCCCGAAGATATTAACATGAAACAAATTTTTGTACAGTTAAACAAGATGAATGCATTTCCTTTACATTTTTTATAGATATCTTAACATGCCTTTCATTACCCAGACACACCTTTTAAAACCATACAGTGACAACGTTAAGGGGATGCCAAGAGGGTCAGCTACGAGCCGACGAAACACAATAACACAAGGGTCAACAAACAGGCGAGCAATTCTGAAGGAACAGCTCGCATACCGCCCAGAGCGAAGTGAAAACAAATGACAACCACGCTCTGGAGCTACCACTGACTGACCCGCACAAACACCCATCCCCACAGTGTCCGCACAGGTAGCAACAAGACAAGAAATATAGGTTTAAAAAGAACAAACAAGTGGAAGCAAAATTATCCAAAGGTAAACCAACACCAAAGGTACTTACCACAAATAAGACAAGCGACCAGAGGCCATGGAAAGAAAAAAAGATAACGATCACTGTATGGTTTCAAATACTACAATAATAACACGTCCAGGTTCTTTTGAAGTAAATAAATATATTTAATCAGAGAAGGAAATAATTTTAAGATAACTCTGGACTCAGAACATCAACAGGAAATTTAAAAAAAAATTAAACAGAGAAATAATATCAAAACCTAACTAACCTACGGTTCGAACCGGCCTAGTTCATTGGGACCCAATATGAATTTCATAACCAGCCTATCTTCTTAGTTATAAAATACAAATAAATTATGCTTCTGTTTAATTACCTTAGATTGAGTTTAAAACCTTCAGCGTCATAAATTTAGTTACTTGCATAAAATTAATTAATTAAGTTAATCTTTCTTTACTTGTAAAATACACCAACCAAAGGAGATACTAGGCGAGGAGTTTGTATAAGGTTTCTAAACCTCGAGCGAAACGAAGAAAACCAAGAAAAACCCAAAAAACTAGGGAAAAGGAAAAATCAAGAAAATCACAACACGCGGGCGAACAGTAATACCAACCAATGGGTCAAATCACATATAGCAAATCGGCCCCAAAATACAGACAACGGGCTTAGCATATAACTTTTCAGACATCACCGGAGCATGAAAAATACCATTTTCATTTAAATCATCAATTAAAGCAATAGCCCACAAACGTCCAGTACATTTTCATCACAATCATCATAATATCCATCCCCATGGCAACAACAACAATACAAGTACAGACCCGAGGGAGAGGACCAATAATAATTAAGATCACAACAATGCAATCAACAAACCGCACGAAAAGTTAAAAAAAACGAATTTCGGAGGAAAATTAAAAGCCGAAAGAAAAGGGGAAATAACAGGCAAAAGAAAAATTCCCACCGGAAAACCTTACGAAAACTGCCTCCCTTAGTATCTTTCACAAAGCAAAAACGTCTCCTCTAACTCGAGCTCAAGACATCACCTCTTTCCTGTTAAAAGGAAAATGCCAAGAGTTTCCAGAACAAATATTACAATCTTTGTACCACATTTTTAAGAGTTTCCAATTTTGAACAATTCTAATTTTGAAATACTATACCAAACACGGGAACCGGTATCTAATCACAACATGCCGCCGAAAAAGTTATTATTATTATTAAATTCAAGTTCTGGTAAATGTTCGACGTCGTATTTCTAGGAGAGGCATAGTATGTGTCACCAACTGAATAGCACCAACTCTTCGATGAAATAGTAGCAAAATGTCATTAGAAGAAAGGATTCAAACTTACAGTCTTCCGGGTGGCGTTGAAGAAGAACGCTGTTACTTACATTAGGCCGAAGTTCAAACAAATAAAACTAGTAGAAAATACAACATCTGCGATGCTCCAAAAGTTCGTCCAGAGTACAGGAACTCATAAATCGGGGAATGTGACCCCGAAAATGCACTGGATCAACCAGGCACCATCTTGAAGTTGAACATCATAGCGGAGCTATATATGCACGTCTGTTCGGCTTCCATGTTCTCGGCAGACCTCCTCTCTCTTCCTCTTCCAACGGTAAGTGGAAGTTGGCTTTCGTTACTCCAGGATCGGGATGCGCAAGAGGTTGCGCAGTAGGTTACAGTCCACGGAAATTAAACGACTCCCGGTAGGGCATATTAACCAACAGAGTTTACAGGCCCGATGTAACTTCGAGTAGTTGCGTATAATCAAGTTTCAAATAAATAGTAACTCACCCACAGTCGTAGGAGAAGGAAGCAGGTCATTAATTTAAGTTACTATGAGGATTAAGTCCATATCTCGCAGGGAGATAAAGTGAAATAATTTCCACGGAGATAGACTCCAACTCGAAAATGTCAAACAAGGAGACAGTGTATTAATACTGTCTCAGCCTTAATTAAGGTACAGTCCCAGCATTTGCCTTGTGTGAAAAGTAGGATACCACGGAATACTATCTTCAGCGCTACCGACAGTGGGGTTCGAATCCACTATCTCCCAGATGCAAGCTCACAGCTGCGCACCTCTAACCACATGGCCAATTCGCCGGGTCGTACAGAGTCTAACAGCCTACCTGAATATTGACGGGAAGTAGCTAGGGAGTAAGATAACTTTCTGCGTTAGCGTGTCAATCCTCTGGTTCGTAAATTTTCTGATACTACTGGTACGTAACTCACTGGTTCATCATAGCATTCGAGCTATTCAATCCCGACTCTGAAGCACTGATTGGAATGAGAAGTGTGCATATTTAACGGAATAATGCCAGAGGGGTGTTCACGGCAGTCTGCGTCCTGGTCAATCCAGCCTTGGAACTTTGGACTGTTAGATTGGTACCGTAGTAGGGCCTGCTGTTCGTTAAAAGTGATAAAATATGCGGTTTTTCATTTGATCGAGTATTTTATATGATAACATTGCTTTTAATCGCTACATTCCTACTAACGTTTTTGTAATGACCTATGTTGATTTCAGTTAGAAAAACCACAAAGTCAGTCATTCTGAAAATCCCGTAGCGAAGAAAGGGTACATCGCCTAGTTAATAATAATTCCGGTAAGGAAAAAGGCCCCGATAAGAACTAATAGCATCAATTCTGATGTGAAAATCAGGGTACAAATTTTAACATTCTTAAAGACCGATTTCAATATTTTTATTCATTAGGTATGAGATATCTGGAATTGATATATTTCTTACGTAAGTTGTTGATAGGAAATATCTATCTATCTATCTATCTATCTATCTATCTATCTATCTATCTATCTATCTATCTATCTATCTATCTATCTATCTATCTATCAATCAATCAATCAATCAATCAATCAATCAATCAATCAATTAACCAATCAATCAATCAATCAATTAATTAATCAATCAATCAATCGATCGATCGATCAATCAATCACTACTGATCTGCATTTAGAGTAGTCGCCCAGGTGCTTGATTTCTTATCTTTTGTTCTCCAAGCATTTTCTTAAATGATTGCAAAGAAATCGGAATTTTATTGAACATCTCCCTTGGTAAGTTATTCCAATCCCCAGATCCCCTTCCTATAAACGAATATTTGCCTCAGTTTGTCATCTTGAATGCCAGCTTTATGTTCATATTGTGATCTTTCCTACTTTTAAAGACACCACTCAATCTTGTTCGTCTACTGATGTCATTCCATGCCATCTCTCCACTGACAGCTCGGAAAGTACCATTTAGCTAAACAGCTCGTTCCCTTTCTCCCAAGTCTTCCCAGCCCAAACTTCACAACATTTTTGTAACGCTAATCTTTTTTTTGTCGGAAATCACCCAGGACAAATCGATCTGCTTTTCATTGGATTTTTCCCGTTCTAGATTGAAGTAATCCTGGTAAGAGTCCCATACGCTGGAAACATACTCTAGTTGGGGTCTTACCAGAGACTTATATGCCCTATCCTTTACATCCTTACTACAACCTCTAATTACCCTCATAACCATGTGCTGAGATCTGCACCCTTTACTCACAACCATATTTATGTGATTACCTCAATGAAGATCTTTACTTATATTAACACCTAGGTACTTATAACGATCCCCAGAAGGAAATTTCACCTACATCAATGCAGTAATTACAACTGAGAGGACTTTTCCTATTTGTGAAACTCACAACATCACTTTTATCCCCGTTAATCATCATACCATTGCCTACTGTCCATCTCACAAAATTATCGAGGTCATTTTGCAGTTGCTCACAATCTTTTAATTATTTATTACTCTGTACAGAAAAACATCATCTGAAAAAATCCTTATCCCTGATTCCACTTCATTATACACATCATTGATATATATAAGAAAACACAAAGGTCCAGTAACACTGCCGGGAAGAATTCTCCCCTTAATTATTACAGGGGCAGATAATGCTTCGCTTACTCTAATTCTCTGAGTTCTATTTCCTAAAAATATAGCTAGCCATTCAGTCACTTTTCTTTCTTGTCCAATTGCACTCATTTTTGCCAGTAGTCTCTCATGATCTACCCTATCAAAAACCTTTGATAGGTCAATCACGATACAGTCCAATTGATCTCCTTAATCCAGAACATCTGCTATATCTTGCTGGAATCCTACAAGTTGAGCTTCACTGGAATAACCTTTCCTAAACCCAAACTACTTTCTATCAAACCAGTTATTAATTTCGCGAACACGTCTAATATAATCAGAAAAAATGCATTCCGAAAGCTTACATGAAATACATATCAAACTGACTGGCCTGTAGTTTTCAGCTTTACGTCTATCACTCTTTCCTTTATACACAGGGGCTACTATAGCAACTCCCCATTCATTAGGTATAGCTCCTTCATACAAACAATAATCAAATAAGTACTTCAGATATGGTACTATATCCCAACCCATTGTCTTTTGTATATTCCCCGAAACCTTATCAATTCCAGCTGCTTTTCTATTTTTTTCAAATTTTGTGTCTTACTGTAAATACCATTGTTATCATAGATAAATTTTAATACCTCTTTAGTATTAGTATTGTTGTTACGAAGATCCGATCGGTAGCGTCTTTCGGTAGTCGGCGATAGGTCTCAGGGTTCGAAATCTCCGACACCTTAGCAATGTGAGTTTCCTCTTCGTTGCTGGTGTCTTTCTCAGTATACGTAAGGCTTTGCTGTGGATTTCTTCTGCCTAGTCAGATCGTAAATTACGAATAGCAGCTTCGATATTCGCGACGATCTCCTCGAAGTAAATCGAGAGAGGGGTAACCGCGAATTCCCTCCTGTAGCCAGTAGGGAGGTTTCTACCTCTTACAGGCAACGGTTTGTCTGGTTGACGATTTTTCGTGAGGTATCCAAGGCAAGCGTAGTCTTAGGCGCATGTCGATATACATCAGGACCCTTAATGCTTTAACCATTGGCCCAAAAACATTCAATCAGTGACCGACCCCACCAGCACGGCAGACCAATAGGCAAGTATCGTAACGTAGCCTG
Organism: Anabrus simplex; assembly: GCF_040414725.1. Taxonomy (NCBI): domain Eukaryota; kingdom Metazoa; phylum Arthropoda; class Insecta; order Orthoptera; family Tettigoniidae; genus Anabrus; species Anabrus simplex. The sequence goes on from NC_090265.1 coordinate 1,350,653,206, forward strand.
CACTATATAATGAGATGGAGCTACAACACCAATTCACTCCACTGAGAGCTTCGCTACTATCAAGTCATCCGGAAACCTTGACAGTGCCGAATTCAATCTTCGGTGAAACGTCGGGACCATCACATGCTCCTGGACCACGATATACAAGCCCTGAAAACACTGATATGTTTTCTAGCGTTCCAAAATTTCCATAGTGCATTCTTTCATATTTGCTTCAACTCCCTGTAACGTCTCAATAAATTAAAATTATAATACGGATTTCTCGTATTTACTTCGAACGTCGAACATTAACATTTATAGATAGCCACCAGACTAGGATGCTTTGTCTCAAACAAGTTACTTGGAACATCTTTAAAGAATGTGGAATTAGGCATAGCATTGTGGAAGAAATCTCGATCGGTGTAAGGAAGGACTATTTAAGCATCCTGACATCATCACTTGAAGGCCTACTCGCACTTTTCATGATACTGCCCCGATCCTTAGTTAATTTCTAGAACTGTTTAGTTTTAGGCTTGTTTTCCTATTGAATAATAGTGCTTTACTTTACAAAATTTCATTCTTTTCTTTTGAGAATGTCATGGTGTCATGCTGTATGTATTAGATTTTCTAAGTTTCATTCATGATAATTATGATTTGCTTTATTTTTGTCACCATTATACTGTAACATGATATACAATATTATTTGGAATTCAGGATACTTGTGGCCGTACACTGCTGAGTATACAAGTGGTGTTGTTCAATGTAGTAGTAGTAATAGTATAAGAATATGAGCAAGGATAAGGGGCAGTACGCCTAGACGCAATTTATTTGCATTTTCTTTTAAAGCAAGACCAGGATTCTGGACTTTTTTTCTTGAAAGACGTCTCTTCTCACGCCAGTAAATTTACTGACATTACCTTAAGTATTATTAAATGGCACTTGAGTCTGTCGATGTTTGATCCTTAAGATGACATTGTTGATGATAGTAGTAGTGGAAGTGGTGTTCATTGTGATCATTACCTTTCTAAGCTGAAGTACAGCTAAAACAACCACTACTTCCTTCGGAATATTAATCAGAAGGGAAACAGGAAGGGATGGATAAAGTTGTCAGTGAAAAAATGGGAAGGGGCTCAGAAGGTAACAAAATCACAGATTCACTATGCTTTGTGAAACGAATACATCTGGGTTCAAAAAACGTCGTCAGTTCATAAAGGGAGATTAGGTTGGAAAAATGACAGAGTTACTAAATTAGCAGTTTCCTGGTGTGCATAGTATTGTAACATAATTATAAAACCTAGCACAATTTCATTTCTAAGGCGAAATCGTCGAAGCCCATGTTTAATTTATCTTCTTTTCTTGAGAATAAACTTTCCATTTCGTTTGAATAATTTATTCTTGATAATTCAGTTTAAAAAAAGGAATTTTGAATTCTTGTCTCCGTCAGCGAATATTATTTCTATAGCTGAAACTTTCACTGCATAGTATGTGTTATCCATTTTTATCCTTTAAACCGAGTGAGTTGGCAAAACCATTTGTGTTATGTAGCTATAAACTTACATTACCGGTACTGAAATAGTGGGTTGGAATCCCACTATCGGCAACCCTAATGATGGTTTTCCACGGCTTCCCTTTTCTATTCCAGACAAACGCTGGAGCTGTATATTCCTTCTCAGTCTTAGCCGTTTCCTACCACATTGTTTCCCGAAGACCTGTATGTTCCAGTTGTTCTTTTCTACACCACACGAACGGAAGCAAAGAGCGTGAAATCCGGAAGGACGACTGAAAATCTAGCATGTAGGCCTACGTTGTGATGTTCAATGACTGCATTGTTTTTGTACCATTAAAGCGCATGTAAACAAGCATGAAAGGCAAGTGAATTAATTGTATCTCTCATAAATTGTTAGTTACCATATTTTCAATGATTTAAAGGGATCGAGCAGAAGAGAATCGGTAACTGCAGAATTATGCGATGATGCTTGGAGATTTTGGCTTCGGTGGATTGACTACGCTGAAGGTGAGGAGCTCGGTACAAGTACAAGTAAGTGCAGGCAGTACCAGACTTACCTGGAGGACCGTGGTCGCCGTCTCAGGCTTCTAAGTCCTATCCCCTTTTACCTCTTATATCTAGCAACATACTTAGTTGTTGTATTTTACCATACCATCCGCACGGATGAGGTTCTATCCTCCAATCTTTGGTACAAAATTTGTGGGTGTGACCGTATTGTTTCAGATTTCATTTAAGGCAAATAATATGACGAAAATAACACACTTGTTTCACGTTACATTTAATCCATCCAATGTGTAGCTCAGGTAGACGAATGCTGCAAGAGGGGAAAGTATAATAATACTTTATACATTATTACTAGAACATAAAATATGTGAAAAATTATGAGTGTATCAATTAGCATGAAATTTACAAAAGTTAGTTAGAACTGTAATAATAATAGTTTAAATTCTATTATTTTACATTTTAATAAAGTTTTATAATTTACCTGAAGTACATCAGTTATTGTCGCAACGTAATGAAGATTGAGACGATACGACTCAGCAGAGGACATTGCATCAGTGCAATAGGCCTACAATGTATTGCAAATAACTGAGACTGGAGTCAAACCTTTCCCGGGTAGCTCATCGTCAAAGAGACTATTCAAACGATACTTAGATAAAAGAACAGGCTTCTCCGTGTTGAAATGTTGTAGCTCCTTTCATTTAATTACGATTGGAGCACGATTCCTTTGAGGAGCTACAATCACTCGAAGACAGGAGAAAGGGCTGGGTGCGAACTTGGCGAGGGAGATGGGAACCGATTTTGTGTGATTGACGCCGGAAATAATATGATCGGATTGAATTTCTTATTCCCCACGTTTTCGACTTCGTTCCGTTTCTTTTCTTTTCTCTTCTTTTCCTTTCGTCTTACTTTCATTTCTTTTTTTCTTTTTTTATACACCTCACCCCTTCCCAGCGTGCCGATATTTTTACATTGAAAGAAACCTTTCTTTCTTTTCAATCCATTCAATTTATTTTACTTTTATTTTTTATTTGCCTTTTGTGGTTGGGTCTTACGTTTGCGCTCTCAGTTGCTGACCCTCAGGCTGTAATAGGCATGTTCTACCGTTATACAACTAAGTTATAACAGTCTTATAGGGGCTTTGCGCTGGCAAATATTGAAACGTCTAATGGGATGCAAATAGGTGATGAGTAATTGGAAACTGTATACACTAAACATATGCATGTGCATAATTGACGCCATCTGTTGGCGTGATGAAAGAGCACCGATGGAAATTTACACAAGGCCTTAGATAAGTAGTAGTTCGTAGTAGTTTGAAGCATTTATATACATTAAATCAGAATACGCCAACCCCGATACGGGAAGGGTGAAATCAGAATAAATAACACATGATGGTCGCCAAACCCTCCTGATTAGGAGAACGCACTATATGATCAGGAAAAGGCACAGGAATAAATATTATATTATATATCAAACCCGTTAAGGCCATTCGGGTATACCTACCTTCCTTACCTCTCAGCAATCTGCATGAGATCTTTCAGTTGGGTCTCTTACGGGTTCTTCGTCACTTGCTTAGCTAAGAGTTGGGTTTCAGTAATTTGAAACTGAAGTCTATAATGAGTGAACTCAACGAAAGTTTAACTTAAAAGTTTAGGTTTATTGACCATTTGAAATGAAATATGAAAACTTGTGGCATTTCATAACAGCTGAACAACGAACAAACAATGACGGTGATAATGAGAGACGCTGGCTTCGGACACCGTAGCTCAGTTACTTAAGGGGCATCATTACTAGAAACCACCCTCTTAATTTAAGAATAAAATTAAGAAATTCTGGAGTTCCCAAAGATCGGCTTCCATGTGAGACTGCATGTGCCACCATAATGACTCGTGATAATCCAGCCCCCCGTAACACTAGCTCTGGACTCTTGGTATAATTAAGGCTGTCCAATCGGTAGGTGCAACACAGAGGTTGTATGGCAAGGACCCTTAATTGAATCGATGCGACCTGCGAGTATTCCATGGACCGACATCTAACTCTGTGATTTACGTTAAAGTCATTGTGGATGATGACTGAAAGAAGAATGATTCGATAATGGCAGATGTCCCTAATCTAAGTCACTGAGGTTGATTGCCCCATAACCATCCAAATTTATAGGCTGAAGCTTGAACACAATTGAGTTAAAATAGTTGAAGACCAAGGTTTCTACGTTTATAAATCCCAAGCATGACTGGTGTTCAACAAATAAAAATTTTTAAAACAGGAAAATAAAACAACAGCAAACGCTCACAACACTCGTGGTAGTAAAGTCCCTTGCCATCGTACATGTCCCCCTAACCATTACGTTAATGAGTTAAATTTTTCCAGCAAGTACAACTAAGATTACCAGAATGCATTTTCAAGTTAGTCACTTGGTTTTAAGCTAATTCTCAAAACACGGTTTCACTGAATTTAATAAATTAATAAATGAAGTATGAATGATCTATCCCGGAAGAAGTGGTTCCTTTAAACTCCCTAAATGCTTCAGTTAAATGAATGGATGAAAACCATAACGATATAAGAAGCATTTTGGTCATTCAGAGAAAAAGGTATTTAAACATCTTCATCACTCATATAAAGCATGCTATTTGTAGTTATACAACCGACCACTGGAGCGCAGAATATTACCGCTATCACTTGTATCCCTTTACTGGTGAAAGGATCAATCCTCCCGGAGTTACACCAAGCACTTAAATAATTTTTTATGTCACTTCTACCGTTATGGTTTTCATCCATTCAAATTCATGTTATCACTTAGACATATTTACCAGAAACATTCCTTTAAAAGAAAATATTTATCTTTGTTTATTTTCACACCTTTCTGGTTTCGCAGCTGTAATACGAAAGACAAGGTCATAACTGCCGGTACCATGTGTTTATTTCATTATGTCACTCAACAAGTTTACGTTATAACACCAATAATTATTGAGGAACTAGCTTGGATAGTCCTAACTTTAAATGCTACAAATTACACGAAATGAAAAATAAAACAACCCATTTTAAACTCTCATAACGTCTAGGGTTATCCCTTGGACTAACTCCGGCACCTCCTCTCGATGTGATTTCATGCTGATGAGACTCAAGTGTCGTAATGAACTTCACCAAAACTCTAGGTCTGATGAACCAATGCAAAATCATGTGCTCCACGGGCATGACCTCATATCACACGAACCTACACTTGTGCCTTAGAAATCAACAACAACACCTAAACTATCACGAAATCTAAGGATTGACAAGCTATGTTGATACTCAAATAAAGTTATAGCTAGACCTAGGACAATCCTCAACAACACGAAGCAATATTACTATATATTCTCAAATTTTAACACCCCCGAAATGGTTATTTCCAACACAACACAACATTGTATAATTCCCGTTGCACCTATAATGAATCTGATGTCCTCTACCAAACGATTTTCTTATTAAGTAATGAAATCTATTTCCGAACATTTTAAATGACAAAATATCAGTTACAGTTCCTCTCGGACAAATGAACTGGTGGTCGCTCTACCTGTAAGTAAGACCCTTCTCGTTATTTCTACTAAAGTTAACACGTTGTCTCTTTTCATTTGCCAAAATGAAATCTCGCCTCGTTGACAACTCGCGTGAAATACAATACTTAACCAATAAAATATATGCGAAAAGATTTTATTTAAAACGTCACTTGAAATGTTCGTAGCCACCACGTCCAACGGTTTCAAGTGGGATCCTAACTATGGAATGACCGTACTCCCATACCACTTAAATACCAAACATTCCAGCAAAAATCATATCTTCAACACTACAGGATTTCAACCGCCTGAGCCACATTTCCTCCTAACCTTTCATGACTTAAATCACTATCTCAAATTCTCTACACAACAATAATACAGAATATCTCTCTTTTGTGATCCACTATAATAATAATAATAATAGTACAAGGTCACTCGAAATAGTATAAAGTGTATCTAAGATCAGTCTATACTATACTGAGTCACAGATTTCGTTCTGTTTTTGCACTTAAGGAGGTGATATTGTTCACATCTGTTCCCAGACAAAGAGCACACAGAGTCTTTATTCGGGAGGTGAGAAATCTTCGATGTGCAAATCTTATGATGGAAACCGTGAATTACATATCTGGTTATCACATGTCTTTGCTCCTTGGTCCAATTTCGATCTATCATCGCGTCCGTAGCAAAAATTTCGTGGTCAATTTCGTTTGGTTTCTCCGACAGTATCCGATGCGCTTTCTGATATTGGTGGGTAGCTGATAGCAGTAGACTGAGACGTTATTCCTCAATGAAGAAGGTCTCCTTTGTGAGTTGGTACACCAATCTCGACCAACTATCTTTCCTCGCATATCTGAGCCTGACAAAAATATTTCAATACCGAAACTCACAACTTTACTAATAAAATTTTACAGTTATTTTCTCCTCACCAATTCTACACATACTTTAATGGACATTTGGAATAACACTTCCCTTCCATAAATCACACGCCAAATTCGCATCGTACATTCCTCCACAAATTCTACAGCTACTGCCACATTACAGCCCGCGCTCCGCAACAGCTGGCGGTCCATCATTACTACACGATTACTTTAAATGGTAAACCACGGATTACACTTACGGGAATTGCAACTTCACAGCGAACAAAATTTCGTAATTAATATCTTAATTTCGGCAAACAAGAAACGTATGAATGAACGTACGGGAATGATATCCAACTGTACATATTACATTTGTTTTACAACCATAAAAGCCACTGTTTTACAACATTTCACAAGCTAGTTTCGCGGCTCTGTCGATTATACAAGAAAAAATGACCTTTCACGACTCCTAAATCTGACATTACCACGAAACAAACAGGAGGAACAAAATATGTCACATATACACAACTAAAATGGTGACATGGTAAAATAAACAAATGCAATTTAGAAAGGGTAGGTTACATAACTGAAGTCCTACGTGGCCTTGAATCGTTACAGGCCCACCAACGTCTCTCAATATTGTATCTAGCCATCTAAACAGGTAGTGGCTTCACAAATTATGCTTCTCCTTTCATGAGGATTCCTATTCGGAATGTAAAGATTGACTTATTTATGTCATTAATCTGAAAATAATGACATATAAATATATAAATGCCCTTCCTTGCACTGACAGAACACTTTTGTGGAACCATCGATCAGAACACGCAATACTTTGCAATCATACAACTATATTTGCAGCTTCAACGGCAAGTTCACAGTATTAGAATGACCGTATGTTGCCTGTCCGTGACTTTATATGATGATTCCACATTTGAAATACCGTCGATTACCCACTTGGAGATAATGTTACACCCACCTTCGGTCAAATACATCTTCCCTTTAGGGACTTAGTCTTCCAAACGCTGGTTTGCAATGCTACTTTGAAATGCGTGGAGTCACCTCGAATTCACTGGACACAATAGGCAATCGCAAATGGTGCGGCGTCGTTCTATAAATTATTCTCCCACTCCCATGTTGTCTGCATTTACCGCCAAAAGTTAACTGATACTGTTTAACCTCATAGAAAATGTAATCAGGGCTGATTCTAAAATAACACATAACTTCTAATGAAGAACATTAAGAGGTTCCCTTAACAAATTTGGGTCTTTAAATTAACTCATATTTTGGTCGATGCAACAGAGTTTAAACAAACGGAATTTGATCAGTAATAGTTCCGCACCAAATTAGTTTGTATCCCTGCACATCCTACACGTGTGGGTGACGTAATTTCTGTTGCGTGAGAATGAGAATAACCCTCCTGTTTTCCACGTGCCGCCTCTGGTCAGAAATTAAAGTGAAACTGGGGCTCCTCATGATCTGGCGCACTGGAATTAAATTGTGCTTCATGTAATAAATTTAGGACTCTGGTTACTTATGGCTCAAAGGTCATGGGTACAATACATTCAATATATTATACAGTATGTACTGAATTGTTTAAATAACAATTTACGAACGATATTTTTAGTATTTGCCTGGGGCTGTGATTAGATGAGTAACTTAGCTGCTAGATTTCCTTCCTGGAGGCTGATGTTCGAATCCCGGTCAATCTTGCATTCAAAATTTTGTCTCAGATATCATATGGAGTCAGGAAGGTAATTGGATCTTTACACCCGGCCAAAACCAACATAATCTTGGATGGCTGCAGGTACCCGAAGAATAATGGGGATACATTTTAAGTTTCTACTTTGAATTTTACCCTCATTGAACCAGTCATTAGTTCCTAAAAGAAGTATGTTTTATATTTCTGTAGCCTAACTGTACTCACTCCCATTATTAATTACCGACATCTCAAGTGCCCCTGCAGGGTTTGCTTAGCCGATATTATAAAGGCGAGATTGTTTTGTTGGAAATTTAAACATTTAGAAACAAGTATTTCTGGAAAGGTACATTCATGAGGTTCTCTTTATCTGCAGAAGAAATGAGTAGCAAGCTGATTCCTACTGGTAAAGGCAGGAAGGCGGTTGGCTTACCACTGTATGTTTCAAACTATTAAGGTTAAGGTTAATTGCCCCTTCAGTTCCTTCAATGACTCGTATGAACACACTCCATTGTGTGAGGGCATATGACGCTGTTGATGGCGATTTGTACGTCGGATGACGAAGTTAAGTCTTGAGAACAATCGTTGGTGTTATTTTAGAAGCATCGTTTCAAATCGTATTAAGTGCTCAGATCATATCGTGAACATAACACCTTTCGAACCTTTCACCGTGGTGTACATAATAAGATTTGTTCCGAATCACTAATTTCAGCACTAAATTCTTATGGGAATGGATACGATATGACCATCAGTTTTAGAGAGCATAACATAATTGGCGAAAAAACCTCATAAAAGCATATTCTGGCCTCGAGTTTTGAAACGACGCTCCTAATTTGACAGAAGAAAAGCTATGTGCCTACACAGGGATTAACCCTCTCCCTATCTTATTACCACCAGACACACACACACACACACACATGCGCGCGCGCACATAGAGAGAGATTCGCAGGTTACCCATTGGTGTCAACGTGTATGACCATGCATCAGGCCACCTTGAAGACCATTTTACCCTTTTTCTTCAAATCTCTAGGTACCCTATAATTTCCCCTTTCAACGACAGCAGATGATAACGATGTTCTACTTCTTAGAGGACCATAATCATAAGGGCAAGCAAGCTGCAAAATTTGGAGACTTAAACAATTGAAGTCACATGTGGAGTTAATGCAGATGATCATCATCTTCATCACCTGTATGTACATAGAAGTGCTACTTACCAATCGCTAGTTAGGTGATTTCCAGCAGTTATTACCTTTACTCGATTTTGAGTGATTTTTCGAACTTTGATTCCTTATTTGTGAATTTATGATTGTCTAACAAGCTAATAAATATTTCTGAAAACTTATGTTGACCATCGAATGCCATCCTAGCATGATGTTGTTTCCAATTACTAGTGATAGGCTATTCATATTATATTTTCCTGCTTAATCTCACTAGGTCAGAAGTGATTCCTTTATCCAAAAAGGAATTAGGTTTGAATAGGTCTGGAGAGTACTTCATTTTACCTCATTTCACGTCCTTAGGCGATACCCTTTTTCAGATCTCTAGGTACCCTATAATTTCCCCTTTCAAGGAATGTTACGACAGCAGAAGATAACGTTGTTCTACTTCTTAGACGACCATAATCATAAGGGCAAGCAAGCTGAAAAATGTAGAGACTTAAACAATTGAAGTCACATGTGGAGTTAACGCAGATGATAATACATTGGTATATCCGAATTGAGTAAGGAAATTACTTGAAATCATTCCAGTAAAGCAGAGATTTGACACTGGGATTTTCATCTAGTTCATGTGTAAGATACCATTTCGGATCATTATATACCAACTGGCTCACAACGACATTTTAGCCATGGCAAAGGTTAATTTCGTAGATAACAACTTCATAAAGGTCTTAAGACTTCCACCGATCAAAAGTGTCGAAACTGGGAATCTCCTGTAGGGAAATGAGTGGCTAGATAACTACAACATTTCGCTCCTTTAAGATCTTCAACTTACCAAATTTATTACGGGGAGCTATTTTCACTCGTTTAAAGTTTTCGCTGTATTCAGGGATTTGAATATTTGCCGCATAGGGTATATGTAATACCAATAGCTGTCACTGTGGTAATCATAGCCTATGTACTCATCAATATTTGTCACAAATTTAACATGTAAATTTTGACATCTCTGATCCCGCCTTCTCTTGATATTTGGTATTTGTTCGTCTCATGTGAAGATAAAAACCTGCCGTTATTAGGGGATGTTAATAATACTATATTAGCAGACAATAGATTACGGGATACTTATGTTTTGATGAATTTAACTCTTTGCAGTCAATGAGTCGTTGTTTTAATTGAACTTCTGCAAGATCACCATCGATTTTGCTGGTACTGATTTCGTTACGTGCCAGATGCGACTGTACCGGATGCAACCGGGCCATTATCGTGCCAATAGCGACCGAGTGGATAAGCATCGTGCCGCATGCAATCCATCAATCACTTACAATTGATCTGCATTAAGGGCTGTCACCAAGTGGCAGAATGCTTATAAGTGGCTAACTTGGTCTTTTCTAAAATAAAGGTCTGACACCGTGGTTAGCAGGTTCAAGTGCCGTTGGTCGAAAGAAAAATATAATACTGTTGCTGGCTTTACGTCCCAGTAACTATTTTTATGGTTTAAGGAGACGCCGAGGTGCCGGAATTTGGTCCCGCAGGACTTATTTTACGTGCCAGTAAATCCACAGACACAAAGCTGACCTATTTGAGAACGTTCAAATACCACCGGACTGAGCCAGTATCGAACCTGCCAAGTTGGAGTCGGAAGACCAGCATCTCAACCGTCTGAGCAGTCTGAGCCACTTAGCCTGGATGAAAAAAATCATGATCAGAATGTTGGCCGGCAGGCTAGGAAAGTTGGTGGTATACAGTTTCTAATCACTAGATTGCATGCCAAGATCCTGGATTCAAATCCAAATATTTTCGCAGTGTTAAAATTGAGTGACGGGATATGATGCTGTTGATGGTGATTCGGCCTTCGGATGGCGACGTAAAGCATTGAGCAGACCCTTGGTATTATTCGAGAGGAGTAGGCTACGTGCCGAAACCGGATTTCATCTCTCCCTACTTCATTATCATAATCCCACATCCAGGCGCGCAGGCCGCCCATGGGTGTCAAGTAGAAAGACCTCCACCAGGCAAGCCGAACACGTCCTCGGACACTCCTGGTACTAATAGGACACGATAAGAAAGTAGGCCTAAGTCGTAAATAATTTCAGATAATTAGGATCATTTTTTTGCTAGTGGCATTACGTCGCACCGACACAGACATATCTTAAGGCGACGATGGGATATGAAACGGCTAGGAATGGGAAGGAAGCGGTCCTGGTCTTAATTAAAGTACAGCCCCAGCGTTTGCCTGGTGTGAAAATGGGAAACCACGGAAAATTACCTTCAGGGCTGCCGGCAGTGGGATTCGAACCCACTATCTGCTGGATGCAAGCTCTAACCGCATGGCCAACTCGCCCAGTGGGAAAAGACGTAAACGCATCACCATGTTTCGTGTTGTAAAACTAGTTTCCCCCCAGAAGTATTATGTAAAGTAGGGGCAGTACCTGTTTACTGGAATGGCATTGCACTTCGTTTAGCATACCTTATCTTGGGTGATGACACAACTTATTTAACAAGTTTGCTTGTCCGGTCGCATCCAGCACGGTTGCAGATTATGCGGTCGCTAGTGGCGCGGGTCGCATGCGGCACGGTCGCATCTGGCACGCCACCACTGATTTATTACGTTAACTAACTGTTGCACCGGTCGTTGACGAACTAGAACCTAGCATGTGCATCATTACTTTTCTGTCGATCCCTCATCCTGTTGCTGAGATACTGAGTGATACCTGTGGACATACTCTCCCTCTCCGCGGGTTTTCGTTACGTACTCGTTTCCTGTCCCTCTGCAACCCTGCGTAGTTCCATCAGTTCAATCTATCTTACATTTGATCTCTTCCATCTGGTATAAACAACAAGAATCATGTTAAAATTCGAGAAGTACACAGATATGTACAAAGCATTTAAAAGATCAGCGTTATGATCTCCATAGCGACTATATATAGAGTTAGTTATCGGCTATTGGACTTCAACATTCAGTCGAAGGCCACTGATACTTCCCCTACTTTTCACTGTATCGTAAGAAAGTTAGGATGAAAAATGCCGAAGCAATATTCTAAATCATATTTGTCATTGTCTATGTCCCTGTAAAAGCAACCATAAGAGAGTTATGTCAAGTTTTATAATCCACGCTCCATCTGAAATACCTCACCCCCACCCCGAACGAATTTCTGAACAACTTATAGCAAACATCACACTTCCACATATCCTAAACATTAATGCCATGTTTCATGAAAATCAAGAAATTCAAAAATCAAATGGAACCCGGTATAGGTTGTTATTTGCCCTATCCGGTATATGAACCAAATATCAGGTTAATATTCAAAAGGTGTAAACGGAAACACGATTATACACTCTAATTTATGTTATTACTTTCATATAATGCCTTTGCTGGCGAGATGTAGTGTTTACAGTGCACTATGTCTTCTGGTATGGGCTATATCAAATTTGTTACTTTCATTGACCTGTCTCAGTCTCACCCTTGGCTTTGACAATACGAAAGTGACTGAGGTATGAGTGATGCTAGTAATACCATTGCTTATACAGCCAGTCCCTGTTATGAATGGTGTGAAGATATCGCTCATAGGGATGGTTGGTGCATGCATTTCAGTGGGCTTGGCAGACTGATATGTAATAGCAGAGGCTGGCTCGGTGAGGAAAGCAACGGGAAACTACCTCACTCCTCATTTCCCTAGTACGCCTCTTCAGTGACGCCTAGGCTATTTATGACAGCTGTTGGCAGAGCTGCAGAGGATCAAACCAGCCTTCGGGCTGAATACCCAACATACACTTTCATATAGAGATAACTCTGAACATTCACTATACGTACGAGTCATCCATCATTTTTTCCTGGTAGCTCTATGTACAGTATGATTCGAGTAAGAGTGTGTTTCTTTATTCTATATCTTGTGAGCTCTTTTCGTGAAATCGTTCCTAAAATGTCCTAGTCACATGGCAACACCAAGCAAGGAAAGGATATAAACATTAATTTATTTAGTGGACTTGTACGACTGCATATCTAAGAATATTAGTCTTGCCTTGTAGGAGGAAAACCGAAATAGGTCATTTATATTTTAGTGATGTGTGTTATATAGTACGATACTGAGGATGGTTGTCCAGTTGTACTTCATCTTATAACAATAATCACCACAATTAGAACGACATTCTGATACTGACGAATTCTATTTTAATTTAGGCAAGGTGTTTGAAACACTGAAAATTGAATGCGACAATTATCAGCAAGTTTCTTTACACGCACTACTATAAAAATTTAACATTAATTACGTTCGATGTGCGATGATATTATCCCCAAGAAATTGCAATATGTGTTTGAGTACATTGAGTTACACCTACTATATACCATCATGAAATACCTCCGTGGTGTAGTGTATCAAACTGCAACAATTTACGTACATCAAGGACAGATTTTGCGAAATGTCTCGTGATTATTTTACTAACGTTTGCATCTGACGTACCTGCTTCTTTTCAAAGAATTCTTTGCTTAAATTTCAGCGCCATGTTGACTATGAGCAAAGAAACAGGAGGCCTTGCACATCAAGGCAGAGAAAGATATAAGTTGATTGTATGCTCTGAGAGCTGCCACAGAGAGACAGGATCTAGATATATATTGAGAAGAATCACAAATAGAGACGATTTGGAAGTCTAAATAACCCTTACCGTTTTGGAAGTCTAAAGCGCAACCCCTGTCTGGAACAAGGAAACAATTTCGAGGAAAAATTGATTTCCAGATTGAGTGAGAAAGGGTTCTTCTGGTAAAGACAGAGAGAGATGAAGAGTGAAATACGGAGAAGGTGGTTGCCATAGGGGGAAGTTAGTGGTTGGAGATTCGCTGCTACAGTTCAAGAGAGAAAATTCTTGTATATGTGAGGGTGGTGGAATTTTTGTTGTGGCCTTCCAATTCACCAAGAATGAATGAAAGTGACAAGGATAAAGAGAACACCTCATGCCCAAGAAACCGTAAAAGAGATTTCTCGTAATATATAGATTCTCTCCGCAGAACGAGGTATTGTCCTGGAATGAAAACCACCTCCTTATAGTCATCATATTTTGGCGAAATGATTACGTTGTATATGACACGAAGCTTTTGGATGAAATATATGTTATATTAATAAGAAAACGAATGTTGTCGTAAATGCGAAGGTGGCGAAGTTACTTCTTGTCATAAACATGTGTTCCAATTGTTTAGGTGTATCTGAAATATACTATAGAAGAAAAGGGTTTCCTGGCAGAGCCGTAAAGCCTGGCATCCTCAGTTCACCCGGAAGGACACGGGTTCGATTCCCCATCAGAAATATAAATATTTATGGAACGTTATTTCCACTTCCGACGGTGCGCATGGCTCTGTCTTTCATTCAGCCTAGACGAAAAATGTATACCAGATTAATTCCTGGGGGCAGATATGGCTGGGCGTAGAGTTAACTCCCACCGAGGGTGGGGGCAGTGAAATAACATCCAACGTATCTTCTGCCTGTCGTAAGAGTCCATTAAAAGATACCACAGGGGCTCATAACTTGGGAGCGTGGTTGGCAACTACGGGATCCTTAGATGAATCATGCATTGCTTCCACTTATTTGTGCCAAACTACTCATTTTCATCTATCCTATCTGACATTCCTTGACGAATTGTTCTTTACCGGTCCCTGGTATTAGGTTAGCGAAGCCTAGGGAGTGCCGTGGTCCATGTCTTTCTTTGGGTGATATCTTCATTTTACGAAGTGTCAGGCCCCTTTAATCATTTATCTCTCATTAGTATTGGTACAGGATGGTGAAAATGATGATGATCCTTGTTGTTTAAAAGGGCCTAACATCTAGATCATCGGACCCAAGAGAGGGTGGCTGCCTTGTTCTATTTCCACTTAATACATAATCACCACCACCGTCAGCCAACTCCTCTACCTCATATCTTTAGATTTACAGCAGGTAGGAGTAGTGACAATATTCCTGCATCTCGGTGTCTCCGAAACCCGTAATAGTAGGCAATGGGACGTCAAAAATACAACACTAACATTAACCACTCTACCCCCACCAAGTGCCGAGGTTATGGTTAGCGGAGTAATTTAACTTTCTTTTTTGTGCACAAATTGCTTTACGTTGCACCGACACAGATAGGTCTTATGGCGACGATGGGTTAGGAGAGGCCTAGGAGTTGGAAGAAAACGGCCGTTTCCTTAATTACGGTACAGCCCCAGTATTTGCTTGGTGTGAAAATGATAAACGGAAAACCATCTTCAGAGCTGCCGACAGTGCGGTTGGAACCCCCTACCTCTTCGATGCAAGCTCACAGCTGCGCGGCTCTAACCGCACGGCCAACTCGCCCACCCCTCCAAAGGTCTTCGTGGCCTGTACAGAGATGACTTTGCTTTACATTTGCTATACAAGACTCCTGGAGAACCCAACTTCCGAGTTCCGTAATTGGATTGGAATAGCCATTTAGTACATTTATCCTCTAAACACAGCTGTCAGTATGCGGAAGAAGATAACAGGTCATTTTGAAGGGCATTGTAATAAAGAGAGTCATGGGTTGTACTGAATTTATATTTACGCGTTGTAATAAAGATTGTAAATCAAATCTGTATTTTCTCCCTGGGCAATGCTATTCAAGTGCAAATTTTCCTCCCTTGTTTAATGATAATTTTTCCTAATACATTTTCTGCATTTTGCAATAATATCATGCAATATTAAATGTACGGACGTTTATTGTAACTTTCTGTATCATAGTGTTTAAATTCGTTTTTCATATCTTTATGTAACCTGCATTCCTATAATAACCCACCCTAGACTCAATATTCATTTTTTTAATGTCTACATACATCGTTGGATGATGATTGAACTAGTAAAAAGGTAAGAACAGACTTAAAAACAGGAAACACAAAATTTCAGTAGATATTCTCCCATCGTTATCACTAAAAATATATACAAATAAATTCAATCGAAAGTCAATGTGGGCTAATTTTATTGTCGACCAGTCCCTTTTCAACCGACCAATTGCAATGTCACTTGGTTGGATGGTGAAATAAGACATCGTGTACTTAATATTAAAAGTCATTCTGTTCTAATGTAATATTTATAAACTTCAAAATTAGTAACTGATTGCTGAAATGTAAATAGAACATAGTGTATCGAAGAAATCGATTGCGAAGGAGATTAGCGGAACGATCAATTAAGAAATGAGAACATCACTACTTGTCATTGGTGCTAATACAGGATTATTATTATTACTAGCAAATGCACCCGTGATTCGCTACGGTATTCTACATTGTATTCGAATATCGAAGTAAATACTGTACATGCAGTAAATTAGCTTGTTTTAAAATTGCATGTCTCTTGGCGTTGTCAGAGAAACAGCACGGAGAGGTCCCCATACGCTGTTTCCAATGTAAAGTGTTTGTTACGGATTTGTGATGATAACGGCAGGCTCAGTTGCCTACTGCCATTCACAATCGAGTTGGAAAGTTTACATTACTATTGCAGGCCCCATTGCCTACTGCGCGGTCACAATGGATTTGGGGAGTTTTCGTTACAATGGCAGCCCCCCATTTCCTACTTCCAGACAGTTAACAGTTGAGGATTTTTTATTATAATGGCAGGCAAATACCTTACTATCAGTGGAAATTGAGTTGTGCAGTTATCATTATAATGTCGAGCCCATTTTCCTACTGCCAGCCTGCTTACTGCCAGTCACACCAAGTTGGTGAGTTTCCATCAAAATAGCAGGTCACTATGCCTAATGCCAGTCACATTTTAGATGACATATGTCTATAATGACGGGCATCCTTGCCTACTGGCAAACACAATCGGGTAGAGGAGTTTTAAACAAAACTGCATGCTCCCTTGCCTTCTGCAAGTCAAATCGAGAAGTGAACTAATCATTACTATGGTAGGCCTTCCTTACTAATGCCAGTTACACAGGAGTTGGAGAAGGACCCCATTCCTACTGCCAGTCAAAGTCGGTGTGGGGAGTACTGATTACAATAGTAGACACACACTTTCTCGAACCCTACAAATCGACATCAGTGGATATACAGGAAGAAGCGTAATTCGCGCACTCGGGCGTCGCAGCGCGACTCCTCACATGCCAGCAATAAAAAAAAAATGTCTCTTACAATATTTCGTCTTGCGCGTATATCCGGCAGATAAACGACGTTGAAGAGTAGCAATCTGGCAACACTGTAACCACATGTATGGTAACTACCTCTGTCAGCAGTAGTTAGTCGTACTGTACAGTTGGTGCAGTGGGTAGGGTTTTGGGTTAGCATGCAGGTGGTCGAGTGGTCGATCCTGGTTTGATGCGTATGTTTTTTATTTCGTAAATGTAGTCCAGGTGGTATGGCATCTGGCATCTTAATCGTCAATAGCGATTGCAGTGGGTCCTCTAGAAACCATTTGCCCTTACATACTACGATCCTAGAAATGGACGAACAATCGTTTTCATTGGTCAGCTTTTTAAAAGGCGCCATTTCCATGTCGCGGGCGTGAATTTATTCGCACCACTTCATCTACTAGATGTGAAACCTGTTTTCTTTGTACCCTCCTCCAATGGTCCCATAGATTAGTCATCATCATCATCATCATCATCTGTTTACCCTCCACGTTCGGCTTATCCCTCGGACTCAGCGAGGGATCTCACCTCTACCGCCTCAAGGGCAGTGTTCTCGTGCTTCAGACACTTGGTCGGGGGATACAACTGGGGAGAATGACCAGGAACTCGCCCAGGCGGCCTCACCTGCTATGCTGAACAGGGGCTTTGTGGAGGGATGGGAAGATTGGAATGGTTCGAATACCTTCAGTAATTTTCAATGTCCGCCTCTGTGGTCCCGGCTCTGCCACGAAATTTGAAAAGTGGTATGAGGGCTGGAACGGGGTCTACTCAGCCTCGGGAGGTCAACTGAGTAGAGGTGGGTTCGATTCCCACCTCAGCCATC
Organism: Anabrus simplex; assembly: GCF_040414725.1. NCBI lineage: Eukaryota > Metazoa > Arthropoda > Insecta > Orthoptera > Tettigoniidae > Anabrus > Anabrus simplex. Next base: position 1,350,671,356 of record NC_090265.1, read on the forward strand.
CTGGAAGTGGTTTTCCGTGGTTTCCCACTTCTCCTCCAGGCAAATGCCGGGATGGTACCTAACATAAGGCCATGGCCGCTTCCTTCCCTCTTCCTTGGCTATCCCTTCCAATCTTCCCATCCCTCCACAAGGCCCCTGTTCAGCATAGCAGGTGAGGCCACCTGGGCGAGGTACTGGTCATTCTCCCCAGTTGTATCCCCGACCAAGAGTCTGAAGCTCCAGGGCACTGCCCTTGAGGCGGTAAAGGTGGGATCCCTCGCTGTGTCCGAGGGAAAAGCCGACCCTGGAGGGTAAACAGATTATGATGATGATAATGATGAATTTTCAAGTTGTAAGAAATGCGCTTTACACGCACCCGCTCTTGAGTTAAGTCCGACGGGACTTGTACGATAAGACGACGTATTTACCGGCCTGGAGGAGAAGTGGGAAACCACGGAAAACCACTTCCAGGATGGCTGAGGTGGGAATCGAACCCACCTCTACTCAGTTGACCTCGCGAGGCTGAGTGGACCCCGTTACAGCCCTCGTACCACTTTTCAAATTTCGTGGCAGAGCCGGGAATTGAACCCGGGCTCCAGGGGTGGCAGCTAATCACGCTAACCACTACATCACAGAGGCGGACCCCCATAGATTAGTACCAACTATTATTCTTGCCTCGTTCAGGTCCATTACATTTCGTTAGGGCCCTACGTTACGTTATGTTGTTTCAGCGTTACAAAATGTTGTAAATGCAGGATACATGTGACCTCAGAAACGATGTCTTACTGTATTACAGTAGGTAATGTCAGATGGAAGTTAGCAAATAAAAAATGCGCCTCAACCCAGGATCGAACCATCGACCTCCTCCTTGCTAACCAAAAACTCTACCCACTGCACCAACTGTACAGTACGACTAACTTCTGCTGACAGTGGTAGTTACCGTACACGTGGTTACAGTGTTGCCAGATTGCTACTCTTCAACGTCGGTTTTCTGCCGGATATACTCGCAAGACGAAATTTTGTTAAGAGACATTTTTTTTATTGCTGGCATGTGAGGAGCAGTGGCGGCTCGTGAAAAAATCGTCCTACGTGCTACAAAAAACCCTAAATACGCTGTTTTCAATCTGCTTATTGCCATGATGAACAACTCACAAGTTACTTCAAACTTCTTAATAATAGTAATAATAATAATAATAATAATAATAATAATAATAATAATAATAATAATAATAATAATAATAATTTCTCAGAATTTATAACACAGAACAAACAAAAACATTAATTTGGAAGCAGACGAATACTTCGACAACTATCTACGAGATAAATATTTATTTAGAGAAAGATTGTTTTTACTCACCTAATGGCGAAATACAAAGTCCATACGGCGATTTTTCTTGCTGCAAAACTTGTCGATCACCTTTTGGTTAAAGTTCTTTATTTCCGAGATAAGCTTTTTCTCTATTGATAGCATCGCTAATGCATTCAACCGTTCCTGACACATAGTATTTCGAAGGAACGTTTTAATCCTTTTAAGACTCGAAAAGCATCTTTCCGGTTCGGAAGTAGTCATTGGAATCGTAATCAAAATCCTGAGCAATTCTGTTATCTGGGCGAAGGTATCCTGCAGTTTGTTCTTCAGGATCAGTTGAAGTAAAGGAACTGCACCGTCAATTTCTCTGAAATCAGATCTTTCATACAGAACGCTGAGCTCAGTCATTAGTCTATTCTTGTCTGGGAGTCTGTATACGTTACACACAGTATTCACTGCTTTTACAGGGAACTGTTTCGAATATTCGCTAAAATTCATCGAATCTAACAAATTTGCAACCTCTAAATAAGAAAGAGACTCAAATCTACGATCTAACTCTTCAGTGATTCGATCACAAACATCCTTAGCATCAGCCGTCCTGTAGGATTCCGTTCTGCGTTTTTTGCTTTGTGGCATTTCTGAAGAAACTTCATTTGCTATTTTATCGACAGAATCCCTGACTAAAGCAACAGTTTTCTTAAAAATGCCAACAGCTTTTCCAATTTTTATTGCATCTGTCGATCTTGCTTGTAGCTGGGAGTACAAAATATCCACATGAGGCATAATTCTGTGAAAGAAGGACAGCCAAAATAAGAACTCTTCGTCCTCCAAATTGTGCCTGAGTCCACGTGCTTCTTGAACTGTCCTTACAGATTTCGACTGTTCCAGGTCCAGAAAGCATTG